>NC_135201.1:9375000-10000000 GCF_050948175.1 Xylocopa sonorina | reverse complement strand
ATCTGCCGGTACTTGATTAGCTTCTCTCTCATCGAGTATCAAATTGTTAATAAAAATCAAAATTACACTTCGCACCAGTAGAAAAAAATCCTCATCAGAGAAATGTATAAATTTCACATAAGAGCAAAAAATAGCTTGAATGTACGAAAATTACAATTTTTGGGGCTCGAACGAAAGAATAAAAATTGTCCTGATAATGGTACATACGTGATGGAAAAAATGAACGTATCAATTTTCAATTAGGTCACTGTTGAGTAGCCCTACGTTGCGATAAAACTTCGACTAGATTAAAAGGTCTTGTTTATGCTGTATATTGCTCGGAATGGTAGGTGGGTTGGTGTTATTGAGCAATTAAGCGAATTTCCCGAACAAAAGGAATTCCTGAAACGCCTAACTCGACTGGTACGTTAGGGTCTTTAATATGTGGGACAGTACTATCATTGATAAAGTTGGGGTTGAGCAAGCGATGTTCAATTTCTGACCTGTAGCTGTAGCCCTGCATTTACCTAACAGACGCACTGCCTTCTTTTTAATCTTATCAGCAAGTTTAAACTATACAAATATAGGGGAAACTAACAACTGTACTGTGTATACACTTCTCAATTTCATAATCCAATAATTACATTAGATATATGACTAGAGATTTTCTTCGAACAATTTAATGTGTAAATAAGAATAGCTACTTTCGAAACGTATAAAAACAGTGATTTCGATCCTATTTGCCCCGCTAATGCAAACGTTCGGTACGGCTATCCATTGATGACAGTGAGCCACAGCCATTCCTAGTCGAACAGGCCCTCGTTTATTCCTCGCGTTACGTTACACCGTTGAAATTTCCCTTAAATAAAGTTCAGCGAAATTCCGTTGGGAGAAAAAGAGAAAGGCTTATGTAGATTAAAGAAAGAAACAGACAAATTATTCCGACTGTTCCCTATGTAGTCATTATCGTCGAAGCGAGGAAAATGAAAGAAATCTTCCGTGAAGTCGTTGATACTTCCAGCTAACGATTGTTCCACATTGGATGCGAAAAGTACAGTTACTCCTTGTGACTCTCTTTCTCTCCTCTCTATCTCTTCCTACTCCTTTCTAAAACGCGCCGTTGAATCGTTATCACATCTGCAAAAATATCACACAACCGGGAATCCCAATTTTGATTTGCTGCTTAAAATTTATTAAAAAATTTCTCAGTGCTCCTGAGCATTTCTCAAACACACATTCACTGGCTCATACCGGTTACACTTTCAAAACGTTTCATTGTAAATCGTTTATCTGTTACGTGCAATTTTAGAAATTTCAAACACCGTACACAAGAGGAGAGGAATAATCGTCTGCCTTTCGATAAATCAGAACGAAACGTATAGACATGTAATATCCCGTGTTCTATCAGCGTGAAAAAAAAAAGAACAGAACCAGCACCGGGCAGCGATTCACGGGGGAGAGAATCAATCTGGCACAATCGATCCCACGTTCGATAAGTCGATGCATTCTTTGGACGTAAATAAGCGGCGCTCTATTTAAGTCTGGTCATCGATTTACGCGCGATGATCTTTGAAAATACTGTTCAATTATATACTATTAGGTGTACATATTAATTGCACGTTTTGTACCTGACATTACATTCCCAATTTATGTGAACTTTGCGAGCATTATCTTGAATGTTAGAATACTCGCCTTTCGAACCGATTGTATCATCTGCTTTCGGTCAAGATACACAGTTCAATTCAAATATTAAAGATCAAACGCCTTGAAAATTCTGACTCAGTGGAAAGATATTTCAATCGAAAATAACATGATGATTAAATAGACATTAGTAAAGGCACTGAATTAATTTGTACACCTAATGCTAGGGGGCCGAAAGTCAAATGACTTTTTGAATGACCACCTGACCAATCGCGCTTCGATAGATACAAAAATATCAACAGATATACGCTGCAGATTATGCATTTTAAGGCGTTTGCACGCGTCGACGATCGTACAAAGACCAAACCGTCCCTATAACGCAGTTACGAAAACAGTCGCGCCTTCGAAAACCTACCATGCAGTATCGATAAAGATCGAACTTGTATTTTACCCTATAATATCCGTCGCTATCTTTCGCCTTCGAAATCGTCGCGGTTACGAAAGTAAAACGAAACGTCCTGCACGCACGCAGTTTCGCGTCCTCTTATAGCTTTGTATTATTCAACATCGTACCATTATAATTGCTGTTAATGAAACACGTACCCTATTTAGTTGTACTCCGACGTTGCGAGGTTAAACATTTATTGGCCGCGCGGTAGAAGAGCTCGGTATAAATATCACAATTAATTGACCACTTGACTGATAAAACTGTCAGGGTTCAAAAGCTTTAGATTCACTTTTGTCGTTAAGCGTCACCGCCCCGTACACGTCGTACAAAAACTCGCTGAATCTGCAACTTTCCGTCGTGCACCCCAAATATCATTCCCCGCGTTAAACAGAGATCGATCGTCCCCTACCTGCATCGATAGAAATCAAAAGAATTTCTACACTTACGCAATTCAGAGCTCCAACGATAGTAATAATAATGCAGCGAGACTCGTGACGTATTCACTTAGAATAACATCCCTCGATAACTTGTCGCTTGTGTTTACTAGAATAAATTAACCTTACATTGCGAGACGTATAAACGGAACGTAAAAAATAAATAACAATACAATTAGCTTATTAAGCGTCGTGTGTACACACACCTCTTCACTATCTCGATCTTTCGTCCTTTTGTTCGACTTTTTGTTTCACGACTTACGTCTGTATACTTCATCTGATTGGTACAGATTGTCTCAATGATTCTGTCGCACCATGGGATGACACTGTACACCGCGAACGCACCGTAATAATCGCCAACCAATAAAAAAATGACAATATCTAGATGGCTACACGGGCAGCGTTAGATACAACCACTTCTTATTGGACGGCTGCTGCAATTGGTTAGCGCTAACGTCACACGGAACGACAAAATTCTCGAGACAGTTTACACCCTTCTTGAATAATCGGTAGCGGTTACTCGTTATTGTCACAATTTATTACGATTACGCATAAAAAAATATATTCATTTCGCGATGTAACAGAGAACGATCAATTGTTAAAGATATTAGAATGAATTATCACGATGCCTGGTTACGGATTAATCATTGTCGGTTGTAAACGTGACTCACGAAATGCAAGATTTTAATGGCGGCGAGCGCTGGCACGACTTCGATTTGCTTTTTACACACGCGGTATGAAACGAACCGTTTCCAAAACGCCGACCGTGCTTTGCATAGAACGGAAGTACGTGAGAACAATCCAATTAACATCAATTCATAAAGTAGACTGTAATTCGTTCTAATTTCTTTGACGAACAGGGAAACAAAAGGACGACCAGTTCGTTTGAAAACAGCATGGATCGCGATCGTAACACACGTGACAAGGAATGTAGCAAACGTAAGGAATAGTTACTTTCAAGAAACTATGTATATATAGAGACGGTTGCGTTGATCCTGGCCAATTTTATGTAATGGCCGTCAACGCAAATGTGTGACTGGCCTGTCAGAAACGATGGCACTAAATAGAACCACTTCTCATTGGTCGACAGGCTACATTTATATAAGATGTAAAAAAAAAAAGAGAAAATGTTCGAACCAACGTCACAGTCTTTACCATCAACACTCGCTGAACCTCCGTGGTAAAATTATATAACCTAGATTTATCAAAATTTCTTAATCTCTTTGTTTCTAAAAGCTGATCAACCAAATCGTTTGGCTTATATAACTAAATTGTTACAATCGAAGACCAAGCACGCGCGAGTTTTTACAGTCTCCTGAGAAAGAAAAAAAAAAAAAAAAGAAAAAGTAGATCACGGGAAATGCATCATGATGAATGATATTAATTAACCACAGCGAGAGCAACGGAATATAAAACGTATTAGTAGAAAAGTGTAATTAAGCAAACGTTCCAGAAGCGTTTCTCTCGCGACACCGTGTGTAGAAGGCAGACAAGTGTTTCGATTTAATAAGAACTTATTTTTCATGCTTTGTAATCTTCCTATCGTGTTTGTAATACTTGGATTACGTGTTTGATACTTTTCGATTGCGATAAAAACAAATTGTACTTTGTAATAGCAGGCATAATGTTGTATAAACAAAAACAAATTCGAACTCGAACAATGTCGTCCATGCAAAAGGAGATAACGAACAAATGATCGATTCGTTTTGATTAATCGACGAAAAGGTAATTATATAATGTTTCTCCTGAAGGCATACAGTTTTAAAGGAAAAGAAATATATACATATACATATATACTCTGGGAGGAAAACAAACGAGTATAAATACGTGAGAAAAAGTGTAAATTTTGAAAAACAAGTTTAAGGGAGCTACTTTGGTACAAAGATATATGAGACTCTGTACGTCTCGAATTGTACATTAAACAAATAAATAATCAGTAGATATTCGCAAAACTCTTGAGTATGTATTCGAAAGCGATGAGTCACCGCAACTTAGTACGAATTAATTTATTATAGTACGAATCGCGTGATTGGACACATTGTTCGAGTAGATGTACACACGCGTTTATAGAACAGTCTGTAAAAAAAAATGATACCCTTCCAAAAATAATATGAATTATAGCTAATAATTTGGATACTTGGAATATTACTCGCTTTAGACATTACGAAGTCTAAAAGTTCTTGTTCTCACGGCAACTAACATGCGCTATTTGAATGTTTTTTAAACGGTGTGTACGCACATGCCATTTATAATGGACTAATTAATCGTTTTTGCTAACGCGCATATCCATGTACGTACGATTTCACCTTCTTAACACAGAGAAGTGACAATAGAAACCAACGCAGTACAACTAATATCACTGTCGTTTAACTCGCTTATCGATTCAACTTATTTTTTCGTAATTCTTTATCTCTTAGTTTGCTCGATTTTAGTCACTATATACGAAAAGTGAAATAAATATTAAAAAGTCGAAATAAACGCGTTATCGTTAATTGCGACGTGTAGAATAATTAATGTGCAAATATTCTGGAAATAAAAATAGCCGCTATATCAATACGCGGACAAGTTGACACTTGCACTATCGCAACTATATTTTGCCGCGGATAGAAATCGTTTCATATTAGAGCGTATCAATAATTACAGACTAGAAAATACTATGACTTAAAGGTCGATCTCCAACTGGACACGGACCAAGAAAAAAAAACAACGAAAAAAAAACGATTACAAATATCAATTGTTGTTATGCTTGTCTCTTTACTCGGCCAACTTGTTATTGTGTTGGAGAAATAAAACGCGGAGGATTTTTTTTTTTATCTTACTTCTTCCAGAGAACATTGCACGAGAAATGAGCACGTCGTTACGAGCTAAGTGAGATGATATGCTGGATAATTGAAAAGTTGTAGCCGCGCGCACGTGCGTGTCGCGATTATTGTATTTACATACGGGTATTGTGCGTATGTATGTATATGTGCGCGCGCAAGCACCCCCTATTCAGTACGTGTCGTGCGTATACGCGTGCACTTTTTTTCTTACGTTCTAACGTAATGCGTACAAGTATAATATGCGTGATAGCATAATATATCGGATACTACGAAACATCCACGTTTGCAACCGGATGCGAATGTGTCGCTCTCTTAATATACGTGTGAGATAAAGAAAAGGAAAGAAAGAAAGAAAGAAAGAAGAGAAAGAAAAGAATGAGAGCACGAACGAAGCGTAAGATTTTTTTTTACACGATGGTTCAATATTTGACTTTCGCCTTAACCTCTTCCGCGACGCCACCCCACCTGAGCTTGTAGACGCGCGATCGCCACTGTATCAGAGGATCTAGAACTGCCTGAAGAAAAAGATAGGGCCTGGTGATTTCGCTAAGTAACCATCCACATACAAACTCTAATTTGTTGAACGGCAACGGACCGTTCTGCACGACGCTCAACAGCGTCCAATCGAACATAAACCACAATAGTATGTGTACTAAATAGAAAACAAGGGAGTCCCACTCGAAGAGTACGCTGGCAGCCCAGGAAGCACAGGCACCTAACACTAAACACTCGCTAAGCGGCTCCAAAACGATCGTGGTGGGTAGCATCGCCACCCTGAGCTTCGCCCACCTTCGTAACCTCGCCTGGAACGAGTGCAACTCGCAGTGGCCGCTGTTCTGCAACGCCGGTTGCGAGGATACCGTGATACGCCAACCACGGTCGGTCAACGACTTCGCGTAGAAAAAATCCTCAGCTAAATACACACCGAACGTCTTTAATCCGCCCACCTCGTCCAACGGCGCTTTCCTCAGCAACGCTGACATGCCGGTATGACAGTTTATCTTGAGCAAATCGGCGGCAAGATATATACGCGACTGTACGGTGCCGAAAAAGATTTTCTCGTACGCCGCGGCGAAACCTTCGCGATCACAGGTAAACGGCATCTGATGCACCAACGCCACATTGTCGGTCATGTAATTAACCATGTCCAAAAGTGTGTCCTCCTTCATCTTGATACCACTGTCACTAATCAACACGAACTCGTGCTTGGCCGCCTCGTAAGCCGGCTGCATGTTGTTGATCTTCGGATTTACGCCCACGTTGCAACCGCCGACAAACAGTTTCGCGTCCACCTTCGGGTATTTCTCGATCAGCTTGCCCACTAACATTAACACAGGATCGGAGTCGTCCTCCACGCAGAACAACAGTTCGTAACTGGGGTACCGCATCGTGAAGAACGTCTCTAAGTTGCTAAACAAATTCGGATCGACGCCCATCAGCGGTTTTATGATCGACACACCGGGTAAGGGCGTTTCGTAGGTTGGTAGCTGGTTCACTTTACGGTGCAGCTTCCAATGACCGACGATCAGTGCCAGTACATGAACGATCCACATTACCGACCAGAATATCATGAAAAATATCGCAAACCCGTTGAGGGTATATACCATGGAGTTCATCTTCGAGAAAAAAGATCGTCGCGAGGACGCCTAACCTCCGTGATCTCTCCGCTTTCTCCTCTCTTCCTTTCCCCGTTTCTCTCTCCCGTGTCGTCGTGATTATTCGATCCGTTCGTGCCTATCGATCCCAGCGGTGATCTGAAAGCCCGCCATCCTTCTGGGACAACGTGTAGACGATACCCGCGGCATCCTCGACGACGTTCCCGTCCGTCGTGCCGCGATCACGGATACCCAAGATCTGTCGCACGGGCCATCGATGATGAACCGTTCTCGGCGACTTCCACGGTGTCACACCGTTTTCACGTCGATCGGAACGACGACGACGACGACGATGAAGACGTGGCCACCGCTTCCAATACATTCACGCACTAGCTCCCACCGCGCGTCTTATAGGGTGGCTACGTAGCCGCGTCCACGGCTACGGAGCGCTCGAGGAAACGCCGGCACGCTCTGCCGACGGAACCTCTGCCAGATACTCTCTTCACTCTCTTTCACTTAAACACCGCCCGACAAGGATCGCGCCCTTCTCTATTCACAATCACTGACACCGCGAACCACCCTCTTTCTCGTCACGCACCACCAACGATACCTCCTGCTAATTTTCACCGATGCATTGAACTTTTCGCCTCTGTCACGCGTCTACCCACGAACCTCTCTCTCTCTCTATCTCTCTCTATACCTCGTATCCACCGTCGGTTGTTCCCTTCGAACGTATCCTCGAACGATCTCCGCACCTTTTATTCCACCACGATGCTGCGTTCGTTCCGTGTATCGGACAAAGACCACCGACCAGACTCTTTCCTTTTTCCTGTTCTTATCTTTTACCTCGCTACGGTTACCACTTCCTTCGGTTCACGCTTCGAATGGTCGATCTCTACCGCTCGATCGTGCCAGGTTCACCGATCCTTCCAGCGCAACATGTACAACGTCCAGGCAAGGACATTCGGCTTGGTTCGTTCACAGGTAACGACTGTTTCCTTTCATAACGATGCGCCTACGCGGACTTGTCTTGTTCCGTTTCGGCCGCGACTACGGCACTGCCATCGCATGTGTCGATGCATGTCATATCGATGACCGGAACGTCTGTGGATACGAATCGATTGGGAACGGGTAACCGAGTCGCGGACGCGAATTAATTAAGAAACACCGCTTTAAATGGCAGAACACGTCTCACATGTAAGGACGCACCGCGATGCGTCGACGGGATAACTGGCCTGCATGTGACAGCCGGCAGCTCGCACGATTTATTCGCGACTGACTTCAGGGCGAACGTGTCGACGACCATCGCGCCAATTGACGCTCAACGCGCGATACTTGCCACTTTTACGAAATAACCGAACGTCAAAAGGGGCTTTAGATCGTAGGGATAGGATACTTTCGTTATCAGAGATGTTATTACTTGCGTAAGTTATGCGATAAGTTTTAGCTGTTTTAAGTTTAGATAACTGACATCGATTCCAAGGTAATTGTACTCTACGATTTAACAGAGAATTTTGTGTCACATATGTATTGAAAAAATACGAATTACGTAACTTAAAGTGGTTGATCGTTTAAAGAGAAAATTGGGTTTTAGAAATTTAAGGACAAGAGTAATAAATTGAAAATTTACCATGCATCTTTATTGTATCAATTCGTATTTTAAATACTTCGGCGAGTTAGAGGGTATTATATGCTGTTTACAAGGTATTAAGATACGTGTTATTATAGACCACAGCCGTTGGATTTATCGAGAATTATTTTATCACATTACTTAAGTTAACTTTTCACTGGGTAATTTACATTTGCGTAAATCACATTGCTGTCACGTAAATTGTGCGAGTAGATGTATCTACTTCTTTCCTCAGGAGCTGTTATATATTAAACGTTTTCCTTGCATGCACAAAACTTTACGTTTCCATTATGCAAATAATAAATATGAAATACTTTTACATATATCCGTGATGGGATGTCCAACTATATTTATGTCCTAAATTTCTTAAACAGCGGATGTTTATTCGCCGTAGATGAACCAGGGGCTTTCTTGTATTCATAGTAAACCGCATCGTCTGCACCAGACATTGAAGTCATGTTTCCTGCCTTACGTATAATCTGAAAAAGTTTAGGTTCCAATACAGATGTTTTAACCCAACCAGCAGCATGTTCTTTGATCATATTAATATAACAAAACTTACGGGTCTTGGCCCTTCCCCAGGTATCCTTTCCTCATCTGCATCCATATCACTAGCAGACAGAACTTGTTGCAACAGATGACCCTGTTCATCTCGAGATGTATACATCAAATCTGGTTCCTATATTCAAAAATTAAATTAACAAAACTTAAAATGACAAAACGTTTACTGGATTGTTATCAAGCAATGCGTACTTCTTCCATTCCTGCAAGCTTTGTAATAACTTTGTAGGCGTATCCTTGATTCACAAGAAAACGTTGACGTTTTCTAGAATAATTCATTTCCATCGTATCTTGTGATACCAGTGTATAGAAGAATGCATTATATTCCTCCGCGATGGCGCCTTAAAAAAAAAAAATATGAAGTGTTTAATACGGTCAATTTTTGTTCTAAGTAAAAATACCTTTCTTAGCTCGTAAAATACGTCCTAAACGTTGCGCCTCTTGACGTCGCGAACCACCGTGCGAAGATATTTGAATCAAAACATTAGCTTCTGGTAAATCAAAAGAAGTATCTGCCACTTTGCTCACAAATATCGTGTTCACTTTAGTATTGAATTTGAAATTTTGCAAAATTTGTATTCGTTCGCTCTAAAATGAATTACATTGCTATATACTTTGCAATTAATTAGATACTTCCACCATTTTTACACTTACTTGGCTAGTAGGACCATAGATATATGGTTTGTTCATTTTAATTGCATAATGCTTCAAAGCAAAAACATTATCTGAGAAAACAATGGTTTTGTCGCCACGTCTTTCGTGATATCGTATCAAGTATTGGCAGCAACGAAATTTATTGGGATTCATCACATAAAGTAACTGCAAATGGAATATGGTTTGAAAATTCCGTAGAGCATTAAACCAAATTACATTGAAATGAAATAATTACTCACTAGTTTCTTAGTCATTTTACAACCGAGGTATTCTCTGTAAAATTCAGGCGTCATAGGACACCAAACCTCGGCACACTGTACTCTCGCGATAAAGCCTCTTTTTTGTAATTCCAACCAGTTGGCCTCGTACAACTTAGGCCCAATCAGGAAATTAAGATCAGCAATTTTATCATCTTCTCGAAGCAATGTTGCAGTCAAACCCAATTTACAGTGTGATTGAACGATCGTTAAGACCCTTCTGAACATTTTTGCAGGAATCGTGTGTACCTCTACAAACGTGAAGCATGTTAGACAATTCTGGAATAGGATTAAGAGAAAGTATTCTTTTATAATTTTACCATCCAAAACCATGATTCCCCATTCTTGTTCTTGAAGCCATCGCATAGTCTGCTCTGCTTCCCATGAGCGTTTTTGCGTGTGGGTAATCATGGAATACGTCGTGATCAAAATCCCACAGCCCATAGGTTTGTCCTTGGCTTCGCTTGTAAATCGACAGATCATTGAATCATCCGCCGTCGACCACATTTTAAATTGCTGTTTCCACTGTTCTACCGACACTCCGGAATTACACAGTACCAATGCACGTTTTCGAACCGTACAACAAGCTGTTACACCGACTAAACTTTTGCCTGCACCACAAGGCAAAACTATGACTCCTGACCTGGCACGTCCATTCCCGAACATTTTTCTTAAACTCTTTTCTTGATAGGGTCTCAGCACAGCCGATGGCTTCAAATCGATGCTGAAAACAAATATCATTGAGACATTTAGGTGTAAAAGTATAAGTTCACCTCAAGTCTCAATAATAACTATGTCTCGTTGATTTTCCATACATTCCTTGTTATCTAGGATGTTAATACATGTAATTCAGCTTTTTATACTTACTTTATGTCTGGATTTACGGTATCATTACGGAAATCATATTCTGCTAGTAAAGGATATTCTAATTCTATACACCTTTTCTGTATAACTTCAATTTTTTCCTAGACCAAAATTTTGCATTAATATTTAGACATATCTATTGTATATATTCACTTTTTGTAAAGCAGTATAAAACTTACGTACTTGATTTACTTCGAAACTAACAGTTTTTAATTCTTGCTCTTCTTCTTCGTCCTCGTCCTCTTTATCCATTTTATCATAGAATGTAGTTATATCTTCAGGAACAGTGGCAGTTTCTGCTGGAACCTGATCATTAGTTGTTTCTGTTACTTTGGTGGTTCCAGTTGGAACATTTGTCACCGCTTTTGCTCCAAACTGAAACAGATGCAAATTATGTATAATGGGTATTTCATTGCAATAACTGTATCGAACATATGAAAATATCATTACTTGTGGCACTTTTGTTTTATTTTGTATATTTGTAATTATTTCATCCTTTTCATCTTCCACAGTCTTCTTTAGTCTACATTCTTGAATTACTGGATCTTTCAGCAGCTTTTGTAATACTTCAGGATACGGAGATTCAACAAAATACTTATTGTGCTTTAATACTAACTTCACCTTACCATAAGACAATGTACATAATTTTATAAACTCTATAATTCCATCAGGTATACTAGTTTTACTAAGTCTTTTTAAATATTCTATTATATCATGCGTTTGAAGGCCGACGCTGACAGCAGCATACAAAGAATAAGCAGTCAGTTTATACTGCAAAATGAAATTGAAGTTGTTAAACATTTTGCGTATATATATAACAATTTCTGTTTGTATTTATGTTTTTACCTCGTGAATATGTTCTGGGCGACATACAGGCTCTGAGATAGCTATCAGAAAATCATGAGCATGCTTGTATACGGGTGAAAAAGATTCTAGAAAGATATGTCCGTTTGGTGCCTAAAAAAAATATTAATCATAAAGTAATTTTCATATTTAAGAGAGAAGGTTGCAATTATGTAATCAGCATTTAATTGTTATCATATCCTACCACCCAAAGCGGCCTGGAGGCACAATCAGGCTTCAAAATCATTTGTGAACGATAATCCTTTGCGCCAAACTCATCTTCTAATGCTGTTTCATCTTGTTTCTCGACATCGTTCTTGGCTGCATCTGGTATACCTTCAGCTTCGTTATCGTCTAAAGAATCATCATCATTAAATTCTTCAGGATCTTCTTTGCGCTTCTTCCATTTCCCCCTGTCTGCAAACATAAATAATGAACTTAGTTATAATGTCAAGTAATATTACGTTTCATTTACATTCCGATTCGAAACGTATTTTACATAACTTAAAATCCAAATTCATAATAAATCTCTCATAAATAAAAATTGTGCAATTTCCTGTTTAAGTATAAAAAATAGGTTTCTACCATTGTCTTTTTTGAAACGTTTTGGTGGACCCATGATCAAGTAACGATTTAAACGTTAAACTGTAAATAATTTCTTTGACGTTGTATATAAGTTTTACATCGAAATTAATAATCTCTGTAACGTATTAATGTCCACATGGAGAAACACAATTGTGTTCACTACTTGTTTCAACGTTTCGACGATAGAGGTCGTGTGTGATTGATTCATTCTGTTAATTATACGAGACATGACAGAACGAGGTACATTGTGGATGTCTATGGGGTTATTCTTCGTTTATTTTCCTTACGAAGTATAATAAAACAATGAAAGTGCGATTGGTAAACTAAAATCTTTTGGTAATTCTTGTAAGCGTCATTCTAAAATTGATTATTCCAAATAAAATGTAATAAAATGTCTTCATTTTCATGAAGAAATATAGGTTGCAATTTCAAGTAAACAATGGTATTACCAAGGTCATTGGTACAATAATCTACACTCTAATTTAATAGTTTGGTAATGCTAGTTATTAGTTTGTAAGTTAATATGTAAAAAGGTTTGTGTATTGAACTTTCAATTGTGTGACAATTTTTTGTATATAATATGGTGAGTACATAAAAATAATGCATTTCTTTTTATAAGAGAAGAGTGGTTTTTATTTTTAACAAAAATAAAAAAATATATGATCAAGTTTTTGTTGAACAGATATAAAGTGGTTCAATGAATTGTATTTATTTAATGCATTTCATTAAATCTAGTCTTCCTTCGTTTGATATCAAGAAAGAACATTTCTATTTGAAACAAAATTCTTCTCATTCATTAGGCCCAAAGAGAAGAGGCAGACTAGCGCGGCTCCTTGTTCCGCCCATTTCTTATTCTTCTCCCTAGAATAGTTGAATAAACATTATAAAAAGTACAAAATAAATATAACATTCAAGCGTGCGAATGTAAAATAAAAGTACAATTTTTCTTATTACCAGAAGGATGATCCATACTTTCTTCCATCTATGGTAACGATGGATCGAAAAAGTTTTCCTTTTTGACGAGTATTATAGGTTGGCATTTTTTTTCTTTGAGTTTGAGTCCACTTGTGTAATATAGTTTTTGGCAATTCAACATCAGTCACGTAATTATTCCTTAGAAACGCACAGTGCATTAAAATGACATCTTCCTCTTCCGAAAGTTTCCTTTTATTGGTCGGTTGTTCCTCGTCTTGCTTCTCATCTTCCTTCATAGGTGAAACTTGAGATCTTCCTAATAAACCTTTCTCTTCAAATTCTTTTCTCTTTAAACAACAATAATCGTTAAGATTCCATACATCACTGTAATAAACAATATGTATACTGGATTTGTATAATAAATAATTACATTATTTAAAATCACAGAATTTATACCATATTTGTTCTAAAGTTTGGGAATTAAGAAATTTTCTTCCTAATGGAGATTCCTGTTGTTCCCTAAGAATATTTTGTATACAGTACTTGGTATTGGAAGGTGGATTGTCACAATCCACGGCGTATTTTAAATATGACTTAATTACATCTTCCATAGGAAGCAAACCGTCTTTACTAAATATTGAACAGTTCCATTCAGCAGCGCGTGCAAGCATTACACTACTACACCCTGTTACTTCCTTAAATCTGTAAATAATTCTATGAAGTTTGAAACTGTATATCTGTACGTTTCATGACTAAAATTTAAACGAAGATTTACTTGAAAATATCAGAATACTTCTGTATTTCCTTTGAGCCTCCATTTGCTATAACTGGTATTGAAAGTTTTTTAGAGATCTCCTTTAAAACGTCATTGCGATTTGCATGCTGAGGTCTTTCATCAACCGTACGACCATGAATTGCAATTGCTGATATACCAGTCGATTGTAAAAGCTTACAAAGTTCTATAGTCTTATCCAAATCAGGTAATACACGAATTTTACAAGTTACTGTAATGCTTAGATTATCCACTAAGGTTTTCAAAATGTTCACAGCTGTTTCCGGCTCTTTCAGAAGAGCTGCTCCCATTTTTCCTACCAGGGAAAACAACTTAGGACAACCCATATTTAAATCGATCCCAGCGATATCGTGCTCTACCATTTTAGCAACTTTCAACGCTCTAGTCGCATCGCAGGTTCCAATTTGTAGGACAACTTTATCCCTTTCCTTAGAGCAAGTCCGAAAAGTCACTGTACCATCCGTTTTATCCACGTAATCGATTGTTCCCAAAACATCTAAAAGGAGATTCATGAAAACAGATCCTCTCTCTCTTTAAACTGAACATCTTCTCTCGTTATTAATATTGCAATACTAACATTTCCTTACCGTTTTCACGACGAAACGAGCGTAACAATTTCCAATCAATCAGTTCCTCTGTGTACACTATATCGGCACCATAGTCGAGTGCAAGAAGACGCATAGGAAGGGTGCCAATTCGCACCATGGGTGCCAATATAAGTTTATTCTCATAATTCAGTTTCTTCCTTTCCATTGTTACTTTCTCATCCATTCTATTGTCAATATGTTAGAATCTTTGTTACAATTCCTGAAAGAGTAAATCGTCATTCAACCAGGATGTGCCAAAACGTCTGATATATGGTGTACAATCCTAATATCTTCTTATCGTTAACATTCATCGATGCACGATGAGAATAAGGCTATTTTTCCTTCTAAACATCACTACTGTGGTATTGAATTAGTAGCTTTCCACAAGTTTCTCACGCCATTCTCGTGCGCATCCGTCGGTACCTGTTCTCGACGGTACGCAGGATGTTCGTTCGCTTAAGTTCGCCCAGATGGCGGTGCCGTTATTGTGTTCGTCGTACATAAATGGTACGTAAGACATAGTGGGAGTTTTATATTCCATGATTGGTGATCACGGAATAGTTTCAAATTTAAACGCTAAAATCGATTAACTGTCAAAACAATACGTTGAGAATAATATGGTACAGTCGCCCCTTTGTTTCATCGATTTTGCGATTCGTGAATCGCTTAAAATCATCAACACGTGCAAACTATTCCCCTGAGCGGTTAGTCGGCTGAACGTCGGTCAAGGGACGAGCAGAGATTAATTCTTGATAATGTTTACACCGCCAAAGTCGACGGGGCCGAATTTTATCAACGAGACCGTGTTAAACACGCCTGAACCGCAAGCAGCGTCGACCGTACAAAGAAAAAGCACGTGAGTTCATTTCTTCTTCTATTTTTTATTTCACGAATTTTCTCGTTCGCGTTCTTTGATTAATACTGTTTGATCCTTTGGAGTACAGTGGTCTCATGCACCACCTGTTCGAGGTACATCATAATCTTGGAAATGGTGAACTCACAAAAGGAATCACTGCTCAATCCTTAGAAATAATTCATTTTAAAATCCATGATCTTTTTGTTTGTCGTTTTAATAAAAATATCTAATTACATTCTGAATCTTGAAGGTCATCTCAAAGGGTTGGTTAAGTGTTCTTTATGTTACGTAGAAAGATTGAAAGTTAAATATTCTTTTCAGGCTGGAAAGTCAATGCTTCAATAAAGATGTTCACGAAGCCATTTATAAACAATCCATGATACACAAGAATGATGCGACGCAAAGGTCTGACGAATCGTCTCTTGGTATACTTAACATATCTTCCTGTAAGTTCGGTAATTTGTTTTGTTCTGGTACAGTATGATAATATTTCTATTTCATAACGAATTCTTATAGTTTTAGCTGAAGTGAGTGGGATGGGAGATGTGGACAAACAAAGTGAGAACAAATTGGACACGGAACGTGAACTTGCCAGGAAGCTGCTTAAAAAATGCAGCGATACGAAATCTACATCCACTGCATATGGTAAGAACTTCGTGTTGCAAATGCGGTTCTTCTTAAATAAATAATTCATGTATTTTGTAACTGTTACAGATACAAACAAAGAGAATAATGCAAACATTCAAAACTTGTCTACTAATATGACTTCGTCTCTTTTAATGAATTCAGGCCAAACTATGTACACCAATGAAACTAATTCTCAGAATGAAAATACATTACAATTAGCTACTAGTAAAACAAATAGTGTATGTAGGATTTTTTAAAAGAACAGAACATCGATGAGCAGGATATTTTTATGTGCTTTTCAATGTTTAGATTGTCTTTGAACCAAACGAGATAAGCGCACGTTCATCTGGATTAAGTAGAAATTCAGAAAAACGTTTTTCCTCGTTGTCAAGCAAGAATTTGAATAAAATAACGTTTGACACAACAACTGCTGAATTGATGGCACAATTTGGCAACGAAGAATTCCGTTCCGCTTCCGAAATGGCTAGTCAGATGTTAGCCGATGAAGTATCCTGGCATCAAAATTATTCGTATGCCCTACCTACCACAACTTCTACCGACAAAGAATATTTAAATTTATCCTGTTTTTCTGGTATCATTGGTGAACTAGATTTATCAGTGGAGTAAGTTTCTTCTCAACATACATTTTGCATTAGAAAATATGACATGTACGAGTTTCAGGTCTTGTGCTGGGCGCAAAGTATCTGTGGGTGAATTTTTCAAAAGAAAGTGCGGAAATTTCGGTCGATTATCAGAGGAGGCGGTGGAGAGACCGAGTTTAGGTTTATCCGTAAATAGTCCGAAAAAGAGAGACCAACTTATACCTCTGGTTGATTCAACTATTGCAACAGAAGGTATTATTTAAGTTTATTAAAAGATGATTTGTGTTATGTAACAAGCTACTTTTTTAGACTCCTCTGTTGCATCTTATGCTGCTAAAGATAAGGCTCAAAACGTTCCAAATGCACCAAAAGATATAGAAAGTATCATGAGCTTAACTAGTATCGCTCAAGCACTGGAAGATATTGACAATGGAACTCCGCGAAGACTGGTGGATCAACTTATCATGGCAAAGAAGAAGAAAAAATCTGTGCAGGTGCAAGAAGAAAAACCAGTTCGAGATACTTACATTGTGCCTTCAAGTAGAAAATCTATGCCTGCTACTCCAAGTGCTATGAGTATTGATAATTTCAGTAAAGATGTGGGATTAATAAACCTTTCGACAAAGTTATCTCTAGATAGTAAAATGATCAGTGAAACAGTGGATGCTAAACATTCTATACCAAGAATGCTATCATTTGATTCTAACGCGGGCACAAATACAAGCTTTGTAGCCGCTTGCCACGAACTTAAGAAAGAAATAAGCAATAGAAATTTAACATCTTATAATCAAGGTATAGTCTTGCATTTGAAAATTTCAATTTACTTCGTTAATAATTGCTCCTTTCTTTTCCTCCTTCCCTTTAAATTCTGTACTCATTGTAATGTTTAGATTTTAAGATGTTATTGGAGGATCCGAAATTAACTCTGCCAAACTATGCGATGGGAAGAAAAACATCACCTCGTACTTCAACAATCAATTCGATACTTAATCAGGAGAAAATATCCGTTGATCTTCAGAAGGAAGAAATGGAATTGAAAGAGAATATAAAAGAAGAGAATATTTCGTACAAAGACAAATCGGCAACGTTTACGCAGGATCTATCAAATTTACAAGGAAGACAAAGTCAAATTAACAGTATGCTATAGTAATAAAATAAGAATCTGTCCTCATATATATTTGCTCTTTTTCTCGGTTACTAATTTTTATTAAATTATTACATGATGGTATTAATTTATTAATTTAAATGTTACTGATATTTGTTAATATATTTTGCAGGCGTTATTATCGGTGAAAGCACAGAAAAGTTATGCAACTGTATTGTTGGTATATCCAGAGAAGCTGATATTGAACTTTTGAATAAAAGTGACAAATGGGTAATTTGTTCTTTAAGCATAAACCAAATTCAAGGTGATAAGAATAATGTTCAACTTATCTTACCGTCAGATGTTATTCTTATTAAGCCAAATGCAGAACAACATGTTAAGGTGAGAAAAAAGAAAATAATATATATTTTATATAGTACTAGAAACATTAAAATGTGATCATTTTAGATCGCGGTAACAGTGGTGAAAATGTGCAAACCAATCATAGCAGTTCTGGACATAACTATGTCAGATATGGTAACAAGATCTGAGTGGACCATGAAACATATAATTCGTTTCAAACCTGAAGAAATCGATATAGTTATCTTAAATCCTTCCCAGAAGAAAGAATTGGACTTTCAGTGTGTCGTTGAAAACAGTATGGCAGTTCTTCCTGTTACAATAAAAAACAAAAATAGTATCGACGTTCCTATACAACTTTTTATATCACAGGTGATTATTCCATCTAAATGATTTCACGCAAAATTAATTTTGTACCGTCTTCGTTTTATCTGGTATATTTAATATAGGATGGGTCAACATTATTTAGTTTCGAAAACTCTGAAGGATTCCAACATACCACGTTGCATTCGCAAGAAGTATTTACCACAAATATTCAGTGCAAAGGAATCCTACAGAAAACTACAGAAACGGAGCAACGGTTATTACATCGTTACAACGGGACCTTAATAATTCAGGCGAAAAGTACTTCGGACGATAGTATAATAATTCAAGAAATTCCTCTTGCCGTACAAGTAGGAACTTGCAAGATACAAGTGATTGACACGGACTTACCTTTGATTGTACCTAATAAACAAAGCAAACCGTTAATGGTAATTAATCTTGGGACGATGCCGACCTTGATACTAGCCTCGTTTTCTCAAGACATTGAATCGCCGAAAAATTCGAAATATTTTTCAGTAGAGCCGAAAAATTTAGTTGTGCAACCTAACGATACTGGTTGTTTCGTTGTCACGTACAAACAACAGAATGCAGATATTTCGCAGACGTGAGCAAACACTTTGTGATGTGTATACGGATACTATAATCTGTTTTTATTTATTGCAATTCGTATTTATAGGTATGCAAAGATCAAGTTAACCACTGCCAGCAGTGTTCATCATTACTCTGTAATTGGAGAGTCGATTGTATGTTCTGAAGCAGAGAACGAAAATTTGTCTCGTTGTGAAACACCTCAGAATTCGCGGTCCGTTAGTTCTCCTTCGTCTCCGCATAGCGTAACATCAACCAAGTAAGTTTAAATGGAAAATTTAATCGTTACCAACGTACAATAAAGTTACAGCTATTAAATTACACTATAATAGGTCAGGAAGAAATTCGCCACTTAGTTTAGTGTCCAGTTCAACTGTTGCTGGAGACAAAATTCCTATCAGAACAACTCACGCTGCTCTAGTATGGAATAGCGTGAGAACAGGGAAGTCAGAGATTAAAGAATTTACTATTCGTAACATAAGCAACAATAAAATCAAGATTCAAGCTGTTATATCAGACAGTGAAAAAAATTTTCGGGTAAAACACGAAATCCGCCATAGAATGAATCAAGTGATTTGCGATGTTGATAATGTCAGATTAATGTTAATGAATTTTTTCAGTTTCTTCGGGACCGACAAGCTGTTGGTACTTCTATTCTATTAGTTTTGCAGGGTATGGAAAGTAGAACACTGTCTGTTATATTTAGTCCTCACCATATAGGTGCAGCTGCTGGAAAAATAATATTCAAACACTACGAGCCTAAAAGAGGAGACTCTGAATCTCGTCCTTCGAAAGTGGTAAATGACTTTATTAAATATTGAAACTCATCTCGAATACTATAATGAATTTACAATGTATCGGTCGCAGCTATTTCTGTACGGTTATGGAGGTTATAGCAAGGTTGAAATTTCTGAAGCGTTCAAAGATACCAGCGGGAAAATGTGGTTATCGCTTGGAACTCTAAACTCTGGTGGTTCATTGAACGCAAAGATTAAATTACAAAATACCGGTGACTTATGTTCCTACGTTAAAATAAAGTTAACGCCAAAAGGTAACTCAAATAAATATACAACAAAGTAATCATTATTTTTTAATGTATATGTTTTAACAATTTCAGCCGTATATCCTACTATGGTTTCAAGTTGGCAAGTAAATCCTACCGAGTTGCTATTGAATCCAAAGGAAGCACAGTGGGTCACGTTGGAGTTCCATCCCCGGAAAGAAGATTTAGCGTTATTACAACGATCTGACGTATCCCATGTAGGAACATTGTTAATTATTCACGGAGACGAACCTTCGCGATGGCGAATTCGTAGGTAAGTAACCATTGAATTAAAAAAGTGATCGTTCTATTTTAGATTTCTAATTAAATCTTTAGATTGTACCATAAGATAAAAGAAACTGGTGAGTTGAGTGGAAATGAGAATGAAGCGTTTAGAAGTATAGTTTATCCCATATGTAGAGCTTTCGCTGGAGAGCAGTTAATTTCAGATATTAGCATCATTCGAGATTCGGTGGTAAGTAATGATAGAATTAGTAATTAATTTGATTGATTATTAAATCATTGGTTGATCTGCATATTATTCAGCAAAATCTTCGAGATCTTTGCCAAGGAATTCGTCAGCATGAAGTAATGTTAACCATGGAAATGTGCGCAGATGAGACGTTGTCTGTTCTGCAAGACAATGCCGATGAATCACAAATGTTTTATTCTCTGTGCAGCGATAACAGTCACATATACGAAGGGCACGGCGAAAGTTTTTTACCTTCAGAGTAAGTGCAGTCTGTTTTTCGGTAAACGTTTATGTATTCGATTAAACAATTTTCAGGATGGGAGACAATACAGTTCAGAACGAGATAAACACTGATTATTTTATAGTCAGCCCACCAGTCGTACTTTTAAATCCACCGACCAGAACGGAAGCAGTTGTAACAATAAAAAGTTCTTGCACAGTGGCACAACCATTCGAAACTTCTTTATCGTGTACAGAGTACTTAAGTGTTGTCCCCGCCGAGGGGATGATACCTACTAGAAGAGACTTTCAATTGAAAATCCAATGTATACGAAAAATCGAACGAAACTTGAACGCGATTCTTGAAATTTATACGGAAAATAATAAGATCGAGGTACAGATAAGGGTGAATGTTAAACGATCGTAAAGTAAAATCAAGTTTTGTTCTTGTCAAAGTATTTATTATATACAGAATACACCCTAGTTTCGTACTTTTATACCAGTAACATTTTTTATTATCAATAAATTAGTTTTCAGCGAGTTTTTAAAATTATGTCTCAATTAGTTTTCATGTAAACTTTCAAAATATCAGGGTGAACATTATTTATTTTGAATTGCACATCGTAGTCAGACTGAAGGATTTGTATTACTTTAACCATATTCTCTACATCATCTATACCAGAATGCAATTTACCACGTAAGGGAATATTCAGACGAATGAGCATATCCTTCAAGGATCGTGGATATACTTCCGTTGCATCACAAAAGGTGCCTTTCAGATTTATCCACTTCTGGAATTCCTTCGGTAATGGCACATTATCTCGCTTACACTGTTCTGGTAACATAGACTTCAAGTCCCAGTC
Organism: Xylocopa sonorina; assembly: GCF_050948175.1. NCBI lineage: Eukaryota > Metazoa > Arthropoda > Insecta > Hymenoptera > Apidae > Xylocopa > Xylocopa sonorina. The sequence continues at coordinate 9,978,355 of NC_135201.1, read as the reverse complement.
GCCACACGTAACAAACGCACAATCATTACCTTCCTTGAAATAATTGTGTTCCTCCAACCAGTCACAGAATGTTGCAAACACCTCCGGGAAATGGGGTTCGTTATCAACCATGTCCTGCACGATTCCAGTTAGCTGTGTGCAAAATGTAGTCAGCTGAGGATGAACCTTCGGTTTAATATACTTGTGAAAGACGTTCTCCACTTGCCAAGTCTGCGTGGACAACGCCGCGCAGGGGAACTCTATGATCTCTTGAGGCTCGATTTTTTCATACCTCTTGCAGGTACACTCAAAATCTAATACAAGTAAATAATTGAAATACTGTTTAATCTCGTTGGTTCCTTTGTAAATCGATCTGGGATACTTTTTCAGAACTCGATGCGCCATAATTTTCTGGATACGTACTGAACGATTGCTGAAATTAAAAATCGCCCAGTAATGTACTTTCCATCACATTTAAATAAGGTTAGGATACAGTTAACTTACTAATACTAAAAAGTAACGGATAAACCTCTGTTATTCTATTTTCGATTATAACTTTAATTAAAAACTTGACACATACTATCCCAATTCGCCAATAATACGTTAGATTATGATGAAACACTTCGTGTAAATGTGCATCAGATCATAGCTTGAATTAATAAACAAACATCACGTGGTACGTGCATCGCTTTAACGGTTCTCGCTCCCGTGGCTGTTGCAAACTTAATGATCTTCCAGGCAAGTTATGTCAGTATCAATAATCGATTACCTGACCCAGCTTCTTCAATCGATTAAGCAAGGCGTCGCCTTTTTTAATCGTATTCTGATAAATCAAACCCCGACCGCACGAGGCGTCTGGCGCTTGACCTCTGTTGCAACCGGCGGCGCTGACCGTTACGATCATTCCAGCCACTTTATCGATTTTACAATACAATTTACCGTTCGCTATAAAACGCGCCACTTCCTGCTCTATGTACTCTTCCGTAACGCCGAATTCCGTTGCCATTCTACTTAAATTAATGGTCCTGTACGCTTGCAGCAGCTGCGAGTACGCTTTCAAACGCATCTCCCTCACGTAGTAACGATAATGGGAACGAAGCAACGGATTCGACTTAAACTCGGACTCTATCCAACCGAGATTTTCAAAGAACTCTTTGTAACGACAATCGTAAAAGGTATAAAAATATTCTCTGTATCTAGGAGACTCTGTGAGCAAAGCTTGCTGCAAAAGGCCGTTGTTGTTGAATTGAGAATCGAGCTGCGATCGGGACAGAGAAATCATCCCTGATAGTACAGTGTACTCGACGACTTCTTTAAATGGTAACAGTTCGTAGGATTCGAATGTAGGAATGCACTCCAATAGAAGAGAAGCTGCGCGAGGAAAGTTACGCGTCGCAAGACAATGTACAGCTTCGTACACTTTCAATTTATTGCGGCAACACCAATTGCTACCTGACGCGTGAGAGCCCTCCATCAAGTTCGTTATCTGGGTAATTATCTTCCCCATTGAGCAAGCGTCGTTTTTTATGTACGATATTCTGAACAAGCCAAAAGCAGCATCGATTTTGGTGCTGGACGAATTGCTTTCGTCTGTCAGAATCGCGTTCGCGATGTCCGTACCACGCTCGAGGTCGCCAATTTTGCAAAGGAATTCTAATTTCTCCATCCAGTTCCTTTTTTCAGAGTTCTCGAGGCTGGAATTATCTGAAGACTCTAGTTCCCGCCATGTAATCTCGTTTTCGTCTTTCATCGCCTTCAGAAGATCCTTGTCGATGTCCCAATCGAATTCCTTGCACGCATCTTGATAGTAACGTGTCATATTCCCGTGTATTATCGTGTCGAGGTATTCCTTTTTCACGTTCTCGTCATTTTGAAATTCTCTTAGAGTTAATTTAAATCGAGTTTTTATGAGAAGTATGTATTCAGGTGTTCTCTGGTATAATTCTGAATTGTTCATGACTCTTATTCCTTTCTCTTGTCGTAACAAATATCATTTACAAGATTTAAATGCGAAATACGTGTTTTGTTTTAATTTAAATCTGTTTTTCACTAAAGCATAGTGAAACAATTTGAATTTATGTTTACATAATTGCGCTATGCAATTTGGCAGATTCAACAACCAATCGTAGCGTGGTATTCGAAAGAAAGACGGCGCGCTTTTATTCCTGTCGGCGTCAGTAATATTGGCGCTCATGGCATAGTTCCTAACCTCCACTGGTCATTTTCTGCGTAGTTTATCTCGAAGATCAAAATAAATTATGACAGCAAAGCCTGTGCAGTCCACAAATTTACCATGGTAATACTTGTATCATTCATAATTAGCCCAAAGGTAATTGAACAAATATAAAAGAATTGCATTGTTATCTTCTTGTTGTAGGGTTGAAAAATATCGACCGAAGACATTGGACGATTTGATATCTCACGAGGAGATTATTAAAACTAGTCAGTGTTTACATTTATTTCGTTAAACTACAAAACTATACAGTACCAGAAATAGTTATTGCATAATTTTTCAATCCACATGATATGCACAATTTCTATATTAATTAATTTGTCATTTAATTGCAGTAAACAAATTCATTGATGAAAATCAGCTTCCACATCTCCTTCTTTATGGCCCTCCTGGTACGGGGAAGACGAGTACAATTCTTGCTTGTGCTCGTAAATTGTATACACCAGCACAGTTTAATTCGATGGTTTGATTCTTTGTTGTTTATATCATTTTTATTTTATAAGACTTAGGCAACATTATGTATCGTTTTTTCCGTATAGGTATTAGAATTGAATGCTTCGGATGATAGAGGTATCGGCATAGTTAGAGGGCCAATTCTTAACTTTGCAAGTACAGGTACAATGTACAGAACTGGTTATAAATTAGTTATTCTTGATGAAGCTGATGCCATGACTAATGATGCACAGAATGCTCTTAGAAGAAGTAAGTTGTAGGCTTAAATAGGTTGTTTCCATTATGGAGAACAATTTTTCATTCAGAGATTGTTTCAGTAATAGAGAAGTATACAGACAATGTGAGGTTTTGCATTATATGTAACTATCTTAGTAAAATTATTCCTGCCCTTCAATCACGTTGCACTAAATTCAGGTTTGGCCCACTGTCCACAGACCAAATTTTGCCTAGGCTAGACCTTATTATCAAGGAAGAAAAGTAAGTGCGTTAATTATACTGAAGAATTGTTACGTCTACATTAATAATATTTTTGTATATGCTTCAGTTTGAATGTTTCCGAAGATGGGAAGCAAGCACTTATAACATTAAGCGCTGGAGACATGAGAAAAGTTTTGAATGTCCTCCAAAGTACGTCTTTCGCGTTTGAGGCAGTTACAGAGGAGAGTGTTTACACTTGTGTTGGACATCCTCTTCCAGTTGATATAAAAAATATTGTTAATTGGCTATTGAACGAATCGTACGAATTATGTTACGGCAGTATCCTTCATTTTATAAATTTCAGTTATTGATTCTCAAGTCATTTAGCTTCCTTAACATACGTCCGCGCAGAAATACAAGACATAAAACTGAAAAAAGGTCTGGCCTTGCAAGACATATTAACGGAACTCCATTTATTCGTGAATAAAAGTATGTCTCTGTGTTCTGCATAAAATCCATTGGTGCAAAACAACTGTTTAATTTTTTTTGCTTTCAGTTGCATTTCCAGATTCGATACTTATAGATTTGGTAATTAAACTGGCAGAAATAGAAAAGAGGCTGTCTATTGGGTGCAGCGAGGCGGTACAATTGAACGCCCTTGTTGCAGCCTTTCAAAAGGCTCGTGATATCGAGACTTCTTAGTGTGTATCGAGGTAATATTGAATTTAAAGTATCACATTTTCGACTGAACATATTCTACGGAATAAAACGTAACGGAAGAAAGTGTACTATTTGTTATGGTTATAATGTAATGAATAAAAGATCGATATTTTTAGATGAAAATGTAGACATCACGCAAAGGATACCCCCCTTCGCTCCGTCGTCCATTTCGTTTTTTAAATTCCCTAATAAATTACGTTCTTTCGTGAACGGTATCAAACTGATGAATCTCCAAAAATAAGTTGTCAAAGTCCTAGGCCACAAATCAGCCGAGTCACCTAAACGAGCTGTGTCTATGCCGCTCATAAATTTTTGTATCCAGCCCTGCCCGTGTAATCTCGATCATTCTTTCACGTGCGCGGAACCAGTTATAGAAAACTCATCCCCGAAATGATAAGTTTCTGCTGGCGAACGTGTCTAGGTGTATTCGACGCAATCATAGTGCGCCTGTGCTCGATCGTACAAGTGGAACAACGTCTGACGGCAGCTCGACAAATACCGCCCAATCAGCACGCGATCGTTCAAGTATCACGTCGACGAAAACATATCTAGAGTCCAAACATGCAATGCCACTATTTTCTGCGCCGGTGATGCTCACTGGGAAAGTTTAGTAATTGATTTATTGCCTCTCGGTTGGTGTAATCGAGAAATTGTTCAAATATGCGACAGATCGATTCATCAATTGTGTCAGAGTTCTCTTTTACAAGCATACTTTTCAGAGTTACGCTCGTACAGGAATATATGTATTGCCGAGTTTAAAAACGAGCATCCTAAATTGCTTATTCTATATTGTTAATGTAATTAATTCCTTTGCATGTACCCGTACACCAGGCCTTTATACGCTACATAGCATCTTCGAGATTCATATGTAAACATGTGTTACTTTAATGCTGTGATTACAGAATATTTCATTATTCTTTAATCACGAATGTTTTCCTACGCTTGAATATTTTATGGCTGTCATCGATGCTTGGTGTACGTTGTAGTCCGTTCCATTCATGTCCCCGTAATTTTCAAGAGAATTTCCATTCGAACGAGTCGAGTATGGCCGTTGAGCATTTCACCGGCTATAATAGCGTCCTTTGCCTAATTAGTCGGCATTAATAATAACGCGTATCGGAGGAGCCCGATGAACGTAGATGGGACGGAGTGATATTAATCATTCGATTACCATTAATGAATATGTATCGAAAAACCGGTGCGGTTTTGCGCCGGCGCCTAATTTACATAGTGTGGCATGTGTTAATGCGTTGTACGTTCATGTTACAGCCGCGAACGAAGGGGCTACTTACATATATCATAGCCCTGAAAGCGTGGCGAAACCGCTAAAATCGTCCCAGTGTCAACGGTGAACCTATGTCCAATCTCTGCAAGTGGAATAACCCGACTCCGGTCCGGCTATGCTATTAGCTCCCTCTCCTTTCCATCCTCGCTCCAGCCGCCATGCGACCCCTTGCACTTCGTCAGTGGATGCAGGTACATCTGGTCTAATTCATCATGCCTAAGCCAAATTTCCACTTTTCATTCTCTGACGCAACTGCACTCATTTCCACTTCCTTGGTATAATTTTCCTATTTTTTGTGTAACGTAAATGTTAAATTATTTTTAGAGCCCTGCAGGAGATAAGGAAAACCGTAATTATGTTCAAATGGCGATAAACACGTGGAGCGTTAGATATTTAAAAGTGAATCGAAAAATTAAAGGCGAGTAGTGCTAGTCCTGGTCAAAACTGACGCATCGTACGAATTTCCACTTTACCACCTGTGCCCATTCGACTGAAAAATTCGATTCAATTCCCGGTAATTTGTATTTCACGCCTTTTTTTTTCATGCAAACTATCCGAATATTTCAGCCCCTCGGCTGGATGGATCGGCGGATTTATCGACGGAAAAACAAGCAGGCTGTATAAAGTGTAATTCGTGAACGGTGCCGCGTGGCGAATTTTCAAAAAATAGACCTCTGCTGGCCGTTTTATATTCACGAGAGCCGTTCCCTGTTCCCGTGCGTTTCTTTCACGTGAACGTAAGACCGACTAGGCGGCAGACCTTCTCAAAATTGATAATTAAATAATACTCATGCTCGATATCAAACGAAACTTTCGGCTTAATAAGAAGTTGGCGGAGTAAGTGCGCGAGCGCCCTCGCTCAGCACGTCGATTCTCCGAGTTATTTCAGGTTGAAAACTTGGCTCAGACGTGCTCTTAACTTTCTGCTTCGAAATAACTAATTCAATTAGTATATCAGCTCTGCTAGACCCTTCTCTCCTTCAGTTTAACTACATCTTTGCACGATGTATCTAATCTTTACGCTAACGTTAACTCAGGCATCGCTAATCTGCTGGTGAACATTCGCCAAGGGATCGACTTTTCACTAATTTTATTCCTCGATTCTCAAAATAAGAGGAACGTAATAAATATTTCATTTGTATAATCGATTAGATCGCTAAAATAAGAGGAGAAAATTCTGATCTTTCGTTACAGTGTTTTCTCTTTTTTTTTCAGACAATCTTCGAGCTCTCCAAAGTGTTAGCCACATGCAACCCATGAGATTGAATGGATACAAAAGAATTAAGCATTCCTCGACTTCATCGATATTACACGGGGACACGTATTTTCAACTAGGTCCGTGGAAAGGGGGAAAGCTAACAACGGAAGCGCCTTGCCCGGTTCACCCCCAAGGGATTCCAACGAGATTCAGAGCGGTGAATATTTCGTTCCTCTATCCCGTGCCCTACAACCTATCGTCCATTTCTAAACCCTGTGTAATACCACCCTGGTAAAGGTCTCAACCGCTAACTTCACAGATTTCAACTTGCCAAGGACTTTCGAGATACAAGTGTCTAGGCACTCAAGGAAAGAAGTATACTCCCGCCACGCGGGGTTGTGGACCGATGTCGATGCGGGAACAGGGCAGGGAACGGGGATAAAGGGGCGGAGGAGAAAATGGTAGGAGGAAAAAGCGCGGAGCCACTTCGATCGACCATAAATCCAAGCGATCCTTCTCGCGGGCAACGTTTCAATCTCTAAACCATCGAGACACAGCCAATCGAACACCAGTTTCCCTACGTACATACACGCTCTACGACATTTCCGAGCGTTTTCGCACGTCCACGGTTGTTCGCGAGCTCTGTTTTACTGCTCGTTAAATGACGTACAGCGCTACGTCCGATGGGACATCTTTAACTACATCACGAGACTCATCGTTCTACCGATATCGACGATACAAAAATATAAGTCACACGATGAGTGAAACACCTTTTTTACGTACATCAAGTTCGATTTAGAACGTTTATGGATGACAGTAAGAAACAGAGTTCAGAAATGTTTCTTTTTTGGTAAAAATTAGGAGACGACTGGTTGCCATATCGCACTGCTGCCTGAACTCATTATTTCTAGCGATTTATTTGCGAGTAGTGTAGTTTCTTAGAGATAATTAGCGCATAATAAGCTTGAAATGTTTTCAAGTGCGGGTGGTGCGTGCGAGTAACGAAAAAAAATCTCGCACACCGGGAAGCCGATAACATTTTTCTTCGTTCCGCGGCCCGTAACGCGCAATAAACGCCCGCAGTGGATGAATGCAAGCGTTGCACGATTTCCACGAGGCGTTCGCTGTTTGCACATTCGCATCGATCCGCCAGCAGCGAGGAGAGTAAATCTTTTTGCGGTCCTCTTTAAATATGGAATACGCGGGAAATGAACTTACCGGAGGCTCGATCGTGATCAAATTCGTGTCTGAATATATTGGCGCGGTGTGCAAGGCCAAGAAATGGAAACGTAGTTTATTATTGGGGGCGAAATTATTTTTCTACGCAGGGGGATAACGATGGTATAGATTCGTCTCAAATTTGCTAATCATTCGACGGTCAATGGGAAGTTCTCCTTCACTAGAATGCCTTTTCCTCTTCTGAGGATTATCTCTCTGCAGAATGATGCCCTCTATATTCTTGAAAGTATTTTATAATGAGATTTGCAAATAAATTGTAACTATTCTTCGCAGGAGGGACTAGATTATGGTCAAGCAATACGGCGTCCCGCGCGTGGAAGGATTCTTAAAGTCGTCCAAGAATCTCGGCGGCGGCCTCACAAAGCTCTGTTTACCCCGGCAGTATGGTTGTAACGCTCATTAAGATTCAGGGTTGAGCTGAAAATAGCGTCGAGATCGCTCACGGTGGCAAGGACGGAGTTCTCCAGCGTTGGCATTAAGTTCGTCTCGCAACGAACCACGTCGCAATACGAGGTAAACTAAAAAGGGAAAAGAAGGCCAGAAGAAATCTGCCAGCCTGTTTTCTCACGCGCTTCGGTAATTTAGTCGACGTTTAAAAAAAAAAAAAGCCTGGCGTGTTACACGCGAACGTTTCTTGCCCGCGATCCTCACCGGCTTATTGATTCGTTTCTGTTTTAGGGGTTGCTCCAACAAGGATCCGGCGATACCTGGAAACTGACGCGCGCCATGAAGAGACTGTGATAGATGCTCGCGACCTGTCGGAAATTTCCTTCCCCACTTTTTAATATTGAGCATCGTTCAAAGCATTTTTGTCTACTGCGCTGAGTCCTCTTTCTTTCTCTTTTCTTTTTACTCGTCTCGTTGTATCGCGATCGATCGCCTCCTCGAAAAGATGGAGATCTCGCGCGCGTCTTTTTGAACATTTGGAATTATGAAGGACAAACCTTTTTTAAGGAGAAAGACGTTTAATAATGGAAATAACGCACGAGCGCAGATGTTTTATGAAACGTCTCCGCTTTGTGTATCGATCAGCGTCTCGTTGATGGAGTTCGATTGATTGGAAAACCGTTCGCTACATTTCTAGGCTTTTTGCTCGAGTTTCGTGTACGGGAGGAAGTACGAAAGGAAGAAAGTTGAAAAGCTTCCGGGTAAAGAGAAGTAAGGTAGTTTGCAGAAGATTGGAGGTAACTGGACTTCAGCGAGGGAAACATGATATAGTTTGGCTCTAATCATGAGAAGGTAACGAGTCGATAAAACTCTTAATTTGTTGTTTTCGTATGCGAAGAAACTACTTTTCATGTTTATTAAATATATATATATTTTGTATTTATTATATGTATGCATCGATCTTTTTTTTTTGGCTGTAAGCAATGAACTACTTCGACTAACGAGCGAAGTATCTCTCTTGGAATGATACTTTTGAAAATTGTTTCAGTTGGCGATCGGTCACTCAACCTTTTCGAAGCTGAGAACAGAGGAGACGGGAAGAAAACTGTTTTGGAATACGTGCACATCGAGCTGGAAACACCATCGCGCAAGTTAAACGTCAAGCTAAATCCCAGAGAACTATAAAATCTTTATTGATCGTTCGACCCTCTGCATCACGTGCTTTCATCTCGAAGATACGTTCCCTTCTTTGTTACTACGGTTCCAACCAAACAAGTATCCTGCGAAAATGTTAAATATTTCAGGAAACACGCAACAATGAAACAGGTCGGATACAAATGCCCAGAAACCGTTTGGCGATTCTTTCCCCGAGGCCCTCGATTTCTTATACAGTGGCCAGGATGAAAAACGTGGCCGAGGAGAGATCAGCCTCTGCTGGATCACGTGGAGACGAAGGTAGAAATAGAATGATCGTCAGCCTTTCCGGTGGAGGAAGAAAAAGCGGATTTCATTGCTGGAGAAGTGGAGTGTGTCAGTCATGCAGCGAGAGCTCGGTTTTCCTTGGTAAAAAATGATGACTTACATCCTTCTAATATTTCTAAATCCCTCTCGTCAGGGCGATAAAGATGGAAATATCGTGGAATAAATGAAGATCGATCGTTCGAGTTTCTGTAAAGTTAAACACTGGTCGTACACTCCGGTACCGAACCGGAGAAGTTTACAGAAAGTGGGACTTGATCAATTTGGTCTGGCTTTTAATCATGAACGGTTGAAACGCTGTATAAGGTAATTGATTGCATCAAGAAATGTCAGGCACAACTGTTCAATCACTGATTACTCCGTCTTGTTTGTTTAGAATTATGTCGACTGCACGGTTGATTGAAAGAAAGAGGCAACCAGTCGATTTGTTCGTCGAGAAAACACAGGTGTTTCGTCCAGACTCATCGAGTGAGCACGGCACGCTGAGATAGGTATACGGTGGTGCGGCTCGATGCTGATCGCGGAGCTTGACCTGGAGAGGGGAGCACGTCGAAGGGGTGGAATCGGTGTTTGGTAGGGGCTGGCGTTGTCGTTAGTGCCGTAAGGCGGCACACAAGAGCCTGGGACCACTTTAAAAGTGACGGACGATTATCGCCCACGAAGCTGGTTTCAAAATTTAACTTAACAGTCCCCCGTAACGTGCACTGAACTACTCATCTTTCTTAACTCTACGTCTAATACCTTTATTTCATCTCGATGTTCAGGTAAAACGAGGACGAGGGAAGAAGATAATGGAATCTACGGACTCTAAATTGTAATTAAGAGGATACAGATGTTACGACTTAATTGTTTTCCATTCGTGGACATCTGCCCGTTCAGTGTCCTCATCAGGAACAACAGAACGACATTGGAATCCAGACAAGAGGCACGGCCTCTTAAGATTTACATTCTGAAGCATCGACGCGCAATTAAGGGACCAACTCTAGATCCCGCACGGTCGCACGCTCGGCGGATACTTTTTAATGGTGGCTTCTAAAAACGCTGGCACGGTCCAAGTGGTTCAGCCTCGTCGCGTGAAATTTAGTATCATTACGCGGTCTGTTCGAGGGGGGACGGGACAATCTCGCGGTATTGTCGCGGGCGAAATGACGGCCGAGCATCGCGCGTCAGCCACCGCTCCTCCGAGCGATAAATTATGAAACGGCTGAAACAGCGCCGGATATCTTTCGCCTGCGTGTAAATACAGGTTTGTTACGGCCCTCTGTTTACCCTGTTAACCGTTCCGTGCGCACGAAGATACACAACGCGGCGCCAGTTTTTGAAACCATCAACCCTTCGGATTTTTCCGACCATTCTCCTCTTTTTTTTTTTTTTATTGCGTGGCAACCGCTTTGCCGTGTTACCTTGCGCCAAAGCTATTCGACGTCCGTCCGAGTTTACAGGTTACGTTTAAATTTGAAAATCATTCGTAACTTCTCTTCGCAAATCTTAAAAGATCTACGATCTTGAAAACACGATCGCGAGAAGCCCTTCATTAACGTAGCATTTGTCCCTCTGATGATACGTACATTTGTTTGCTTCGTTAAAAGCAACGGATACATTTTAGATTTTAATCTTAGATAACTGGGTCTGTATAATTACAAAAAATTCTTACGCTACCCGCGATCGTAGAGGCTGCTATACGGCGCAATATTTGGAACTCCACGGACTTCGTGGCCAAGTGTAAAGACGCAACCCTCGCAAACCGAACTTCTGTTCGTCGGGTCAGACCGTTTCCGTTAACGGTTTATTTATACAAGTAACATTTCGTTAGCGACGCAGCAATTACTTAGCATCACAGAGGGGTGCGGGTTGCGGAGGGGTTTCTGGGGGTAGAGGGAGGCCCAGCTTTGTGGCTTGTTGTCTAACTAATTCAAGAGAGACGAACTGCCGCGGGTCGCAATCGATAATTCCCGCTCGAATCATTTAACGACGCTCTGTCAACGTCGTTTTGATATCGATAATTGTTATCCCCTCGAACGGACGGTTATCTTTCTTAATTAATCAGCCGCTAGAAAGCCGCGTACCGTTCCTCTCTTGTCGACCGAATTTACGCGGCTCGTATCGTTCAACGAATCCAACTCGAACACGTTTGGCGTGCGCCACGGTTTTCTTTTAATTATCCACGATACATTCGCCCCAAACGGCCTAAAATTCTCGACTCGACTGGAAACGGTCCATTTATGCGCGCACGTATCTGATTGCAGGCGATTCGAGAGAGGAGAGAAATGTTCAGCCACCAACGGCTAGGAACAAGAGACAACGGGTGGAAGAGAGAGGCGGCTAGGGAAAGGAAAAGTAGGACGAGCCACGTCTTCTTCTCGAGCAGCCTCGAACAGTCTCCCTTCTCGCCGTGTAGAGCGTAATAGCAGGTTTTCGCGTGCTCGAAATAAAATTTTACTAATATTCCCCTGTTGCGATACGCGTCGTCAACTCGCCCCGTTAATCGTCCACTCGCCTCTACCCCTCGTCACTCCGCCGCACTTGAAGGTAAATCGTACAGATTCAGCGTTAAATTGCTTCCCCCTCCCCCTAACGCACCTCCAACTTGTGTCTCTAATTTCAACTCCATAAAATCCATAAAATACTTTCCCAGTAGATCCTTGACCCTGGGACGTTAGAATGTTTCCAGAACTCTTTAAATATCGATTCCCAAGTTTCGTTGGGAAATTCGCTAAAGCTATAAACAAACTATCCTCGAAGGATACAAAAAATGCCTGCTAACAATTTTAACCGAACACGTAGAACCCAAAACTGATTGACAAATTCTCCCTCCATCGATACTTCCATTGATACAAAAACAATGCGCGGTATGCTAAGCAACCGTGGATCGTTGCGATTTATTGCCAACATAAAATCTAAAAAAAAACCCTTCAATTTCCAGAGTTGGTCGTCGTGGCCCGGTGGTCGCTCGACACGGTACTGATCGAGGGGGTTTCACCTAGCTGGTGGGGATAGAGCAGCTGGGGTGGCTGGAGCTCGAATGCGAGCCCGCGGTACCTACACGCCGGGTTCTGGGTTTGGCCGGGTCGCGCGGCGTGTCCTGCGCAGCCAAAGAGAGACGCGTACGCTCGCACACACGTGCAATCGCACGGACGGAGTGGCAGGGTGGAAGAGAGAAATGGATCACCGAAGACGCACGGATTGAACAGAGAGCAGGAGGGGTAGATTGGCAAAGACGAAGGCGAGGCAAGCAAACGCGAGGTAGCTGGCGAGCAAGCTGGCCAGACAGCCAGGCAAGCCTTCGAGGCAGGCAAAGCAGACTGGCAGACAGGCAAGGCAGGCAAGAGGAAGAGCGCGCACACAACCACCGGGCCCCAGAGCCACCCTCCAGTCCGTCGCCCGCCACCCAAATCGTTCTCCCCACCGTGGACGCCCGCTTGGTACACCCCCTCTTCGCCGTTGCTTCTTCGCACTACTCCTACTCCTTCACCGGGGTGCTTTCAGCCGCCTACGTTCGTACGTTCGTTCGTCCGACCGCCACGGTTCCTCTTCTCCTCGGTGTCCTCGTCCGTGGTCGCGTTCCGAGTGAGCCGGGTATACACGCAGCCAGCGCTCTCCGTTCTCCTGCCATCTTACTCGAGCGTAAGGATCGTGTGTTCTGTGATCGACTGGCAGCGTCCGGTGCACGGATAGATAAACGGTGTCGTTGTTCGCAACAGCGTGGCCAGGCCTCGTCAGGCTGCATCCTCCGGCGACGCACTGACCTGCCTCTCTCGTCGTGGTGCTCGCACAGCCCTTCCACCCTCTGTTTTCTCGCGTCCCTCGACGCAGCGGCGGGCAAGGCTCTGAGACAGAGGGGGTCCTCTCGATTCGGAACGCGAGACCACCCTTCCTGGACGACGACCAGCCCCCTGGAGGAAATATAAGAGGGAATATTGTATGTTTCTGTTTTGTGCCCGGGTGGAGGACGACTATCTGAGACTTTTGCGGTGGAAAAGTGACGAAGGGACTCGCCGCGCGAGGGCAAGCGACGACGTGGGATGACGGGGCGCGACGCCGCGGTAGAAGGGAAGACGCGGCTCTGAGGCCCGGATAAGCGTGCACGTTGTGTCGAAGGACGTTCACACGCGCGGCTCCATCGGTTGCCAAGCCGGGCTCTCCTCGCACCAGGCGACGAGAATCTTCGTCTACCTAGGCCGGTCGTTCAACGTGGCCGATCCTTGGACATGTAAGTACCCTTCGTTTCGTCGCCCTCCCCGTTTTTGTTTCTTCTGTTTTTCTTTTCTTTTTTTTTTCGTTCTCTCCTTTTTCCATCCAGGAACGAGACGTTGCTATGGTTTTCCGCTGGTACGAGTTGGAACGAGTTGGAACGAGGAGGAGGTTCGCGCTGTTCGCGCTGCGAGCCAATCTCACGGTTCCCCGTTTCCTCGTCGCTGGCCTGAGAAGCTTCGCGGTCCCGGGGGATCGGTCGAGTCGAAAAGCGGGCGAAAATCGGCGAAAAGAGGCGGCGATAGGAGGCGATCGATTTGTTTGGCGGAGAGCGTGTGATACTGACAGAACTCGAACACGCGAGTAAACACTCGAAGCTGGGTTGGGAGAGTAAGAGAGAGAGAGAGAGAGGGAGAGGGAGAGAAAGAGAGAGAGAGAGAGAGAGGGAGAGGAGAGACAGAGTGGAAAGGGGTCTCGGCTCGGAGGGCTTTAGAGAAGGAATTTCGACGTAATCGGCCGACTTCCCTCGAGGTCGAGCGAATAAATAGAATAAATCTGCTCGAAGGAGCGGAGCAGACGGTGAAACGAGACCGTTCAAAGCACGGTGGAAGATTGCGCAACTGCGAACCAAAAGGAGAGAGGAATAAGAGAAAGAAATGTAAAAAAAATATATATACATCGAGCCAAGATCGTCGAGGTTTGATCAAGTTGTGCGTCCGCCATCGCGGTTATCTTTGATCAAAAGTTCACCTGTTTTGGCGACTGATTTTCAGCGGGTCGAGGGAGGATTCTTCGATTATATTTCTTGCCTACCATTGGAGACGAGCAGAACGTGGAGCTGTGCAAACAGGGAATTCTTTGGGTGTTGAACCTTGTCAACTTGTGCACGCGTGAAATGTGTATCCCGCGACGGAGCAACGTGCCGTGAAATGATATTCGAAATTGAAAATGCTGGGCGTACGTCAGTTCTTCGCAACAAAGCCTCCAACGGTTGGCTGTTAGGTGGATTCAATCGTTACTCGAGCTTCGTGCTCTTTTTCAGTTGCTTTACGTGTTTCTCGTTCTGTAGTGGTGGTTAAACAATATTCGAGGAACGAATGCGTTATCAATTAGTTGTTTCATTGGGTTGGCAAGAAAGTAATTTCCATTTTTCAGTGTGGAATTCTTCAAAAACCGAGATCACTTTCTTGCCAACCCAATATAATGCTTATTGCCTTGAGCGATCCTTTATTCTACTTGTCTGTGAGAAATTGATATTTTCCTGTTGCTATCTACCAGCAGTGGATACTCCAAGATCAACCCTGTAAAAATATTAACATTTTAGTATCATCCAATGTCCCTCCCTTCTTTTTTTAAATATTCAATACTAATCTTCAATCTCATACCAGAAACTGCAAAAATCTTGATTTTTCTGTTACTATTTTGAAATAAGTTGCTTCGCTGGTAAAGAAAATGAAAGATCTAACCAGCTAACAACCACCTTCAATCATCAGAATCAGTGCTGGTGATAATTTTCAAATTTTGAACTTGGAGAGATCAATTTCTCCCTTCGATTATCGATTCGTTGCATAGTGATAATTCTTAACGGCGCCGCTAAACAGGAGGCGCATATTTCATTCACGCGCAATTTACCTCCTCTGATTGTATCTCTTCAGTGACGTAAAAATCTCAGCATCAGGGATTGGCGCATTTAAAGCTTAAAGGGTTTCCATAAGAGGACACGCTCGCGGGGGTGGCAGTAAAATTCGTAAAAGGGCCAGTTGCCGTGCCATTCTGTCCGTGTAGAAGGGCGGCTGAGATGATGGGGGCTGGAGGAGGAGGAGGAGGAGGAGGAACAGAGGCGCGCCGGTTTGTTACGGTTAGGCGAGCAGCGAGCACGGTTATCTGAAAATGGATTAACGTCGCTCGCGAGAGGTATAAACGCGCGCGCGAGACTTCCAAGCGTGGCTCGTCGACGGGCCGTTCCTTGGCCCTCGCCAGTCTCTTCTTCGCTTGCCGTGCACGCACTGCCTCCGCTAATTATTTTCCACGCTTGCGACGTATACGCGCCTCGTCAGTGTTCTCATCGTCGGTCACTGAATCGCTGGAGTAATTCATTCGCCGTGACAGCGATAGGTACTATGGCGAACGACTTGTTCCACGAGGAATCTGAAGGGGAAAAAGAGAGGACTCGCGTCACTGTGAAATTCCACGAACGGAGACTGAAATAGTGGATGATAATTTAATAGCAATAATTACTCGACCCATTCGTTCTTCGATCCATGGTCCGCGGAACACTTGGTGCCGCGTGAAGCCACTTCAAGTGTCCCGCGAGAAAATGAAGTACACAATTAAAAAACTGTCTCGAAAGAAAATGTCTTTGGCTTCAAATTACTCCTCTGCTAAGCCTTATTTCTTCTTCTGTCGTCCACTTTCTATTTTTATCCGTAAGACACATAGACCAGCGGTTTAAATTAAGCATAAAAGCATAATGCTCTCATAAGCATGCACAATAACGAGCTTCATACTGTTTTACTGGGCATCAGTCTGAATTAGCGATTCATTGGCAATGGATCTAGGGGTCGTCAGGCTCGTAAATAAGGTCAAGATAGTATTTCATTCCCGTCTCCTACGGTTACTATCGTTTTTAGCCGGGTTCCCGATAACTATCCGGACCCTTGAACTCTGAGGCACGGATACCTACGAATCGATTCGAAACGGCAGGCGGCTTTCGTCTCGCCCCGGGGCATTTAGGGATCGAGTATCCGGAATTAAATTCGACAAATGCGAGGGATCATTAGGGGTTGGTCTGGCCCCAGCCGAGTGTCTAGCGCGCGCGGCATGGCTGGCTTGGAAACTAGCCTAATCTTGTTCAGATTCTCGTCGTCCGGGTGTCTGCGCCGACAGTTTGCAAGCATTCTTCCGTTCGTGCACGAGTTTCCAAGATGGATTCCACATAGCACCGTGTCCCAGCCGTCAATTCAGGGGCCATAAATCTTTACGGCCCTCCACGCTGTCCCTGCGATCCAACGGGAGGGGATTCCATTTAATGAAGTGTTAACTTCTGGACAATAGGCGCGTCTACTTTCGCGAATTAAATTGCTGCTCCTGGGCTCGAGCTACTAATTAGATTCCATCCGAGATAAAGATGCGGCTGGCAGCTGGGCGGTTAAACGGAGCTAGAAATTGAAAACGTCTTTTTGTAATTGGAAATTATCACGAACTGGTAACGTTACTGCGCTTCTTACCTATCCGGTACTGAACGTTACATAATATAATTACGTTTAACGAGGACACCTCCATTTTCGTGGCAGCAAATTGCTGCTCGTGCTCTAATCATAACACACGCTCAGCGTAATACACCTTGAACAATTAGTACCAGACAATGACAAGGTCTCCCCTATTCATTAATATCAATCCGCAGCAAAGGCGAGACTCCAGTCATCGCCAGGTTCATTCACCAACGAACGAATTACCGTTAGACATCGTCGCGACGACCTTCGGGGTTCCCCGTCGACGTGAAGCAAATAATCATTAACGTCCAACGATGTACAGTCATCGGTTGCTCTTCTCTGTTGGTCGTTTGACTCGACGCGGTTCAACTTCTTCGATCGTCACAGCCAATCCTGCTATAACACAGTATACAAAGTACTTCTTACATTAATTTTATTCTATTTAAAATTATCCACTGTATCCTCTGCCATTTCTCATTAATTCTAATCGTATACACGTCCTTTTAAGAAATCAGCAGAGAGAAGGATCGATCGTCCAACCGTGTCCCGAACTCGACGCGGTTCAACTTCTTCGATCGTTACAGCCAATCCTGCTATAACACAGTATACAAAGTACTTCTTACATTAATTTTGTTCTATTTAAAATCGTCCACTGTATCCTCTGCCATTTCTCATTAATTCTAATCGTATACACGTCCTTTTAAGAAATCAGCAGAGAGAAGGATCGATCGTCCAACCGTGTCTCGAACTCGACGCGGTTCAACTTCTTCGATCGTCACAGCCAATCCTGCTATAACACAGTATACAAAGTACTTCTTACATTAATTTTGTTCTATTTAAAATCGTCCACTGTGTCCTCTGCCATTTCTCATTAATTCTAATCGTATACACGTCCTTTTAAGAAATCAGCAGAGAGAAGGATCGATCGTCCAACCGTGTCTCGAACTCGACGCGGTTCAACTTCTTCGATCGTCACAGCCAATCCTGCTATAACACAGTATACAAAGTACTTCTTACATTAATTTTATTCTATTTAAAATCGTCCACTGTATCCTCTGCCATTTCTCATTAATTCTAATCGTATACACGTCCTTTTAAGAAATCAGCAGAGAGAAGGATCGATCGTCCAACCGTGTCTCGAACTCGACGCGGTTCAACTTCTTCGATCGTCACAGCCAATCCTGCTATAACACAGTATACAAAGTACTTCTTACATTAATTTTATTCTATTTAAAATCGTCCACTGTATCCTCTGCCATTTCTCATTAATTCTAATCGTATACACGTCCTTTTAAGAAATCAGCAGAGAGAAGGATCGATCGCCTAACCGTGTCTCGCAGACGGTCGATTTTCCCATTTCGTTTGCGCCGCGTAGGCGGCTCGGTTTCTACCAGGGACCCCGGCAATTGAGCGATTCGACGCTCCACGACCGGTCGGTCAAAGTTGCATTACCGATACGAAAGGCTTCAAAGCGTCGCTCCCGCCGAATCTTATCTCGCGAAGTGGACGTCTTGACGGCTCCCTCTTATCCGTCTAATCTTCGCCAGACTTATTACGTTCCTGCGAAACTTCCACGGCGTTCCTTTCTTTCCCTTTCTTTTCTTCTGCTATCGGTGCCGTTCAAAGGTTCCCTTGAGAAATGGTTTCCCGCTGGTGAACGCAGAACTTTACCATCCCATCAGAAATTCGTTACGTTGCGTTTACGTTACCCCGCGTGGAACGTTTCCGCGCCTTCCTTGTGCAGCGGAATACACTCTGGGAAATTCGATTATACCGTCGATTAGGTAGTCCCCTGTTTAAAGTATTATTATAATTTACAGAGAATGGCCGACCGTTTAAATTACCGTGAACGGGGGCAGGAAAAGTGGCTTGGAACATTCCAATAGACCTGCCAGCTCTTATTATGATCCTATTACCTCGTTGATCTCTTTAATGGCCTAGCCGAGATGGCTTCGCGATGTCCACCGGGGTCGAGCGTTGCCAGACCGCGGTGTTTCCCATTCGAGACTGTAGATTCAATTTCTTCGAGTCACGCGGAGGGAAAAGAAGCCGGGGTCCTCGCGGCGAGCACATTTTCGAGGCTTCTCGGAACTTCTTTACGATACCCTGGTCAACGCTTCCGACAGGAAACGGCACCGTTGCGGTTAACTCGTTGCGCCCCCGTTTATTGTGCACGGAGGGTCCCTGCGATCGTACCAACCGGAATGCCTTGGCCTTAATAACTTTTTCACCGGGAGAGCTGTTCCACCGTCGTTGATAATTATTCCTTCCCTTTAGAACACATACTCGGTTAAACGACTGTAAACCGTGGGAATCCCAAGTTCTACGGGGGGAAAAAGGAACCGTTACACAGTTCTCTCGCGGACTTTAACTGTTGGAGCTCTCGTAACTTACTTTCCCTCTAAAAACTTTCAAATTGTACGGTACACGATGATACCGTGAATAAACATCGAGGCGGATAAATAGATTCTCCATGGACACCGTGGGGACGTCTACGATGTCTACGAGCAACTGTTTTCGTCCGTCTAAAAAGGGGAAACGGTTACGATTAAGTTTCTAATTAGACGGAAACCACGTAGAACAGAAACGAGAGGACAATTTCTTTTTACCGGGATGGATCGACCCTCCGGTCTCTGTTACACGCCTCCCCATCGACGATTAATCGGGCCAGCCTCCAGGCAGAAGCGGGAAACGTGCCGGGAAAGGAGGCCCTCGAGCAGAAGCCCGATCGCATTTTCATTGGCCATGAACCCGGGCGGGGAACACGAATGAAACGGCTCGCAGGGACTACCGACTGCACGGGAATTCCGCGTCGTGGGCTAGGACTAATGAAATCGTTATAGTTCACCGCCCTTTGAAACGTGGATCGCGAAGAATTACACAGCGTGGCTCGTTTTAATAAGAGCCGACTCCGCGACCGGGGTATGCGGTAGCCAGTTTCCGGTGCAAAAAAGGATATCGAGCAGAGCGGGAGCTCGTTCCGCCCCGTGCACCCACGGGTAGCGCCTCTTTGTTCGATCCGGCTGCGGGGATCGAGTTACTCTGTATTTTCTTGCAGCTCCTGCCTCCATCGATGGAACGAGGTTACGCTTTAGTGGAATTCCGCTGTTTCCAACCTTCTGGGAGGGACTGGCACCGAGGGTCGCCCTGCTGCACCGTGAGATACCTTGGCTCGCTGATTAGATGATTGATTGCCTTCTAGTTCGAGTGATTCGATGATCGCAGAGGCTCGGATATTAGGTGGATTCTTCTCCTCTTTGCCTTTCTTATAGCTTCTGTTCGCCGACTGTGTATCGATTAAGGATGAATTACAGCTTCTCGACGAATCAGATTATGCTCTTGGTGTAGAAGCTTCGAAAGAAACGTGACTTAGATGCGAGGATAATAGCGTTGGATCTGAAATTATTATACCTCAGTAATTGGTATGATTCTTTCACTGGACGAGCGGTAGGTCTGGAACACTGGGTGTATACTATTAAGGCGATTCCAGGTGTACAAGCATCGATAGAGGTAAGAGGGTTGGCGATGTTGCTCGAGTTGCCTACAAATTGAAGAAATTCCGTCAATAATCACGACGAGAGGGACACTGAGCATGGAACAATAATAACTTGTTCTACCTTGTCTACGATACTCCCTTTCCATTAAATATACACGGCTAGTTGCCACTGTGCATTCAAGTGCCCTCCAAAATCCCACAGTAATTTCGTCAGAGAACATCAGCGTTTACTTCCATCTCTGGTATCCGGAACCTTAAGAAATTCCATCAATAACAGTATCAACACATACAGATAGAACCTAATATCCCACAGTACTGTCTTCCATTCAATTCGCAACGTGTCGAACCATTAGCGTGAAGCTTCCTCTGTCGCGTCGCAGCAATCATCTCAGAGCGAATCAACGTTTACGCTGCCCTTTGTGTCCGCGCATCCTGGAGTACAGAAATCTTCTAATTCGCCGCTGGTAACGGCAACAAGAAGGTTTACGTACCAGAGACATATAATCTGAAGTGGTAGCGTCGAGGTCAGTTCCCAGAATGTACGGAGCTTATCCGACACGGACGAGGAACGTAAAGCGTCGATCGACAGGTCCGCGAGCGACTTGCTGCAACGTTTACTGGCCTCCACGGGAAATATATCGGCGGAGCTCCGCTGGGGTCAGCTAAAGCCGCGGCTTTAATGGCCGCGGTGAAGCGCAACAAGGGGATACACGTGTACACACGTGTCCGCGCCCGGTAATTCTAAATCGAGTTAAAACACCGCGCGTCGCCGTATCTTTTCCCGACGATCGTCGCAGCTGGTGTCGTCCCTTCGTGGCGCATCGCGCGACGACAGATAACGCTGGCCGCGCATCGCCCTCGTAAACCCTCGCAACGACGCGTACGTGTCCTGGTCAACGTCGTCGAGCTGCTCTCCCAGCCACGAATAACAGAAACGTGTAACGCTCGAATTAATTGCTCGAGCCTCCTTCTCCTTTGGCGACCGTCGCGGGGTTGGGTGGGACGAACGCTTTTACCGACGTCCAGACGCTCATCCCGCGCCGACAAAAAGTTTTAATTGAAAAGCGCCGACCCGATGCTCGCAAATCGATTACGAGAGGCAGCGCGTTGCCAGCGAGAGAAATCATTTCGTAATTAAGCGAAGATTGCGCCGATTGTCTGGTAACAGTTTCCCGCTGGGTGGCAGCTGAGCTTCTCCCGTACCGAATACATTCTTGCTGATTGTTCAGAGTCCGCTTTTTACCAACACCGTGCAGCAGGGTGCGCTGCATTACTCTGGTGCTTACCGTAACCTGAGGCAAAGGAATAGCATTATTCAAATTTCCCGTCAATTTGTTTTTTGATAAACGAGTCGAGACCCTTTTGACTTCCTCGAACATTTAATTTGTTACCCACAGATCCATGGACCAGCGTTTCGAGGTTGAAAAAGAGAATTCTCATGGAAAAGATCGCAAGGTAAAGGGATTAGCTGTTCGATGTCAATTTGAGCGATCTTGCATCAAGTATTACATCCGATCAGGTAATTCAATGTCATTAATTCCATGCTGAGAGCATGGTGCCAAAGGCTTGGCTGGTACGTACACGTGTCCACTCGCAAATCCTGAAGCGTGGCGCGTGGCGTAGAAGCTTCTGGCTGGGCGCATCTCGAGGTAGCTTCGAGCCAGCCGATACACAACGGATTCTCGTTGTAGCTTGGACGACGACGCTCTATTACATCGTGTATTATCGAGCGATCGACCCGCCGGATCCCCAGAGCTGACACCCGATTCGTATCCGGCCATTTCGGCCGGATATGCGATTCAGACGTTCCGACCGTTTCCGATGTTCTCCGCATGAATTATTACTCTGAGCCGCGTTGATCCGATTTCCCTTCTGGTCGGAGAACCGCGATTGAACCGCGGCTAGGAACGCGCCAAGCTGGAGGTGACGGCTGTCTTAATCATGTTCCAAGTTAATCACGTTTGAGCTTCGTGCAGATTTCTTAGACGTCAGGTGGCCGGGATAACGTTTAGTCGTTTAACAATTCCACCGCAGACGGAATTTTCTATTGCTGATTAATATTTCTTCTGTACTCGAGCGTCTTTTCTTCATTTCTCTCAATCCTTGTATTGCTGTCTTCTTTATCGTTGAAATGCCTGCCCCTTCGTTGCGCTTAGTTCTGTCTCATTTGCTAATGTTCACTCTGAAAAAGAAACTCCTGATAGAATTGCAACGTAATAATCTCTTCTTTGCGAGACTCAAGGCTCATACTATGAGATTTAAACCTCTCATCCATCAGAATTCCCTAGCACAAAACACTACGGTATAATGAGACGACATCAGATAATCCATTGAACGCGAGATTTCTAAAAGAAAAGTATCATACTGGAGACATCAGGGTTAGCGATAAGCCTTCCCAGGATGGCGCGACACAAAATGCGAGAGCGTTCGTGTAAGCTGCGAAAATAAGGCGGTTGATTACCAGGTCGGCGTTAGAGGCGGTTCGTTTAACCTGGAAAGGAGGGAAAAATTTGTGCAGCCTGGGCATGCGAGACGCGACGTATATACATGTACATATCTGCATACATACCTGGAAAGAACGAGGGAGAAAGAGAGAGAGAGAGAGAGCAAGAAAGGAAAAAAGAAACGCCAGGTATCTCTGTCGCGGTGAGAGTTCGTTAAACTAATATTCATACATCTTGGAAAAAGTGGGTCAGTCGCTTGGCCGCGTGTATCAACCTATACACGTCCCTCGTTTATTACGTTTCGTGCGTTTCGTAAGTTTTATTAAGGGCCGCGACGTGAAAATTCCTCGACGTTATCGTCGCGCCTGCACGGCTTCGTTTCCCGTTTCCTAAACGGAGGAAGCTCGCATCCTCGTTTTTCCGTCCCGCTCAACGTCCACGCGTCCTCCGCGGATCGTTGTTATGCTAACGAAGTTCTGCAAAAAGAGGGACAGATTTTTAACGGCCTCTCCGTTCTGTCTCTCAGCCGTGTCGCAACAGAGAGACGTCTAATCTCGCTTGTCTTCGACGTGACGTCGCAGCGAGACAAACAATCATCGTAGGAGGAGACGAGATCGCGAGTAGGGTCTTTTGCGACAGCTCTGCTGATCATTAGCGCGCAGATAGAAACTTACCGGGTGAATTGGATGCGGGATCTGATCGAGGATTTGTTTTATTGGACTAGGGAGGTGCCTGTAGGTGGTCGAGGGCTTTCGACGTTCCTCCTTTGATTTCCCTTCTAGGAAGTACTGTCGTTTTGCAGGGTGGAAATTCGTGTCTACTCTGCAATTAAGAGTGCCACCAGGGTGCTGTACTTATACTTCGTTGAAGCATTCCCCGAGAAAAAGACGAGTTCATTGAAATTCTATCCTGCTAATTTACCGGTTCCATTAGCCCTCTGTCTGCAGCAGTTTAATGATTTAAGCTCATTTGCTACTGGAAGAAATTATGTCTGGTTGCGATCTTCCCTTTCGATCTGAAATATTCGATATAATAATTACTATAAACAGACTACTTGAGAATAATAAGCGAAACTTAATGACAAACAATTAAGATCTACCTTCAAATTATCTCAATCATTCTTCCGCTCTTTACACCAAGCTTCTTCTTCTTCTTCTTTATCCCATATCTTGAACCACCTAGAAAAAAATCAATAGTGGTTAAGCTTAATAATATTCATTATCTAGTTAGAGACATTTTTACCAAGCTGTCCTTTCCACTTGCACAATAACGATTCTATGACAGGGTAGGAACAATTTAATTCCATCGCGAACAAATGCATTTAATCCTTAATTACTCGTGTTGCGTCATAGTTGTTGACCGCAAATTCCATTTCGTTATTATTGTGCCGCTGCCGCGTGCGACTACTATTATTATTTTTCGACGGCCAACGCAAATCCACTTCAGTATCAATATTGCGCCGAATGTGTCGGGCGATTATCACGTACGACTGATCGAATGATTGCGCGGTAATTAAAGATTAAACAAGAGAGAGCAATTTGGAAAAAAGCAGAACAGATACGCGTCGTTGTTACACGTCTAAACAGACTTTTACCCCCGCAAGGCTCTCGCAAACTCCGTTGAACTCGTCGAAGGGGAGCTAGATGGGGCTAGATCCCCGTCGACGAGAACTCGATAAGACATCGTACGCCACTCCACCGATTCTAATACCAGTTTGACACTTGGAGATCGATGAGAATGGGAAAGTATCGTACATCAAGCCCTGGGCCCGATAGAGAAAATTATTCAACCGATGCGCGTTACGCGCCGCCCGACTATAAATCACGGGCCGTGGCTGGAAACGTAGAAGACGGCCAGGGGCACCGCGATAATAATCCGTGGAGAAAGACAGAGCTCCCGATTACAGTTTCATATTGAATTTTTCATCCGCCCCCCCGCTACGTGGACAGCCTCTTTCATCGTAATTAGATGTTCGAGCCCGTGAATAACGACACCGCGAGCCGCGCAACCTGGCATCTCTTTCACGCCTCCCCTACTACTTCCTGCACCTCCTCCACTTCTGTCGTCTGCTTTTCTTTTCCTCTTTGTCCGTCGTCTCGCTCCTTTTTTTTCTACAGTCTCCTCTACCCCTTTTTATGCCCGTTCCCCGCGATACGACGGGACACAAAGTCAGCTCACGTTCCGGGGGGCCGCGCGAACAGAACAGGTAACTCCTGGAAGGAACTTCGGCAAAGTATCCTGTATTAAATTACAGACGGCCAGGCGTAAATCTTTGCGGAGGCGTGCGAGCGAGCCGGCTAGCAGACGTCTCGCTCGCGCGTTCCAAACTTTTTCTTCCTTTTCTATCACCATTCTTACCTTTCTTTTCTCGTCGTTTTTTCGTCCGCCTCTTTTCCTTTCGTTCCCCTTGTGTTTCGTTTTTTTTTCACTCTTCTTTCCTTAAGTTTTCGTGGCAGCTTTGTATAATGGACACCGGGGGCTGGGTGCATCATCGCGACCAAGGTGGATCGTGCACCTCTCACGCTATGGCTTCACGGATGTTTTTAAAGGACTAAGAAAGTTTTCCAAGCGGAATCGCTTATTATTTCCTCTTCTCTACGCATTCCTCGTGTTCTTATCCTTCCCTTTTTCTCTCCTCACTCTATCTCACTGGATCTCCATCGATGTTACCTGAAAATTGATTCTAATTACAGTTAAAGGTTCAAGCAAAACTCGCAGAGAATTTTTGAATGTAGTAAGCCAACTGGTTCATGCTGGATTCAATTTAAGCGTAAACATTTTCAGTAATACGCGTGCGATACAATGGAGTACACCGCGAAAAATCCGCTCGAGGGGAATTATCAACAGAGAACTGTTCGTCCAAAGCAGCGCCTTGCCGCTGGCAAAAAGGGACGAGGAGGAAGAAGCCTCGTAGAAGTTGCCGAACCGGGGGGATGCGTCGCGATCAAAGTGAAAGGGTAGCTTCGGCTCTGTGGCCAGGATACGCGGATAGGGACAAAGGAGGTATCGCGGCTACGAGAATTACGTACACACAGAGGGGAGCGTCTGGGCGGAAAAGAAACGGCGACACAGCGGAATCCGGAGTGCATAAAATGGGAATTGTTAGGAACTTCACGCTCCGCCGCCGCGGGCGCGTTTAGAGCATCGCTCTCTTCTCTCTGTATCGATGGATACCGTCCTTAAGTTTCCCGCCCCTCGATTGGCGTTGACGCCACGGTATCAGGACGATTTTTGCTGAGAGCAAGCGTCGCGAATCGTGGCTCGATCGCCGCGCTATCGTGATTCCTCGTTATTTATCGTTCCGTCGTTGAAAGGTTCCTCTTTCACCGTGTATGAAATTTCCGCCTGTTATGCGGTATCCTCGAGAAGTCGAGCGTGCGGTGTTATTTTATGGCGTTGCGTAACGAAACTCGGCACGACGTGATGAAGATCTCGTCGAACCGTTCTTAGCCTGCATTTTAGTCAAGGTACGTAGCACTCTCTTGAATTTATATTGGTACACAATCTTCGTAGCATTATAGACGGGTTGATCGGGTATTACATTTCATTCCAGCTGAAACGATCGGTGTCTTATCATTGATATCAACGAGGTAATGTTTTTCTAGTTATTAATGGTAAGAGAAGTCTTAGGTGATTATTGGTTTAATATCCGGTTGACGTTATAAATATCTTCGTTACCTTATCTTGAACTGTTTAATCCCGTTGGCGAAGACTTCATCGTGCGCCTGATTGCTTTTTCACGTCTCATGCGTTTCGAATGGTTTTCCATTTTCCTGAGGCGCGTACTCAAAGAGATGAAATGTTTAATAAACAGGAGAAAAGTCGGATGATTGTAGAGAACGCGATAAATCTTAAGTCTTTATTGGACGCACAACTTCATAGGATATACGCTTCGCCGTTACCATCTGTTCATTAATTCTTTATTAATCTGTTATGAAACGCGGACTGCTCTCTGCGATCTGTAACAATCGCGCTGCTTTATTTCTCCATTACCATTAACGATTTATTCTTAAAAGGTAACGACGCAAAGTACCCGAGGCCCTTGGCGGTTGCAAGCCTTGCTACGTGTCTCCAATAATTGGCATGCAAAGACGCGAAAAATAATTGAAAGTGGTAACAGTTGCAGCCGCTATTCAGACGTCTATGGCCAGGGAATCCTCAGTTCATTTCCGAAGCACATGATATCTCCCATGCGGCGGCGGCGACTCTGTTCACGCATTGTCTACGCTGCATTTCCTGCACAATGCCGGGATTTTCTTTGCCACTCGCGATACAACACCGTCCCGATTTCTCTTTTTGCGCGCCTCGCCCCGCCCTCCGGCTTCTATTCGGCTTTAAAATCCTTTCGGGTGAACAGGACGAAGGGATACACCTCGTATCGAAGGATTCCCTTTGAACCGCCCCTTTAATAAAATTGAAGTCCCTGAAACGATCTCTCCTCATTAATCTTTTTTAGCGGATGGAGCCACGGCCCGCGCGGCTACCGCTCGTCAAAGCGTTTATTTCCGTCTTTCGCGTCTACTACCACCGCCACCTGTAAAACATAGAGAGAGAGAGAGAGCGAGAAGGGAAAAAAGACGAGGCGAATGGAGAACGGAAGAAAAAAATGAAGAGAAAACGCGAAGAAAACAAGCTGCAAGAAGGGAGAACCGGGCGGAGAAAGCGGGAGGCCGTGAAAAAAATGAAAATCCGCTTGCCTCGAAGTGCTTTCAATGAAATTAGAATTTCAAAAAGGCCAGGTTAAATTTCCCACTCCCCGCTACGCTTCTCCACCTCCAGTCCAGCCGGCTACAGCCATCGTGTGATCCGCCTCGATTATTAATTTCGTTCTCCGTCCCCTTTCGACTTCCCGTCTTCCTCGTCTTTATCTTTCTTCCCCCGTTATACACGCGATCCTCTTTTTGTCCTTTGTTTCTTCAACATCGATGAAGCGATTTCGTCCATCGGGCGAGGGCAGGGGGGGAGGTGGGCCACTCATCTTTATTCATCGTGTACCAGCCGGCCTAGTACACATTGTACATTACTCTCGGCGAACTATTAATTCTCGTTTGACACTCGGAGACCGATGGCCCAGACACATCCACACGGCATACTTTTTACACGGTATTTCCATGATCGATTACCGGTCCGCTTGCACGGAACATATGTATCCTCTCACGGTGTTTTGCCTTTCCCTCTGCTGGATAAGAGAGTCGACCGAGGTAAACCGACTCCGCACACTACCACGCGCACCTCTGGGATATCCTGTATATATCAATACCTACACACACATACATACATATATAAATATATATATATACATGTGTACATTCACGTACGCGTACGCGCGTTTCGTGGGTATGTACGGATGCGACTGTTTGGATGGAACAGATCCAAACAAACTGCTTCCTCGTTTGCATATGGGCTGTATCGGGGAGATGGGAATACATACGTTTCGCAGACGACTTTTCGCGGCCGGGAAATCGTGATACCTGGAGATTTCCGAGAGAGATCGGTGAATAAATCGTCGGGACTTCGCTTGGAAATTGTAACTAGACTCAAACATTCCTCTGATGGTTCCTCTCTTCTTTCTCGTACTTGTTACTTGTGATTTAAACTCTTGTAATACAGGATGCTGTACGTCGACCGGTTCGAAGGATTTTCAGTTCCCTGCAAAATCGGATTTTAGCGCATTCTGTGTTTAACTTGGAAAATAAATCGTTGTGTCTAGTTTGTATACCGACTAACCCAGTTCACGACGAGTGTATTATGCACGAGATATTGTTAGCGTGTTACGTTAAACGCAAATAGCGTTCGTACGCCGCGGACCGTAGACGACTATTGAAATAACAATCGTGTTCGCAGCAGCGCTTCAAATTTTTAAGGGGACGATAAACGTGATGCGTCTAAATTTTTCTACCAGATTCGATCGTCGCGCGTGTGCTCGTGCGTTGGTCTACGCGGCGGTGGAATTTAATTTCCAGAGTAGATCTGAAATTGGTCGCGATTTTTAACGACGCGTTCTCTTAAGTCACGCGCGAATTTCAATCCGCCAGCCAAATTGTTTAACGCAAATGCGATTACGCCACTCGAGCGCCGGTTCTCGAGAGTATTACGCGTCCGCGCGCGAGAACGCGGAATTATTACAATTACAATTTCGAACAGAAGACCGGAATGGAATTGGTATGTAAAAGTAAAACGACAGAGATAGAGAGAGGGAGGAAGAGAGAGAAACGGAGAGACGGACCGTTGGTTGTATATCAGACCACGGCGTTCGCTAATCTGCTAATCTAATTTCTCCACTGGTGGTCGGTGTCCTACGCCGGAAATCGGCCAATTTCCCTCGTCGCTCTTTTCATCTAACTTCTCCCCTCTGCACGGTCTTCCAAACCATCCACGTAGTAAATAAGAAAGCTACCGGATTACCAGCGAGCCTGTGGGTTCCCGTTTCACATAGAACTATGTATTTTCTTTCGTAATTGCCGAGCCAGCAGAAAAGATTGCGTACAATATCGAGCGAAATCAAACTCGGATTCCACCGTTCCAGGGGAGCTGGAGGGTAAAGGGTTGGATTGAATTTCACCTCGGAGAGATAATAACGAGCCACCAATAGATTCCATTATACCTTTAAAATCCCCGAACAACGGGCCAGATTTTCTCCCACCGGAGGCGCTTGAAAATATTCTCTATGCAAATTGTTCTATCACGGTAATCAGAAATTAGCACCTTCCCGGTCCGCTGAAAGAGAAAATCACACTCTTAGAAGCTTCCACGACCTCGCTTCGGTCACAAGCTTTCGACTAAATAATGTTGGAATCAATGGTGTTAACTAAGGCTTTTTTTTGTCCTTTTTACCTAAATTATGAATCCATTTGGTCCATTAGCTTGGCTAAAACCTTGAGTTTCAATAAGGCGAAGGTGCAGTGAAGGCGAAGGGGGCCGGGTTTTGAAGTAGTCAAATCCGTGGCCGCTTAGCGCAAAGTAAGTACATATTTAGTTTGCGCGGTTATGCCGGGGGACTACATGTAAAATTCCTGGCAACAAGAATTTCTAATTAAATAATTTCCAAGTTCCGCCGCAGCCGCGCGAATTGCCAATCTCCATAAAACGGTAATACTCGTGTTCTCCAGACTGGGGAAGCCTGTCGCGAGGCTTGAGAACTCCAGAGGCGACGGGGAGAGAATTTATCTACTTGCAGTTTTCAGTACACAGTCGTTGTCGTGTGCCATGTGGAAAACCCCGTTGTGAGTTCCGATACGTGCAGGGTGTTTGCAGAATTATAGATGCAAACTTGTCTGTTTAAATGGAACTCCTAAGAAGGATCGACAAACTTCTGATAAGATGACAGTTGGAAGACAAACATTCTGTAGACGCACAAATTTTTTTTCTTCGTTGGTACGGTATAGGCTGACACAACTTTGATCCGTCAAAACACTTTGTTTTTTGCTCGGATAAAAGTTCGATAAAATCTCGTCGTGTATATAAAAAAACAATGAGCGATATTGATTCATCTCTGCGTCAACAGAACGAGCTATTGACGATGTACAAAATTGTTCCATTTTGAGGTTTTCATACCTATTGTTGATACAGTATTCATGCACGTGTTTGTCGAACCGGTTTTGTTCCACGCTGTCTGCATCGTCTATAAACTTCCCTCTAAATCGCAGACCATCAGTACAATTCTTGATATACGAAGAGCGTCCGTGTCCTTTCGATGCTTTAACGGCGCCCGCGGAACCTGGAAAATTACTGCAATTAGTGACTGCGAAAGGGGTCATCGCGTTACAATACGGACGAGAACGAAATAAAACGCGTGTTAGAGAGTTGGGCAGCGCCGATTTCGTCGATTTAATGACATTATACGCAGATTTAGTAACGGCTGGATACGTGACAGCTGCATTAAATTTTCGCATTAATTCGCCCGTGCTCGCGAGCCAACCACTTCCTCCTCCTCCTCCTCTGCTCCCCCTCGCCTTCCTATCCGAATTAAATGTCCCGAATCCGATGGAGGAGGAGCCATACCGATTTTTTTTTCCCCTGGCGCTCGCGCGCTTTTGTCTCGTCCCGCTTTTTGTCCGTTCCCGCGCGATTATTCGCGTTACGTTCCGAATTTATCATTGTTGATTCGGTTGGCCTTTTCAAAGAGCCCTGAATAATGTCGGACGAGCGTATTGTCAGAAAGCTGGATAATTCTGCTCCTTCTCCCACCTCCAGTTCCGCAAACCAGCGCGCCTCTTTCCTCCGGCATGTTCTCTGCCCCTTTCAGATTTATGGGAAACTGAAAAAACGAACGATCGGTACGATTGTTTCTGGCGTTGAAAAAAAAAACAGAAAAAAAAAAGAAAAAACAGAGAGGAAAAAAGAATACAAGAACGCAAAGATACGAGGATAGGGCCGTGACAGTATCGATTGAATGTGACCCCCTCGATTCGATTCCGGGGCGTCTGTTAATTTGTTAATCCAACTACAGGAAGCTGCAACAAAAAAAAAAAAAAGGTAAACGTATCGTCCACTGTGGCTGGGTCTACTTCGTTCCATATGTATAATAGATGTGTTTAAGTTTTACCGGGTTCCAGGCTGATTTTTTATTCAAAGTGTCAGCGGTTCTCCGAGAGGGACGTGAAACCATCCCCGTGGGGCTGGTTTTTTTACACGGTCGTAACCGATCATAGCGACCAGACCAAAAATTCCGATATTTATTCGCATTTCAATGCTACGTTCGAAAGGAGACAGAAAAAAAAAAAAGAAAGAGAAGACATTGGAGAGAAAGCGTTCGTTTCAACTGATCGAAATTACAGTCGGCACTCCTGACGATTTTCCTGTGAAATAAAGAGACCGACGAAACAAATCGTTAGCTCGATACTCTGCCGGGGCTTCGTCGACGGTGCTTCCCGCTTTATTTCGGCGGCATTGATCCCACTATAGAACGACGACTGATTCAGCAATAACTTATCGCAGAGACTGATACACACCCTGGCCATTATTCGCGATACTCCCTTTTGCATCGCGTCGACGTTTTCCGATACGTGTCTCTGTGTTAAAAACGACGATGCGTACACGCCTTCTCTGTTGAGCGACGCCATGTTCGACTTCCACTGGAATATTTTCTCTCTGGCGAATACGTTTCGAACGTTTGAGGCTTTGAATATTCGCGAGCCTCGGTGATTATACTCCTGTTCCCCGTGTACGTTGCGTTCGAACTCTCGTTTCACGAAAGAAAAGCCTCTGTTGCCTGCGCTTAAAATTAATAAACATGTAAACATTGTTTCTTTTATACGTACATACATATACTGATGTGACCAGATGTTCTACAATGGAATGTCTACTTTTTTCAATAATTCATCGTTTCTTCAACGGATCCTAAAACAGTATTTATGGCGCCATCTAATATCAACTCCAACAAAGACTTTGCAAAAATGTAAATATCTAAAAGACAAAACATTGTCGAATGTGAGGCACTTTGCGAGACAGTTTTTGCGATGAGGGACATCTGATCATTTTAATACGTACACACATGTTACTTACGAAACGTTAACAAGAATTCTTCCTAACCATTTTCACATCAATCTTCCAGTTTGGTGTTAAAAATCCGCATTACTTCCACCAGCGCGTAACTCGTTCTGCGTTAAAAGAGTCGTATTACATCAAACGAAGCGATCCAATATACAGAAAGAATAACAATTACCACGGGGACGATATTCGAAACGGGATGCGCTCCATTTTTCAGTCGCCTATCCCAATCAGTCGGGCGACACTCCGCTCGTCGACAAATTCATTACTCTTCAGACTTAATATCTAAATGGCTGTCATTTCATATTTGTTTCGCTACCTCGCGGCTATTTTTATTTCTCGCCTGGCCGTCATTTTTCACCGCTCAGGTCTGGAAGACATTTTGGGTATCGAAATTCGCTTCGACGATGGGCGATGGACGGCTAATCGATACACCAGCGTGCGTTGGTCGATCGCTCGTTCGAACTGGCTCGCGGTTACCGGATGTGCGCGCGTTCGAAAACGACGATCGACATCTTTCCATGATTAAGAGGACGTCAGCTTTTTTTTCCGCGCTCCCTCGTAAAGTTCCTCGAGTTTGGTAGCGCCTGGTTTTAACACCGCGCGGCAGTTTAAGAAGGAGTCGAGGATATCGAGTCACCGTGTCCGTTGGGAGGGAGAGGTTATGTTCGTTTGACGAGTTCCGCTCTCCCCGTGCAGCGACTCGCACGACGAACGCTCGCTGCCGCGTAGATACGGGGACAGTCGTTACCCTCGACCCGGAAACGTCTCCAGCTCACGGATGCTCGGATACAGCCGTGTTGCCGACAAAGCTTTGTCAGGATCGGAATTGGCGTCAGGGCGATAATTTTCGCCCCTTCCAGCCCCTTGTTACGTTACCGCGTCGCGTTCACCGCTGCCAAATTATCATCGCTCGGTAAACCCGTCGCCAAATGACGGAATAGTTGCGACACGGTGCTAAACAGGCGCGAACCGATGGTTGGATCGAGTTTTATCGAATCCTGTAAACTGGTTGTTTACAGCAATGGCGGGGATGAAAGGTAGCCGAGCTAGCTTTAATAATGCATGGACTTTTATACGGTCGCAAGTCGGTTTGGTACACGCGGTTAGAGGGACGAATAAACACCGCTGGGGTAATTAAATATTTACTTCGTTAGAAACGCCAGCCTGGTAATTAAGCGGCGATGATTAACCTATAAACGCGTTGTTTTTTAGGGCAGGAAGGCAGGTGTCTCCAGACGAATCGCCGTCGTTTACGGATAAGCATTCGCTTTTTCGACGGCCATTTGTTCCCCTTCATCTCGCGAGCTGTAATATTCGCTTGGAGTAGCGCTTTTTATATTTTCAACCTTGTACAGAGCCGTTGACCCGTTTCCATTGCGCGTCCATAAATCTCTTTCCGCGAATGTATTTTGTCCGATGCCAGGAAAGCTCGATGAAAAGGGAAGAAAAGGCAGAGGAACGCTGGTCTTCGCGCGATTAATTCATCTGTAATTTATTCTGCAGCGAGGTGATTAATGTAATTGGTCTTTGGTATCGAATGGATAAATTATATATATATATATATAATGGTTAACCGATATTCTGTTTAGGGTAGAACGAGGGGCAGAGAGTGAGAGAATTAGGGCGAGTTTTCGGTCAACGTTCACTGTGCTTAAAGTGCTCTGCATTACGGGCGCATAAACGTCGCACTGTCTAGCTGCGTGCATGTATTACGAGTTAGATGCACCTGATTGACGTTATTACTTCTTGCTATTTGGGTTTGCGACCGTTGTTCCGCTCGCGTAATGGAACGGCCACGCCACTGCAGCTAGAAAACTGTGTCGATCATAAAAACGATGTAATCGAATTGCACGCGCAACGATATGCGAGAAAAACTGTTCAAGGTAGGTTGTAAAAGACTGCGGTCGTGGATGGTTTAAAGGTTTCGGCGCTTTTTCATTGTTAATCGATACGTATCGAATGGTCGCGTTCGAAAATGTTAGTGGAATAGCCGTATTTAAGCGTTCCATGTTAAAAAAAAGGGGAATTTAAGAATACAAATTGCTTCGATAATGAAGTAATCATGGTAAACGGTATCATAAAAAGGCGATAGGTCGCTACAGCGGAAACTACAGGCGCTAGTAGTGAAAACGATCACTGGTAAGGCCTGTCTGCATGTGCAGCCTGCCGCGGTAAAAGCCGGTGACCTAAATGTCGCCTTTATGCCAGGGGCGTATCTGTCATACGCGCAGGTGCACCCTATCCCACGGCCGCCCCCAGGATATTAGCAGTACTCCTCTCGACAATTTCTTCCTCATTCTCCCTCTATTCTTTACTTCGCCTCTCTCACTGCTTCACCCCTGCTTCTTCTCTATTTCTAGACACACCTTTTAATCTCTGTTACTAAAGTCAAAGACCTATCCAGGTTGTCTATCTGCTTATCCATCTGTCGAGCCGTTTATCCATTTACGTCCCATCTACCTAGTTATCCGTGTCTTTTCTAATTTCCAGCTGGACACTTTTCGCATTCCGCTCCACACGGTTCCCCGCCTTGCCTCTCCTATTTAGCCAGGCTGAACGACAACAGATTTGACGACAGGATTTGGCGGCTAAATGGCTGCAGATTTTCGCAAACAGAAATTTGATGCTGCCAGCCGGATCGAACAATTATCCTTTCCCGGATAACAACGGGCTTTTGTCCGCCTACAAGCTCTTCGTTAACTTCGACGACCACGTATCCGCGTATCTGCGTGAACGCGCGCGCGTGCTGTCGTATTCATAAAATAGGGGATTATCTCGCGTTTCTGAATTCTCTCGTTCGTATTCATCGAAGTACGTATGACGCGGCAGCTTCGTTTTGTCTCGTCATCGTTCTTTTTCGTTTCTATTTTACATTTTTATTTTATTCATCGAATAAAAACGATGGCTGGGGCGAAGGGAGACGGGCGCGTGTAACTCGAGTTCAATGCGCGGCCCCCCCTCCCCCCTCCCGTTGCTGTTCCGAGCAACTTGAAAAACAAATTTCGAATTTATCGCATAATATCGCGTTCCCAATATTTATGTTTACACGCGATCGTGAATATCCGTCCGCCTTTATATTTTTAATTACACCTTTTGCCCGCTGAATATTTAAATGACGCGAGAGCGTAACGTATGAAAAATAAAAATTCCGGCTTGCGATTATATCGTGTGTTTTCGCGAAAGCGCGACATTTTTCGGATTATTTCGGGCGCATGGTGGAAATGTTGCTGGATGGTTAATAGAATCATCCGAGCCTCTAAATTAGTAGAACGTAAAAATAAATGCGCGCGAGGTACACAAATCTCCATTCGTAGCGGAAAAAGGTATTTGCCTCGTAAAATGTGCGCGCTGGATCCAGCTGAAAAAGCACGGGGGAAGTTAAAAATGTAATGTTGTT
Organism: Xylocopa sonorina; assembly: GCF_050948175.1. Classification (NCBI taxonomy): domain Eukaryota; kingdom Metazoa; phylum Arthropoda; class Insecta; order Hymenoptera; family Apidae; genus Xylocopa; species Xylocopa sonorina. Next base: position 9,942,733 of record NC_135201.1, on the reverse strand, counting down.
AACGATAAATCAACCGACTGAAATTGGCCGGCTGTATCGATCGAGCGATTTTCAAACGTAACTTTTTTTTCGAAAGCGCCTTGCGAACTCGAATTACACGGCTGTTCCAAAGCAATAACGCCTGAGCGAAAAGTTCATCAACGGCTCTGTCTTCCCCGCTTTCTTCTAACTGTCTTCCCCTCTTTTTCGCCTCTTACTCCAGCCCTTCTAAATCTCTTATCAGTGCATCTTCTTCTACGCCTCGTTCAGCGTCCCTCTTGTCTACGCTGATGCATATTTCAGCCATTCTCAAGGCGCTTAAGAGGCACCGATGTTTCAACATTCATTTTTCCCAAGACTCTCAACCGTTCTTCAATTCTCCTAATATACTCGAAGTGACTCGAATTTTTCGATGGCAATTTCCAAGCAGCTCGACGATACTGAAATCAAAGAAAACCATTCGTTATTCGCATAATATCCTCTCACTCTTACCTTTTTTTATCATCGTATTGCGTTAAATAATTGTCCCACGTGCGAATGAAAATTCGAGATTATCGGACGACGATCCCCGGTCGACGGCCGGGTCGCCGTTTCCGTTTTAATTACCCGCATCAGCGGAGCCCAGAATAAGTATTATTGATCCCGCGATATTTGCGGATGCGGCCTGTAATATTCACGAGCAGTTAGATAAAGTCACGCGCCCCCTTTTTACCTGGCCCGCGAAACAAAGAGAGCCATCGACTTCTGTCGGTAAAAAGGACAGTAGTACCGGCTGGAGGGCACGCGTGCATTTTGCATTCCATCTGGCCGGGACGCAACCTCGGCGAGTCCATTAGTCATGTCCTTGATTATGAGGGATGGTCTAGAAATTTTTCATCCGCGCTTTTGTCAACCCCTTTGTAGCCGAGATAATGTCTTGCGCGGGGACGGGACCTTCTTGGATCGGCTAATTTCCATTTTCCCTAAGAATGCTCCGCTCCGTTGCTCCTCGCATTCACCAGTGGCGCGCCAGTTTTCTAGGTTACGAGACGAGGAAAACGTGTGGCCCACCGAGCCCGAGGACGTACCTAGACGAAGTGGAAGGCGCACAAAAGGCGGGCGTAAATTTTAATCGTAACTGTTCAGCTGCGTAAGACACGGATGGCAGCCTGGTACGTCCACGAGGAAACGGATGTAGGTACCCTCGCGTTTTTTATCGATCGATCCGAAACCTTCACCTGATTATACGATCGTTTTATCGACAAATATTAGAAATTCATTTGCGTCGATAGCGGAGACACAATAGCGCCACCGATGAATATGGTCGAATCGCGGCAGTGTTGTTTCGTGATTGGCGCATCGATTTTTCGAGAGAGGCGCATTCGAGGAGCGACGAGGAGGACGCAGGCGAATTCCCCAGCAAAAGGGCACCGGCAAACTTCCCAATAAACAAACAGTTCCGTCGCATCGATGTACAATTCGTGTATTAATCATGCACCCGCGACGTGTGCATCACGGCCCTGTGGAGTTCGATAAGCTCTACTCGAAAGGGGCACACTTTTTTGGCAGGTCAGTGATCGAAAATATCCTGCGTTTCGATTTTCATAAGCGTAAACAACGTAGTTAGATGTTAAAGGTATAAGAGAAGAAACGTTGCTTCTTGTTTCGTGTCGTTTCAGTACAATAATATCGGAAGTCCTGTGTGGTCTCCTATTTTTGTCCCGATGGAAGTGGCCATTTTGTGGGCGATTTTTCTTGCGGTGGGAAATTTTCACTTGACCGGTAACGGTTGGAAGGTAAACGTGAAAAAGAAAAAAACGGCAGGGAAACGTGCAATTAGGCAAGACCCAACCATTTCGTTCGTAATTAATTCGTTTCCGGCCGAGCTGAGAATAGCTGCTGTTTTTTACGCGTCACTCTTCGACGTCAGTTTTCACTCGTCATGGAAACAGGGTATGATTAACATTTCTATCTCTTCTTTTTTTTTTTTCCATTTTTCAGGGCACCGAAATACACGCGCATCGGACATAAATTTTTGCTTTGTACGGCCGGCTCTGGACTCTCCTCAATTTGTCAAGCTTTGCCGCGAAATTTTCAGAAGGAACGCTCGGGTAAAAAAAAGAAAAAAAAAGGAAATGAAAGAGCAACATGCACGTCATCTCGCGCGTAAAACTTGCGGCTCGGAAATTGTCCCATCCTGATTAAAATGTTCCTGCCAGTGTGTTCCAACGGTCTGTTTTTTCTTCTCTCTTTTATTCCCGTCCCATCCGTGAACCGTTGAACGTACGTACGTTCGGTCCGTACGTCGACTTGGCCCTCGGCTACGCGCCCCTAATGGTATAGTCCTGCTTTAGCGTGTAGCTTTATCGTTCCCATTCGACGCAATCGACGCTATTCGGCCAATCAATCCGCCATTCCAGCATATTTCACCGGTGTCGCTGGGTATTCGTGGCGGTACTTTGATTACCGTCTACGGTACCGGAGAAGAAAAGGATTCGCTGGCTATAGCCGTCGCAGTCGATGGCACCCACATTCATTCACTTAACTATATCTACCCCGTGGTCTTCGTAGCTGGTCTGGCCACGAGTGGGAGCTGCGCCTTTGTGTCGTCGCAATCACGAGGAGAGACGAGGACCGTTACACCGACAGGAAGGAGGACGGCCACGAGCACCGTAGGAGTCGGTGGTGTAACGGTAGCGGTAGGAGGAGGGAAAAGAAGTCGTAGATTAATCGGGGACGCCTAACAATCGCGTGGTATTCTTCGTTCACGTGCTGTTCCCTGGCTCGACTCCCTTTTCCGCGCGAGAGGACGAGGCCTCTGAATTCGACGAGGTACCGGGGCGAAACAGCGGGGAGAAGAGCGGAAAAGCAGAGAATGGGGGAGAGGGACAAGGGGGAGAAAAAAGAAGAGAGAGAGCGAGGAGAGGAAAAAAGGAGAGGAGAAGGAGGAGGAGGATGAGGAGGAAATATATAATGGAGACTCCTGGCGCGGATCGAAGCACGGCGCCGCACGTACGTGTGTTCTCGCTGACGCTCTCACAAAAAGCTAAACGTCAGGGCTTACAGCTCTATATATATAGCCCACCGTGGCGCGGTGATGTATGACGCGCGCACGGAACCGGGATACGGGACCGATGGGGCGAGATTACCGACGACAGATAAGATCCTGATGATGCCAGGTCGCGCCAGCCGCTCTTATCCACCTTCTGATAGACAAGCCTGGTAATGCATGTGTTTGTTTTGTTGGGACGATCGCGATATGTTTACGCGGGATGATATAAATTGCAGGGAAACGGCGGATTGAAAGGAGGGTTCGGACCAGCTGGTCCGGAAGTTACGGCTGATGAATACGTCGACGTATCGGTATATAGGAATATACTTTTCACTAAAAAAGGCGGTAAAGGTTGCTCTTGTCTGTTTCTTTCAATTATCAGTACTCGATGCAGTTGCATGGAATAAAATGATGTCGTGGTAACATTTTGCTTCCAAGGTGGTGTTGGTACGTCGTGGGAATTTAGAGGAGGAGCGGTAAATCGAATTTGACGAGGTACTGATGTCCGATACCTATGTCTGGTTGGCGTCCAACCGTGAAAATGTAATTGAAACCGCCTCCGGACGATCGTAAAGAGGTGCAGTTGAAATTCTTTAAATTTCAAATTACCAGCGAGCTTGGATATCTTTCAATTCCAACGACGTTACTCGACATCGATCGAGGAGTATCGGATTATAAGCAGCGGGAGGGGTTTCTATCGATTTACCCTCGGAAGTTCGGCAACGAGATTAATAAGAGGGGACCGAAATTCTGTAAGGACCAATCTCTCGTCTGACCTTTCGGCGAAAATTGGATTCTCCTGGTTTAACTTGTTTCCCGATTATATTGACGTGCTCGCGCGATCATCGCGTCCTGTCGTTCGTATTGTTCAGGAAAAGGGGAGAAAAACCGGTCCCAGGATAGTTTCGACAGGTAAAAATGGATGCGCACAATGGAAAACGTCGTGTTACCATTCGCCCGCGTATCCGTAGGATGACGCAACACGTTGTGGTCAGAAAATGATAGGCGAGTATCGGAAAAGGGACATTTATCAGCCCCGCGCCGCGCAGGGACTTTGAATAAATTGACTTTTTGCCGTGGCGCACGTCGCCGCGGAACCGATCGAAAGAAATTACCAGCCAGATAAAATCCTGATGATGCCAGGTCGCGCCAGCCACGGTTTACTTACTCAGCTCTCGCCGCAGAAAAGGCAAAGGTAGCCGTGTTTGATCTATCCGGATTGGCTGTGTACTTCCGGTCGATCGATCGATCAAAGGAATCAATGGCGAACCGATCCGCGTGGGGGAGATAAATAAACGAAATTTATTGCCCGCGTGAGAATTGAATTTAACCGGAGCGTGGCTGGTGTAATCATGGTCAGGCCGCGCGACGGGATTACCAAGACTAATTAAGGGTTTAGAAGATCCTTAGACTGCGAAATAATAGAGGTGCGAGGAAGGCGAGGTTAGTCGGCGTTAAAGGGGATTTCCAGATGCTAATTCGAAAGCGTAACGCTGTTGGATGTTCGTCTGACAAACCGACGTATTTCGTTATCCATGCGAGAGATAACGTTATAATAGATGGGGTACCGAAGAAGCATCGAATTCTGATCCTCCTCTGATACCATGCGAGCGGCTAGGATGAAAATTTTATCTCGTTCCATCTACTGGCGCCGTTTTATTTATTTAATGACCCGGCTATAGGATGTAATTAAATAGCTCGATTTTACTGGGCAAAACGACGACCAGGCTTTTGGGGTAAATATTAATCAACTAGCAGAGGGGGGGGGGAGGAAGGGAGTTGTGGGACATTGCGTTTCACGAACGACTAATGGACAATTGAAAAGCCGGCTCCGCGTTGAATATAATATTACAGAATACACACCGTTGCCGCGTTTTATTTATAGCCGAACTACTATATGCAGTGGGCAAGGTTTGCACGGTCCAGAAAGTTTGATTTTTGGCAACGACAGGCCTCGCCATCACGTACAACACTTATTTCCTTCCCTTTTCAGTACCTCCTGGCACTTTTCCCTGCCAACGTCCAACTTCGTTCCGACCGCATATGTGCAGCTTTCCTATTCCACGAATCGGTAGACACGCTGCATCTGTATCGCAACACCCGAGGGATGTATGGTCGGAGCCTGGGAACAGCCGTGTATATAGGTGCTCGGTGCCTCGATGCTAGAAAAAAATCTCCCTCGTTCGTTCTGTTTGCAAACTAGTCCCGAGGACTTTTCCATGGTATATGACTGTAGTCTCTCTCTCTCTTTTTTTTGCAAAGATGTACTTGCGCTTATAATACATGAAATATTTCCTCGAGCGTTTTTCACTCTCGCATATTCATTTTCAGATAGAGAAGTATCTTGGATTATCCTGTCGCGTGGTTGGCGCACGCCTGATTAATGCTTGATCCTTGCTACTGACCTTCTCGTTCCACTCCTTGAATTAAACCGACACGGATGCCAGCGTTATCCAACATTATTTAAAACCCAAAAGGTGATACTTTTTCGACACAACCTAGCCGTATAACGAAACGCATTAATCATTCCCCCGTCTTTTGCCCAGAAGCACCACCTTAAGCCACTTCTAGTCCGGGCAGCGTCGCAATACATCTTGGAAATCCTCCATCTTCCTCGCGGCAATTTCCGCCTTATTTATTACTAGTAATTTTTAATATCGCGTTATTGCTGTACAGCAGCAACAGCAGCTAGGGAGCCTCGTTACGAAATCTCTCGCGTGGAAACCGACTTATCCTCCGTGTTCTTCTCTCTCTCTCTGTCTCGCACTCTCTTTGATATCACTTATTCCTTAGGATCTTCACTTTTTCCTGGCACTCTTCCCCGGTTCCGGATCGAAACCAGCCATTCAACGGAGACAGAGGCCCTGTAACGAGCCGCAACTCTCACAGACGGCGAACAAAGTGACGAAACTGGATCCGGATAGACATTGTCGAATATTCGAATTGAACGGCAGCCACCGTCGATCTGTATCGGTTCCGCGGCTGAATGGAGAGAACCGCCGGCAGATTTTCGAGCCGCGAATCGGCTGACCAGACCGGCCGGACGAGAATAAAAGCGGCCACGAGACTCTTTAGTCCTGATATACCCGATGCACTGCTCTGTGGCCAGTACAGCGGCACGGTGGGAAGGCATCGATTTTCGAGCGGCGCATACCAATCGAGAAAGAGGAGCGCCGGGTTCACCCGCGAGAAGCTATAATTAAGCAACAGGTTGTAGCTTCTTCGCTGGCCAATTTATGTGCAGTGCCCAACGACGTGCGACGACGATTCCCCCAGTTTTATCGAATTTTAATTCGTTCCCCCCTTTTATCCCTGGTAGCAGAGGCTGGTCGGATGCTTCCTCGTCGACTGGATGGGCATTCGCCATCGATCGACCGCGGAACGGAACGGCAATTGATTGTAAAAAGGGCAGGCGCGTGATCAATAACGCGGAAAGAGCCGCCGCTTGCCAACCGAAGGTGAACCTGGAACCGTTCCGGGTGCCCCTATTTTCGAGCAGATTAAAGGGCAACCGGGGATGGCAAATGTTAATGGGACACACACGGAAACGGAAGTTTCCGAGGTACCCCTGGCCGCACTCGCCGTGTCGGCCAAGAATTTTCAACGCGCGACCGGTCGGAATAGAAATTAACGAGCTTTTATCGGTGCGGGTTCGTTGCCAGGAATCATGGTACAGCTTTTTTTCTCCTCTTTATTATACACAAAGTGTTCCAAATGAACAGGTCGATTGATTTCTATTCGAATTATTATTTCATACAACTATCTTCTCTTTTGATTATAGATTTCGCTGCGGAAGATTGCCACGGATATCTTAGAGGAATACACGGCAACAGAAAATGATCGATTCCTCTTCTTGTTCATAACTTTCGCAAGGTATCAACGATACTTGCGATATCTACTTTCTAAACGTGTTATTACACTCGACGTGTTCTAATCTAACTGCTGATAATAACAGGGCGCAAGTTACTTGTGGTTACGGGCAGATAATGATAATAGAACCGTAGGGCAACCCCTCGGCACCCTCTAAGCGGGGAAGCATTTTTTCGCGAGCCGGTTCAATTAAGGAAATCGCTGGCGCGATCATCGTATCGGCCACACGAAGGAGGCCAAAATACACGGCCAATTTGCGTGGAAGCACGGCGCGCGCGGCAATACAGCCGAACTGGAGCGCAATGGGGCCGCGGTTCGGTTGTTACGCAGAATTGTTCCTTCCTCGGCCGCGTTTCTAAGTACCCCGGGCACAGCCATCTGGATCCGTGGAAAGCTTGGAATCGTCGATCCGCGATCCGTGCCTGCCTATTCTTGGCCGACGATTCACCGGCCCCAATTTCGCATCGATGGAAACTGCTATGGATTGAGACGGAGGAGGCAGAAGACAGGGGAGGGACAGAGGAGAAGGGGAGGGAGAAACGGTTGATCCACCGCGAAGAGGTCCTCTCAATCTGCAGTCGATTTTCCCGTGCACCGACCCAATTTCGGAACCGGTGCGGGCAATTTAACCCAGGACAGGCTGCCTCGAGGAAACCTCGAACTCCGTCAGACCCCGTCGCTGAAGCTGATTCGAAATTTATAAACATCGCAATATCTGCCGAGACGTTGAACGCGTCTCTCTCCTGTTACATCGTTCAGAAAACGTCTCTAAAAACTATATCAATTATCAGAGAGAGAGAGAATGGTTCCTACAGCAGCCTCGTATCTCATACATCGTACGATATCGACAGAGTGGGTCTCGCTGCAACCTCCGTAGGGTTAAAAGCTCACAGGGACGCTTAACCCCGACCATTTTCGCGTCCTGTTGCTTTAACCGCCATCTTCCTCTGTTTGATCGTACCGAGGTTGGGCCAACGCGGGTACCCTCGCGAAGAACAATATTTATAAAGGTGTTCCCCGAGGGTGTTCCCTGGAATTCATTGCGAATCGCCTGCCACTATTCTCGTCCAGGCAACACGGTTACTTTAGGATACTGTTATCGTCGGTCGTTTCGCGAACAACGCCGTTCCCATGGCATTGGTATTCTTCGTTCCGTACTTATAGCTGGCTGGTGGGAACCGTACACGACGTTTAAAATTCCGTTGGCAATTTGGAAAATCGGCCAGGCCCGAGGATGGCTCAGCCGGAACGAACCAACCGCTCGCTGTTCCTCCTCTTTTCCGTATTCAATTGACCGTACGCGGGCTAAGTTGCCCGCAACTCTCGCGTACAACGACACTCGCGTACAAGCCTGCGCCCACGTATATTCGCGGGGTTCACCCGCGTCAAATTACCATACTCCAGGCTCCGGTAAAAGCGTTCCCCGGCCCCCGTTTCGCCCAGATTTCGCCGGCTGGCTCAATAAACGGGGCCTTTAGCGGCACGCGCACGCCACGCAGTTTCCTGTTTGTATCTTGGTTACCCTTTACGAGATTCACCCTGGTTTAAATCCACGCTTCTCTTAGAAAGCCTCTTCTTTTCCCTCCAAGTATGTTCAGAAGAGTCAAAGACGAGTCAAGTAGAGGAAAAGTTATTTGAATAATCTGTTTATTCTGCGACGATTCTCTGGTTACGATTATTTATGATGTCGATGAGAAACGCTTTGTAATCTTGTATTTTTTGTTGGATATCTTTCAGGGTGAGGGGGCATGTTGATGTGCCGGCGGTTGCTGCTGATCGCAGCCGCGATCACGGCCTCGATCGAGGCTGGCTCCGCTAGTTACCACCCCGGGATCTCTTCAGACTACTCCGGTTACCCTGGCTTCCCGTTTTATCTTGGTCTGACGTCGCCCGAGTCTTTGTCAAGCGCGACCACCACGCCCACGACGAGTTTTGAAAATGTGCCAGGCTGCAGGTAAAAACCACATTTCACGAGATTAACTTGTCCAGATACGGTGTTCTCGATGTCACCTGGTGTTACCCGAGGTAATTAATAATACCTTTTTGTCAAGGTATCCAAGCCAATTAGCGTCAAGGGAAACAGTAATTCTGTTGCAACTTTGAATCAAGATTAACCGAAACGAATCGCTTTTATGGATGATCCTGCAGGTTTTACGAGACAAACTTAAAGTGGCCCTTTTACTGGGGCAATATACATCTTCTTACCCTCGTTCTATCGTTATATTTTCTATTTCTTGCGTCGATAAGAATGGGATCGTATCGTGATTCAAAATCGCGACGATCGTAGCTGGCGATGGCCGCGCGATTAAATCGTATACGCGGCCACGAGATATTTATCGTGTCGAGATAAATTCTAGGGGGCGCACGTTTTATTTGCATTCCATTTGCAGGCCGTCCGAGTACTTATGCGGCACCGGAAACTGCGTCGCCCAGGACAAATACTGCGACGGCGAAAATGACTGCGGGGACAAGTCCGACGAGCCGAAATATTGCACCCGTGAGTCTTTTACCCGACCTGTTTCGCTCGAGCCACGAGCGCCATTTCCGACTGGGGCTTTAAAATTCAATTGGAGTACGAAGTTAATTTCTGGCTCGTCGAGATCAGCGCTATTTCGTAGATCGAACGGCACAAGTGGCCTCCAATTTGGAATATGTATCGATCGCGTTAACTGGGAGAAGCTCACGTCTGGCATGTTCCTAAAAATGTCCTACAGCCGTGCTAAATGAAAGATTCAATTAAGGATAGAACTTGCGAGGAACTGCTACATCGATGTCTTTCTAATGACGTAACTTAACACTTTGGAACTTATGGACGCCTTGCATAGTTTTGTACAATACCCTGTGGGCATCATACGACGTTCTTTATATTTAAAACTACCTCATCGAGCAACGTTACCAAACGGATCATAGAAATCGATAATCAGACGACAAACGAACGACTCACAATTTTTCAAAAATATGCGAGAACCCTTCATACAGCGTCCAGTGTTGAAACGAGCAGGGTCGAAACCTTTTTCGAAAGTTAATTCGTCAGTCTTCAACGCGGCTAGATTATTTAAACTTGAAAGTAGACGTTTCCATCGAGGGAACTAGCTTCGATGCTATTGTTCAACCTGGGGAACGCATCAGAGTTCTTCGCAATTGCTCTTTCAGTTGGCTCGCAATTTCGAGCTCCGTGACGCGGTATCAAATCAGCGGAGAGTCGGGTCGGGGCGGGAGGGGTGGGAAAAAAGTACGAAGGGGGATGAGAAAAGGTAGAAAACGGCGCTCGTGGATCTCGCGAGGGGATTGCAGGATTTTTATTTCTGTACATCGTTCCGCAGCGTGCAACAGAACGTTGTACGGCGACGTCGGCCGGACATACAGGGTGGAAGTCCGCCGGCCGAGGGAGGATCGACTGCCATTCTTGTGTCATCTCAACTTCACTGCCGCCGGGGCTGATCTCGGAGACCTAGTTCAGGTGGGACGCAAGAAGGGACGCGTGAGCGCGCGCGCGCATCGTTGAATCCGTAGAAACATAAACACTAACACGACGCACACGAGTGAAGGAAGACTGTCACTGGCCAGACAGGGGCGAATAATCATTTTTTGTTGGTCTACACTTAGAGTCGTTGATTACAGACACGACTGTACGCGCTCGCATCGCTCAATCCGTAGAACATAAACGCTAACACGACGCACACGAGTGAAGGAAGACTGTCACTGGCCAGACAGGGGCGAATAATCATTTTTTGTTGGTCTACACTTAGAGTCGTTGATTACAGACACGACTGTACGCGCTCGCATCGCTCAATCCGTAGAACATAAACGCTAACACGACGCACACGAGTGGAGGAAGACTGTCACTGGCCAGACAGGGGCGAATAATCATTTTTTGTTGGTCTACACTTAGAGTCGTTGATTACAGACACGACTGTACGCGCTCGCATCGTTGAATCCGTAGAAACATAAACGCTAACACGACGCACACGAGTGGAGGAAGACTGTCACTGGCCAGACAGGGGCGAATAATCATTTTTTGTTGGTCTACACTTAGAGTCGTTGATTACAGACACGACTGTACGCGCTCGCATCGTTGAATCCGTAGAACATAAACGCTAACACGACGCACACGAGTGAAGGAAGACTGTCACTGGCCAGACAGGGGCGAATAATCATTTTTTGTTGGTCTACACTTAGAGTCGTTGATTACAGACACGACTGTACGCGCTCGCATCACTGAATCCGTAGAACATAAATGTTAACACGACGCACACGAGTGGAGGAAGACTGTCACTGGCCAGACAGGGGCGAATAATCATTTTTTGTTGGTCTACACTTAGGGTCGTTGATTACAGACACGACTGTACGCGCTCACGCACGCATGCGATCTTCAGCAAGTAGATTGTCCCTTGAACGTTGCTTTTGTAAGTTCGTCTATCCCGTTGTTTCAGCTTCAGAGCCTTGCTGGAGTAGTTGGAATTTTCTACAAAAGTTTTATGTAAAGCAACTCCTTTATATTTGCCTTGGAAGTTGGCTGGTTCTTAAAGAAATGAGAGCGTGTTAGAATTAAGAATAATTCAAAGACTGTAACAGGGCTCATCGTGTTTCTTTGCTTCGCTGTTATTTTATTTTTTACTTCCTCTTTAATTTCATCGCTTGCTTGTATGTATGCGTCGATCGAAGTTATTGATTATTTTGTTGGAATTACAGTTAACATTCGACACGTTCACCGTGGGTCGATTCATATCGTTCACGTCGGAAGGATGTCCGGATGGTTACATGACCATTCGGGAGGAGGGTCGACCAGCGACCGGTGGTCAATGGTGTGGAAGCGCATGGGGGTACACGGTGTACTACAGCGAAACACCTTCCATCAATTTAACTTTGTATTTGCTACGGTTGTCCGAGCAGGTAAGCGTAGATCCACTCCTCCGAAAAAAACTAATACACCTTGAGGGGAGAGTTAAGTAAGCTTCTTAGAGGGAACGTCCCTTTACTCTTTTTCTTCTTTATTCCATCGTCGTTACATTACAGAAACGAATCGCTGGTTTTTACGTTACAAGGCTACGATTACTGTGACATAAAGAATTTCTGATTTCACGTGTGATAATTAAAATACAATAATCCATTACAAGTCTAATGACCTAAACTTTCAGTAACAATTTTTCTTTTTTTCTTTTGCATAAAGACAAAGTGTCGAATTTGTAGGATTCGTAAAATCAGAATATTCTCTGCTTTGGTTCTCTGTTTTTAATCAAATGTTCTTTCTCGACAGGGTATTGGCTATAATTTTGACTTCAAGTTATCGTACAAGTTCCTGAGACGTAGCGAGGCGCACCTCAGATACGGCAACAGCAGCATGTCCACGTGGCGTGGGGAGCTGGTGAATGGCACGTATTGCGATCGTGTTCTCACCAAGTGCGACACGCGAGCCTGTCGGCTTCAATCGCCGAATTACCCGGGTGTTTATCCGAGGAACGTAACGTGCTATTACAGGGTCGAGCAAAATCGGTCGCCGCCGGGGCATCGAGCTTTGCTGGCTGTAAGTCAGCGAAACAGTCATAAAATACACATCAAAGACCAAGTCGTCAAGTACGATCGCAGCCAGAGGATATTAAGGTGTCGTTATCGTTCGTCTTCATCCTTTAGACCTTACACACCCTTTTCTTTTTTAACTCTTTTACATTCACTGTCACGTCTATCAGCAAAAGTAGGAAAAACATTTGTTTCCAAGGTAGTTCGTCTCTTAGATTTCTTCTGACACACATACAAACGCCTCTGAATAATAATAACAATAATCGATACATCAGTTTTCCCTGTACAGTCGAGGAAGGTGGCTCCAAGAGCGTTGAGATCGACTAATTAAACGATTTTACAGAGTTTGGGATCAGTGCAACGTGGTGCAAGATTACTTGACAGTCTACGACGGTGGCTCTACCTCCGACAAGGTGTTGGTTCGACTTTGTGGTGGTGACGCGGTGCCAGATATCGTCAGCAGCCATAGCACAATGCTTTTGGAGTTCCATACATCCCCGTACGACAATCCCTTTCACCCCGTTCCTTTGTCGTTCTTGCCCGGTTTTGAGCTCGAAGTTCAGGTAATTCGTGAATGCCCTCTAATTACACTCTCGCTGATCTTTATCTAATCAGTGGTACGACTGCGATTTGAAGGTGCTGTTCGTGGACGAGAAATCCCGTAGCTTCGTGAAGGAGAACAATAACTGCGACTTTTATATATCCAGCGACGAGAGCTCATCAGGGATCCTGGAGAACCCGAAACACTCGCTGCCACCGAACACAACTTGCCGCTACCATTTCCAGGGGAAACCAAACGAGATCGTTTGGCTGTCCTTCGTCAAATATTATGCTGCCAGTGTCGACGCCGTCGCGAGCATCGACGTTGCTTCCGACTGTAACGCGAAGCTTCTTATTTGGGACGGCGATCGCACGCTAGATAAATTAATTTCCAAGCGTAAGGTGCGACTTCCATGCTCCTCCTTTCGATAACCACCTTCTCTCGATTCTCTAAGAGCACAGCCACGTTATCCTCTCGACCATTCTAATTTCCAGAATATCACTCTGATGGGGCAGTTCTGCAAGGACGACACACCGCGTCTTTGCGATCACAGCCTGCTGCGAAACGGGAGTCGTTACGCGAGGCCGTGCAGCCTCGCGGAGAGCTACGTTTCCAGCGGCAGGGATCTCACCTTGGAGCACATACTGCGTCAAGGAAGTGCACTTTACCCGATAAGCTTCGTACTGCGCTACGAGTTCGTGCACGAGGCGGTTTCCTGTAACCACGTGTTCGGTTCCTCGTCTACTTCATCCACGTCTTCCACGTCCTCCCTCTCCTCAGCATCGTCCTCCTCCTCCTCGCTGTCGTCGCCCGCCAAGGCGGGCAAATTCGCGTCGCCTAAGAGTGTGTTCTTCTACGGCCGCGGTGGTGCGCAGAACATTAGCTGTGTGTACCGTTTCGAGGCTGAGCCGGACCATAGAATAGAACTGTCCATAACCAGAGCCTCGTTCGGGGATAAAGGATGTTCCTCGTACGTGGATCCGTTGGTTAATCGTTGGACATGCGATCGACGCCTGGGCGACTCTACAAAAATTGGCACTGCAGAGTTGATCGTGTCTGAGTACCCTTGGCAAGGAGTAGAATTGGTAAAGCCATTCAGACTGCCATATCATCTTACTCATTTCAACAAAAATTGATATTTTCATACAATCGCTCGAGTGTTCTGATCGTTCTTGCGCTAATAACGTTCTCGTATACAGGTCCGTGACTGTCTCTGCTCGAACGTGAGCGACAGAGTCGTCCTGAGGAGCCTGATGTCCAACGTGGTGGAGGTACGGTTCGCGGTGACCCTGATGAACGTCACTCAGGACTACAGGGACTTCTACTTCGAAGGGGAGTATCGTTTCGTCGCGCTAGGAGCGGACGGTTGCTCGACGAAGCTTGAGAAGCGACGATTACGCGGGACCAGCGGCGAAATTTCTCTCAGAAGTCCTCTGCCGCGTGTAATCCCCGGCGTGGCCGCCGTGGAAGAGATTCTGACCAACACGGAGGATCTAACGGCGACCCAGTGCGTGAACGAGCCGTGGTTGATAGAACCAGAGGACGCGCGCATCAATTATTTATATTTAAGAACGGCTGGATACAGCATCACGTTGGACAACGTCGAGGAATGCACGACGTTGAACAGAATCGTCGTCTACTCTGCGGCTAACACGAAGGATCGCAGCGTGATCTGTCCCGAGGGAGGCGTCGACACTGCCAGAACGGTGGACTTCTTCTCTGGTGGCTGGAACTACAGCGCCGTCAACGCTACCGTGGCCATGGCGCAACATTCGAGGAGCTTCGTCGTCGAGTTCCTTCAGAGGGAGCCAGGGTTCTACGCCGTCACGTGGATGGCCATTTCGAAGAGATCTCCCAGTCCAACTGCCGGGCCTAATGTTTTCACGATACTGCCTCACGAGGACTGCCCTTATAGGTAAGACTTATTCTCGTATAGCCTCATCAGCAGCAACGAATTAATTGGTCAGTATTTTAATCCCTCTCAGTAACTATTTGACCAGTAAAGTAAAATTATTTGTCCAGCAAAATACAAGTCCTATTTAAATCTATTTCTTTCAGTAACAAAGTCAACTAGTCTTACTGCTAATTTATATATCCTTTTTATGAATGTCCGTTCCGCAGATGCCCAGAAATTCAGGCGTGCATAAGTTCAGTTTTATGGTGCGACGGGATCCGTCACTGTCCCTCCGGTTTCGACGAGGAGGAAGCCAACTGTTCCTACCGCTTTGGCGTGACGCTGCTCTACGTGGCGGTAGGCGCCGGCGCCCTGGGTATATTCCTGATCCTGCTGCTCGCCACCGGCTGCCTCAAGTACTGCCTCTATCGACACAAAGCTCGCAAGAAAAAAAAGAACGTCACGCTGAACGTGAACCATCTGCACGTGAATCACACGCACCACAACAACGGTCTAACCGGTAGCCGGCTGAGCGGGCGCTACAACCTCGCCACCCCGCAGGAGATGTATCTGGAGAACTACGGGAAGGACAGTATTTGTTGACAATACGCCATTGCCAATATCGAGACCACCGTGTGAATATTGCAGGATTTTTAAAATACGCCTACCTCGCTGGCCTCTTCTGATCCCCTCCCCAGAAACCCCCGCGGAGAAGAATGGAAACAGACGACAGAGTCCGTCGACCGAGCGTTTCACTCTCCCCTCTCATCTGGCGGCATCCGCCTGGGCGCAAGAGAAAAGAGAGAGAAAAAAAAATAAGATAAAACATATACGCAATAATCGTATTAAACTCTCGTAGACCAATTCGAAGGCATTTAACACGAAGGAGCGGGTCCCGAGTTGTTTCGGAGCCTCGAACACGATCTACTCTGTTTCATTTTCAATTGGAACGATGCTCGATGTGAACTCAACGGCTCGTTTTACAGGTTGCAAGTTCAAGTTGAATCGAGACAGGATTCGAGCGTTTAAATTTCACAGCATCCAGAATGCCAGGCAAAAGGGTAGATCGACGGGGAGTGTTCGCGCCGTTCGAGCAATTCGTGTATACGGTTTTCACGATGAAACCGCGGTATCACAGTAGCCACTAGGAACACACGTTTTTTAGATTAAAGCAACGAGCGACGACGAGAAGACGAGAGGAGCGCGCACGGAGCGTGCAAGATTGTACACTAACGGAAAGAGAAGGAGGCGTAAAAGCGAGCACGGTTGATGCGTACGAATATATGCTTTTAAAACGATGTAGGAATCCGTAATTCGCATCGGGAGAGATTTTTATCACATGGTTGGTTGCAGATAAACGAGTGCCACAAACGTCCACGACGTGAAACGACGCAGAGTAGAATTGGCGGGATGAAGAGGGAGCCAGTAAAAGATCCGCTGGAACGAATTCAGCATAAATCGCATGTGAACATCGAGGGGGCAAAGCGAAACGAGACCACTACTGTGATTTTTCTTGAGAAGAGGAAATTTCTGAAGAAACATACTTGGATCGATGCGCGCACTTTACAAACAAGCATTTAACGAAAACCCTGGAGGAAGGAAGGAAGCGAGGAAGAGATTATTTCGATCGATATTCGTCATTTTTAACAACACTTATTACGGCCTCTATAATTTGATAAATTGTCGTGTTTGAACGACGATATTCATATGCAATTTATCCTAAGGAATCTACACTGACCAAGATCAATCGAACGCGTATTCACTCACCCCCTCCTGTTTACCATCTTTACCATCAAATCGATGTTAATCTGCGTCGATCCGTCGACAGTTCCATCGTTTTTTGTAAGAAACACGCAGAGCAGCCCATCACGATCACTGAAACGCGGGGATGTAACTGTGCCATCCGTGGCTCTGATCCTGGCCACCGTTTTGCGATTTATCCGACCGTCGATGCTTTACATCCTCGCGTTCACCGCGACCCTAATCTATCCAGATTTCATAAGTACGTTAAACGAAGATGATATAACATATAGTTAAATCACACATGTAACCTAGGTTTGATATCGATGCGCGAGGCTTGACTGGGACGTAGAGATTGATGTATAGTTGATTACCGTTTAAACGAACGCGAAAACGTGAGAAGTGGGCGACGTGGGAACGACGACGCGTACACTGTAACCCTATTGCGAAAGTGTTAACTGCTAAAGGAAGGAAAAAATGAAAAAAAAAAGAAAAAAAGAGGAAAATCGCCATCGTTTCACGTACGCACACAGAGCCACACGTACGAGGGGAAAGACATAACTTACATTACATACCACATACACACACGTATGGTAAAAGCGCGTATAACTTACGTCTGTATGCTGTGATAGAAGTAAGCGTATCAACAATCGGAAATAAATTTCTCGCGTGAACTTGGTCTCAATCGTGCCTGTGTACCCTTTGTAACCTGTGAATCGAAATGCTATCTACTGCCGTCGTTAATCATTTCATCCGCGGTTCCATACGTCTAATACAGGGACTAATGTCTTCTATGGTTTCAGTTCGATGCCGTTTTAAAGCGAGACGCGGCCACGTTTCAATGGGAAACACTTTCGAGGAGCCAAGTGGAACGAAGGAAATCGTTTCCTTTGAAGAGGCTCGGATTTCGTTATTCAGCTCCTGTCTCAGCCGACCTTCGAAATAAGTGGCGCATCCAGTTTCTTAAAACATGTATCTTGGTTTTATATTCACCCTACTTTACATTCGAACGGGGCTTCTTTCTTTTTAACAGGACACGCTTTTGAAGGCCCATGTCGGTCAGCTATAAATATAGTTCCTCAAATGAAATGTTCAATCTCGGTCACCGGCGGCTATCTTGGCAATAATTTACGCGAGTTTATTGAAAGTACCCTTTGAAATCGTCCTTTACACCGTGGCCACTATCTTGTTTCGGAATCTCGAGGTCTCCTTTCGATTCATGCTTAAAAAGCATCGCTTTGTACGAACATCTTTTACGGTTCTTTCAAAGGGATTATTTTTATAAATGAGTCCCACTTCATTCTCGATTATTTCGCGATTACATTGTTAAGGAGCAGGATTATTTAGCAACGCTGTTCTATTTCAGCGGATAATTCGATAGATGCTCATGAAAGTACAATAGGAGCTAACGTTGGAACGGCAAATAAAGGACGGTGGACGTCTGCTTTGTGTGTCCGTCACTTAAACATGGAAATAGAATATGGATGCATGAAATTTAATAGCCACGGAGAGATGTCCATCCCCGGTCAATCCATATTCTACTCCTAATTAAAGTTCGTCAATCAGATCTCCTATATTCTGCGAATCTCCTTTGTTCTTGGAGTTCCGTTGGCTTCGAACGGACACTATTGTCCTCCCTTCGTTCGCCAATTACGACACGTAACCAGAAATTAACTGGCTGCCTCTCTGGTTCACTCTTTTCTTCCCTTTTTTTTTTTACAAAATAATTGCAACAAATGAAGGCCAATGGAGTTTTAATCGAATACAATGTCGCTAGGTATAGTTCAGGTACGTCGCATGATCAATGTGTAAAAGTTTATTAACAAATGTTCTTATATTACAACAATGACGAACCGATGCCAGACCGTATCCGATCAGTAATGCTAGAATTCGTTGGCAGACGACTACGTGTGCTAAGTCGACTCGAACATTCCAACGCCTAACAATAAATTTCTTCGCGAGAAGTGTAGCGTCAGCACGGGTGAGTTTTTCGTCGCGAATATTCGGAGGAGATACGCCTCCGCGTTCGTCTTCACGTCCGGATTGTGCGAGACGTTCACGTCCTCCAGGCTCATCTCTTCCGCCAGTTTCGTAAAATCCCACAGCTTGATCGTGCTGTCCAACGAACCTGAGGGAAATCACGAGAATATCACTCTGTTCTCTTCATTGGCATTCGCGTTTGAGCCTTGATCATCGGAATACGTGTGCTACGATCGATTCGGATAATCAAGATCCCACTGTATCGATACGAGATGAGAACGGTGAACGTTGACTAACCAGAGACCAGTATATTTCCGTCTCTACTGAACGACAAACAATGAATGGTGCCGGAATGACCTGATAACGCTGCGACTAGATGGCCGTGCGCTAAATCCCAAACTAAAACACGATGATCAGCGCCGGCGGACGCCAGAAATCGCCCCTCTGCGGAAAAAGCAAGGGCGTAAATCGGGGCTTTGTGTCCTGTCATTAATCTGACTTGGCTGCCGGTTACGCAATCCCATAATCTTACTGTCATGTCGCTGGAACCGGTCGCTACGTAGTTCGAGTTCGGATGAAATTGCACTACCTAAAGAAGAAGAAACAGAAACGTTCGTTTACGGGATTTCGATTCGTTTCGAGTAAATTGTAAACCCGCTGCTGAACAGAGAGTGAACCTACGTCTACGTCCGAGTAGTGACCGGCAAATATTCGTAGAGGCTGGTGAGAATCGGTCACCCACAGTCTGGCAGTTTTATCGTGGGAGGACGTTGCGAAATAGTAACCGTGCGGCGAGAATCTTACGCACCATACCGGGAATAAGTGTCCCTTGTAGCATACGACGCACGTCCACGTGTGTAGAGACCATAATCTCACTGTAAAATATAGTGTAATATAACAGTTACCGAATACAATTAGACTATAACACTTTAGAGCATACCTGTACTGTCTTCTGAAGACGAGAGGAGGAGATTTCTATCTGGACTAAACGATAAACTGTATATTGGACCATTGTGCCCGAACAACGACCTCGATGTTTCCGCTGTACGATCATCCATCATTCTCACTAGTACGTCGTCTGCAGAGCCATGTTAACGAACACGTTAGCGGGCGCGGTAATAAACGTTTCGTGGCCCGATTGCGGGGCTAATCGAAGCAAAATGATAGCCAATTTGTATAGAATCAAGTATATTTACCTGCTTCTCTGTCGATGTCTTGCAGCTGTTCCCCTGTCTTCATCAGTCTTAATTTCTGTGGAACCAAGCTCCACACCTTTATACAAGAATCACTGAGTCCGATGGCCAGTAAACTCGAGTCTTCCGCTACTTCAGCCGCTGTTACACTAAATCTATTATTAAATATATGCTTGCATTCGTTTGACTTGGAGGTATTATTTTTGTAAGAACTTACGAATGAACGGTATTCAACAGCGTGTAAAAGCATATGGATGGCAACGTGTCCGGGCCGACTACAACGCGTTTCGATGCTTCTCTCAATGCCTTTGCTTTCTCCAACTTGTCCGCGTCTTTTCTGTACTTGATCAGATCGTGTTACCTTCGGCGCGTGTGCACTCGAAATCTTATCACTTAAGTATGGATGTTTATGCTCGTGTTATTACCACTAACATAATTATTTAAATAAACGACAGCGAGTACGTTTCACCTGCTAAATGTTATAACGCCAAGTTTCTTGTATATTCTTACGTATCGTGTACATTTTGTAATTTTCTACATATCTAAATTTTCTATAAATACATAAACATCCATAGTTAACTTGTCACTAAAATTCCTTACAAATTAGGCAAAGGCATTCTGCCAACTGGTGGTGCATTTGGATCTGATTTAGTCTTCTTGGAAAATAATGGATCCTTCTTAGCTTTCTTCTTCTTTGGTTTATCCCCATCTGCACCACCTGTGTCGTCCTCCTCTTCTTCGGTTGGTGGCATACACTGAATATCTGGCTCCTTCAGAAGCCCATAATATACTTTCGCCTTGTTGTCTGAAGTAAAAGATATCGCTCGGATAAAACACTTTTTATTGCTGTTGAATTTCAACAATTTACTCCTAGAGAATTTAATTACCCTGTCTCGTCGCTTCGCCAACTACTGCGCCCGAGGTCGCATCGATTTGTTGTTTATTCCTTGCCACTCCCTCGTACATATCAAAATAAAGATGCTCTTGTATAATATTTAACAGTACGCTATGCTTCTTTTCTTGTAAATGTCGTTTCAGTATAGAAAGAGTGTCCCTCGACATTCTGATTATAAACTGATTAGATCTGCAAGTGATTCCGCATTGTAGATAATGAAGTATTGTATTATAATCACACCGATTCATTTATTCATACTTGAAGGTATCGGTTAACTCATTTCCAGACATTTGGTCGCGTTTAGTCACGTTCGACAATCTCTTCAGGTCGTTCTGGTAGTATCCTTCCAGATTCCCACCGAATTTCTCCAGTAACTGCTTCGCCTCCTCCGAATGATTATTGTAGACCAATTCAAGGTACATGTGTACCAATACAGGGTACAAAATAGTGCCCAATTCATGCTATTATTTAACAACGAATACATCTTTTATACTCAACCATACGTTCCGATTACGCTTACTTTTAACGTCTATCCAATAATTCACCTTGTATATATCTAGGGAACCTTCGACAAACTTTTTCAACTCGCTGTAAGCTTTCTCGTAGAGGGCTGGATCGCCCTCGCTTTTGTAGGCAGAAAGAACGCTATTTACTTCAGAGTCAGTCTGTTGAGCATCATCGGGAGAGATGTCTGTTAGATTCGCCTCCTTTTTAAATAGCTCCTCCGTTCCCTACAAGAGTAACATTCACGAAATTGTTTCAGTAATATACGATTAAACATTGTGCTAATAAATTCCATGCAAAAATACAAAATTATTCGATAGCTCTTTGATAAACGTTCAATGTTTATATTAATGTTTGAGGTTAGAAAACGCTCGACGGTGGATATTCCGCGTCAGGTACCTTCAGATTGTATTTTCTGAGCAGCTGCAGAACCGCAAGCATAGTACTTTTCTCGTTCTCCATTTTGAATCAATTTTTATGTCAATAATCCGAGATATTTGTTTAGAAACAAGTCGCGCAAAGAAAATACACCATCTACCTCGTCCGAACGCGCACGTAGGCGCGCGTATACAGCTTGTTCGCATCGTAATTTCTAGTCGTCGATGCAAGTAGCGCTAGAGTCGCTTTATCTGTCTTCTTTTTTCAAACGCGATTCAAATTCGAAGCGTAATCGCGCGCAGTAGATCAATACGGATTCAATTTTTTAATACGATATATTTCAGCATTTTTCATTCCTTACATTTTAATTTGTACGCGTTTCAAATTATATTTTGTGTTTTGAAATAAAATAACAATTTATTTTAATTTTTTTTCATTAGTGGTGGCGCCATCTCTTCGAAAAGCCCTCAAACTGGTCGCACATTTTTATCGACACAGAAGTGAACTGCTGTGAGACACGTGGCGCTATCTCTTCGAGAAGTCGTCAAACTGGTCGCACATTTTTATCGACACAGAAGTGAACTGCTGTGAGACACGTGGCGCCATCTCTTCGAGAAGTCGTCAAACTGGTCGCACATTTTTATCGACACAGAAGTGAACTGCTGTGAGACACGTGGCGCCATCTCTTCGAGAAGTCGTCAAACTGGTCGCACTATTTTACCGACATGTAGGTAACTGCAAGCTTCAACGCGCGGGAATTTTTCAAAGCAATCTAAACTATACAAATTATTATAAATTAGTTACTAGAACGGAGAAATCCATATTTTTTGTCTTCAGTACATAACTGAGGATTAAATAAAAGTAAAATTAATATTTAAATTGAATTTAAATACAATTCGTACAAGAAAAAAGAACAAAACCCATTATTACTCGCAATTTATAAGTTCTACCAATTAGAAATTATTTAAATCCAATTGATTTGTATTAATTAGGTTGGATACATCCGATACGAACTCGATTTTAACAAAATCTAAGTCAAATAACACAATTTCAATCAGAATATTCAATGCTTAATAGAAACCTACTCGATAAAATCAAAATTCTGCAAAAATTCCTAAAGAAATGCTCAAATAATTACATACGCTACTGTAAAAAATAGCTAAGAACACAAATTCACAATAAAAATACGAAAACTAATAAATTAGGGGCTAATATAATAAAAAAATTCATTTTCTCAGCTCAAGGCGGTCAGAGGAGTGGGGAGAGCGTTAGGTAGGGGCAGAGCGAGTGGGGGTATATAAGGACCTCGCAGCCCTCGCTCGAGCCTTTTGCTCGTTTTGACGTCGAAGTGTGAGGGTCGTGCTGGGTGGGGTAGCTGTTGATTTTAGTGGCTCGTGGTGGGTGGGAGGGATAGTGGTCGACTATAGTGGCTCGTGGTGGCCCATTGTGGCCAAGCTAAGAGTAGTGAACTATAGTGACTGATTATTGTGACTCGTGGTGGACCATAGTGACCAATGGTGGACGAGCTGAGGACAGTGGGACACTGGTGACTCGTGACTGAGCCAAGGACGCATAGTGGACGAAGTTGACTGACTGTGGTCACTCGCAGTGGCTGATGACCAATGGTGGACGAGCTGATAATATTGAGACACTGGTGACTCGTGACTGAGCCAAGAACGCATAGTGGACGAAGTTGACTGACTGTGGCGACTCGCAGTGGCTGATGATGACCAATGGTGGATTAGCTGAGGATAGTGGGACACTGGTGACTCGTGACTGAGCCAAGGATGCATAGTGGACAGAGCTGACTGATTGTGATGACTTGGTGGTCGATGGTGGACCGACAGTGGCTGAGTTGAGGATTGTGGACGATGGTCAGTGACTTCTGGCTGGTCTGGTGTTTGGTGAGTGAACAAATGAAAGCTTTTACTGTTAGTTTATGCTGGCTCTACTATGCCTTCTGTTACATTATGTCGATCAAAATTAAACGCGATTTTTTAATTTAAATCTATCGTGTATTGTTGGGTCCCTGCGTAGTCACCTCCCCGTTGGTGGACCTGGGAACTTGGTATCGTGTTCCAGAGACCGGTCTCTCGAACACGATATCAAGCTAAGGACTACGCACGTAGACATAAGTGTAATTGTAAACTCGATACTAAAAGTATTAGAATCAGTTCAAAGATTACGATTTATAACTTCTGTCTTGTATTATACAAAGATTTCATAGATTTACTTTCATTATTTCTTTTATTCATTTTATTATTCAACTATTATTTCTTTTATTCATTTCATTATTCAACTATTATTTCATTAATTTTGCAGTAGATTAGAGTAATTGAATCACTGGTACTTTTAGTATCGAGTCTTTTGCAGTGCAATTTAAATTTCTCAAGTCCTTTTCAGGACTTTGGAACTTTAAGTTGGACTGCAAATAGTTTAAGTTAATTTTAATGAACATATTTGTACATTTACATAATATAATTTTATAACTGTGTAACCCTGAATCCCTTCTATCCTGATTTTCCTGATTTCTCTCAATCGAGCTTAATTATGGTCGATGTTGATCAGTTTATTGGGTTGTATTCTCCTTATTCTTTTTTCTAAACACCATTGGTCGAAATTAGGGAGGTTTAAAACAATTCTGCGCAATCTGTGGTCATTTTTATCCTTCTATGGTGTTTGTTCTTGATGGAGGGTCGTTTAATGATTGGAACTCAACTTAATCTCAATTTTATTTTAATTTCTTTCTGTATGAGCAAGAACTCGCTTGAAATCATTGTAGAGGTTGATCAATGAGTTTATATCCATCAATTCTGTGATTGTAAAGTAGTTTCACTATTCTTTTTATATTTCAAATTGAGAAAATGGTACTTCTTGTGAATACAGTGTTGAAGTTCCACTTTTTCCAAGATTTATTCCAACTGTTTCACGAGAACAGATTCTCTGAAATTATAATTAAGGCAAGTTATTAGAAGAATCTTAAAATTTCTGTTGTTCTCGTTATTTTTGATGGTTCAAAAATTCATTTCGTTCTTTTTTCATCTCAATTTCTACGTTCAACACTGCACCACAGCTGGACCACCCTTAGATAGCCATGGAACACTTGCGTCCTTAATTATAAGCCCTTAGATCTAACTAACTTAATTCTAACTAAATTGTACAAAAATTGTAAAGAAATCCATTCTCTTACCCAAAGTGAAAAATATCTATTTCTAAAATCGCGTGTAGTCAGTACCAATAAACATGCGTTACATTCTCCCTTGAGTATTCTAAGTTTCTGTTACGTAAAATCGCTTCACGTATTTTTCTTTTCTTTTCTATTCGTTCGAGATTTAGTCTTCCATTTCCACGCAGCGAAATAGTCGATGCTCAATCAAACTGATGTGGTTTTCGGAGCCCATCGAGATTTCGCAGCCCTTGTCGATTGGTACGCCCGTTGGGTACTCGATTTGGGTATAGGCTTAGCACATTGGACGCGCTCATCGCGGTTCGTTCCGAGTAGCTCCTACCCCGTGTCGCTGGGGTCCTTGGACCTGCTGTAAGACGACTTGGGGCGGTCTGCGAAGTTCGTTCTCGTCGATGGGCAATGCGTCCTACTGCTAAGCCTCGCTGAGATCTCGATGGTAGCCGCATTCACCATTGGGGAGAGCGTGGTATCAGCTGTTTCGTTGTAAGACGTGGCATAAACTTCATTTGCTCGCGATTCGCGTCGGGTATGGTTCATCTAGTGATTAATATCGAACCATCGGGTTAGAATCCTCTCGCGAGAATCTAACGCAGGTTTATTTGGTACTTGTTCGTTTTGATCGCGTCGCGAATTTTTATCTTAATTCTTAATTGAAATATGTTCCTCTTCTTAACTTGAACTTAACTTAATTTTGTCTCCATTTCTACTAAGTGTCATCGTATTAAATATCGCACCGTGGAACACTTTAATTTTGCTAAAGTGTAAGTAGAGTCACTTTACAAGTTTCACTTTTGGTAAGATAGTGGCATTTCTCGTTATCCTCGCATCTCAATGTCCATACTACAATTTCTAAAAGTCTTTGATAGATTTTAGAGAATGTATTGTGGATTACGCGTTTGAATTATTAAAGTAGAGTCAGTCCTCGATACCTTCTGTATCGAGAACACAAATGTAATGGAGGGTGGATGGGATTAGGGAAATTAGGGATGGGTCCCTGCGTAGTCACCTCCTCGTTGGTGGACCTGGGTACTTGGTATCGTTTTCGAGAAATTAATTAATTTCTTGAAGAAATGAATTAATTTCTCGAAAACGATATCATGCTAAGGACTACGCGCGTAGATTTACTCCACCTATTTTATCGTGAAACTCAAAAATAGGGACTATTATAATAGAAAATTATCTCTTTATTGCTTTCTCTCTCATCTTAATCACAGAATTTTAGAGTTTTGCTTATTAAATAAAGAAATACATAATAATACTTTAATTTTCATTGAATAGACAGAGTCAGATGAATTATATCTCGCGCTTAAGGGTAAGAGAGAGAAAGATATATAAGAAAGCTATAAGAAAGAGTGAGACAGATGTTACCTACTCTATTGAAGAACCTCTGGCGCCATCTCTGTAAAAAGTGCTCAAACTGGTCGCTCAGCATTATCGACAGTGAAGTGAACTGCTTAAGAACTACTGGCGTCATCTCTGTGGCGAGTGTGCAAACTATTCGTCGAGTAGTTTGAGCACTTTTCACTGAGATGGCGCCAGGGGTTCCTAAGTGGTCACCAGTATCCATCTCACTCTTTTCCATAGATTTCTTATATATCTTTCTCTTTTTTTAGTCGAATGCGGGAGATATTTGACTCTTTCTATTCAGTGAAAATTAAGGAATTTCTTTATTTCGTCAGCAGTGCTCTAAAATTCCGTAATTAAGATGAGAGAGGGTGTAACAGAGGAAAGTAGAGACTATTTTAAAGGAAAATTGATTGCTCTTTTGCAATGCAATCGATAATACAAGTGAAATTAGTGTTTCTCTGAGAAAAACAAAGATTCCAATTTTCTTTGCTATTTTTGCAATTGTGACATAGGTTTATATGAACTTTTTTATTACTTTTAGGGTCTACTATCAGCTGTCAAAAATTTATCAGACGAATAATGAATCACTCTTTATAGTAACGCAGAAGAAGGAAGGATGTGACGTGATAGGATCCTTCTTTGAAGAAAACGAAGATCCTATTTTTCTCTGGCATTTTTGCAATTGAGACCAAGGTTTATATAAAATTTTTTATTACTTTTGAGATCTAGTATTAGCTGTCAAAAATTTATCAAACGAATAATGAATCACTCTTTATAGTAACGCAGAAGAAGGAAGGATGTGTCGCGATAGGATCCTTCTCTGAAGAAAACAAAAATCCCAATTTTCTCTGCCATTTTTGCAAATCTGACCTAGGTTTATATAAACTTTTCTATTACTTCTAAGGTCTACTATCAGCTGCCAAAAAATTTGTTAGATGAGCAGTGAATTATCCTTTATAATAACGCAAAAGAGGAAGGATGTGTCGTGACAGGATCCTTCTCTGAAGGAAACAAAGATCCCAATTTTCTCTGCTATTTTTGCAATTGGGACATAGACTTATATAAACTTTTTTATTACTTTTAAGGTCTACTATCAGCTGCCAAAAAGTTTGTTAGATAAACAGTGAACCACTCTTTATAATAACGCAAGAGAAGGAAGGAAGTGTCGTGACAAGGTTTATTAAAACGAACAAGCCAAGCAATCTTCAAAATAATTTATTAAAAATGTCGCATACTCGATACTCGAATCGGTAATCAATAATGGTATAATTAGTAACTATATGCATGTCGTGTGAGCATGTTTCCGGAGATTCTGTTCGAATTTCTTTTACGTCTGGCCAATCCCCAATCACTCGTCATTCGTCCCGTAGAAGTGTCGTTCAGGCACAAACGACGTGACCTCTCATCGTGGGGCTGGCTATTCGAAGTCGTCGTCTCGAATTACCATAGCGATATCTCATAATTTGAAGCAAGATTCCTTACTGCACCGAATTAATTCGCACTGTGGCTGTTTCCTCGCAGAAGAGGATTTCATCGAGTCGTCAAGGTGTTTCATTTCATTCTTTTCTTTCTTCTCTCTCGTGCGATACACGTGTCTTTGGCCTGACAGATACATCTACGACCATTTCTACACAATGCTCGCCACTCTGAACATGTAATGGTGCACGAGCTTAGCTTCTACGCGCGTGAGTTATTGTCGGACCTGTTTCATCGTTCCTCACCGTAAATCGTGTCGTCTGTGTTCAGGTGCGTTCAAGTTTTCCGTTCGTTTCTTACTTCTTTGCGACAACAGTGTCTAAATCGTGGGTGTTTCGCTGTTCTACAGATTCTTATTCAGTGTACTTCGCGTCTTGCATCTTCGCATAGCTCGTGTCACGTCGGTAAACAAGAGATCAACGAATCGTTCGAGACAGATTTCTCGTTGCCATCCGAATAAGAAAGCCACGATGGCTTTACGTGTAACCTAGAGACGTTCGAAATTCGAAAACCAAGCGTCTGCTGATACGAATTCACAGAGTAAACGTGGAATACAAAAGAGATTCAGGGCGTGGACGAAAGGAAGAGTATAAAAGGTGGTGGAGGATCGACGATACGGGATGTATTCGACGAAAATTGAGATCCTTGTCGAGGATTTACGACTGTCGCGAGATGGCATCCACGCGGATGCTGTACGAGAAGAACGGCAGGCAAATTGCGAGCTGAATGCTCGAGATATTCGCTCGTTCGTTGTTCACCGCTAATTACGATGATTATCGCGGGACTTCGAAGCGTTTCGAACGACAAACGCTGTCGAGCAGTCTTCAGGAAGAGTTCGAAAGCCACCAAAATGGCGACTGCTAAAGAAACCAGGCCTGCACGTTCGTGCACACGCTCGATACTCCAAATCGTTACTCTTAGCTCTGTCTTCGTTAATCGTAGCAAAGATAGTGCTCGATTATTCGTTATTTACGCATCGATTCATTGACGAACAAAGTTAGAGCACAAAATGAGGAAATGATAATTTATTGGGCTTTAATCAGCGAACGAAAATTAATTTCTATGCAGTGATCGTTCGACTGCTAAGATTGCAGCTGTTTTAACTTCGTTTTCTCTTATTTTGTACTGTAAATTTATTCTTTTTCTATATATAGTATCGTATCCTACGCGATATGATTACTTTTACGTTTTTGCTAGTTTATTTTTTGAAAATCGTCAGGCTAGGAAGAGCAGAAAACGATTTGGGGAATTGCCATACGTGGACAGGCCTCAGTTACGCGATTCTTAAGTTTTCTGTGTTTGCGTATACTGTTGTTGTCTTCCTTTCTGGTTCTTCTTCCCTCTGCTTCGAGCTCGTTCGATACATCGTTCGTTTTTTTTCTTTTCTTTTTACAGGTAGTCGATTATTAAACTTAATCGTGTTGTGCTTGTTTCTCGATCTCGATTATCGCGATTAACACTTACGTTTAGTTATGTACAGGGAACCGTGCGAATTTTCGTCGATTCGTACGCGCGTCTACCGGAAGTCGTGCCCAGTCAGCCTCGCAAACGCATTTTCAACTCTTTCTTTTGACAATTTAGTGGACTCAGAAGGTAATTAAGGGAATAATAATTGTTTCGTTCATCTATTTCTTCGATCAATGATCAATCGTGTGTATTATTAAGAAATAATTATTATTCCCTGACGATATTTAAACTTGGATGGTAATTAAGGGAACAATAATCATTTATTTCTTCGATCAATGATCAATCGTGTATTATTAAGAAATAATTATTGTTCCCTGATATACTTAAAATTGTACGTCAGAAATGAGAACTGACGAGCACCGTTTGTTCCATGGAACAGTATGAAAAATAATATTAATTAATTGGTATGTAATGGATGATTGAAATGTCAAATAATTGAAGGTTAAACTGTTAAGCTGGCTGACTGTTGCCATCGACTTTCCGTTCGTCAATCTCACCGCGTTCATGGATATGGTTTTACATCGTAATTTAATAATCCCTAATCGTCTACATAGTTATTCGTGATCTAGATTTTAAAACTCGTACGTGTATAATTTACGTTTATTTACAATCGAGTCGCTCGTCGTTTATTTACAGCCGACACGCCGTCCACGCGGGTCCGTTGCAGCCGAGTTCCATTCGATTTTCTCGATCTCCTTCGAGAGCCTTTTCGAGACTCTCAGGGAAGTTCCGTGCCAGTCTAATTGGCTTCGTTGAGACTTGCTGCCAAGTTGCGCCACTGTTTTATCCGTTATTAAATCAGACGGTCGATAGAGGCTGGCTGATGGGCTTCTGCAATATTCTTCGATGTGGCGCAACTCGTGGATTTAGTGTTGCGATAATGGGGCGGTTGGAGAGATCGATGTACGCATATATCGCTGATACTTCAGGATTTTCGATTAAGAAACTCTTAGACGGTGCATTTACATCGTCAATGATCAAAAAAACCCTGAAATATTAATAATACCTCAGGATTTTCGATAAAGGGACTCTCAGACGGTGCATTTACATCGTCAATGATCCAAAAAACCCTGAAATATTAATAATACTTCAGGATTTTCGATAAAGGGACTCTCAGACGGTGCATTTACATCGTCAATGATCCAAAAAACCCTGAAATATTAATAATACTTCAGGATTTTCGATAAAGGGACTCTCAGACGATGCATTTACATCATCAATGATCCAAAAAATCCTGAAATATTAATAATACCACATTTCTGCATGAAATTAATCATTTTAATGAATAGGTGTGAACGTCCCATAAAGAAATTCGTAGACAAGCAAAAAAGACCCTGAAATATTAATAATACCACATTTCTAGTCTCTTCGTCCTCAAATTTCAAATTTTTCCTCTCTTTCATGACATAAAGTTAATCGTTTCAATAAATATGTGTGAACGTCCCATAAAGAAACTCTTAGATAAGCAAAAAAGACCCTGAAATATTAATAATACCACATTTCTAGAGTCTTCGTCCACAAATTTTCAATTTTTTCTCTCATTCATGACATAAAGTTAATCGTTTCAATAAATATGTGTGAACGTCCCATAAAGAAACTCTTAGATAAGAAAATAAAACCCTGAAATATTAATAATACCACATTTATAGTCTCTTCGACCTCAAATTTTCAATTTTTTCTCTCTTTCATCGCATAAAATTAATCATTTTAATGAATACGTGTGAACGTCCAATAAAGAAACTCTTAGATAAGCAAAAAAGACCCTGAAATATTAATAATACCACATTTCTAGAGTCTTCGTCCACAAATTTTCAATTTTTTCTCTCATTCATAACATAAAGTTAATCGTTTCAATAAATATGTGTGAACGTCCCATAAAGAAACTCTTAGATAAGAAAAAAACCCCTGAAATATTAATAATACCACACTTCTAGTCTCTTCGTCTTCAAATTTCCAATTTTTCCTCTCTTTCATGACAAAATTAATCGTTTCAATAAATACGCGTGAACGCCCCATAAAGAAACTCTAGCCAAGCAAAATAATCATATTCGAAGTGAAGAGAGCAATAAAATTAAAAGGTAAGAGATAAAATCCACATAAATGTCTCTCGTTCGTTATCGACGCTTCGATGCTCGACGCTGGCGAACGGAACTCGCGCGCCGGAAACCACAGTTGTCGACGAAGTCGCGAGGCATGGGCGTTCGCTCGATCGTTTCGTCGCGATCAGCTTCTTCTTCGATGACAGTCACACTTCGAGGGAAACAGGAGAACCGTGTCGCTGATTCGCCCGCGCTATTTTCCATTTTTATTTTTTCTCTTCCTCGACGCATCTTCGCTTCCTTCTCGTTCCTCCGGAAGCGCGCGATTCCTCCTGGCTGCGGGGTTTTGCGAGGGTGGGCGTGAACGAAACGAGAACTGGGCCGCGTGAGCGATCGTCTGGCAATAAATCTCTCGCGTTTCTCTTCCAGAGAAACTTCTCGACGTTATCTGCCTTCCTTCGTACCGCGTAAATCTTTGCTGGATCAGTGTTGCATTTTGTAGACTGGTTGTAGACTCGATTTTACGTGCTGCTTTCCTCTCCCGCGTTTCTTTGCGTTCCCCAACGTTGAATTCATTGAAACGGGTCCAAGTTTTCTCGTCGCCTCGTTCGAAACGTTATCTTGAACGCCTCGTAAACGGCTGTTCGAGATCGAAACGTCGACGAATCGTTCCTGGACGCGATTATCCCCTAATTCGACAGCAGTATCCGCGATCGAATCGATGCTGCTGGTTATTATTAACTGGTGGATTCTCGTGAATTCGACCTCGAATCTCCGCGAGGATCTCGATTGGGAACGTTTCGACGGGTTCGAGCGAAGGAACGGAAATGGCAGTGAACTGATAACACGTTCCCCTCGATCTGTGGTCGACGAGGGAGCGCGAAACTAAAAAAAGTGCGTCAGTCTTCGACTCTCTGGGGGGTGGGTCGCGACGAATCGTGATCACGCGGGCCGAATATTGTGTCAACGAACCAAGGAACCGTCCTCGCGATCATTGGTCCCCGTAAACGCGAGAAACGCGAACGAGACGTCGACGGATATGCGTCCTCGCGCTCGAGCTCGCTTACGCGGACTCGTTGCGCGAGCTCGAACTCTAGGGACGCGGCTAACGAGCGTTAATTAACTATATCGCGAAACAAGAGGCGCGTGTACTTTAATATCGTTCGTACGGATGGACAAGTCTTCTCGTAAGGACGAAATCCGGTGGCATTTCGACGAGAAAGTCCTTCCGGCGGCTATTCTCTCAATTGCGATCGCTCGTTGAACCGTGGCGCCCTCTACGCGGAGGAATCGCCTCGAGCCTGCAAAACTTAACGAAACCTCACTCGAAATCTACAAATTTTCACGCGAGAAGAGTCGAGACGATTCGCGAAAGGAAGATTCACTTTGATTTCGTTTCAAATCGCTAGAAATCTCCTCCACGACGAGGAAACCACGGCTTGACGAACTCTCTCAACATGGCCGCCTCTGGACGATCCACTTGAAGCGTTCGAGTACGCAGAATTAATGAATCGAGTGAGAAAATTGCTGTACCACGCGTGCACGTTGACGATTGTCTTTGAACAACTAATCGCGGAGGGTGAATGCGTCGATCGTGCGGCTCTCGTCCCTGTTGGCTGGACGTCCCGTGGGTTTATCGTTCCCAGAACGGATGGTCGTCTCGCGTGCGCGGCGGACGCAGCGAGAAAACGATGTGGCGGTGCTTTCAGTTAGCTGACCGGTTTCATTCTCCTCTCGATCCTCGTTTTTTCGTCTGGTTCTCCAAAGTGTCTTCGATCCTCTTCTTCATCCTATCGCTCGCGAGCGTCTACGCTTATCTGCTAGTAGTTGAAGCGGTTTCGCGACTGGTCCCTGTTCGCAGCTTTCTAACAATCTTCGAGGACGAACGCTGTCCTTGGAACGTTTCAATTTTTGCGGCTTTTTAACGATTTTCGAGGTCGATCAGCAATGCTTCTTGGAACGTTTCAATTTTTCAGGCTTTTTAGCGATTTTCGAGGTCGATCAGCAACGCTTTTTGGAACGTTTAATTCAGAGGAGCTCTCAGAGGAACTCTCGAACGAAGGTTTCGAAATTTTCGCGACTCGAGAAAGGAAATTGTGGCTGCGAACAGAGACCCGTGCGCGAACGTGTTACCCGATAGAAATAGGTAGATAATCAGTTATGTACAAGTATGAACATGGTGTACAAGTTGTCGGGTGTCGTCGCGGCGTCTACTCTACGCTTCTAAGGAAAAAAAGTGAAGGAATAAAGAAAAACTGAAACGATCGACCGTTCCTCGTGGTCGATCCACTAACAGCGACGATCCCCTTGCCTCCAGTGTGTAACAATCGTTATTTAAACGGAGCACAGCTCCGCGGAAAACAGCATCGTGTGTATCACATAATTTCAGGCTACCATAGTTCTACGTCGTCTTCGTCGTACTCGTCCTTCCTGAAGTCCTTCCTCTTATCGCTAGCGTGACAGTGTCATTTAAGTCGTCTAAACGGTAATCACTTGAAACGTTTGGTCAGTATCTAGTATAGTGTCCGATTTCGCATCGGATCGTCTCGTCGTGATCAACAGAAACCAATTTAACTCTCGATCGATCTCATAATTTTGCCATTTTACAGACTGCGACACTGAAACTGTGGCAATCTCGCCTCGAATTCCAATATTTTATCGCAACTTTGCCAAGACACTGAAACTATGGCAATCTCACTTCGAATTCCAACATTTTAATGCAACTTTGCCAAGAAACAATCGTTTTCTGTTAAACAAACGCAGATTAGATCGTATTTTATCGTTAGTTAGCGACAGAATCGCAGAAATAAAAGTTCCAAGTAGTTCTGGTCGACCATTTCTCTCGCACCAGTAGTCGAACTCGATGAAACGTCTGACGCAAGGCGGATTGCCATGTTGCAGGGTGTTAGAAGCGTTTTTTAGACGCTTGTGTCTCGTCTGTCTCTGTTTTTCTCTAGAGAATGGTGTCTATCGACAATGTTCGATACACGAAACAGTAAAATGACTTGAAGATCGTTATTAATTCGCGTTGATCGCGACGAAACTGGAGACAGTTCATCCGAACACGCGCGACTTCGATCGAGTATTTTACAGAGGATCTCGCGCGTTTACCAAAAGGAAGCAGGAGAGAATAGAGGATAGAAAGAGAGAGAGAGAGAGAGGAGAGAAGGAGCCATGGAGCTCGTGTTTAAAATCGTGTTTCCTATCCTCGTCGAGTTCACTCCTGACGAACGATCGAACGACTGTGTGTTGCGAGTATTTCTTGTTGGCTCCACGCTCGACGCAATGGACAGCCATTTTGTTCTCCTCTTCGCGTTTAATGACGGATTTTTCAACGCTTTTAGTGGTCAGAATCCTACTGGCGAAACGATATCGTTAAAAATTGAATTATTTATTGTCCTCGTTCAAGCAATCTGATCTCTCGCGTTTCTGTGACTTTCCTAGTCTAAATCAGTGCCTTCTTGTAATCAAACAAATGCTTACCGGTTCTAAAATTCGCATCAACAACTTGAAGATCAATCAAAAAACGAAAAAACACGGATTCTAAAACCTGAAACACATCACTGCTTTATCTCAAACCAATATAAAGAAGCAAGAATTGCTAAAACGTGTGTTCTTCGTACAGTGCTGATCTTGGGTCCCAGAATGGAAACATCTACAAGTATGCAAGCATCTCAATCCCATCAAAACCCCACGTGGAGTTCTCCACTTACCAAAAGTAGACTCAAAAAAAAGCAGACTTTCCAAAAAAAGAAGGAACCCAAAGAAGCACCAACAACTCAAAGATATATAAAAAAATAAAAGAATACCAGCTCTAAAACCTGAAACACACCACTGCTCTATCTGAAACCAATATTAAGAAGCAAGAATTAATCAAATGTGTGATCTACGAACAGCACTGATCTCAGGACCCAAATTGGAAACATCTACAATCATTCAAGCATCTCAACCCATCAAAACCCCACATAGAATCCTCCACTTACCAAACGCAACTTCCAAAAAAAAAGCAGACTTTCCATAAAAAGAAGGAACCCAAAGAAGCACCAACTCAAAGATATATAAAAAAATAAAAGAATACCAGCTCTAAAACCTGAAACACACCACTGCTCTATCTGAAACCAATATTAAGAAGCAAGAATTAATAAAATGTGTGATCTACATACAGCACTGATCTCAGGACCCAAAATGGAAGCATCTACAATCACTCAAGCATCTCAACCTCATTAAGACCCCACAGGGAGTTCTCCACTTACCAAACGTAGCGTCAAAAAAAAAACCCAGACACCCTAAAAAAGGAACGAACCCAAAGAAGCATTAACAACTTAAAAATATATAAAAAAATAAAAGAATACCAGCTCTAAAACCTGAAACACCACTGCTCTATAATAAAATGTGTGATCTACGAACAGTACTGATCTTGGGTCCCAAAATGGAAGCATTTACAATCACTCAAGCATCTCAACCCATCAAAACCCCGCATAGAGTCCTCAACTTACCAAACGCAGCTTCAAAAAAACCCAGACACCCTAAAAAAAAGAGAAATTCCAAAGAAACCATCACGAGGACGTCAGTTCGCGTCCGAAGAGGAGACTCACCAACGACGTCCATTCAACCGAGCAATAAGTCCGATAAAACATGTAAATTACGTACAGCACTGATCTTAGGACCCAAAATGAAAACCTCTACAATCACTCAAGCATCTCAACCCATCAAAACCTCACATAGAATCCTCCACTTACCAAACGTAACTTCCAAAAAAAAAGCAGACTTTCCATAAAAAGAAGGAACCCAAAGAAGCACCAACAACTTAAAGATATATAAAAAAATAAAAGAATACCAGCTCTAAAACCTGAAACACATCACTGCTCTATCTGAAACCAATATTAAGAAGCAAGAATTAATAAAATGTGTGATCTACGAACAGCACTGATCTTGGGTCCCAAAATGGAAGCATCTACAATCACTCAAGCGTCTCAACCCATCAAAAACCCCGCACAGAATCCTCCACTTACCAAACGTAACTTCCAAAGAAAACAAGACACCCTCAAAAAAAAAAAAGAAAAGAAAATTGCAAAGAAACCACCACGAGGACGCCAGTTCGCGTCCGAAGAGGAGAATGTATCACCAACGACCGTCCATCCGATCGAGCAGCAAACCAGTCCTTTGAACGTTTAATCTAGGTCTCCTACGAAGTAATGCCAGGGCAGTTCTGCGCGTTACGCGGAGGCGGATGGCGTCGCCGCGTCGTGCGAGGGCGGCGCCTTCAAGAGGACGCTAAACGGGACGCGACGACGCCACGGCGCGCGACCAACGGGATCACCGTGGGCGATCGTCACACGGTGGTCACCCGGTCGACCTCGACGTACCGCACAGAATTGTCGCTGTGTCAGCAGATCACTTCCTTGCCGTCGATGATCGCCGTCTCCGACGAGATGCTCTTCAGCCGGTGCTGCGATATCGAGCGGTTCGCCCGTTGCCTGCAGATCCGCCACACCGCGAACAGGATCACCGCGAGGATCGTGACGATCGCGAGGAGGCAGAGCGCCAGATGCAGCGGCGGTAGTTTCAGAAGGATCGAGCAGTGGGTCAGCGCCTCGTCGTATCCTGAAGGACAATGGGAGACACCGTCGCACCAAAGGGAGGCGTTTATGCACGCGTCCAACTCGGGACATCGTTGCTCGCAATCGCGA
Organism: Xylocopa sonorina; assembly: GCF_050948175.1. Taxonomy (NCBI): domain Eukaryota; kingdom Metazoa; phylum Arthropoda; class Insecta; order Hymenoptera; family Apidae; genus Xylocopa; species Xylocopa sonorina. The sequence continues at coordinate 9,906,005 of NC_135201.1, read as the reverse complement.
GGCATTTGCAGGCCTGCTGTCGCTGTTACCGATGGTCTGCGATCAGAGAAAAATCGCGATTAACTCCTTGAGGCACAGTTTTTCACATGTTAATGGTAAATATCTATGAAACGATTGCTTTTTTTGGGTTTACGTTGTTGTTTTCGATTCTAGATTGCAGTCGAGGGTGAAAAATTAGAGCAGTATAAGGTACAAGTGGATTGTCTCGAGCGTGCACAGTTTGGCCAGTTCAGAGGGGTTAATTCGGTGGTTACCAGCGAAAATTGGTAAAATTTATATAGTATAAATAGTATAGAAGTATGTTTTTTTCTGTGGTAAAATTGTATCTTGAGAGGTGTGCTTTTGATGGTTCTTTTTAGTGGTACAACTGGGTTGTACGATGTAGTGATGGAGTGCGTTGTTTATTGAGAAAGCGTGAGAAATTCTGAGGTAGGTTTTCTGAGTTTTCTTTAGGTTTTTTAAATTCTGAAATAGTGAGGAAGATTTAGTGAAAATATTCTAAGATTCTAAGAGATGGCACTTTGAAGTTGTAGTAGGTGGTATCTTCTTAAAGAGTGAGAAATTCTGAGGAAGGTTTCTTAGTTTTCTTTATTGAGAATGCGTGAGAAATTCTGAAGAAGGATTGTGAGCTTTCTTTATTGAGAAAGCGTGTGAAATTCTGGGGAAGATTTCTGAGTATTTTTATTGAGAAAGCGTGAGAAATTCTGAGGAAGGTTTCTGAATTTTCTTTATTGAGGAATCGTGAGAAATTCTGAGGAAGGTTTCTAAGTACTTTTTACTGAGAAAGCGTGAGAAATTCTGAAGAAGATTTCTGAGTATTTTTTATTGAGAAAGCGTGAGAAGTTCTGAAGAAGATTTCTAAGTATTTTTTATTGAGAAAGCGTGAGAAATTCTGAGGAAGATTTCTGAGCATTCTTTATTGACAAAGCGTGAGAAATTCTGAAGATTTTTGAGTATTTTTTATTGTGAAAGCGTGAGAAATTCTGAGCAAGATTTCTGAGTATTCTTTAGATTTTACAAATTCTAAAGTAGTGAGTAAGATTTAGTAAAAGTATTCAAAAATTCTAAGAGTTGTCTCCTCAAAGTTGTGATAGTTGGTACCTCCTTAAACGAGATTCTGTAAGATTTCGTAACGTTCTTTCTCACCTTCTGCTGAGTTCGAGCCACGTGACCGTGTACGTATCCGGTTCCTTGATGATGAACTCGATGGCAATGGTCCTGACGGGTTCCTGACCAGGCGCGAGGATCGCCGCGTTGCTGCTGACGGCCCAGCCGTCGCTGAACACCTCGACCACGTGGTGTCTGTACTCCGCAGGTGGTTTTGGGCACACAGACACGTGGATCGCGCCACCAGTGTGCACCACGATCCGATTCTCCGTCGCGCATTTGCTCGTGTTCGACATTATGGTTCCGTGCATCTTCACGTAGAGGTACTGGTTTGGGCCTGGGTCGATCAGCCACGGATGCTTCTCGCAATTCTTCTGAAAACGATCAACGACGACCCTTCGAGACTCTTTCTATGGATGGTCCATCTAAAGGTTCACATTTTCAAATGTTCGTTCTTTCAAACAGAGGTGTATTTCGATCTTTCTCGCGGCTGATAGACTCGAAAAGCTGATACTTCAATCAGAATTAACTTTACAGGAATCGCAAATCTACTTCAAACTCGAAATAAAAGGATGGTCCAACTAATGGTTCACATTTTGAAACGCTTGTTCTTTCAAATGGAGGTGTATTTAGATCTTTCTCGCGACTCATAAACTCACAAATCTGATATTTCAATTAGAATCATGTTCATAGAAATCGCAAACCTACTTCAAACTCGAAATAAAAGGATGGTCCAACTAATGGTTCACATTTTGAAACGCTTGTTTTTTCAAATAGAGGTGTATTTCGATCTTTCTCGCGACTCATAGACTCGCAAATCTGATATTTCGATTAGAATCAAATTCAGGAATCGCAAACCTACTCCAAATTCGAATAAATAAAAGGTTGGTCCAACTAAAGGTTCACATTTTGAAACGCTTGCTCTTTCAAATGGAGGTATATTTCGATCTTTCTCGCGACTCATAAACTCACAAATCTGATATTCCAATTAGAATCATGTTCACAGAAATCGCAAACCTACTCCAAATTTGAATAAATGAAAGGATGGTCCAACTAAAGGTTCACATTCTGAAAAGTTCGTTCTTTCAAACAGAAAGCTGTTACAAACCCACTCAAAACTCTTTAGAAAAAAAATGGTACCTCATCTTCATCAACGATCGGCGCCTTATACTTGATCTCTCCAGATGGCCCTCTGACCCTCCATTTCTGCATGCAGGGGCTGGTCTTCACGAAGTCCCAGGTGCCCTCGAAGAACAAATTATTGTAGTCGTCCAACGCGTCCATGGACAGCACTGTAAAGTGCACCTCGACGATGTTCGAAGTAGATTTAACGTTCATAGGCAGAGATCGGTTCGAGCAGAAGCAGTCCCTCTGTATGGGCGGCGCATTCGTCCATGGAAGATCCAGCACCTGTAAACATCGAGCAAAATTCGATCTCAGTGCTCGATTCGTCGATCAATTAATCGACTAGATTATTGTAATTGCTCATACTCGCTCTTCATGGGCGGTGGCATTGCTAATTGCGATTTAAATTCGAAGGAATACGAGGAGCAACCCCTGTTTCCACAAATGGACGCCACAAATTCCAGAATCGATAACGAACTCGTACGAATAACGAAAACCAGGGTACGTAACGAAGGCTTCGCAGTTTCGATCGGAATTTCAGATTTATTTGATCGCGTGGATCGGTTTTGGCGCTGGCACTCGACACTCCCGACCGCCACAATCGTCGTTCGTGCCATTTTTCCGGTCGAGTTCCCAATAGAAACGCTGGTCAGATTAATTACAGTTCGCCTCCAACAGCGATACTTAACGTCGCGACTATATCGATAGTGGTTTCTTCGATCGTTTTATGGGAAAGTTTCGATTAAAACTGTTGCTTGTTTGGTATGGATTGATGTACGTTCCTTCAGGAAACGAGCTGTTGGTGTTGAACGCGTTCTTTGCCATTTGTATCGTTGCCAGAATGTGTCTCTGCGCCAAGTTTGATTTTTTCGAATTAAGAAGACATTGAAATCTAAATGTTAATTACTGTTCTGAGCGTTTTGTGGGATTGCTGGTATAAACTCGCGGCTATTAGAGACAACAATTGATTCGAAGCTCGCAATGGCTGCGCAGTTGTTCCACGAGTTAACAACTGTATTCACGAAAGACGAATGGCCGCTCCAGTGCTTCCTGTTGTGCGAATATAAAACGAGCCAGGGTTCCTCGTTCGAAGTTTGCTCGAAGATTAATTGAAACACTGGTCTTCCGCCGTTGTGAACCGGGGGTGTAGAACGTATAAAACGAACGCTCCTTAATTAATAGACGAGAATCTTGCTGATTATTCAAATCGTGAATTATAATTGGCTACGAGTTTATTTTATTAGATTAAAACCACCCCAAATTGCGAGCTTGCGAACCCTTAAAGGTACGATAAAAGCATTGCGTCGTGTGCTTCACGAATATTCAGTGCTAGTGTTTCAAGCAAAGTAATTTTCTATAAAAAAAAATTTATAATATTTATAACATGTGTAGTAAATTCCTGTGTAACTTAATGAAAGGGTAGAAGATTAGAATCAAAACTTTGGTATTTTAAAGTGTTTGCACTCAGAAGTGAACGACACCCATCAAATAGGAAACAAATTAGCCAGTGTTCCAAGCAAAGTAATTTTCTATAAAAAAATTTATAATATTTATTACACGTGTGGTAAATTGTGATGTAACTTAATGAAAGGGTAGAAGATTGGAATCAAATAATAAAATTAAGTCGAGCGTCGAAAAACGGAAATGAAATTAAAGATCTCCAATATTTCAAAGTGTTTGCACCTATAAGTGAACGACACCCATCAAATTATCAATAAATTAGTTAATGTTCCAAGCAAAGTAATTTTCTATAAAAAAAATTTATATCTATAACACGTGTAGTAAATTAACTTAGTTTAGCATAGTAAATTAACGTGTAATGACGTAACTTAATAAAAGAGTAGAAGATTAAAGTCAAATAATAAAATGGAGTCGATCGTCAAAAAACAGCACTAAAACGAAAGCTCTCAAAAGCTTTGGTATTTCAAAGTGTTTGCACTGAGAAGTGAGCGACACCCATCGAAGACACCCATCGAAGGGTCCGCCATGGGTGCTGTTCAGATAGATAAACTCACCTTCACTGAGAAATTCTCGGATCCGACGCAGAGCAGCCGATTGAAGTCCTTGTTGGAGACGCTGCGGCACGTGCGGTTTCCGTTGAGCAGCTTGTTGAACCGCAGCTTCACGATCTCGTCGTGATCGCCCTCGAATCGGTACACGCAGCTGGAAAACCCGTTCTAGCCTGCACTCGTGCCGCTTAATCGAATTTACATGGCCGGTCGGCCACGCAAAGGGGTCGATAATCGATAACCGCGTCGAGGAGGTCGCTAAGGGTGCAACCGTTTAATCGACCAGCCAGGGGGTGAATCGAACGATCCACACGCGAGATCGGTACACGTGTTTCTTTAACTCTCTATGGGCCTGTGTAACTTTCAAGTCACATTCCAATTTATCGAAATTTCGCAAAATACTTCAAACTTCAACGTCACAAGGTGAATACATCGCAATAAAATTGTTTAAATGCAAAAATTTCTTTTCATTTGCCCAATCTTTTGGGATTTGAAACGAAAATTCGTCCCATAGAGGGGTTTTGCGAGGATTGCTCGACGAGTTTCTACGAATGGAGTTCTTCTTTTAAGGATATTCTTTTTTTATTTTTTTTTGTTTTATCGTGAATTGATTAACATTTTGAGCCTTGCAGGTCTTGCGAGATGTCTTTCAGATTTAGAAAATAGATCTTATCGAATCACCAATATTGTTTTTATAGTAAGAAAAGGTTCGTTTCCTTCTTTTTTAATCTCTTGTAATAAGAAGAGGTTGAGACTATAGAAACGATGAAGAATCCGAGACCAATGTCTCATATAATCAGAGAATCGTTACATCCAATTAACGAGGTGATATCACAACGATTAAAAAATTTAGTGGACCTCTATAAATTAGTGGAAGGTTCTATAAATAATTAATTTCTTGCAATAAGAAGGTGTTGAGACCACAGAATCTTCGACCAAAGTCTCATCAAATCACAGATCCATTACATCAAATCACCAAGCTGATATCACAACGCTAATTAACGAACAGCTCTCAAATTACATCTCCAACTTCTGCAATTACAATACATCCAAACGAACGCGCGAAATCGTGTCGCAAACCGTTAATGGCACCCGACGAACCCGCCACGCGTCGTCCCATTTTCGCACCCTTCGCTGACGCGTAATAATAAACCCTTGTGGGCAAAGTGTGCGAGCATCCGGGACAGTCTGTCATCCGCGAAACGTCGACAATGGAACTCCATTCGAACGCGCGGTGAAAAAAAAGCCCCGGCTGCGTTTATCGTCGATAACGATCGCTGGCCATCCCTCTTATCGGGGTGGAAGACTCTCGAGAGAGGGGAACGGGCGGTGTGTAATCGCCTGTCGCGATAGCGCGAGGAAAGGAAAGCGTAAAGTCCGCTTTACGACCCCCATAAAGCACCAGCTTAATGGCTGGCCGAGGAAACTTTCGTCGCGGACGAGATCGATGAAGGGTTGACGAAAGAAGAAACATCGGTGCGTTCGAGGGGCCCTCGTTCGTCGAATTGGTGTCGATGGTCTTGAGAAGGGGTGAACAAATTTTTTAAGGGCGAGAGGGAGTGGATTCGAAGGGATTTCTTCGATTTAAGGAACTATAAGGATTATTTAAGGAACTAAGGGATGATTCGAACATTTTTATATTATTATGGGGCTCTCGTTCGTCGAATTGGTGTCGATGGTCTTGAGAAGGGGTGAACAAATTCTTTAGGCGGCGAGAGAGAGTGGATTCGAAGGGATTTCGTTCGATTTAAGGAACTAGAGGGATTAAGGATTATTTAAGGAACTAATAACTAATAATAATAGTCTTGAAAAGGGGCGAACAAATTTTTTAGGGGCGAGAGGAGAATTTTTTTATATTATTATGGGGCTCTCGTTCGACGAATTGGTGTCGATGTTCTTGAGAAGGGGTGAACAAATTTTATAGGGGCGAAAGGGAGTAGATTCCAAGGGATTTCGTTTGATTTAAGGAACTATAAGGATTATTTAAGGAACTAAGGTATGATTCGAATTTTTTTATATTATCATTTTAGAGATTGGTAAATTGAAGAGATTTGAGAAATATAATATTGTGTCATGAGTGGACTCATTTGGAAGATCTTCGAAGGGGTTGAAGAACCTCACACAAGGATGATCCTCCATCTTATGTTAGAAGAAAAAGGGAAAATAGCTCGCACTTTCCTCACACAATGCACAAAGGGACTATTTATCAGCATCTCGCTCGAAATCGTGAGATCTTGCGCGTCTAAAAGGCGTTCAAGGGGTAGCCACTTTGGACCAAAAGCAATTAGAACCTTCCATCTATCTTAAATTTCTCATTTATTCTCTATATTCGAAAAAATCAATAATTCACAAATCGAATTCTTCCTTCTTTACTAAAAAAAGAATTATGGCTATAAAAAATGGTACTTTTCTTCGAAAGAGGAACAGCTGCGAGAAGATAAGGGTTACATAGAAGGGAGAACGATCTCGAAAGGAGTAAATCTTCTTTCGAACTATAGCAGACATTCAGTAGCCTGATCTAGAGGCTTGCAGAGCCATAGTGAACAGCGTCCACAGCCTTAAGGACATTACGGTATCGAGAAAGCGTTCTGGGTAATATAAAACTGGTCTCACCTGATATTTTTCGCGCCACCGCGACCGTAGAGGAAGATGTCGCGAGGCGCCTGGAATCTACGGTCAGGATAATGATCGCGATTCCGGCTGTAGAAGATCCTCGAGCAGGGCCCCGTTCCGTATTGGTCCCCGTCCTGGTGGAGATCGACGAACTCGTACAGCGCACGGAAATTCACTGGCCTGTGAAGTGAGACAAGTTAGACGATATCCATTTTACAATTTCTTTATGTCGAATTTGAAACTGAAAATTTTCTAAAATCAAATACAATAATTGAAGTGTAATTGGAAGGTGTAGACTCTTGTCGAGTAAATTTCAGTAGCACCCCTTCGACATTCGTTCTCCAATTTTTTCTTATCGAATTTGAAGCTGAAAATGTTCTAAAATTAAATTATGAAAGATTATTGATGAGAACGTTGACTTTTGTCAAGTAAATTTTAGTAGCATCCTTCGCTGAGTGTATCCTTCGACATCCGTTCTCCAATTTCTTTCTATCGAATTAGAAGCTGAAAATTTTCTAAAATCAAATCGTGAGAGATACTATGTTTCTGGAGAGAGATATAGTATTTGAAGTGTAATTGGAAGGCGCTGGCTCTTGTCGAGTAAATTTCAGCAGCATCCTTTGCTGAGAGTATCCTTCGACATCCGTTCTCCAATTTCTTTCTATCGAATTTGAAGCTGAATATTGTCTAAAACCAAATTGTAAGGGATACTCTGTTTTCTTGAATGCGTTGACTCTTGTCAACTAAATTTCATTAGCACCCTTCGCTAGGTATATCCTTCGACATCCGTTCTCCAATTTCTTCTTATCGAATTTGAAGCTAAAAATTTTCTAAAACCAAATTCTGAGGAATACTCTGCTTTCTTGAATGCGTTGACTCTTCAGTACGTCAAGTAAATTTCATTAGCACCCTAGGTAGCACAAAAAATCCTTTGGAGAACTCACTGAAGAGAATCGTCACTTAAATCGAGCAGCTCTCGAGATAAGTTGAAAATTTTCTAAAATCAAATTGTAAGGAATACTCCGCTTTCTTGAACGCATTGACTCTTGTCAAGTAAATTTCGTTGGCACCCTTGGTACCACAAAAAATCCTTTGGTCGAGTCATTGAAGAGAATCGTCACTTAAATCGAGCAGCCCTCGAGATAAGCTGAAAATTTTCTAGAATCAAATTGTAAGGAATACTCCGCTTTCTTGAATGCATTGACTCTTGTCAAGTAAATTTCATTGGCACCCTTGGTACCACAAAAAATCCTTTGGTCGAGTCATTGAAGAGAATCGTCACTTAAATCGAGCAGCTCTCGACATAAGAAGGAAAAGAACGGGTGCGCGCGTTACTCGCGAGGGTGGTAGCTTTTTAATTGGCGTGGTGCCGATCGAGGAATCGTTTAACCCCCTCTGCAAGCGATTAATGAGCGACCGTCTCACGCGGAAAGGATTAAGTAGACCGTACGGGGGATGCATCCGCGTTCCACGCGGCTATCACGCTCGAACACGCATGTTGGGCTTCAGCAGTGGAGAATAAAGTGTAAATGCCCCTTTTGCGACGTGCCTCGGTTAACGATGGACGTCGATAACCTGTCGGAGACGATTAATCAACGATGAACGGTGTCGATGAATAAAAGCCTGCTTATTTTTATCCACCGCGGTTATTTTCGCGACGATTATGCCTCTCTTTCCATAAGAATGATGTAACGAGAGTAAATTGAATTACAATTCTATTAAAAAAGAGGGAGAGAAATTTGAGAAGAAAAGAAGGTAACTGAGACAAGTAAAAATTCAACGTGTCTTCGTATAATTACGAGCTTTTCGTTTAAAAAATCTGTTGATGTACAATCAACCCCTTCGATTATTAATGGCTACGTTTGAAGAAGAAATTTTTACGGGACGATTATGCTTTTCTTTTCATAAGAGTGATGTAACTTTAGTAAATTGAATTACAATTACATTAAAAAAGAGATAGAGAAATTTGAGAAGAAAGAAAAATAATTGAGACAAGTAAAAGTTTACGATCCTTTCGTCTAAAGAATCTGCAGGCATCCAATCAACCCTTTCGATTATTAATCACTATCTGTCAAGAACAAATTTTTACCCTTCATTTCGATCACTCGATCCGATGATAAATCTCATTGAAAAGCAGAGAATCGTTCGAGAATTGATACTTCGTTCGTGCGAGAACACTCGATGCACTTTTTCGACTTGCAGTGAGGGTCTTTCGTTTGAAGAATCTGCTGGCATCCAATCAACCCTTTCGATTATTAATCGCTATGTCTGAAGAACAAATTTTCACCACTCATTCTGATCATAAATCTCATTGAAAAGCAGAGAATCGTTCGAGAATTGATACTTCGTTCGTGCGAGAAGACTCGACGCACTTTCTCGACTTTCAGTGGGGGGTGGTTGTCGGTGCAGAGGAGTCGTTTCTTCAAAATAACTGATATTGGGTGAGCAGAGGTAGTCGTGAAGGGGTTGACGGCAGCGGTGGTTGGCGAAAACGTGCAAGTGCGGCAGATATTGCGCTGCCTCGCCATAAAGCCTTCGCATTCCTCGCGTGTAACCCTCTGTATCGATTCCACGGGGCTGGTGTCGCGAGCAAATTTCCCTCGAATTTATATTCAAAGCTTCCCCCGCCGCGCGCTTAAGCGAATAGAAAAAGGCGAGATCTGATCGTCACGCAGCGAGAGAATCGCGATCCCTTATTTATCGAGGGAATCGATTCTGTACAGAGAAAGAGAGAGAAAGAGAGAGTCTTTGTCTGCGAATGCAATCTCCGTTTCGACTTTCAGCCACGAGTGCTTTGGCTGTCATTTGATTTTCATAAAAACCAGGGCTGATTGAAAAAAGCTTCAAAGGGGTGGGTCCCGTCGAGTAAACGGCTGGAAAGGGACTCGCTTTGGTCTTTGATCTGTCCTCTCTCTTGCCCACGATCGCCATTCACTGCATTTTTTTCTTCACCACTTCCACTTTTCGTCAGCGAGATTTCTGTTCTACTCGAGCGTCGCATATTCTTTGCAAATTGACGCAACGTCAGATCAATTTCTGTTCAAGCCTTTCTGATTAAATAGCTCTGCTTCTACCATACTCTTTGCAATTTTTACAATTACAGTATAAGGACTATAATTATGAAGAAAAGAGTGCATAGCGAATATCAAGACATCCCTCTAAATATATTCTATATTTTATAATATCCTCTGTGATGCCTGTTTTAAAACTGATCAGAGTAATCGATGAGAAACGAGCGAATCTGACGAGAATCGGCCGCGAGAAGTCAGGGCAGGCGCGATAAAAGCTCATTTCCCGCGGATATTCCCCGTGAAATCTCTTTACATCGTCGCTCGGGAGAAAACATAATACGCGGCCTTTGTCGATCGATAGAGCGCACGTGAAACAACGCCGTACAAAACGGCAGGCACGCGGCCCTGTAATTGAAACGGAAACCGCTTTTCCAACCCCTCCGTCCAATCCACCCTCGTCGCAGTTCGCTCTTCCCGTGTTTCCATTCTTCCCTCGCAATTTTTCACTCTTTCTCCCTCTCTCTCTCTCTCTTTCTCTCTCTCTTTCTCCTTCTTTCTCTCTCTCACACACACACACATACTCTCTCTCTCTCTCTCTCTCTCTGTTTTTCTTACACACACACACACATACACACTCTCTCTCTCTCTCTCTCTCTTTCTCACACACACACACACACACACACACACATGCATTCTCTCTCTTTCTGTTTCTCTCTCTCACTCTCTTTCTCTCTCTTCAACCCACTGTTTCCCAGTTACGCGAAATCGAGTTGCACTCGCCTGAGAGCCGTCGACTCGACCATCCGCATCTCGATGGTCAGGCTGCTTCCGCTCGAGACGAAGCTCTCGCCCAGAGAGCAAGGTCGACTGGTGTTCTGCAGGATCGCGTGGTCGCAGGTCCTTGGTACCTTGTCTTTGCAGTAGCGAGCCAATAGGGTGGTATTTCCGGCGGGACGCGCCACCAGGGGGTGAGACGACTGCGCGGATCTGTCTCCGTGACGCTGGTGCTCCTTCTCGCTGTGGATAATTAATTGTTATTCGTCGTGCAACGCGATGGTGCTTTGGAAGAAGAATATTCGTCATTGGGACCATTTTTCGGTAGATTTTTGGGTTGCATTTGCAAGGCTTTAGCGTTTAGAATTGAAAGAGTTGGAGTTGTAGACTTTATAATTAGAAAATGTTGCTTTGGAAGATGAATATTTCGATTATTCGCCTTTGGGATAATTTTTTCATAGTTTTCTGGATTCTATTTACAAGATGTTAATGTTTAGAATGGAAAGAGTTGAAGTTGTGAAGTTTATAATTAAAAGATGTTGCTTTGGAAGGAGAATACTTTGATTATTCGCCATTGGGACCATTTTCTCCTAGCTTTTCATATCCTATTTACGATACATTAATATTTAAAATAGAAAGAGTTGAAGTATGATAAACTACAAAACTTTATAATTAGAAATTCGACAGGATAATAAAGTGATACCTGCGTAAATTAATTTACTTCATCCATCAAATTACTTTAAGTAGATTTACAAAAATAAAATGTCTCCATTTACACGGCGTTTCTAGTTTATCGATAAGAATTCTTGTGATTGTTCCTGGCGAATGGTCGGAAGCCACGGTACAGAAATTTCACGGCTGAAGAACCGGTGGCGACGTAACCGCTGTACACAACCGAACACCCCAAACCACCTCGCAACTTCGTACGAAGTGAAACCAAACTGCTCCACAGGCAAGAAGATCCACTGGCAGCCTCGCGTAACAAGAAAGCAAACTCGACTAAATGGAAGCGGCCATGAGAGCCTAGCTGTTTAGACGCTGATCGTTTTAGCGTACAGAACCAGCGTTAAGTCCACACAATCCACGATGGAGTTCACGAATCTCAGCTAGTCGCGACCACTGGGACACAACTTCAACATTTTCTCCATTTTATACCGCTGACAACCTCGTGTTCGTCAATCAAACTTCTCGATCTCTCTTTTTACAATTAATTACTAAATATTACTGAAAAATTCCATAAAGCACGTTTCAATTGAATAGTCTGGAAGGGATACAATTCGATTGTGGCGCTCATCGCTATTTAACAACGACTTAGCTCAACGCCTGATACTTAGGGTGCGATGGACAGCATAAATTCCAGATTTTCACTATAATTATCGAAGAGACGCGATGAAAATCACGTGGACCAGAAAAAAACTCCTACCACGCGACACTTAGGGCGCGATGGACACCATAAATTCCAGATTTTCACCATAATTATCGAAGAGAAGCCATGAAAATCACGTAGACCAAAAAACCCCTTCCATGCGACACTTAGGACGCGACAAACACCATAAATACCAAATTTTCACCATAATTATCGAAGAGACGCGATGAAAATCACGTGGACCAGAAAAAAACCCCTTCCATGCGACACTTAGGGCGCGACGAACACCATAAATTCCAGATTTTCACCATAATTATCGAAGAGAAGCCATGAAAATCACGTAGATCAAAAAACCCCTTCCATGCGATACTTAGGACGCGACGAACACCATAAATTCCAGATTTTCATCATAATTATCAAAGAAACGCGATGAAAATCACGTGGACCAAAGAACCCCATACAACGCAAGCCAAAAAGAACCCTACGTGGCAAGAATGTAAACAAAAAGCGACACAGTCGACAACGACGACGCGAACCAAAAGCACGAGCTCAAAAGCGAGCAGAAAACTCTGTATGGTGATTAAGTTAACACAATCCACCAATTCCACGCGACAAAACGTACCAATCAAGATCGTAGCACTCGGATAGAGGCATCATCTCGCCATCCCACACCATGAGCGTGGTGGAGCAGTCCTCGTCGCCGCTGGAGAGGCTGGTACCAACGTGGAACTTGAGGATGGACAGCCACACGCGGAACTGTGGTTGCTGTGGCCTTGGCGCGGGCCTCCTCCACACAGTGCCTGGTCTCTGTTCCGGAAACTTTGGCACAGGACGAGGGGGCGTTGGACTTGGTAGCGCGGGACCAGCGCCACGAAGATGGTAAAGACACGTGCTGTTTCGTGGCAAAGAGTGCCTTGGCGAAGCCAGCACTCCGCCTCCGCTTCCCTGCAGCCAGAACTCGCAGTGCTTGTTCTTCGCGTACGTTGGCGAGTCTGCGTCCACGAACTTCACCTGCAAGTTCAATTTTTGATGGTCTAGGCGCTTGATCTTTCTTTGAACTCTTGAGAGAGTTTTCTGTTGGGTTCTGGTGGGAATTAAGGTGTGGTATGATGGTTCGTTGAGTTTTTTATGGAACTGCGCTCGTGAGTTGAAGGTTCGCTTAGGTTTTCTGCTTTTAAGGGATTGAGAGCCAGAATGTGGTAGTTGTTTCACTTCTTTTTTTTTGGAAATTCGCTGGTTCAGCTTGTATAGTTTTGATTTGGAAATTCATTGCACACCTTGAAAGAAATTTTTGCAGTAAACTCAAAAGTCTAAGAGAAGGGATTAAAAAGAGAATAGCAAATTTTCACGAGCAGAAAATTCATTATCCTTTTTTTTCTTTGTAAATACGCTGGTCCAGTTTCTATAATTTCGATTTGAAAATTCATTGCACACCCAGAAAGAAACTCTCGCACTAAACTCAGAAGTTCAAAAACGAGTAAAAAAAGAATAACAGATTTTTACAAGCAGAAAATTCGTTATCCTTCTTTTTTCTTTACAAATCCACTGGTCCCCTTTCTATACTTTCGATTTGAAAATTCATTGCACACCTAGAAAGAGACTCTCGCAATAAACTGAGAAGTTCAAAAACGAGTAAAAAGAGAATAACAGATTTTTACAAGCAGAAAATTCGTTATCCTTCTTTTTTCTTTATAAATCCACTGGTCCCCTTTCTATACTTTCGATTTGAAAATTCATTGCACACCTTGAAAGAAACTCTTGCAGTAAACTCAAAAGTCTCAAAGAAGGAATTAAAAAGAGAATAGCAAATTTCCACTCGCGGAAAATTCGTTATCCTTCTTTTTTCGTTATAAATCCACTGGTCCCCTTTCTATACTTTCGATTCGAAAATTCATTGCACACCTAGAAAGAGACTCTCGCAACAAACTGAGAAGTTCAAAAACGAGTAAAAAGAGAAATACCAGCTTTCCGCGAGCAGAAAATTCGTTATCCCTTTCAAGAAAGATGACACGAAACTTCATCACCGTTCGCGAACCACCGACCAGAAGCAGTGCTGATGGAAACGGTAGAAAAGTGGCGAACATTCCTCGATTCTGAAATTCATTAAGCCCTGGGTCGAGCGTCGTTTAAGAGGGAGAAACGTCTCGCAGGCATTTAAATGCTGCGCGTGAATCGTGGGGACGGTAGTCCGCCATCGCGAGGTGCAAAGCACGCCGTTTCCGTTCTCCGCGAATGTTTGAGGTGAATTACCACGTACTTGCACTTCTAATTGAAACCCGTGGAGAGAGTGGGGCGGCTTTGGGTGGAGAAACGTGCCGTAGGGGGACGTGGTGAACTCGACGAGGATCTCCGTGCCGCTGCTGGTCGCTTCCGGTACCGGCTCGCCGCCCCCGCAGAATCTCAGGATCACCGGGTCCCTCGTCGTGTAGCCGTCGTACACCGTCACGTAATCCTGCGGGAGAGAAAAACGAAGCTGTCTGCTCTCAGCGAGGGAAAAAAAGGGAGACGAACGTCGACAGGGTTTTAAACGAAGGTCCCCAGATGGATCCGCGAGGACGTTCTTTAAATGGTCCAGGCTAATTAAAAATTGCTCCTCTCTTCTTTTAATAGGTTCAATGTGTTTCCAACGCTTTGCGATCTCTGGTCATTGAATAAAGCGTTCGAATGAAATTCCACTAAAATCTGTAATCGAACTTTTGGGAAAGTTTTGACTGTGTTAAAAAAATTTTGATGAATATTGAAAATCGCGAGTGGTCTCTACAATCGATTCAATGGCGCCGAAGTTGCTATCGAGCGTGTGGAAGTTTCGATCGAGACTTGGTTCCGTCTCTTAAATTAAACTGCAACTGGTAGAAAAATAATCGTCGAACTCGAAGGAGGGGGGTGATAGAAAAGGCTCGTTGGCGATAACAAGAATCGAATATCCGGCGTGCTCTAAATTCCCACGGTGAAATAATTAATCGAGTCGATCCGCCTCTCTCGAGAATGCATTCGTAAACTTTCGACCGCCATTTCGTAGCCGTTCGCCAGGATCCCCGGCATTATCTGCCTTATCAAGCCCGGTACCATAGTCCGCCAATAAATTCCGCTTATCAACTTAGACCACACGGCGCTGGGCTATCGTACTCGATTCGAATTTAGTTACTCTCCCTGGAGGATCGATAAACACGACGAAGGGGTTGCTGATTTAAGAAGCGCGTCTGCTGGCATCCTCTCGATGGCCATGTTCGAATGTACCCGTGGAGAATCGATTTTTTCTACGCGACTCATCGACGAAATTTCGAAATTTCCATCGCGATTTGTATCGACATTGCGAGCCAAGGGGTTGGTGACTTAAAAATCGCGTCTGCTGGGATTCTCGCAATGGCCATATTCGACTGTACCCGTTGAGAATCTTCTTCGCGACTTGTCGAAGAAATTTCGAAATTTCCATCGCGATTAATATCGACACTGCGAGCCAAGGGGTTGGTGACTTAAAAATCGCGTCTGCTGGGATCCTCGCGATGACCATGTTCAAATGTACCCTTGGAAAATCGACATTTCTATGCGATTCGTCGACGAAATTTCGAAATTCCATCGTCATTAGTATCGACACTGTGAGCCAAGGGGTTGGTGACTTAAAAATCGCGTCTGCTGGGATTCTCGCAATGGCCACATTCGACTGTACCCGTTGAGAGTCTTCTTCGCGACTCGTCGAAGAAATTTCGAAATTTCCATCGCGATTAATATCGACACTTCGAGCCAAGGGGTTGGTGACTTAAAAATCTGTAACTTTTCGACAAAATTTCGAAATTTCCATCGCGATTAATATCGACACTACGAGACACACTAGCTCAATACAATGACCACGATGCTATCGTTCGATGGACTCGCTCAGAATTTCGCTTCGTTCACCTATTCGCGTGCAATTTTTATTCGTATGAGGAAAGGTAGTTACCTGGACCAGGTCGCAGTCTTTCCAGAGACGAAGTCCACGGGGTGATGTTTCCGCCTGCGTGGCTGGCCTCACTCTTATGGCCACCAATTGGCCCCTTGGCTGTTTCACCGAAATTAAGGCGTGCTTCCCCGGCGGCACATTCTGCTGCCTCACCTGCGGTTGCGAAATTACAGTGCAACGAGCTTTGGAAATGGCGGTGCGCCAGGTTCGTTTCTCTTTGCGAGTGTTCTTTTCTCTCTTTTTTTTTTTTTTTTAATGAAACCGCTGGTACGCTTCCCGAGTAGTTTCTTTCCATTAAATTAGAGCGAATTGTGGACCGTTTTCAGCAGAAATAATTGCTAATCTGGACGCACCTTAAAAGCAGATTAATCTCTCCAATGTTCCAGTGAAGCACAGTTTTTTTCATTCAACGCGTCGTTCATTTTTGTATCATCATTCATGTTTCCACACCGACAGTTTAATATTTTTATACTCGCCTTTTGGAAAAAACGAAATTGTTGAGGAAAAATCGCCAAAAGTGAGGCAGAAAAAAAATCGAGAACCATTTGGAAATTAGCCAGACAGCTAGAACGGAAAGTAATGGCCGCTGAAAGTCACAAGGCTACGTCCACGATATAAAAAATTAGTTCAACGGACACACGTATTACTTTTACACATTTTGTACACTCGCGATCATTTTATTCGCGGATATAAAGAGAATGATTGATCGATCTGTGAATTAGAGGGGTGTATCGATTGGCTGAATTAACCGAGTTCAGAGATGCGTGACAAATCGAATTACTTCTCGATCGAAGCGTTCGTATAATTGTTCATATCCGATCGAACGTCCATCGCGGAAGCATAAACGTCCACTGTGCGTGGACCGCAATACAATATACACCCTTTATATTTTTCACTATATATTCCTCTTCCAAATTTAAATATCCATTCATTCAAATTTCTTTCAATAGATCAATCTAAAAAAAAAACAATTAAACTTCTTTGCTCCAAATTCCTTCTAAAAAAAAAACAATTAAATTTCTTTGCTCCAAATTCCTTCTAAAAAAAAAAAAACAAATAAACTTCTTTGCTCCAAATGCCTTCTACAAAAAAAAATTAAACTTCTTTGCTCCAAATTCCTTCTAAAAAAAAAACATTTAAATTTCTTTGCCCCAAATTCCTTCTACAAAAAAAAACAATTAAATTTCTTTGCTCCAAATTCCTTCTAAAAAAAAAACAAATAAACTTCTTTGCTCCAAATTCCTTCTAAACTAAAAGAAATTAAACTTCTTTGCTTCAAATTCCTTCTACAGCTTAACCAATGCTCCTCATTGAAACACTCACGTCTCGAATTGCACCCCTCGCACAATTTTATCAAAGTCCAACAACCCTCCACGCCACGTGCTCGCAAAGGGAGGAGGGTCTCTCGTTTCCAATTCTCGAAATTGTAACCAGAACCACTCGCGAAACAGTCGTCGTGTATCGAGGTGTATTTAGCGGGCGGAAGTCGAGTTTAGCGGGAGAAACGTGGAATAATGGCGGCGGGGGTGGCAATGCGAGCCTCGTAAATTTTCGTCGGATACCAACGTTCCACGGACGGGCCCCTCGTCGTTCCCCACGATGGCCAACGACCCGTTCAATTTCCTCGGACCGCCGCGATTTCGCGGTGAAATACGGCTCCTCGGATTACTGGCTCTGTTTTGCCTGTCCTGGAGAACGTTTCGATGTCACTGCTTCTCTGCCACCCCTTTCGCGAGCCCCTATCGCCCTGAAGAGCAGCTCTGTTAACGGTCATTAACGGCTATGATAGTTTCTCGTTGACGAGGATCGATATTTTCTCGATTTCTTGCAATCAGACAATTTTAAAAAATTGCTACACAAAATCGAGTACAGTTAACCCTTCTGTAAACTGCAAATTTGCGACTGCAATTATATATAAAAGTAATATCGTGTTTTTAAGGCAAAGAAATTGTTGATTTGTAGGCGTTATAAGGATTTTTGAGAAGAAATATTCACCAGCTGCTGGTTACTTATATAGGGGTGGGTTTCTCAGAGAGTCTAAACGATAGTGCGCCCTTTTTTCGCTGAAGAGGAGCTTTGTTAATTGTCATTAACGACTATGATAGTTTCTCATTGACGAGCATCGATATTCTCTCGATTTCTTGCAATCAGAGAATTTTTGAACATCGATATATGAATTTGAGTACAGTCAACCTTTTTATAAACTATAAATTTGTGTTAATATTGTGTAATATTGTGTTTTTTAGAAGAAGAACTGGTCCATTCGTAGGGGTTGAAAGTTTCCATATAAGAACTTCCAAGAAGAAATATTTATCAGCTGCTGGTTATTTCTATAGGGGTGGCTTTCTCAGTGGCTCTAAGCGATCAAACAACTTTTCAAGATCGATACACGAAACTGAGTACAGTCAACCATCCTATAAACTGTGTTTTTAAGGCGAATAAATAGTCGATTTGTAGGGGTTGATAGTTTCTATATAAGAAATTTCAAGAAGAAATATTTATCAGCTGCTGGTTATTTATATAAGGGTGGCTTTCTCAGTGGCTCTAAGCGATCAAACAATTTTTGAAGATCGATACACGAAATTGAGTACAGTCAACCCTTCTGTAAACTATAAATCTACGACTGCAATTACATATAAAAGTAATATCGAATTTTTTAGAAGAAGAAATGGTCGATTCGTAGGGGTTGAAACTTTCTATACAAGAACTTCCAAAAAGATATATTTATCAGCTGCTGGTTATTTCTATAAGGGTGGCTTTCTCAGTGGGTCTAAGTGATCAAACAATTTTTACAGCGTGAAATTGACTACAGTAAACCATTCTGTAAACTATAAATCTACGACTGCAATTACATATAAAAGTAATATCGTGTTTTTTGGAAGAAGAGTAGGGGTTAAAACTTTCTATATGACAACTTCTAAGAAGAAATATTTATCATCTGCTGGTTATTTATATAGGGGTTTCCCAGAGGGTCTAAGAAATGTTTCATCGAGGACCCGGAAGCCTGAAACGGGGTTGGAAAAATTGGGGGAATTCACGACGCGTCCGAGGGTTACGTAAACAGCAGCCAGCGACCCATTTCCGGTCACGAAGCTGCATCCCTTGGCTCGAGCTTCATTCTTCCTCCGGACAGGTACATAAATTTTCAAATACCCGCGGTAAGAAAGCCCGCTCGGCTGAATCGTCGCCGCGAGAACGTCCCCTCACGATTTACGATCTGGTGCGCTCGAATTCTCGACTGCGGATAACCAACGATACACCAGAGTCGCTGGACGTCGAGTTATTTCTTTGGTTCAATTTTTAAAATCGATACGAAGCAGCCCAAGCGAGAAGCAGCGACGAAACTGCATTTTCCACGCGTTTCAACCCTCGCGCGAGTAATTGCTTTCGAGGGAAACGATCTGTCGACTGCATACGAAATGCAAGGGTGGAAAAAAATTTTAAATCGATACGAAGTGACTCAAGCAGGAAGCAACGACGAAATTGCATTTTGCACGCGTTTCAACCCCTGCGCGAGTAATTGTTCTCGTGAAAAACGTTGGAAAATCGTAGGAACTCGTGTTATTGTTTCAAGAAGTGGAGGAGAGTTTCCAAGCGATTATTTTTCATCGAGAAAATTGAAAAGCAGCGAAGAAACTGCATTTTGCACGCGTTTCAACACCTGCGCGAGTAATTGTTCTCGTGAAAAACGTTGGAAAATCGTAGGAACTCGTGTCACGGTTTTAAGAAGGGGAGGAAAGTTTCGAAGCGATTATTCTTCATCGAGAAAATTCTCCACGGCGACTGAAGGGTCGCGAAACTGTTATTATTTTCTTGCGAAGCAGTTTTCGCGAAGTTCTGGGGATGCGACGGTCTTACCTGAAGGGAAGTTGGTGTTTGAAAAATTGCGAAGTTGTTACGAATTTCCCGCGGAACGACTTTGCGCGACGCGTCGAGGAGCTACCCCGAGTGACGGACATTTTGCTCGCGGATAATGTAATGTAAAGATGCTCTCGAGATGGTATTTCTGTTGAAGAAAACTTCGTCCAGTGTCTGAGGACACCCTTCGTCTCCTTATGCAACGATTTTTTCTGTGAGAGCAAAAAAAATGTATTTTTCTTCGAGAATGACTTAATTTTAATTATTATAAAAAAGCGAGAGGACTACTGTCTCCTTGTAGAACGATTTTTTCTGTGAAAGCAAAAAGCTTTGGTAGAAAGTAGTTTTTTTCGAGAATGCTTTATCCAGCCAGCCCATTTCTATTTTTTTGTCGAATATAAAATCAGTGGGGTGCGAAACGAAGTAATTTTTAATTACCACAAAAAAGTGAGAGGACTACTGTCTCCTTGTAGAACGATTTCTTCTGTGAAAGCAAAAAGCTTTGGTAGAAAGTAGTTTTTTTCGAGAATGCCTTATTCAGCCTGCCCATTTCTATTTTTTTTTCGAATACAAAATCAGTTGGGTACGAACGAAGTAATTTTTAATTACCACAAAAAAGTGAGAAGACTACTGTCTTCTCGTAGAACGATTTCTTCTGTGAGAGCATTGGATGAAAGTATTTTTCTTCTTCTCTTACTTTTCTACGTCTAGAAAACCAACGGGGTACGAAACAAAATAACTTTTAATTTCTACAAAAATTGAGAACCATCGAGAAAACAAGAAATGAACTTTTTTTATATACGAAAGGACAGGTTTGAGTAATTTTTAATTTTTTTTCTTATATGCGAAAGAAAAGATTTAAGTAATTCTTAATTCTCTTTCTTATATATGAGAGAAAAGGTCGTGTAAGAGCAGGTTTGATTAATTCTTAATTTCTTTTTTTATATATATGAGAGAAAGAATCGCCTAGAAAAAAGGTTCGAGTACACTCTCAGTTTATTTTCGAAGCTCAAGAACGTTCGAGGGTCGCGTTTCCTCGTGGTTGGCCTTACCGCGTAGTAGCAGGTGAGATTGCGCGGGTACAATCCTGGGAAGTTTGGCGATTGCAGCCTGCAATTCGTCCGATCGCAGTCGCTGAAGGTGCGGGAGCAGTAGGTGCCAGATATCAGGTCCCCCAGGTACTGTTCCTGGCTTGGTTTCGTCGTGATAGACGGTTGCTCGACCATTTGCACCGGCATCGCCATCGAGCTGTTCGCGTAGTCGCTCGACGAGGTCGACAGGGTTGATTCCGTCGACGCTGGTGTCCCAGCCGATTTTGTTATCCCTGAAACCGTCATTTTCACCGTGAAAATCGACCCAGAAACATGAAAAATTCAATTACAATCATTTGAGTGCAACAAAAATTCCATATTGAAGAATATGGATGGTTGCTCCTCTTTATAAGTAGTTTCAATCGATATTTTCACCATAGAAAATTAAATTACAATCATTTGAGTGCAACAAAAATTCCATATTGAAGAATATGGATGGTTGCTCCTCTTTATAAGTAGTTTCAATCGATATTTTCACCATAGAAAATTAAATTACAATCATTTGAATGCAAAAAAAAAAAAAAAAAAAATACTAGCTTCTTTCATATTGAAGAATATGGATGGTTGCTCCTCTTTAAAAGTAGTTTCAATCGCCATTTTCATCGTGCAAATAAAATCAAAAACATAGAAAATTAAATTACAGCCATCTGACTGAAAAAAACACTAACTTCTTTCATATTGAAGAATAAGGGTGGTTTTGCTTCCCTTTAACAGTAGTTTCGCAGAAAATAACTCGTCACCCCCTACATTTCCGCAAACCTGATTCTTTTCAAACGATCGATCGAGAAGAAGTCGAATTATTTCGAAAGAAATTCGACGAATGCAAAAAAAAAAACATTAACTTCTTCCATATTGAAGAATAAGGGTGGTTTTGCTTCCCTTTAACAGTAGTTTCGCAGAAAATAACTCGTCACCCCCTACATTTCCGCAAACCTGATTCTTTTCAACGATCGATCGAGAAGAAGTCGGATTATTTCGAAAGAAATTCGACGAATGCAAAAAAAAAAACATTAACTTCTTCCATATTGAAGAATAAGGGTGGTTTTGCTCTCCTTTAACAGTAGTTTCGCAGAAAATAATTACATTTCCACAAACCTGATTCTTTTCAAACGATCGATCGAGAAGAAGTCGAATTATTTCGAAAGAAATTCGACGAATGCAAAAAAAAAACATTAACTTCTTCCATATTGAAGAATAAGGGTGGTTTTGCTTCCCTTTAACAGTAGTTTCGCAGAAAATAACTCGTCACCCTCTACATTTCCGCAAACCTGATTCTTTTCAAACGATCGATCCAGAAGAAGTCGAATTATTTCGAAAGAAATTCGACGAATGCAAAAAAAGAAAGACACTAACTTCTTCCATATTGAAGAATAAGGGTGGTTTTGCTCTCCTTTAACAGTAGCTTCGCAGAAAATAATTACATTACCACGAACCTGATTCTTTTCAACGATCGATCGAGAAGAAGTCGAATTATTTCGAAAGAAATTCGACGAATGCAAAAAAAAAACATTAACTTCTTCCATATTGAAGAATAAGGGTGGTTTTGCTCTCCTTTAACAGTAGTTTCACAGAAAATAATTACATTTCCACGAACCTGATTCTTTTCAAACGCTCGATCGAGAAGGAGTCAGGTTATTACGAGAGAAACTCGACACACGCGAGGTAGGATCGAAGGCAGGAGTATCGCGACTTCCTAGCCACTGTACCGGAAGCAGAGGACCCTCGTGTACGTACCGACGAACGGATTCCCGTAACGCACCACGGCGTCCGACTTTCTGATCATCTTGTACGCCATCCTGAAGTCGAAATTGAATTCCGTCTGATCCTTGCTGAGCCTGAGCAGCTTCAGCGTGATGGAGACGGTCTGCGTCTCGCTGTAGTAGATCGCAGGGCCCCAGGACATGCCGCACCAGAGACCGCCGACGTCCGGCCGTTGGGCCTCCGAAATTTGCAGCGACCCGTCAGGGCAGCCCTCCGTCGTGAACGACACGAATTTCCCCAGGGTGAAGCTGTCGAACGTCAACTGGAAAACGTGTCGCACGTCAAGGTTACCAGAGCGATGGCGTGGCTCTCGAATTGCTTTGTATTTTTCTTTCTTTTTTTTTATTGGAATCAGAAGGGGTTGGTAGACGCGCGACGCGTGAAAAGGGGCGTTAAAAGGGGTGATTAGTAGTTGAGTAGCTTTCTGTGCGTTTGAGGAAATCAGGAGGGGTTGTTTTCTCGCTTGATGGACTTGTGACGCGTGAAAAGGGGTGTTAAGAAGGGTGGTTTGTAGCTGAGTAGCTTATTGGGTGTTTTAGAGAATTAGAAGATCGATGTAGGATCATTTTGTTAGAGAAAGGGTGTAAGAAGAACTTTGTAGAAAGAATAATTTATTGTTTTACGAGATATTCCAAAAATGTTTTTTATTAGAATCAGAAGGGGTTCTTTTCTCGCTTTGTGCACGTGTGACGCGTGAAAAAAGGTGTTGAAAAGGGTGGTTAGTAGCTGAGTAGCTTATTGGGTGTTTTAGAGAATCAGAAGATCGATATAGGATCATTTTGTTAGAGAAAGTGTGAAAGAGGGTCTCAGTAGAAAAAATAATTTATTGTTTTGCGAGATATTCCAAAAATATTTTTTATTGGAATCAGGAGGGGTTGTTTTCTCGCTTGATGCATTGTGAGATCATTTTGTTAAAGAAAGTGTGTAAGAGGATCTCAATAGAAAAAATAATCTATTCTTTTGCGAGATATGCTAAAAATATTTTTTATTGGAATCAGGAGGTGTTATTTTCTCGTTTGGTGGACGTGTGACGCGTGCAAAGGGGTGTTAAAAGGGATGGTTAGTAGCTGAGTAGCTTATTGTGTGTTTGAGAAAATCAGGAGAAAATGCACCCCAAATTACCTCTCACCCTCTTTTTAATCGAAGTTAATCGAGTTACCAAATATTGACAGGCTGAAACAATTGATTTCCTTCTAATTAAAGCGTCGACGGGTCACTCGACTCGATACTGGACGAAACGCAGACATGGTAGGGGTGATAAAGGGGATGAAGGAATCAGGAGCGTTTGATCCAGTTTCCAGCAGTGTGGTCTTGTTTGAGGAATGGCTTCCTTTGACAAAAACGGGGCGAACAGGCGGGCGTAAATAAATTTGGCAGCCCTGTGTACAGGAACTTTCGTCAGGAGGTTCGTTCGAAAGTTTCCACGGCGAACGCGAACGTTATCCGCGGTCGAGACTCTGTTTTTTTTTTCTTTCGCGAGGCTAACTGGCGCAATCCTGGCAATTTGCGTTATTAAAAATTCCACCGTTAATTCCTGCTCGTCTGGCGGTTCTGGTCCCGCCTTGTTCCTCCCTTTGGGATTCCCTTTCCCTCTTTTTCCATTTTTTTCCTTTTTTTTTATTTCGAACCAACGCGAGCTCTTTTTCGACGGACAAAAATGGCTGCGTTTTTCGCGAGTTACTTAAACGTTCGATTGATAGAAATTTCTTTTCGAATTCTGCGATGAGTGAGGTGCAATTTGAGTTCGTTTGATTGTTGTAATCGATGTTGTTGACGGTGACGAGGTGTGCCAATTAGGAACGTGGTTATTTGAGATGAGTGGACGCTCGAAGAGGCTTACGTTTGGTTAGAGAAACTTGCCTGAACGATGTCTCCAAGATCGCCACCCGGTGCGCTGAATGTCAGCTTGCAAATGTAAGGCACCTTGTCCTCCTTCGGTCGATGGAGCTCTAGGTCGTAGGTTTTACCCACGTCTCCGTAGTACGTTTTGTTGCACGCTGAAACACGAGAAACGAGGGATATATATATTTTTAACAGTGGCAGAGGGTCGACAAAGTAACCAAAAAGTGGTCCCAAGGACGAATAATCAAAATTGGGCACTGAAATCCTGGGACCATCCCCTATAAACACATTAGAAACGAAGGATATACGTTTTTAAGAATGGCAGAGGGTCGAAAGGGTCGAGAAAGCTACCAAAAGTGGTCCCAAGGACGAAAAATCAAAATTGGGCGTTGAAATCCTGGGACCATCCCCTAGAAAAACATTAGAAACGAAGGATATACGATTTTGACAATAGCAGAGGGTCGAGAAAGCAACCAAGAAATGGTCCCAACGTCGAACAATCAAAATTGGGCGCTGAAATCCTGGGATCATCCCCTAGAAAAATATTAGAAACGAAGGATATACGATTTTGACAATAGCAGAGGGTCGAGAAAGCAACCAAGAAATGGTCCCAACGTCAAACAATCAAAATTAGACGCTGAAATCCTGGGACCATCCCCTAGAAAAATATTAGAAACGAAGGATATACGTTTTTAACAATAGCAGAGGGTCGAGAGGGTCGAGAAAGCTACCAAAAAATGGTCCCAACGTCGAATAATCAAAATTAGGTGCTGAAATCTTGGGACCATCCCCTAGAAAAACACAAGAAGCGAAGAATATACATTTTTAACAATGACAGAGGGTCGACAAAGCAACCAAAAGTGGTCTCAATGTCGAAAAATCGAAATTAGGCGCTGAAGTCCTGAGACCATCCCCTAAACAGTCAAAATTCTCGTTGAATCGATATCGCAGCAGGATCAAAGAGGTAATGCAGGTTGATTTCAAGGTCGACTAGGCAAAGAATCGAGAGAGGCGTTCGATGAATTATCGATGGCCCCAGGGCGACCGTATCAGCTCGATCGTCCTTCGCAGGAAAATTCCATTCACCCTGCTAGGAGTTTATTCGAGTTTATTGGCGAACACGATCAAAGTTCACCCCCGAGGAGTAACGTATTCTGTGCCAGACGTCGTATTCGGTTCACCCCTCGATCGATCACGCGTTTATCGAGGACAATCGAGACTCGCAAGGCTCGACGTTGGCCAATCGATTTTCTTGAAAAGTTGCGAGTACCTGATTACGAAACTACTAGGCGGTGCTTAACTGTTTGAGTGCCGCAGACTTTCAGAGAATACCAATGGAGATCCATAATTTCTACGTCTGAAATTGTTACGAAATATAGAGAGAAGCTATGGATGATTATAGATGAGGAAGAATTTGTAGAACAGCTGAATTCTCAGTTGTTGGGTCAGCGTGGAATTTTTGGAAACCTATGTGGGTGAGTTTGAATAATAATTGCTCGAAATAACAAAAGAAAAATAATTTATTTTAGTAGATACCAAACTCTATACTTGCTCTAAATTTGGACGCTATGCCATTCAAATCTTAACTAATTCTCGAAGGCTTCTTTCTCTCAAATTATTTTTTCAGTTTCAAAAAGGAGGGTGCGAAAATAGATACAATGCAAGAGAAAGGAGCTCTCAAGAATTAATTAAGATTTTCACCCCCTCGTTTCAGTGTCGAAAAGGAGGAGGCACGTTCGAGGAAAACCTTCTCAACCCTCGAAGACGAAGAGAAAGTTTCTTCGAGTCATCTCTCCAGTTTCTTCGCTTCGAGGGCCAAGTATTTTCTTCCTGCGCCAGGGTGCAAAGGCGACTACTAAATTTCTATATCATCGAGAATATGAGTGTTTTTAGTTTTCTTCAGAGTTGAAGCTTTTATCTTTTTTTAAACAGCATTAAAGAATCTCGCGATCTTCGATCTCAATCAGTGGCAGCAAATTAATTAAAATATCTACTCTCGCACGATTCTTCCTCCAAGATCGATGATAAGAATCATTTGAAGCTATCAAACCGTGGAAATTTCGCCAGATAATTCTGAAAATTGAAAAAATCACGATGCAGGGGTCGAGTATCAGAGGTGGAAAAAAGAGGATATTGCGTCCAATAAAATGGCCCATAAAGGGTGGCAAATTAGAAATATTTTCTTCTGCGAAACAGGACGCAAAGGACGACTATCGTGGTCGTCGCAGAACGCCACAATCGACGAAAAATTCTCGTAGTGTGCGTCGAAGGAAATCGAAACTCTTGGGTCGAAGGAAACCGAAACTCTCGCGATCTTCAATCTCAATCAGTGTCAAGAAATTAATTAAAATATCTACTCTCGCACGATTCTTCCTCCAAGGTCGATAATAAGAATCATTTAAAACTATAAAACCGTGGAAATTTCGCAACTGATGCTAGATAATTCTAAAAATTGGAAAAATCGGTGAACCCTTCACGAAGCACAGGTCGAGTATCAGAGGTGGCAAAAAGGGGATATTGCGTCCAATAAAATGGCTCGTAAAGGGTGGCAAATTAGAAATATTTTCTTCTGCGAAACAGGACGCAAAGGACGACTATCGTGGTCGTCGCAGAACGCCACGATCGACGAAAAATTCTCGTGGTGTGCGTCGAAGGAAATCGAGACTCTTGGATCGAAGGAAACCGAAACTCTCGCGGCGATTAAGTTCGTTTGGCTTCCTCTATCGCATGCAGAGGGCGGAATTACATTGTGCACGACGGGTTGGTTACGATACTGGCCATTGTGGGGCTTCAAGGGCTCATCACGGACGGTACATAGGACTTGGATCGAGGCTAACGTCACACGCGCGTGCACCAACGGCCGCCATTCGGGGTGAATCGGTTGAGAACACAATGCTCGGTATTTCCAGGCAACGGGGTCTCATTCCTAATCAGAATCACAGTTTGGCTGGCTAATAGCGCGCCTTGCCCTTCCCTCTCGGCTGTAACCAATCGGTGCAACTCGATTAGCCGGCCAATTTTCCTCGCTCATCGATTTCCACGCGAAACAGCACCCGCTTGGCAGTTCCATTAGTCGCGAGCCAGCCGGCTGTTGAGTCCTGGCTTTAGAAACGCGTCGACCGCAGTTATTGCCAACACCTGCCAACTCTTGTCAAATGCGTAACGATTTCTTAGAAAAATTTAGAATCACTTTGGGCATTTCAATCGTCGAATTAAGTCATTGGCAACACCTGGCAACTCTTGTTAAATGCGTAATCATCTTTTAGAAAAATTGAGAATCACTTTGGGCATTTCAATCGTCGAATTAAGTCATTGGCAACACCTGGCAACTCTTGTTAAATGCGTAATCATTTTTTAGAAAAATTGAGAATCACTTTGGGTTTTCGAGCGTTGAATTAAGTTATTGCCAGCACCTGCCAACTCTTGTTTAATGCGTAACGATTTCTTGGAAAAAATTGAGAATCACTTTGGGTTTTCGAGCGTTGAATTAAGTCATTGGCAACACCAAACTCTTGTTAAATGCGTAACGATTTCTTAGAAAAATTGAGAATCACTTTCAGCATTTCAATCGTCGAATTAAAGTTATCTGAGAATATGAGAATTAAATGTTGGGCCCTGCGAGAGGGTTGTAAAGCGTTGACTGCAGTTATTGGTAACCAGGCAGCTTTCGTTAAATATATAACGATTTCTTAGAAAAATCAAGCATTAGTTTGGGTTGTCAATCGTTAAATTAAGTTATCTGTGAATATGGGAATTAAACGTTAGGTTGATGTAACGTTGGTCCTCGAAGGGTTGACACTGATAGCACTAATATCAGTAACTTTTTTTAGAAAAATCGAGCATTGCTATAGCTTTTCAATCGTCGAAATAAGTTATCTGTGAATATGCTAATTAAATTTTGGTCCTCGAAGGGTTGACACTGATAGCGCTAATACCAGTAACTTTTTTTTAGAAAAATCGAGCATTACTTTAGCTTTTCAATCATCAAATTAAGTTATCTGCGAATATGCTAATTAAACTATGGGTCGATGTAACTTTGGTCCTCAAAGGGTTGACACTGACAGCACTAATATTACTAATTTTTTTTGAGCCAATTAAACAGGTTCTGCTGCAATTTTAGAGGATTTTAATCAGTCCAGTGCAAAGTTTCATTCGCTGATATCCCGTGGAATGTTTTATCACAGTGGATTCGCGGAAAATTGAGACCCGTTGCTCTAAACCTGCGACTCGCAGTCAGTTCACCGCTAACCAATAGCAGAACTTTCTCTGCGGCTCGCATTCTTGATACAATAACCACCGATGTCCACCGTAGGAACGTTTCATTTGGTCCTGCTGGTGTCCCAGCTTCGTTAACCTCGAACTTTGACGCAAGCATTTAGTTGCGCGCAATTACTTCCCTCTGTGAGATAATTAAAACTCTGTCGTCGAGAACGTCCACGATGGACACTGTCAATCCTCCACGTGAGAGCCACAGAAAATCCAGATTAGAAACTTTCGAATCTCTCGTCGTGGTTCTAAAAAAATTGGCGAATACCTTCTTCATCTGAAGTCGATAAACTAGGTATCCACGTTCGCATTAACTATGAATTAGAAAACTTCGATACTACTCATCCTCAGATAATGAAAAAAATAAGAATTCAAGCGAATTGAGGATCGATAGTGTTGAATTTTTAAAGCATAAAGAGTTTCTCTGGTATGAAACGCGGTGGCTGAGAATTTTCGTGCGCTCGTGGCGAAAATGGGAGGCTGATAAGAGGCTGATAAGAGGCTGTTAAGTTCATAAGTCTTCGCAACGTTGCGCAAATTTGGAGGCGTCTCTCTCTTTTTTTCTACGCACGACGAGGAGGACGAGGAACGATCCATGCTTCTATGCGATGATCTACGCGAATTTAGAGACATCTCTCTTTTTTTTTCTACGATGAGGAGAGCGAGGAACGATCTATGCTTCTATGCGATGATCTACGCGAATTTAGAGACATCTCTCCTTTTTTTTCTTCGATGAGGAGGGCGAGGAACGATCTATGCTTCTATGCGATGATCGTCACAAATTTGGAAACGCCTTTTTTGTTTTCTACGATGAGGAAGGCGAGGAACGATCTATGCTTCTATGCGATGATCGTCACAAATTTGGAAACGCCTTTTCTGTTTTCTACGTCGCGAATTTGGACGCGTCTCTCTCTCTTTTTCTACGCGCGACCAGGAGGACGAGAAACGATCTATGCTTCTATGCGATGATCGTCGCGAATTTGGAAACGTTTCTTTTTTTTCTAAGCGCGACTTTTTTTTCTACGTTGCAAATTTGGAGGCGTCTCTCTCTTTTCTTCTACGCGCGACGAGGAGGACGAGGAACGATCTATGCGACGATCGTCGCACATTTCAGGATCGACAATGTTGCATTTTTAAAGGGCAAAGAGTTTCTCTGGCGAATTTTCGTGCGCTCCTGGCGAAAATGGTAGGATAAGAGGCTGTTAAGTTCGTAAGTCTTCGCAACGTTGTCCCAAGTGTAATTCAATATACGTGGTCGTTAAGTTTAATGACAGAATTCGGTATTGGAAACCGATAGCAGGGGCTGCTCTTCGCACGAAGTATTACGAATTCAGCAGGTGCATCCGTTACGTCAAATTACGAAAGTTCTCCTGTGGGAGGGCTGGGCTGGCAGCTTCTCGACGCCGTCTACCACCATCGCTGACTAATGACTGGCATCAACTACTTGGCTGCGTTTCGCCCCTCGCCGGATGTGCGTTCCTCCTGGCGGTGTCTGGCGATGCTGCCTGACGAATTATGGGCTTTTGTCACTGTTCAAGCCCAGTAGGACCGTTCGTTGTAAGGATGCCTCGTTTCCACTGAAATGCTCCAGAAATAGAAACAGAAAGCGAGTGGCGGATGGTGGGCACCTTCCTCTTGGAATCTTGTAATTAATAATTCTAGTCTAGCATCAAAGAGTTCTTGTTTCGTTATGCGTTTCTTCGCTCGTTTGCATTTGGATTCTTCAACAAATGACGAATCATCGATTAAATGGTACTTTTAATACTTTTAATGATTGAAAGAAATAGAAACAGAAAGCGAGAGGCGGTTGGTGGGCACCTTCCTCTTGGAATCTTGTAATTAATAATTCTAGTCTAGCATCTTAGAGTTCTTGTTTCGTTATGCGTTTCTTCGCTCGTTTACATTTGGATTCTTCAACAAATGACGAATCATCGATTAAATGGTACTTTTAATACTTTTAATGATTGAAAGAAATAGAAACAGAAAGCGAGAGGCGGATGATGGGCACCTTCCTCTTGGAATCTTGTAATTAATAATTCTACTCTCGCATCAAAGAGTTCTTGTTTCGTTACGCATTCTTCTTCGCTCGTTTACATTTGGCGATGAATGAAGAATCGTCGATTAAATGGTATTTTTAATAATTAAAAGAAATAGAAACAGAAAGCGTGGAGGCGGATGGTGGGCACCTTCCTCTTGGAATCTTGTAATTAATAATTCTACTCTCGCATCAAAGTGTTCTTGCTTTGTTACGCATTCTTCTTCGCTCGTTTACATTTGGCGATGAATGAAGAATCGTCGATTAAATGGTATTTTTAATAATTAAAAGAAATAGAAACAGAAAGCGTGGAGGCGGATGGTGGGTACCTTCCTCTTGGAATCTTGTAATTAACAATTCTACTCTCGCATCAAAGAGTTCTTGTTTCGTTACGCATTCTTCTTCGCTCGTTTACATTTGGTAATGAATGAAGGATCATCGATTAAATGGTACTTTTAGTGATTGAAGGAAATAGAAAAAGAAAGCTAGATGCAGAAGCTGGGTACTTCTTCCTGGAATCTCGTAATTAATAATTCCACTCGCATCTCAGAGTTCTTCTCTCGATTTTTCTTCGCTCATTTATATTTGGCAATAAATGAAGAATCATCGATTAAATGGTACTTTTAATGATCGAAGAAAATAGAAGCACAAAGTGAGTAAATAATTCCTCTCTAGCATGTCAGAGTTCTTGTTTCGTTACGCGTTTCTTCGCTCGTTTATATTTGGCAATAAATGAAGAATCATCCATTAAATGGTACTTTTAATGATCCAAAGAAATAGAAGCAGAAAATGAGAGGCAGACGCTGGATACTTCCTCTTGGAATCTCGTAATTCTTCAACAAATGAAGAATCACCCATTAAATGGTACTTTTAATGATCTAAAATTCGATCGATCGAATATCGAGGAATGTACGCTCGTTTCAATCGAAGAATAGGCGTTTCGAGTAATCGAAAAGCGACGCGGAGTGACAGAGGCGACCTGGTGCGACCCAGTTTTCACGGAGCCTCCTCGTCGTAGCCGAGCGTCGTCGTAATAAATCCTGGACAGGTGACTGCCATCCGCCCCGCTGCGGGGCTATATTTTATTACGCAATAAAATATGGACTGCTCCCGCCGAGTGCTTTCCCATTTATCGCGCGGACGATTACGACAACGCCCGTGGCTCGCGTTAGTAAATCACGCCCGTGTAACCCGCGTGGCCCGTCCCTCTCGACTTTGCCAACTTTATCCCACCGACTTGACGATTTCCGCTCCGCGAGGCTGTCACCAGCGATTGTTTTTCCGCTGCGCGAAGATCGCGTTGCCTATCAACTAATGGACCATCGAGTTGAGTTGTCGAATGGATCGATCTGTGCTTCTATGCGATGATCGTTGCGAGTTTGGAAATGTCTCTCTTTTTTTTTTTGCGTCACGAATTTGAAGACATCTTTCCCTTTTTATTTCTACGCGCGATGAGGAGGAGGAGGAACGATCTATGCTTCTATGCGATGATCGTCGCAAATTTGGAGACACCTCCCCCTCTTTATTTCTACGCGCGATGAGGATGAGGAGGATCGATCTATGCTTCTATGCGAGCATCGTCGCGAATCTGGAACCGTCTCTTTTTTTTTCTACGTCGCGAATTTGGAGACGTCCCTCTCTCTTTATTTCTACGCGCGATGAGGAGGAGGAGGATCGATCTATGCTTCGCGATGATCGTCGCGAATTTCGAAACATCTCATTTTTTTTTTCTACGACGAGGAGGACCAGCAACAATCTATGCTTCTATGCGATGATCATCGTGGATTTCAACACGTCTCATTTTTTTTTCTACGCGTGACGAAGAAAACGAGAATCGATCTATGCTTCTATGCGAATTTCGACACACCTCTTTTTTTTTCTACGCGTGACGAAGAGAACGAGAATCGTCTATGCTTTTATGCGATGCTTATCGCGAATTTGGAACCGTCTCTCTCTTTTTTTCTACGCGATAAGGAGGACGAGGATCGATCTATGCTTCTATGCGACGATCGTCGCGAATTTCGAAACGCCTCTCTTTTTTCTACGCGACGAGGTGGACGAGGATTCTCGTCGAGGGCGACGGAAAGTTCGCAGGATCGAGTGTGCTCGAAGGTCTGCAAGTGAGCCGGATAAATCACGGTAGAGACGGAAAGAAATGGTGCGCGTAGCGAAGAGAAACGACGTCACGGTTCGCCTGGGTTAAACGACGCTTCCGAGGGACCGGAAGCTCGCGCGTACTTTGCGAGCCTCGCAGATGGAAGCAACCGCTGGGGGGATAAAGAGAGATAAGGGCGAACGTGTAGCGATTGTCCAAGCGAGCGACAAGGGATTTTCAAAATTCTTGCGAGGAGAAATACGCAACCGGAAGTGGGAATTTTGGGGCCCAATTAGAGCCACGAAAGCTGTCTCACCTTCGAGAGCTAATTTCTCCACTTTTTTCGCAAAAAATGGGATCAACGATGGAGTTAAAAATTCTTGTGTGGAGGAAGACGCAAGCGGAAGTAGAATTTTAGCTCCAATTAGAGCCACGAAAGCTGTCTTATCTTCGAGAGCTAATTTCTCAACTTTTTTCGCGAGAAATGGGACCAACAATGGCGTCCAAAATTGTTGTGGAGAGGAAGTCGCAACTGGAAGTGGGAATTTTTGGTCCAATTAGAGCCACGAAAGCCGTCTTACCTTCGAGAGCTAATTTCTCGACTTTTTTCGCAAAAAATGGGATCAACAATGGAGTTAAAAATTCTTGTGTGGAGGAAGACGCAAGCGGAAGTAGAATTTTAGCTCCAATTAGAGCCACGAAAGCTGTCTTATCTTCGAGAGGTAATTTCTCAACTTTTTTCGCGAGAAATGGGACCAACAATGGCGTCCAAAATTGTTGCGGAAAGGAAGTCGCAACTGGAAGTGGGAATTTTTGGTCCAATTAGAGCCACGAAAGCTGTCTTATCTTCGAGAGCTAATTTCTCCACTTTTTTCGCAAAAAATGGGATCAACGATGGAGTTAAAAATTTTTGCGACGAGAAATACGCAAGCGAAAGTGGGAATTTTGAGGTCCAATTAGAGCCACGAAAGCTGTCTTACCTTCGAGAGCTAATTTCTCCACTTTTTTCGCAAAAAATGGGATCAACGATGGAGTTAAAAATTTTTGCGACGAGAAATACGCAAGCGAAAGTGGGAATTTTGAGGTCCAATTAGAGCCACGAAAGCTGTCTTACCTTCGAGAGCTAATTTCTCCACTTTTTTCGCAAAAAATGGGATCAACGATGGAGTTAAAAATTTTTGCAACGAGAAATACGCAAGCGAAAGTGTGAATTTTTGGTCCAATTAGAGCCACGAAGGCCTTCGATAGCTAATTTCTCGACTTTATTCGCGAGAAATGAGACCAAAACTGGAGGCTTTGGTCTATTTCTTAGCGCAGATGTGGCTGCGGCACGCTTTCGAGGTCGCAGCCGGCCATTTTGGATCGAGAAACGCGTCCTCGGCTCGATAAAATGCCCAGGGGCTGGGAAAAAGAGTTGCACGCTGCGATATGAGATACTTTCACGAGCGGTGCAGGATTTTCCTGCGGGATATACTCGGTGTAGAGATCTCTGGGCGAAAGTCGGTCGGGTTTATGCGTTTCCTGCCCTCGTACGATTGGTACCGACACGGAAAATGGATCTACGTCTTGCCTTTTACGTAATAAAATCGCTAGAGCTCGGTTACATCTACGAACGGTTCGCATTTTAAAAATGTGTGTCAAATAAAATTGTTCCACATGATTTAATCTTTTATACGAACCGTTGGATCATTATGATCATTTCTTTTTATATGTTCTGCATATTCTTTCCATAAGTTTGCGAGTATTCATGTGCAATGTATACATGTATGCAATTTGAAAATATATGATATAAAATAAAATTGTTGCAGTTGGTTTATTCTTTTATATGAACCATTGGATCATTATAATCATTCCTTTTCCATTATACGTTCTACATATTTTTCTATAAATGTGCCAGTAAGTGCAATCTATATGGTAGTCAAATGTTCATTGATCGAAAGAAGAGTAGATGATCGATATCTGTAGAGAAAAAGAAAAAGAAAATTTAATAAAATTAATTTATATTATTCGCATTTTAATATAAAAAAATAAAATTGTTCCAGCTGGTTTAATCCTTCATATAAACATAGTTTTCTATAAATGCGTCAGTAAGTGCAATCCATACAGTTGTCAAATATTCATCGATCGAAAAAGAGGAAGATCTGTCGAGTTCTGAAGAGAAACAAACATATATAAAAATAAAATGAAATAAAATAAATTTATATTATCCGTATTTTAATATAAAATAAAATTGCTCCAGCTAGTTTAATCCTTCGTATAAACTATTGGATCATTATAATCATTTCTTTTCTACGATCTCCATACTCTTTCATAAGTGTACGAGTATACAGGTGCAATCTATACTATTATCAGATGTTCATCGATCGAAAGAAGGGAAGACCTTCTATCGAGATCTAGAGAGAAAAAAATATATATAAAAATAAAATAAAATAAAATTTTTCCAGCTGATTTAATCCTTCACATAAACTATTGGATCATTATGATCATTCCCTTTCTACGTTCTGCATATTTTTCCATAAATACGCAAGTAAGTGCAATCTATACAGTTTTCAAATATTCATCGATCGAAAAAAAGGAAGATCTATCGAGATCTGGAGAGAAGAAAATGTATATAAAAATAAAATGAAATAAAATTGTTCCAATTGCTTTAATTGCTTTAACTATTGGATCATCATGATCATTCCTCTTCTACGTTCTGCAT
Organism: Xylocopa sonorina; assembly: GCF_050948175.1. Taxonomy (NCBI): domain Eukaryota; kingdom Metazoa; phylum Arthropoda; class Insecta; order Hymenoptera; family Apidae; genus Xylocopa; species Xylocopa sonorina. Next base: position 9,870,414 of record NC_135201.1, on the reverse strand, counting down.
ATTTTTCCATAAATACACGAGTAAGTGCAATCTATACAGTTGTCAAATATTCATCGATCAAAAGAAAGGGAAGACGATCGATATCAAAAGAAAAATGCCAGCGTATCGAGTTCAGGTTTATCAAATTCCCAGCACGATCCGCGTCGATCGAATCAGCTGTGAGCGCCTGTTGAGCCCATCTCGCAGGACCAGCGCTTATCCAATCCGAGAGCGACTCCTTTCTTGTCGAATGGGCGACGACGATGGGTGAGTCTGGCCCCCAGGAAGATCGATTTGCAAGAGAGATGTACCAGGGTCGGGGGAAGCCAATACGAGTGATACCGTGCGATCAGTGGCCTATCAAACGGAGTGCTTCTGCGGCTTCCCGCGTCGACCAGAAAAAGAAAATCATTCGTGGGACGTTTGATCGCTGGGAACGAACAGCGACGCGGAGATTCGTTCCTCGAGGAATGTCTGCGATCATTTGGCTTCCATTCTTCAGTTGCAATTACACTCCCTCGTCCTTGGACACTTCGATCCCTCAGCATTCAACTATGGGACGCGTCCTTTCAATTTCGTCGATGTCTGCTCGAAAGAAACCAAGTTTTTCTTATGAAATGGATTTAAAAAGGAGAAATATGCGTTGCAGTTTTCAGTTGGCGTATAAAATGATAGAGAAAACCGAGTGGTTGTGTTTAGAAAAAAGGGGTAGAGAGTAAAGTTTATTTTTTTATTTTGTGGGACGCATCCTTTCAATTTCGTCGATGTCTGCTCGAAAGAAACCAAGTTTTTCTTATGAAATAGATTTAAAAAGGAGAAATATGCGTTGCAATTTTCAGTTAGTGTATAAAATGATAGAGAAGACTTAGTGGTTGTATGTAGAAAAAAGTTTTTGTTATTTTGTGGGACGCATCCTTTCAATTTCATCGATGTCTGCTCAAAAAAAGATCAGATTTTTCTCATAAAATAGATTTAAAAAGGAAAAATACGCGTTGCAATTTTCAGTTGGCGTATAAAATGATAGAGAAAGCCTAGTAGTTGTGTCAAGAAAAAAGGGGCAGCGAGTAAAGTTCATTTTTCTGTTATTTCGTAGAAAGAGATGCAGCAGGGGATGATCGCGATGAGAATTTAACAGAACGTTGGAGTTAACGATATTCATGGACCTCGCGTGTTTCGTTGCCGCGGTTAAAACGGCAGAGGAATTAGGAAAATGCAACCGGAAGCGTGGAATAGTCGTGGCGCGTGACTGGCGTATCGCCAATCGCGAGGCCAACCCCAGTTGCCAACTGGGATTCAACTGCAGCCTATAAACAAGCTGCGACTGCTCGCGATTACCCGTTTAGAACCGCGACGAAATACTGCCACGTGAACCAATGAATTTCCGAAACTTCCGAACCGCTGTTCCGTCCGTCCCGCGTTTAACTCTGCCATCGATCCGTGTCTGCTTCTGTAACTCGATGCACCACCGCGAGACGATCCTGTTTCTGATAAAAAAGGGATCGCTCTCGTCTCGAAATGGACGTCGAACCGTTCTTCTTGCACGCTTCGTGGGTTTTTGCGAGCGAAGTTGCATCTTCAATTTATTTCACCCTTGTCAGACACTTTTTACAGTTCAATTTTTGTTAAACGAATAGTTGCGTTCTTGTTCTCTTCGTAATGGAGGTATTAAAGTTATGCGAAGGCAGAGTGAAGCGTTGTTTACTCGCACATATCACTCAAATTTAGATGGAAATCACGGAGGTGGTGCAAAAAAAATTTTTTGCGAGCAAAGTTGCATTTTCAACTTATTTCACCCTTGTGAGACACTCTTGCGTTTCAACTTTTATTCACGTGAAGGCAGAGGGAAGCGTTGTTTACTCGCACATATCACTCAAATTTAGATAGAAATCACGGAGGTGGTGGAAAAAAAAATTTTTGCGAGCATAGTTGCATCCTCAACTATTTTCGTAATCGAGATATTAGAGTCAGAAGGCAGAGAGAAGCGTTGTATACCTGCACACGTCACTCAAATTTCACTAAAAATCACAGAGGTGGTCCAAAAAGAAAGGAAGAAAATGCTCCATGGTGTTTTGCAAGCTGAGGTGCATCTTCAACTTATTTCGCCCTCGCGAGACACTTTTTACATTTCAATTTTTATTAAATGAACAGTCGCATCCTCATTCCCTCTGTAATCGAGATGTCAGAGTCAGAGGCAGAGAGAAACGTTGTTTACTCGCACACGTCACTCAAATTCCACCAAAAATCACGAAGGTAATACAAACAAAAAATGAAAAAAATGCTCCATAGACTTTTGCAAACAAAGTTGCATCTTCAATTATGTTTTACCCTCGCGAGACACTTTTACATTTCAACAAAAGAATAGAAGACAGAGAGAAGCGTTGTTTACTCGCACACGTCACTCAAATTTGACTAAAAATCACGGAGATGATGCAAAAGAAATTTCTTGCAAGCAAAGTTGCATCTTCAACTTGTTTCACCCTCGCGAGACACTTTTACATTTCAACAAAATAAAAGTAGACAGAGAGAAGCGTTGTTTACTCGCACACGTCACTCAAATTTGACTAAAAATCACGGAGATGATGCAAAAAAAATTTCTTGCAAGCAAAGTTTCATCATCAACTTGTTTCACCCTCGCGAGACACTTTTACATTTCAACAAGAGAAGAGAAGACAGAGAGAAGCGTTGTTTACTCGCACACGTCACTCAAATTTGACTAAAAATCACGGAGATGATGCAAAAAAAATTTCTTGCAAGCAAAGTTTCATCATCAACTTGTTTCACCCTCGCGAGACACTTTTACATTTCAACAAGAGAAGAGAAGACAGAGAGAAGCGTTGTTTACTCGCACACGTCACTCGAATTCCCCTAAAAATCACGTCGATAATAAAAAAAAGGGGGGAAGAAAATTCGTCTGGTAGTTTATCGGGGGAGGGACCAGACAGAGAGGGGTGTCTCGTAGCCGTGGACTAAAAACCAGAGTCCGCGTATCGCCTCCTCCCCGTTCCTTTTCTCATCCCTGGCTGTGCACCCTTTTGAAACATTCCAGCCAACGGCGCGAGCGAACGCAGAAGGATCTTGGTAGGGGAAAATGGGAATAAAGTACAGCCACGGATAAACGAGCGAGACGATGGCTGGCGTGGGTGCGCGTTTTCAAAAGGACACCAGCTGCTTTCACGCTGCGACGTCGCTCGCGAATCGAACGCTGCTGGAATTTCAATCGAGATCGAGTCTCGAGGATTTCCTCGCCCCTCGCCTCCTTTTTTCCATTCCAAACGATCCAAAGCAGAGTGGAGAACAGAATCGGTTAACGTCTTAATTCCCTCTTCGAATTTCTCCGCGCGTTCTCCACAGAATTAACGATAGTTACAGGGCGGTGAAACTTGGACGATTCCTTCGTAGAAGTCTGAACAGCATCATCGATCGATTTACGGTTCCGTTTCGCAGACGAGAACGCCAAAGGCACGTGTTTACCCTCTCGACCAGGGACGGAGGGTTAGCGGTTGATAAATGACGGAACAAGAGGGTGGAAAAGGGGTTGCTGGCTCGTTCTCATTGAAAACATTACGTTCGCCATAGACGGATGAAAGGGATCGACGCATACGTCGCGATGCGCGTCGCAAATTGCGAGAATCTCACTGAGAGACGCAGTCTGCGACCCCGCATTTCATCTTCCCGCCGCCATCATCTCCGTGATGTCCCCCATAGCAGTTCTCCGCGCGTTACATCAATGCAGTCGCGTGCTCCATCATCGATAGAACGTTTCGTAAAACCGAATTTCAATGGTTCGTGGATTACTCTCTCTTTTTTTCTGTCTCTCTCTTTCTCTCTCTCTTTTTACCCTCGCGATTGTTCCTGTTGTCCCGACAGAGATGGTTTAAACTCGATGCTGGGCTGGTTGGCGCAAGGCAAACTGACGCGTATGAATTTAAATACATTTCCATGGAAATACATCGATTCCTCTTTTTTTTTTACCTTTTTTATGCTCCACGTTGTAAAAGGATTTGTTACTGATATTACCCGGGGGAAAGTATGAATAAATGTGGAGGGTACAAAGGGTGGAGGTAACGAACTTATCGAGCTCGTTATTTCTTACAGTGCTTGCTGAGTCGTGCAATTTTTATTAAAATCAAGATACGAGATCATTTGTGGATTTATCATTTAGATAAGGTCCAGAGCTCATCGACAGTATGTGCTGTGCTACAATATTGTGCAAGCTGAATTGTGCAATTTTTATTAAAATCAAGTTACGAGCTCATTCGTGGATTAATAATTTAGTCAAAATTTAGAACTCGTCGAAAATAGGACGCGTGCTGTACTATAATATTGTGCAATTTTTATTATAATCAAGATACGAACTCTTTCGTGGGTTTATAATTTAGACAAGGTCCAGAGCTCATCGAAAGTATTACACGTGCTGTGCTATAATATTGTGCAAACTGAATTGTGCAATTTTTATTAAAATCAAGATACGAGCTCATTCGTGGATTAATAATTTAGTCAAAATTTAGAACTCGTCGAAAATAGGACGCGTGCTGTACTATAATATTGTGCAATTTTTATTATAATCAAGATACGAACTCTTTCGTGGGTTTATAATTTAGACAAGGTCCAGAGCTCATCGAAAGTATTACACGTGCTGTACTATAATAATGTGCAAGCTGAATTGTGCTATTTTTATTAAAATCAAGATACGAGCTCATTCGTGGATTAATAATTTAGTCAAAATTTAGAACTCGTCGAAAATAGGACGCGTGCTGTACTATAATATTGTGCAAGCTGAATTGTGCAATTTTTATTAAAAACAAAAGATACGAACTCTTTCGTGGGTTTATAATTTAGACAAGGTCCAGAGTTCATCGAAAGTATTACACGTGCTGTGCTATAATATTGTGCAATCTGAATTGTGTAATTTTTATTAAAATGAAGAAACAAGCTCTTTCGTGGATTTATAATTTAGACAAGGTTCAGAGTTCGTCAAAAGTATGACTCGTGCAATGCTGCAATTTTCAGAAAGTCTCAGACACAGAGGTTCCCTCGTTCGACTACGCGAAACGAGCATCTAATAACTTCCGGTTCGCGATACTTTTCCGAGTAATCGCGTGCAGTTGCTGGGATTGTCCACGCTCGTTGGAAGAAAGGCTGGATTACACAGACGAACGTCTGAACACTTTCGCCGCGAGCCGCTTTGTTGGCCCGCGAGACAACGCGCGAAAAAGGATCCAGCTGCGTATGAAACGCGGGGAGTTCGCGATTCCTATTAAATAAACTGCAGTACCCGGCGAGCAGTTCGCATTTAAGCGAACGAACGCGTCGCTGAGCGTCGTTCTGCCCTGTAATGGCGCAACGGGGCTTTTGTCAGCACGCAAGAACGAGCATCGCTTTCAATTCCTCCTCCTTCGTTCCTTTCGCTCTCCTCCTCGCTCTCGCTGTGTTTGCCTCGTCTGTGAACCTCGTCGATTCGAACTGAGTGGGGATACCAACGAAAAGGCGTCGCCAGAAAGAATGGACGGCAGAAGAAACAGTTTGTTAAACCGTGTCCTCTCTTGTTTCTATTGTAACCTTCTACAATTTCGTATTTCTAGGGAATTACGATCGATAAGTACTTTGGAAAGGACGCTCTGATGTCTGATATTCGATTCGTAAAGGGTTAAAGGAAGGCAACCACGTCCTTTGTACAGTACTCTTATTGTACACTCTTGTTTCTATTATAACCTTCCACAATTTCATATTTCTAGGGAATTACGATCGATAAGTACTTTGGAAAGGACGCTCTGATGTCTGATATTCGATTCGTAAAGGGTTAAAAAAAGGAAACCACGTGCTCTGTACAGCACTCTTACTGTACACTCTTGTTTCTATTATAATCTTCTACAATTTCGTATTTCTAGGGAATAACGATCGATAAGTACTCTGAAAAGGATGGAAGTAAAACTAGCGAAATGTAGACGCTCTGATGTCTGATATTCGATTCGTAAAGGGTTAAAGAAGGGCAACCACGCGCTGTGTACAGTAAGTACCTTCTATATTCGTGGTTCTCATCCTCTTGTTTCTATTATAATCTTCTACAATTTTGTATTTTTAGGGAAAAACGATCGATAAATACTCTGAAAAGGATGAAAGTAAAATTGATGACACGTAGACGCTCTGATGTCTGATATTCGATTCGTAAAGGATTAAAGGAAGGCAACCACGCGCTCTGTACAGTACTCTTACTGTACACTCTTGTATCTACTATAATCTTCTAAAATTTCGTATTTCTAGGGAATAACGATCGATAAGTATTCAGAAAAGGATGAAAGTAAAATTGATGACACGTAGACGCTCTGATGTTAGATATTCTATTCGTAAAGGCTTAAAGGAAGGCAACCACGCGCTCTGTACAGTAGTTTTACCTTCTATATTCGTGGTTCCCAGAGGAATGCACGCGAAAGTTGTTTAGCAAAACGCTGAAACCCATATTGAAACTTATCTCGACGACGTTCAAGATGAACGGAGGAGGGAAGGTCTATGATGGCGCAAGTGGGGATCGAGCGTAACCAGGGCTTTGTGTTTCGTGCTTTGAAGTCGGCTTCCGGGTCACAGGAATGCGTTTAAAAGTTGGCCAACAGCGTTCACAGCGCTTGACAATTATCGCGCACCTATGAAACCTACAGGAATTCCTAAGGAGAGAATTTCATCACGAGGGCCAAAGAATACCGCAACGAAGCCCCATGGTCGCACGAAAGGGTGGTCTTTCTCAGAAAATTATTATCCCCCTTCTATTTCTCCGCCAAAGAAACGAACGACTGCCTTTTAATTAACTTTCAGCATCGGTATCCTCAGCAGAACTTGGGAAAAAGAAGACGTGCAGCGCGAAAAGATCAATATCGACGAGTAAATGGACAGCAGGTGGAACTGCCATCGCGCACAGGTCGAAGGGGGTGGATTTCTTTTGCTGCAGAAAGGGAACTGCAGGTTCGCCTGACCCAAATGGCCGTCCAGCTGGCCGTTGGCCAGCTCTCTGTGTCCGCGTCCGGGCTTTTACTTATATTTTTCGATATCAGTTACCCGTTGGGACCGATAAATTAATCGGTTGCCAACGGCGACCGCTCGAGAAATGTTTAAAACGGGTCGCCAACGCGGCTCGTCGAATTAAATTTTGCGTTCACGCGGTGAGCTGCACAGGGATTCGTGTAAGCTGAACGAGGAACGATGTAAACGAATGTGCTGGCCGTAAACAGGAGAAATGCCGCGGTCCTGTATAACGGCGACACGCTCGCCGCTCGTGAATTCTCTGTTCACCCCCTGTTTTAAGTTCCTGGGTAATTCCAGCCGCAGTTGGCGGCATTAATATTTTCATAAACCTTGTTACTTTATAGTTAAACGGATTGCTAGGCCACGTACAAGGATGGTCCTGGTTTTAAAATAATTACTGCGGCTGCATCGCCATTTTTATCCCCAAGAATTATTATTTCCTACTATATCGCTTTTTTCAGTGATAAAAATTGTTTGATGAAGTTTTAAAATAATTACAGCAGCTGCATCATTATTTTTATCCAATTTTTATCTCCAAGAATTATTATTCCTTACTATATTACTTTTTTGAGTGATAAAAATTGTTTGATGAACTTTTAAAATAATTACAGCGGCTGCATCGCTATTTTTATCAAATTTTTATCCTCAAGAATTATTATTCCTTACTATATTACTTTTTTGAGTGATAAAAATTGTTTGATGAACTTTTAAAATAATTACAGCGGCTGCATTGCTATTTTTATCAAATTTTTATCCTCAAGAATTATTATTCCTTACTATATTACTTTTTCGAGTGATAAAAATTGTTTGATAAAGTTTTAAAGCAATTACAGTGGTTGCACTAGTATTTTTATCGAATTTTTATTCTCAAGATTTATTATTCCCCACTATATCACTTTTTTCAGTGATAAAAATTGTTTGATGCAGTTTTGAAATAATTACTGCAGCTGCATCATTATTTCTATCGAATTTCTATCCCCAAGAATTATTATTCCTCACTATATTACTTTTCTCAGTGATAAAAATTGTTTAATAAACCTCCTCAAGCTATTACAGTATTAGAATCATTAATCTGAGAGAGTTTTAGTAATTAATATATAATATTCTAATTTTTTTTACTATACTTCCCTTACAAGTAACAAGAATTGTGTAAGAAATGTTCGAAAATGATTGTTGTTAGGTTACATATAATTATCGTTAATAAAAATTCAAGTTTTCATTTGTACATTAATTTTAAGTGTCGTTTGGGGTTGAAAATCGGTTCGAATTTGCCACGCGTTTGTAGTGCAAAAGCGTCAGCCAATCAGAGCGCGCAACATTCAACAGGCTCAGACGTACTTCGGTGACCGCTGTCGTCGCACGCGTCGGTCGTTGCGTGCTGACATTTCGTCGGGTTTTTGCGATTTTAACTACAATTTCGCGCGGTTATTCGCGATTGTTCGCGAGAATAACGTCGTGTGGTGAAAATGGACAACGAAATCAGCTGTGACGACCCGCAGTTCATGGATATCTTCGAGAATTGTCTGCGTGCAGAGATCGAGAAAGCTGAGAGCACGTTGTCTGGTAAGTAGTTTCATATTTTGTTAATATTCACCGTTTTACGAAGGAATATTGTAATTAATTGCGACGATGAGAGATATTTGACGTTTATTCGTACATGTGTACACATGTAAATGGCGTTTTTCGTGTTTTGGAACGACTTTGGCGCGTAGTAAGCTCTGTGACGTCACAATGGCGGACAATACTACTCGAATCGCGACGCAGATCTGCTTTTTCTAATCTAGCGTCTGTATCTCGCGCATCATCGTCGATCCATGACATTTTTCAACCACGATAGGATATTTTACACAATTTTCAACGAAATTTTACTGCAACATTTCTTCTCTCTCAGAGTGTTGTTTCTTATTTGCGATTTATATCGAGTGATAAGTGAATTTTCGTACATGTTTACGAGGTCTCAAAAGCGAAGTACAAAGCGTGAAGATGGAAGTGCTCGCGCAGTTGCAAATAAGGAGGGAGTTGAAGGAAAAGAAGAAAATTACCACGGAGAACATTGTAATTTTAAGAAACATGTCGGATAAGTATGTGATTAGCGACTCTTGATTGATTGTACGAAATTCATTGATTATGATCGTTTTGGAATACTTTTAACGTAGACAGAATAAATATGTGAATGAGCTTTCTACGAAAATCGAGCTTGTTGAATTAAATTTGGATAACGAGTATAAAGTTATGCAGCAAGAGTACGAACAGTACAAAAGTATTTACGACGAATACGAGAGAACGTGGCAATCGTATCACGTATGTAAAATAAATTGTACTCCAATATTATTTTTATTTTATTCGTTAACAGCATCCATATTTGTAGACGAACGATTGTCACCATTTTTTAATTGTAACGCTGTTTAGGCAATGTACGAGGAGTTCCCTCTGGCTAAAATCAGAAAAGCCGAGAAAATAAAACTGGAGAAGCTTCGAATCGAGAAGCTGCAGTTGGAGTACAAGATCAACGAGTTCGAGAAGATTTTGAAGAAACAGCGACAGATCACGTGGCTCAGAGTGCGTGCGAAAATCGTCGAGCTTGCGCGTGCAATCCTCACCAATAAGGAGCAAGAGGAAAAGCTGAACAGTTTGAACAGAAGCATCGAAGATCACAAGAAGGATCTTGGCGCTCTCGAAATAGAGGTCTCTCCCCCTCACAATTGTAATCCACAAAAAATAAAATATATCCCAATTTCCATCATTTCCCTTCCCCTCATCAGAAATATTAATTTCACTTGTTAACCCTTTGCGCTCGACGACTTTTTTGGTCGGCGGCGCTGCAACTCGAGACAATTTCGCGCGTAAATGAATTTACAGAAGAATTAACATACGAAAGTGTTATATATTGATATATTATCTGTGTTTACATTCTTGAAAAGGATAATTATCGGAGCTCAAGTTCTGTGTAATTGTAATATTTTACACAAACACATACCAAGGTATTCTGAAGTGCCAGGATCTTGTGGGTCATTGCTGCTACTTCCGGATTCACTGTCTATTACATTAATTTTTCTGTTTCTCACATCCGATACGTCATTACTGTTTACACTTGCTCGAAATTAAAACGAGTGGTGGAAAATTTCGCGATACGTGTACTTCCTATGACCGTCGAAACCGTACTAACGCTGGACACATCGTATTCAGAACTACAGTCGTAGAATTTTACGTCACAATGTCACTTTCCAACCGAAGACATAAACAGCCTAAGGGACCACATTCTCGAACCAATACTTCGCATCTATCAATTGAAGATAACGAAATTCAACATAAATACAGCCGCTCGAATTGCCACGCGAAACATCGTGGCGAGTGAGAATCGCCATTCGAGCGCAAAGGGTTAAATATATGTACAAATATGTTTGTAAGAACTACTATGGATCAAAGTTTTGTAAGAATGGGTAACATTGTGAATTCGTCGATGTCTTTATTAGTTAGCCGCACGAATGAAAATTCGAGAAGAGGAGAAAAGGATACGAGCGTTGAAGCTGTTGGAAATGCCACCGCCAAAGATTAATTTCTCTCACGCGCGCATCTCGAAGCACAGATCGAGGACTGATTCCCTAGACACTTTCAAAATATACGAGAGATCCATAGGTGCATAGATTTCTGCTTACAGCATGCGTGTATGCCACTCTCAAATTCACATGGACCAACAAATTTAGACTCTTTATCGGTGGACACGCTGAGGCTCGAAGAGATGTGCAAGCTCGAGGAAAAGGACGTATGCTTGGCCTCTGAAATACAAGATCCTTTAATCGTCGACGTCGAGGAGCGGAATTCTGACGACGAGCAGTCAATCGATCCGAGGAGGAGTCCTTCCCTGGACCAGGAGCAGCAGGAAATGGAGCACGAGGACGCAGCAAGCGAGGTGAACGGAAACGCGGCCTCTCAGCCGATCGATGCGCTCGAGGAGGAAGTGGAGCGTCGGATGGACCAGGAACTGGAGCACTTGGACCAGCCGCACGGCGTTCCCAAAGATAAGCAACCAGGCCAACGCGCTGAGCACTCTGCAGAGGAGATGGATGATCCTGTGGCGAAAAGAATGAGATTGACGTTCGGCGATGAGGAGGTTGTAGCGTCACCAGCGAAGGATATTCGAGTGGAGAGGATGAAGAGGCGTTTGGACGATCCATCGCCGCGTCCTAAGGTCACGAACGTCGAGGCTGTGCATTACAACTTGGCTTTAATTAAAGAAGAGAACGAAAAGAAGAAGAGTGACTTGGGTCAAGGTATATCAGAGGTTAACGCAATTGCCTGGCGGGGAATCTTTCTTCGTTGGTACTTTTAATCTTTTTATTGCTGTTGGTACTTGGAGAACTCCTCCCTTCGTTCTCCTCGTTTTGTAAAGGAAGTTATAAGGCTCTTATAAAAGTTCCTACCTTTAATGATCCCAATGCTTTTATTACTGGAGATTAAGTATTTACATTCTTTCTAGGAATTTAGGAATTCTTGCTGTCCAGAACAGTAATTGTTGCTGTTAAGAATTAATTGTTCTTATTTCTTTGAAAGTATTCACTAATTTGAAGGGGAATTCAATAAAAATCAGCTCGTAATTAGTTATCGCATACCAGTTCGTATTTCCAAGAGGTTATTATACGCTGAAAAAGGAGTCGAAAATGTAGAGTGACATTTTTCGTGGGAAGCTTCATTTTCGAATAAATTGATATTGGAGATTTAATTAATTTATTTAATAATGAACGAAGGTTCGCACGAAAAAATGTTACCCCACGTTCCTGATTTATTTTTCCATGTAGAATAACTCTTTGTCGATTATATCAGCCATATCGTATTCATTTCTCAATTAGCCAACTCGTCGAATTTTCAAGCTCAATTTCCTCAGAAACAAACGGAAGCCTTCAATGGAAAAATTTAATTTTCCGTATAAAATCTCTCTCTGTCCACTTGTACCACGTGCCACCCTGTATGTTAAAACAGAAGCATAGCAACTTTTCATATCTGTCTCAAGAGTAACGAATTTTTGCAAACAAAGTTAGAGGTGATTCTCTGCAAAATAATATTCCAACGAGATTAATTCTCGTGAAGCAATAAATCGTTTTCCTCGTCCTCTTACTATAAAAGGGAATGATTCTTCAGCAATCTTGAACCGCCAATTCGTTAGGTTTCTTATTCTGTGGACACTTCGAGGAGTCTTCACTAATCGTGATTAATGATTTAGCTATTCCAAGAGAAGCTCCGTCGATAGAACAATCTCCCAGTCCAAGCATAACGAAGTTGTACTCGAGAAGAAAGCCTGAACAGAAAAATCCAGAGGTTTCCAGTATGTTTTCCTCGTACGACTTCGACTATTCTAATATCAGCTTCAGTGTGAATGAGAATGCGAAAGGTACCAACTGCTTGTGTTGCAAGCGTACTTTTTCACTCGTTCTGTCGTATATTTGCCTATTCTATCTTTTAGTAGGATCAGCTGATGAAATATCATTTTACCAAGGATCTGATCGCAATTTCTGTGCCTGTTCCAACATATCCACGATGAACGAGGACGCAGAAATGGAACCGATCCCAAAGAGCGATGTAAAAGTTTCACGACCCAGCAACTTCGACCCTCCTTCAAGTGATTACTGTACTTCTCGTCGAACACTTTCGTCAATTTATATCTACACCTTCGCATTTGTTTTTTTGTTCGCAGAATTCGACTTTGGCAACATCTTGAAGCGCAACCCTGAGCGAAACAGGCTCTTCTAGATCTGAATACGAAGAAGGAAGATCCACAGTTACAATTTCTTCTAGATTAACTATTAGATGCTGTTCTACATTTCAAGAGAAGCAACGAAGATCAATAATTATAGTTTCCCGTAGATTAGTAGTTACAAACTCTTCTGAATCTCAACACAAGCAGAAGAAATCGATAGTTACAATTATTATTTAACAACCGTTTGTTTCTTAGATTTATGTTCTCTTGTAATAATCGTTTAATAACCACGTTTCGTGGAATGACCGTCTATAATAAAATCGCGTGGACGAAGAACGAATGGAGCTAGCTTCGTTCGTAGGGGATGGTAATAAGCCCTATTCCCGTTCGTTTTTCGTCCGCACTGAATAATATTCGAGCGAAATTACGCGTGCCTCGTAATTTCCACCCTCGACAGCCGGTAGAAAGCGTCCAGGGAGCTCGCTGCAGCCCTGAGGAACCGGGAAAAGGAAACATGAAAGACGTGGCCGGGGATTGGAAGGGGGCGCGCGAGTCGCCGGTCTGGAGAGGGAAAAAGGAAGAGCACTCGGCTCGACGACTGGAAAGTAGGTCCTTTAAAGCGCCCTTTTGTGTGCCACTCTTTAAAGACCATTGCCACCGACATTTAATCTTTCGTCTGAATGTTTTTGAATTATTTAAAGGGCCACCGTGTACGCGGTGTTGTGCAGTTAAACGGCGGCTGATCGTTTCGTCGATATCACATCGATGATAACATCTTTCCGTAGAAATAAGAGATTACTCGAGGACTGGAAATAAATCGTTTCGTTTGTCACAGTTTTTACTGAATTTTTAGTAACTAAATATTTATTTAGTTATCGTATGCTCTAGTGTTTTTTTTGGCGACACGTGTGCTGGAAGAATTTTTCCAAATATGTCGTCGTATTTATGTAATAAGCTTATTTTGTGTTATTTTGTGTGTGCATTCGATGCAAGAAAGTTCGAAATTGCAATTAGCGGCTGGAATACTTGCGACTTCTTTCAAAGGAATCCTTTGTGAAGTAACGATGCGAGTAGCTAGCGTTTTATGTTCTCCATCTCTGCGTAAGAGCCTATAGAATCTTTAAACCGAGAATTCTGTCTAAAATGTTCAAACTCGAACCATTTTTGATTCTTCTCTACTAATGATTAATAGTTTCATGAAGTCTTAAGCGTTAAGTGATTATAGAAACAATACAAGAACCCTTTCCTTTCTCAACAAAAAAGTATTCCTTTCGTTTTTAGAATTTGTTGTCGTGGAGAACGTTGAATTCCTCAGTGGACGGTAATTTCTTAATAAAATTCAATCCACACTCCACCCGCGGGCGTGGTTCTCACGGTTAATTGCTTTAACCAGTACAAACGATATAAATTAACTGGGTTCGCTGGTAAAATCCATTCGAGCCTCTGAAAGTTGCCCATTGGCTATCGTAACTCCTGGCTAACCCCTGTTATGAATGCAGTTTATAAAAGTGGTCGTAGCCGTTGGCGATATATCGCAGGCTCGCTTTCGAACTTCCGTCGGGGACAAAGATAAATTGGAAAATTTAATGAGAAGAAAAAGAGAGGGAGAGAGAGAGAGAGAGAGAGAAAGAGGGGAAAGTGGAAGAGAACGGAAGGAGCCAGCTTAAGGAAATTCATAATTGTCCCAGTCCCAGCGTCTGTGCTTAATGAAAAATGGAGGCGAGACCTTGCCTTAAAGGCGATGGCTCATGGGGTTTCTATAATCCTCTAACCATTGTATCATTTCTTTTTCCAGGAACGACTACGGGGGAGAAGAAAAATGCGGACTTGGAATTGGAGCGCAAATAATTTATTCCACTATTAAGTTTAAACGCACAGCCATATTTTATAGAAAAAAAAAGATTCTTTTAAATTAGAAATTATAGGATACAGTAATATCTTTTAAGAGAATAGATTACCAATATCTAATCCTGTTAATTATATATATTTTATCATTTAAGTAATTCTAATTTGAACTGCTAAACGAAGACACCAAAAACCCTAAGCTTAACGTTCAACCAATAAAACCGAACTCCCTGAATAACTTCTCTCAAAGAGCGCTATTGTTAAGATCATCCCATCCATTCTCAGCGTCTCCTATCCACTACCAATTTCGCTAACCACTTATTCCATCTGTTTCAGGGATTCGAACCCGCTTTTCCTTCCGTTTGGAAGATCCGTTTCCGCGGCTACGTGACTGGAATCAACCATCGCCATTGGCACGCTCCGCGCGGCAACGGGGACCGGAAGTCCTCCGACTTAAGGCCACGTACGATCCCCAGTTCGCTACAACCTCATCGAATCTGGCGAGTACGCTATCGCTGTTTCACCAGCGACTCTTTCCTCCTTTTTTTTCTCTTCGCCCCCTTCTCTCTGCGTCGGCAATAAAAAGGAGAACGGCGGATAACGTCTGAATCAGGTAGCAGCGGCGTTTTACGAGCCCGTTCGTTGAATTACGATCGTGATGGAAAAACGGGGACTTGGAGGACGAGCCACTGAGTCAGCTCGAGCTTTACTTCGCAAGGGAACGACCATGTGACGGCCTCTCCCTGAAATCAATTTCGAAGCCACCACTATTTGAAAGCATCAGGACACCTTGCTTAATAGGGATTAATGATCGAAACAAAATTGTCTAATTGCTCAATCATATGTTTGTCTGTAATTATACTTGTTATATGTTGACCTGAACCTAAGTACTCGTTACGCACACCACTATTTGGTAGCATCAGGACACCCAGCTTAATAGGAATTAACAATCCAGACAAAATTGTTTAATTGCTCAGTCATATGTTCTTTTTGAAATTATACTTGTTATATGTTGTCTGAGTAGTATCGTTAGTATTATGAGCAAGTGTCTTTGGTATCTTTTTGATGAGGGCTGCATTATTCTGAACCTAAGTACTCGTTACGCACACCAACTATTTAGAAGCATCAAGATACCCAGCTTAATAGGAATTAATGGTCGAGACAAAATTGTTTAATTGCTCAGTCATATCTTTTTTTTGCAATTATACTTGTTATCTGTTGTCTGAGTAGTATCGTTGATATAATGAGCAAGTGTCTTTGGTTACTTTTTGATGAGGGCTGTGTTATTCTGAACCGAAGTACTCGTTCCGCGGTTACATTGATTTAGAAAGCGGCGAACCACACGAGAGGCTGCGCGATCCGTTAGAAACCGAGTGGACGCAGGTTCGTTACGTGTGTCGAAAGCCCTGGTCGCGTTGATTAGGTTCGAAGTTTATCGGGTAGTTAGAGGTTCGTCCATTCCACTCTCAGTACAGTAACAAAACGCAGGAGTGCGGTTATCAGTGAACATTCGTGAACACGACCCTCAGAAGTGAGAAGAAAAACATTTTCAAGTCCATCCGTTGCACGTGGATCCTCCTCAGAGCGGTGTTAAGTGGATGCAGTGTGCGATAAATAATGAAAGCAATTAGAAAAAAATAATACAATACGCTATACAATGTCGCAATTAAATTTCCTTGAAAAAAGGGGGTCTTCTCTCTAGAGTTCTCGCGTTACAAAGATTTTCTAGCGACTCATTTCTCTTGTTCCGCTTTCATTTATTAGTCGCAGCATCCGCCATGCTTAACCACGCGCGTGTACCATAATTAACCAAAAATTACGGCTCTGATTTAGGATGCACGCGCGCGCGGGACCAAATGCCACGCGAATTTATATTCTCGACGTTGTTCCCGCCTAGAATTCCTTTTTGATAACGATGATTTACCGTGTCGGACGCACGACGCGTTCTTATTAGCCTCCATTACGATCGACCAGCGAGACAACGGGCTCGACGATGCATCCGGAACGGGGACGTTGATCAGCCGCCTAGTTTATTGCGAAATAATCCCGTTCACCCGGCTCTGATTCATTATTCTCGTTTATCGAACGGTTTATCATCTCGTCGGAACCGCGCCAAGCTTTGGAACGCCTGTCGCGATTTACGCTTCGCGTTTTCGTGCTTGGTTCGTCGATATTCACCTGACAGAACTTAGTATTCCAGTAACCTGCTCTCTACTTTATGTTAAGAACTAATCATTTAGAAATACTGTAAGACAACTGGACTAATTCGTTTTTCTGTTACCATTAGGACCTCCACCAAAATGGCTGCGTCGCAGAACTCAAGAGTGACCAACTGCTCGCGATCAACCCTCTGGAATCCACGTCGCGGTACGTATTACAATTCCCAAACCTAGCTCGCTTCACAATCTCCAGCTTGCCAAAAAACAAAAGGGACGTTTCACAAGAAAGCGACGTAGGTCGTTATACCATAGGATCTTCAGATTTAAACAACGTCCCTCGCCACTGTCCTCGTCCATCTCCGCGGAGCTGTACAAACCGTTGGAGAAAAACTGGCTCGCCAGCGGCAAATTGCCAGCAGTTAAACGTCCCGAGTTTTATCGTTCCATCTTCCGCTCGAAATTGAAACCCAAAGCGACAGAAGAACGAGCAGAGGTGGCTCGCGTGTGTGCTCCACGTGTGCGCCAGCCAAGGGTATCTCGTTTCAAGAGCCGTCCACTTCTACCAACCGAACATTTTGTCGCGTTCCCGTTACGGTTACGATCGCTTGTTAAGCCAGCAGCCACGGTCGCGTTCATAATCGCGTACAGCGTTCCCCGTGGCCGCTGATGGGGCGGATGTTAGCGCGAAATCGGGGATAATACCAGGAAACGCGGTCAGCTTTATGTTGCCACCGGTTCAGCGGTAATGGCGAAGCTACTGAGATCGATAGACGGTGTTTAGTATCGCGCGTGCAATGGACGCGCCACTGGGGTGGGCGAGATGAATCGAGGGTGCGAAAATGTGTAACGCGACTCGAATGCGAACTAGCGTCGTTTCTCGGTACGATTCTTTTCAGATATTTCACGTATTCCATCGAGATGAAGATATTTTATACGCGTGGATTTTTCTTTTCTGTATTTGAAGTATCGAACTTTATCTGTGTAACCCTTTCGATGGAATCGAGAATCTTGGCGAATGTACCTTCAAATATTCGACGATATTCCCAAGTTGATAGATTCGAGCTGGCGAGATACCGTCTTACTGGGGACTGGAAACTGGGTTATCAGATAATCTCGCCGTTTTCCATTCATATTCCATTGTTTCTTCGATATCTGGCGAAAGAGGCGAAGTTCCTCCGCGTAACTCAGTCAGGGGTCGTTTTCCATTCGAGATTCGTTTCTGTGCTAGACGAAAGTTTCTTTTACAAGGGGATCGATGAAACGGGCGGGCGAGTCGTGTCATTAATTTTTCCGTCTGTTTCACCAGCCACGGTCCGGAGCAAACAGGCAAATATTTTTCCTGACGCGGCCGTCTCCTTCCATCCCCGTCGCCAACGGAACCGCCGCTTAGCCCCCTTTGAAACGGTGAATAAAAGTTGCAGCCACCATTTCCAGGGACCGATAAAGTTCATTGAGTACGATCCGCCTTGTTAAACCGTTTCTGCGTTCAGTTCGCCGGAAAAATTGGCGAAATTCCTTTCACCTCAAACGAATTCTATTCATTGTTCCTCCTCTTTTCGTCGATCGAGGTTTCCGCGTATAATAAATTTCATTTTGAAGACGTCGAGTGTTAAAAAAAAATATCATACTCGCATTTTTTATGTCGATCTACTAAAAATAGAGAAAGTATAATAATCGTACTTTGTGAACACGTTTCGACGATGGAATCGAACGTAGTTGAATTTCATTTCGATGATCGACGCGGCGCACAATAAATCGGGAGGATATGGGACGTTTCTGGAGGGATAAATCAAAGGAAATTGGGGGTTCGAAGGAGTACGAGGGTAGTTTTTGCCCTCGCGAATTTTTCGGGCAAAGTACCCTCATTTTGTCATGGTCTGTCGATAGCAGGCTAACTGAGTAAGGGAAACATCCCCTGTCGTGGACGAAACGATTCCGTCGTGGATCTCGTATAAAGATGGCGCTCGTTACCAACCCCTACGTCTTAAAATATATCCCTGGAATTTTCAGAGGGTTCACGACTGTCTTAAATTGGACTGACCTTTCTGAGTCCTCAGTCTACCACCTTCTGACTTCATCCATTTTCGTAGAAATCGAGATACTTAATATTCGTACGATTTGAAAATCGAATTTTCATTTTTACCCTTCGAGTAGCTCGTTCGAATGATTCACGCGCGATTTAAACGCGGGACGAGTCCAGTCCCGTCGATTCCATTAGCATTGCTGTTGCATTACGAAGGGCAGCCCTTGTTCGAGCCTCCTCTGCGAGGGTTAAATCGCGTGGAACCCAAGCCAGCAGCTTCGAATTATTTACACCAAATGGGCGAATGATGTCGCATGACCATCACGCGGACAGCTCGTCAACCTCGATTAATCTCTCCTCCAAGAGCGTCGTCTGATGGATGTTCCCCGTTTAGGGACTGTTTTCGAGCAAGTTGCACCAGGAACTACTGTCAGACTTTGCTCATGAATCATTTCGCATCTGAAGTTGGCAAATATTTTCAGTTAAGGGTGGTTTCGATCTTGGTACTCTCAAACTCGAACTCGTATACCTAAATAAAAAGGTAAACCTCTAACCTCGAGACTTTTAGTATTAAACGAACACGATATTCACCACGAATTCACCAAAAACAATAACAAAATCCCTCAGAAAGACCAGCAAACACCGCATCAGACCTTCTTTCTAATCGAACATAAAAGAATCGAGCTTCTATTCCCTCGAGACTCTCTCAGCCCCTCATCCAAGCTTCAAGAATGAAGAATCGCAATAAAAATCCTCCTAAGTAAACCTCTAACCTCGAGAATTTTAGTATTAAACGAACACGATATTCACTACAAATTCACCAAAAACGATAACCAAATCCCTCAGAAAACCAGCAAACACCACATCAGACCTTCTTTCTAATCGAACATAAAAGAATCGAGCTTCTATTCCTTCGAGACCCTTCTCAACCCCTCATCGAAGCTTCAAGAGTGAAGAGTCGCAATAAAAATCCTGCTGGAGAAAGGAAGAACAGTGAATGGCATCCAGGAGATACGAAACTCGATTAGAGTCGAACGAAACGCGAGGATGGCGGAGGTGAGCGAAAGGGGGCGGTTAAACAAATACCGTGGAAAAACAATGGGACTTGGTAGCGGGCTGGAGGAGGTGAAAGGGGTCTAACGAAGCAGAAACTCTTTGGAGAGTCCGCGGCAATCACGATCTGGAGGAGGAAGAGGACGGTTTCGAGTTGCTGCCTTTGAAGCTGGGGGTGAGTTCGATCGTGGCCAACCCTCTCCGCCCTCTTCGATGGAACAATGAGAGGATCAGTTACCGCATTCAACCCTCGCGACAATGAGTCGACCGAAATGTCCGTGGCGGATGGAAGAGGTCGAAGAGAGGCGCGCGATTGTGTCCTCGCCGTGGAAAGTCGACGGATCCTCGGACTAATTATTGTTTCGATCCTCTGCAGGGGTGGAAAAAAAGCGAAATAAGACGGGGGAGGGTCTGCCTGCGGCGAGAATCAAGTGGAATCGATGGGATTCCGGTTTCATTGTATTTCAGTCGCCATTGAAGGCTCTTCGTGGGCGTTGGGCGAATTGAGTGACCTCGAAGCGTTTTATTTCGTCAGCTATTCAAATTGAAATCGATAATTATTATCATCTCGTCACGTGTGAAGACACAGAGTTTTCTAAGCAACTCGATGAACGAATTCTAATATATTTAAATTCTGGAATTGTGTGCAAAGTTTGGTAAAAAAAATCAGCTGCATCAAGAGGAGGCGTCTAACAATTACCCAAAGTTTCGAGAACTAAGCTTGAGCAGCCGTAGGCGTCGCGAGGCTCGAATCCTCGAGCGCAAACTCGATTCGCGGCTAACTCGATCCCAGCTCCGCTTCCTGGCGGGCGACTCGAGTCGATCCATCGCGGGAAAACACCACAGAGTTCCTCGCACACGTCTACTTTGGTCGTAAATCGAAAAAGACTTGGCTACTCACGCGAACATTGCCGTGGCTCGTCGCTGTCGTCCCCGCAGTCGTTGACGACGTTACACACCTTGTTCAGGGCGACGCAGCGGCCGTTGGCGCATTGGAACTCGCTCTGCCGGCAGGAAAACACCGTCGTCGCCATTAGAACGCAGACGAACACCGGCCAGTGCGTGTCTGAAACGAGAAATTCATTGTTCTTAACACTTTGACGCACATTTTTCACTTTACGATCGCCTCTGGAAACACGTTTCTCTTTTTCGATTGTTTATGACTGCCAGATGCACGTTTGGAAGTGAAAATTATCACATTTTGCCACAGTTTTTCCAAAAAAAAAACTTTCGACGGCTATAACCGTCATTTCCTCAGCACATTACTTTTTCTGTTCCCAAAGCAAATGACGGCTATAACCGTCGTGATGACTATACGGCATATGCTTTACTAATTCATTGTATTTACTTAATTCGTGAAAAAATACTTATAGAATAAATGGTTCGTGTTTATAGAATCATCTTTCGACTGTTATAGCAGTCATTTGTCTGTAGATACTCAAATATTCCAAAGCGAAAAGTCTATCACTTTTTTTCTACATGTGTTACTGAATAATCTAACAAGTGTATGTGTTAGTACACTTCGTACTAACGTTGTTCTTTTTTTATTAATTAAAATACGCACGACGTCTATAACCGTCATTTGCGTATAGATAGATCTGACGGCTATAGACGTGATTTGCGTCAAAGTGTTAAAAACCCCTCGACTGTACTTTTATTTTTTTTTTTTTTTTACAAATCGTCGGTCTTCAGAGACGCTTCCAGGGGAAAACACGCGAAATGAAGAATGTACTCTCGCCTCGACGGTTTCTAAACAATTTAAACGCGTTGTTTGCTCGTCTGCTATTCAAATAACAGAACCGTTGTTTACGTAGGTGGGACGCAAACAACGGCATCCGTCTTCGCGCAGTTGCAACGGAGATCCGGAGGAATTTATCATTCGACCGCGACACGCGTCCCCGCCTTCTTTTATCAACTATCCTGTCCCGTTCTCGAATTGATTTAACCGGTTTGTAACGCCGTAACGACAGGAGGGGGCAAGACGAGACCGATCCGTCCGTTTGACTGACAGCGAAATGGATACCGGATGATTTATTCCCAAGAGAATCCCGCCGCTGCCGATGGTCGTATCCGGTCGCGATGGAACGTCGCCCCCGGTGAATCGATGCTGACTGGAAATGGAGTAACGTCTGATGTTCCTGGGAAATATATGGGAACCGAGGGGCATCGCAAATCCCGTCGAACGTATCGATTTTCCTGCGAAACAATTATTGCCAAAGGAATTGATGGTTCTCTGGTTCACCTGTGGACGGTACTTCTATTTATTTCAAATTTCCCGCTAGTACAAAGTACATATCCGTATATTCAGGAACTATCGACCTATCTTCAAAATATAATTTCATTCATTTCGAATTTTATACGAATACTGTGCTATTC
Source organism: Xylocopa sonorina (assembly GCF_050948175.1). NCBI lineage: Eukaryota > Metazoa > Arthropoda > Insecta > Hymenoptera > Apidae > Xylocopa > Xylocopa sonorina. Next base: position 9,848,273 of record NC_135201.1, on the reverse strand, counting down.
TTCAGAGAAAGTTCCTACGCGAGAGGCAGAGGACAGTGTTTCATGGGTCGTTTGAATTTCTATGGGAATATTTACCCAGATTTTCCTGTGTCTTCGTTAGAAAATCTCCATCAAATTTCAAGCGAATACAAAGTACATATCCGTATTTGATTCGCATATTCAGGAACTATCGACCTATCTTCAAAATATAATTTCATTCATTTCGATTTTTATACGAATACTGTGCTATTCTTCAGAGAAAGTTCTTATGTGAGATACAAAGAATAGTGTTTCATGGATTGTTTGGATTTCTATGCGAACATTTACTCAAATTTTCCTATGTTCTCATCAGAAAATCTCCATAACTCTAATTATAGAAGAAGGATAACGTTTCGACAATGTTTCCCTGATTTTTATACGAATATTGTTTGAAAATTTCTATGTGAGATGCAGAGGACAGTGTTTCATGGATCGTTCGAATTTTTATGGGAATATTTACCCAAATTTTCCCGTGTCCTCGTCAGAAAATCTGCATAGCACTAATTATAGAAGAAGGATTACGTTTGGACAATGTTTCCCTGATTTTTATACAAATATTGTTTGAAAATTTCTATGTGAGACCCAGAGGACAGTGTTTCATGGATCATTTAAATTTCTGTGGGAATATTTACCCAAATTTTCCTATGTTCTCATCAGAAAATCTCCATAACACTAATTATAGAAGAAGGATAACATTTGGACAATGTTTCCCTGATTTTTATACGAATATTGTTTGAAAGTTCCTATGTGAGAGGCAGAGAACAGTGTTTCATGGATCGTTCGAATTTTTATGGGAATATTTACCCAAATTTTCCCGTGTCAGAAAATCTGCATAGCACTAATTATAGAAGAAAGATAACGTTTTGGACAATGTTTCGCTGAATTAGAGCCAGCAGGGGGTGGAAAGTTGGGATGAAATCGATAAGGAGCGGATATCGAGGCACGTCCTCTCGATTTCCGGCGGCGGGTGGAAGCGTCGACGACCACCGTCGATCTCGTCGAGGTCCAGATACCTCGGACGTTATCCGCAGACGCTCGTTTCTCCCGGATCCCTCGTCACGTATCCGGTATCCGCGCTCCTCCACGTACGGCGAACACGTCGAATTAATTCCCAGTAGCTTGTTACCGTCTCCCCCCGTGCCGTGAGGAGAGAAGAAAAAAAGAGAACAAATCTGGGTCACGCTCCCTTGATTTTTTCCAACGAGTCATCGAACCACCCACATTTCGATGCGAGGTTCGTTCACCCTGGAACCTGCCAGGGGATGCGAGGGTGCAATTTTAATCATCCCGCGGTTATTTTGCTCGCGTACTGCCGTGTGAAAGTTAAATTAATCCGCTCTTAATTATTTATTCCTCTTCAGTTGCATATTTATGACGTTGCCGGGGCTAGCTCGTTCTAATTTGTAAATACAAAATTTTATTTTGCGTCCAAAGGATCGCTTTCATCGTTCAGAATTGTTTTAGCTACTCCGTCGATAGCTCGCAAGCTTACTCTCTTTTATAAGTATTGGTTTAAGTTAGAATTTTCCATTTTGATCGATGTGCTCATCGAGAATACATTAAAATGTTAATATCGTTAATCGAGAAAGTCCTCAGACAGTCTGCCCAGCGCTCAGAAGATTAATAATACCCGATGCGAGAAACAATCTTCTTAAACCGTCCGACTCATTCGCGAAGTTGCAAGTTTTCAATAATTCCTCAAAATTATCCCCCCACGCGGCAGAAGATGGAAAGTTCGGCGGAATTGTAGGCAGGGATTATCTCTCGAGGTGTCCGTGATCGAAATTAAAATTAAGAGACAGCGGCGGAGGCGAAATCCTGGAAAGTTGCCCCGTTGAGTAATTTGCATGAAAGTCCGCGCGAAGATTCTCCATCCCCGGATCCAGCTGCGTCGACAAAAACTTGAATATCCAATGGACGAGTCTGTTTCGAGAAGTTTCGCGAGCATCCCCCCGCGGAATGCCAAAAGCAGGAACGCCTCGCGTTCGCAGGATGACTTTCGAGGGGGTGGTCGGACGCGAGGCGTCGATAAAAATGATCGACCTCGATGCTGACCCGCTGGACGGTCGGATTTTAGTCGTAAAATCGATTCTCACGCCACATCGCGCGACACTATAAAGTGGAATCGTATTAGCAGGATGATGCGAAGTTATGGTCCCATCGTGGCCTGTAAATATCGATGTTGCGTCCTCGATGGTGCTTGGAGAACATTGAAACGCTTGTTTCGACGAGGTATTTTATGGTATCAACGCTTTCGTGGTTACTATTTTTTTTTTATTATATTTAAGAGAAGACGAGTGATTTGAGAAATCTTGGCGCGAGAAATAACGAGATGGTCTCTTCTTAGCGTGCGCTTGATTCGAGAGGCGTCTTCCTTCGTCGTCGAACAGTAGGTTCATTCGCCAGCGATGATTTGCACCTATCGTAGAAGAGGAAGGGGTGAGTTTTCAGCGTCCCAGCGAGAAGAAGCAACGGGACGTGCAATTTCTTTGCGAGCGCATAGCTGGCAGTCGGCAGCCACTCGGTGGGAAACGAGGGGGAAATAAAAAAAAGAGTGGAAGGGTGGAAAAGGTAGACAGAGGTGCAGAGAGAGAGGGAGAGAGAGACGAGAGAGCAGTGCAAGGGCGAGGGACGAAAATCGAGAATTCAGAGGCCAATTATTCGGTCCACTCGAACCAGCACGAGGAAAATTAAACGATTCGAGGGCACTGGAAATAAATACTTCGCCCCTTTCGCGGCACCTACTCTATTCGAGGGTGCTGGGAGAATTACGAGTATCGAAGTGACTTTCGAAAAAAAAAAAAAAAAAAAAACAGAGAAGAGAGAGGGTGGGCAGCAGCGGAGAGAAACATTTTCACCCCTCGATGCGTCCTTTCCGCTCGTGAAAATTAAATCGTCGAGACGCGCGAGAACTCGCGGAATTTTTCTTCGTTAAAGAAAGGAAAAAGGCGCAACTTCCACGGGATAATTTGTCTTTAATATATAATTGACGACGCCCCGACGTTGCGCGTTCCCCGCCCGTGGAAATTACATCCCCAGAGACACGCGAGAGGACTTAATAGCGTATCTCTTCGTCCCGAAAAATGCAACGGGAATTCTCCTGGAATAATTTATCTCGAATTTATGACTCGCGATTTTTTTACAAACTCTCAGAGAGACGTCTCGCAGTGAAATTTATCTCGAGACACACGCAAACTTTATTTCATTATACACCAGTTTAGATGGAAAAAATTATTTACCAAAGTTGGAACGAATTTTCTTTACCAATATTTGCTCGTTTATCAAGTTTCACAGTCGAGCAACCAAGCTGGTAAAAGTGACTAATTAATATAGATAATTTCGCTATATTTTTCTTAAACTTCCTCGTTGACAAATTTCGTTCAACGTGGAACAAATTGACGTGTTAGAAGAGGGTTGCTGTGTTATACGAGGACGACTGGTATCAATTTATTCCCTGATTCGCCAGGTGGAACGAATTTTCTCAACGAATATTTACTCGTTTATCAAGTTTAACACTCGAGCAATCAAACTGATAAAATTGTTCAATTAATATAAGTAATTTCACTATATTTTTTTTAAACTTCCTCGTCGACAAATTTGATTTAGCATGGAAGAAATTAACCGTGTTAGGAGAGGGTTGATGGTAACAGAGACGGCGTGTAATACGAGGGCAGCTGGTATCAATTTATTCGCTGACTCGCCAGGAAAGCATTGGTAGACACGTTCCCCTTTATCCTGTTTGCTGATCCTTTATTCATCAGCAAACAAGCTGCTGAACGCGCTCGAAAATGGCGATCGTCGAGTGAGGGGGTCGCGCGCGCGACGAGATCACGGAAAAAGACGGAAACCAGCTGTATACGTTGGAAATGTCCACGGAGATAATCCACGTCGTCGATTTATCTGTACAGGAAGCGCGCAGCAAACGATGGAAACGCGACGCTATTTTTTTCTCTCTCTCTATTTTTTTTTTTTTTTTTTAAACAAAGTACGATCGTCGCCAGTAAACAACGAATCGGCGAGCAGATTCGATTTTTATGCGTTCGTCGCACCCAGTTTTCAGCGTCCTCCTGATCGCTGTCAAAAATATCGCGACCGCTTGCGAGCAACGCTCGTCGTTCGTTGCTCTTTCGATTTTCAGTTCGAAGATATTTATACGCGCGGATTAAATTCTGCGATTCGACTGGGAAATCTGTCGTCACTTTCGAACCCGTCGAAACGGTCCAAATGATCGATCTATGGTTTCTCTTTAGAAATACACGAGCGCACTTTTTTTTTCGTCACACTTTGTACAATAGAAATTTTGATATTACTCAAAAATTGTAACTACTTTTAGATGTTACATCTGCATGCTTTGCTTCAATTCTCAGCGACTTTTTTTTTATGAGAGAACACAATTAGAAATCTGTTTTTGCAGTTAACGAAGCGATTGGTAGACTCTTTCAACCCCTACACTATTTTACACTCTTTTATTTTAAGAGTTTATGAATAGAATATCGATATTTAAATATTTATAAATTTCCATTCATTAACTTGAACCATAAAAAAAATTAAGACCATCAAAGAGGTAGATCTTCCATGAGTTTCTAAAAGAATTCATCCTCTTCTTCTTCTATTGCTCCAAAAAAAAATTAAGACCATCAAAGGGGTAGATCTTCCACGAATTTCTAAAAGAATTCATCTCCTTCTCTTTCGATTGCTCCAAAAAAAAAATTAAGACCACCAAAGGGGTAGATTTTGCACGAATTTCTAAAAGAATTCATGCCCTTCTCTTTCGATTGCTCCAAAAAAGAATTAAGACCACCAAAAGGGTTGATCTTGCACAAATTTCTAAAAGAATTCATCTTCTTCTCTTTCGATTGCTCTTTGCAGTTCAAGTGTAAAGCAGTGGCATTCGAGATACATTCGAATCGATGATGCACAACTGCGAAATATGAAAGCTCAAATCGCTCGCAAACGAGGAAGTAAACCGATCGAACGAGATCGTGAACGTTGAAAAATTCATCGAAGGGTGTACGAAAAGGGGTCGTTGAAATTTTAAGCCACGATTCAATTACAGGCTGGCTTGCGAGGAGCAAACGCCGCGAGAGCAGCGCGGCTTAAAAGACGCGCGCGTTCTCCAAGCGTTCTCCAAGAGGATCCCAGAGGGACCACGTCTTTGCAAGCACGACGCTTTGGTAACCGTTTGTTTTTCGCCTCACAGCGATCGCGTGCCTTGTTTTACGCTCTGCTACCAGCGATTCGTTTCAATCTGCGCACACTGTGTTGAAAATAATGAGAAATCTAACGGATTGAAGTCTTAAAAAGACTTTTTTGAGACAAGTCGAGCAGTGATATCTGTTTTAAATTCGCTATTGATTTAGTTTACTTGTTTTTATGCTTCTTTTTCTCTTCAAATCTACTTACAACTCACTCTCTGCAGATCAAACCATTAATCGATCGATGAAAGCATCGAAAATGCGATGAGCCAGACAAATTAGAAAATCCGTGTCTTCTGAAGATAGTCGCGGAGGATTCGCGGAAAATGGCCGCTCGTTAAACGGAAACAGTCTTCTCGTCCCAATAACGAGGCACGCGATTTCGCGTCGCGTCGTAATTGTTACTGGCGTCCCATCGACTCTGGCAATAGTTTGGCGTACTCGAGCCTCGTTCGAATCTGAATACCAGCAGACATAATGGCGCGAAATCTTCGAACTAGGTACACGCCCATCCAAGTTTCACCGTATTTTCACCGTCGCTGGAGACAGGGAAATGTGACGCGCTCGAGGCGTCCCACGCGGGGGTGCAAAGAGGCGTCGAATCGAATCCGAGATCGACGTCACGTTAGAACTAACTTCGCGTACAATGGAATGGTACCTCGAAGAGGCCCTCATTTGCTAAAATTGATTCGATCGATCGATTCATTGGTTATCTGCGATATTTGATTTTTTATAGACTCGTTAATGTTAGTAGCATAAATTATTCATACTCGTTGAATTATTTTTTTTTTATACACAATAGTGGCTTGCAAGAATTTCTCTTGCTCCTCGAATTTTAGCAGTAAAAATTATTCGTATTCGTTGAAACATTTTTCTTTTTATACGAAATGATGGATCGCAGGAATTTATCTCGCTCCTCAAATTTTAGCAGTAAAAATTATTCGTATTCGTTGAAACATTTTCTTTTTTCATACTCAATGATGGCTCGCAAGAATTTCTCCACAAATCTTCTCTGAATCAGGTTAATATTAGCAGCAAAAATAATTCGTTCTCGTTGAAACATTTTTCTCTTCATAAGCAATGATGGTTCGCAAGAATTTCTTCTCGAATCTTCTCTGAATCAGGTTAACATCAGCAGCAAAAATGATTCGTACTCGTCGAAACATTTTTCTTTTCACAAGCAATGATGTCTCGCAACAATTCCTCCTCGAACCTCCTCCAAATCACTATCTTCGATTTTCCCAAGAATCCTCATCATCGCGCGAGCGTCTCACGACCGACTGCACTCGCCAGAACAACAGCAAAGATTGCAACTCGCTCGACTTCCTCGTCCAACCCCCTCTCGCCAATTCCACCCCTTTTGTTCCAACGAACGAATAAACGCTGAAGAGCAGGGCCGGACAAAAGATCCGTAGCTGGTGAAAGTTAGGCGAAAAGTCGTCGGTCTCCGCGCGATGTATTCGAGATCGGAACCGTTTCGAGGGGGTTGAAACGGGGCTGCTATGGAGAACGCTTCGAAGCTTTTCTCCACGCGCACGGTTTTCACGGAGGACTCTCTTCCACCCCTCTTTTTTTTTTTTTTTTCTAACCAACCCCTCGCAGCCACTGGCCGGCTTTTGTCGCCGCTTCCAACGATAAAGAATGCGGGGACGCGGGCTTTGGAGGAGATACAGGCACCGTGGTGGCCCTTTTTGTCCCGTGGCCCGTGACGAGAACCGTCCCGACGCTTTTATCGCGAACGTCGTCACCCGTCGCGACGGAAACGTCCGTAAGAAAAAAAGAAAAATGGCCACCAAGGGCCTGCTGCGGTTTTAATTCGAACTGTAGCCGTGCGAGCGAGTTACTCGCGATATCGATCTCAGTTTCAGGGGTTGAATGGAGGGGTGGACTGGTCGAGGAGTAATCGCGAGTCTCTTGGACGTTGTCGTCCAGAAAATTCCTGTTTATCGACCATCTGATTTGTGGAATGGCGATACGAAGTCCTTGAAGTGGACGTTTGACTTACGAGCGACGCTCGCTACCCTTTGGTAGATTTGAAATCTATCATCTGGTTTTTTTATTTTCGATCACGCGTAGTGGAGTTTCTTATCGTTGATTTAGATGCGAGGCTGGATGATTTCAAGTGAAAAGGGGCTTGATTATTCGTTGATACCATGGAGGCCTCGACGAGCCTCTAATCAGATCATTTCGAGAGCTCGAATCGCTGATTGGCGAACGCTGCAGCTCTCGTATCGATATTTGTCTCTGTAACTCTTTCTTATTTTACTTTAACTAAACACAAGAATTATTCTTGTTTTATACGTTGAAAGAAATTCTTTTAAATCTACTTTTTTTTTAAATACAAATTATACATTCATCACTTATTTCTTTCAACTACTAAAACCAGTAGCACCAAATTTCTTCTTTACCAAGCGTTCTATGATACTTTTTACGAGCATTAGTCTACTCGCGAGCTCCTCTCTTCGATTTTCATTCTCTCCCAAGAAAAGAGAGTTCTCGTTGAAAAGACTCGCTGTTTGGCCGCTTGATTTATGATACTCTGGCGTCTAAGGTCTTTTGTTAGGGTAATTTCTCATATAACACCGTTAACGTTGGTTGAACGTAATCGTAACACGCTGTACATCGCGCGGATGTTCGTTTACGAACGAAGGCTCGCTGGTTGGGACTTTAAATGGAATCAGCAGGGGTACCGGAAATAAGAGCGACCTATTTCTTTCCGCGGATATTGATCAACCCGTGGCGAAGCGGGTCTGAGAATCGACGACACCGCGCTAAGTGCTCTCGTGTCCGCGGAAATTCCACGATTTTCGTCTGTCCCCCCTCGTTCGAGGCTCTGCGAAATATTGGAACCCTCCGAGAACCGAGCAAATACGAGAAATTGCGGGTCAATATCGAACGTCGCTACCTGCGCAGCTCGAAAAAGTCCAAGTATTCTTTAACTTGTGAAAGAATCGTGTAACTTGCGAGAATTTTGAACTATGAGCGATTGCAAATTTGATAGTGTAACTCACGAGAATTTTGAACTATGAGTGATTGCAAATTTAGGAGTGTAACTCGCGAGAATTTCAAATTATAAATGATTAGAAATTTGGGAGTGTAATTCGCGAGAATTTCAAGTTATGAATGATTAGAAATTTGAGAGTGTAATTCGCTAGAATTTTGAACTATGAGTAATTAGGAATTTGGGAGTGTAGCTCGCGAGAATTTCGAACTACGAGTAATTGCAAATTTGGGAGTGTAATTCGCGAGAATTTCGAATTATGAATAATTAGAAATTTGGGAGTGTAACTCGCGAGAATTTCAAGTTATGAATGATTAGAAATTTGAGAGTGTAATTCGCTAGAATTTTGAACTATGAGTAATTAGGAATTTGAGAGTGTAGCTCGCGAGAATTTCGAACTACGAGTAATTGCAAATTTGGGAGTGTAATTCGCGAGAATTTCGAATTATGAATAATTAGAAATTTGGGAGTGTAACTCGCGAGAATTTCGAACTACGAGTAATTAGAAATTTGGAAATGTAACTCGCGAGAATTTCAAGTTATGAATGATTAGAAATTTGGGGGTGTAACCTGCGAAAATTTCGAACTACGAGTAATTAGAAATTTGGGATCGTAACTCGCGAGAATTTCGAACTACAAGTAATTAGAAATTTGGGATTGTAACTCGCGAGAATTTCAAATTATGAATGATAAGAAATTTGGGAAACCTACGTGGGCGAGGTTGAATAACGCTTATTTGTAATAACAAAGCAAATAATTTATTTTATCATCATCGAGATCACGATTAAACTCCTCTGTTTTTGGCTTTCTCCAAAATTGAAACTTCTACCTTTTTTTAAACAACATTAAAGAATCTCACAATCTTCGATCGCAATCAGTGGCAAGAAAATTAATTAAAATATCTACTCTCTTACGATACTTCCTCCAAGATCGATAATAAGAATCATCTGAAACTATAAAACCGTGGAAATTTCGCAACTGACGCCAGATAATTCATAAAATCGGAAAAATCGCGAAGCAGGGGTCGAGTATCAGAGGATGGCAAAAAGAGGATATTATGTCCGATAAAATGGCCCGTAAAGGGCGTCGAATCGGCATGAAAATATCGCGTAATAACCGTGGAAACGCTGGCTCGTCGCTTTCGGGTTTTCCCCCTGTGCACAGGTGACAACGTATATTTATTACCGTTTCTACTGGTGACTTATTACCAAGCGCGGGTAATAACGAGCCGGTGGATTTATCGTGGCCGGCTGTTAACCCGATCTGAATCGATACACGCGACTGTATATCTCGTTACGTGGGAACGTGCCAATTTTCATATTCGAGAGCAACGCTGGGACCATTCGACGCGTCCTGCCGCCATTTGCACCAAGGATGACCAAATGCTGCAGGATTAAACTCGTCCTCTTACGATTCTCCAAAAATTTCTGACTAAAGAGCTCCTCAGAGAAGCTTAAATGACTCTCAGCAACGATTCTTTATTTTCTATTCGCATAAAAAGAAACGACTGTGTAATTGTTGAAGTGTGTTCGAAACGACAGCGATTTAATGGCAGAAATAGCGATCTCAGATAATTTGTCAACCCTTTAGATTCTACTCTCTTCTTTTCTGAACATACAACTTCCTTTGGAGATCGTTTTCAGGGACGTAACGTCCTTCGAACGACCAAGAGATTTCTGATTAAAGAGCTCCTCAGAGAAGCTTAAATTACTCTCAGCAACGATTCTTTATTTTCTATTCGCATAAAAAGAAACGACTGTATCATTGTTGAAGTGTGTTCGATTTAATGGCAGAAATAGTGATCTCAGATAATTTGTCAACCCTTTAGATTCTACTCTCTTCTTTTCTGAACATACAACTTCCTTTAGAGATCGTTTTCAGGGACGTAACGTTCTTCGAACGACCAAGAGCACGTCTGCACGTGAATTGCCTTAATTCACTTTTTCTCGCGCGATAAAACGCGTGTGCGAGACCAGGAGAACGCTGTTGAAGGGGTGGTGGAGAACAGCTGTGACGATAAAAGCGTGGCTACGGTTCTACGAAGAAAAAGCCAGCCCATCCACGACGAGAAAGCGATGTTTCGCGAACAGACTGGTAACAGAGCGACGAACAGCTTCGAGTAATAGACAGAGGGTAAAAATAGGAAGGAAACGTGACCCTGGAGGCGTTTCGATGCGCGAATGTACGCCTTTTATGCAATCGCAGGGATGATGCCGTGGAGGGACGCGAATTTTCGCCAGTCTAGCGCCTCAGGGTCTCTATCGCTGGCATCCTTTCGAAACTTTCCACTTTGCACCCTTTGGGAGGCTATGTCGCTCGAAGATTGCACGAAAATTCCGCTCCACCCCCTCTGCGCCTCGAGAGCCTCCCCAATTTCGCATAATTTCCACCTTTAGGGTATTTTGGAGCTTTGTTTCGAAGAATTTCACGTATCGAATAATTAGATTCGAAAATCGTGCAATTATACAAATAAAAAGAAACCTGCTTGCTTTGGGGCATTGAGAGCCTCCCCAATTTCGCATAATTTCCACCCTCAGGGTACTTTGGAGCTTTGTTTCGAAAGAATTTCATGTATCGAATAATTGTATTCAAAAATCGACCAATTATACAAATAAAAAGAAACATGCTTGCTTTGGGACCTCAAGAGCCTCTCTAATTTTGCACGATTTTCACCCTCAGGGTACTTTGAAGCTTTGTTTCGAAAGTATCTCACGTATCTAATAATTAGATTCAAAAATCCTTCCATGATAAATAAGAAAAGAAATCTGTTTGCTTTGGGGCCTTGAAAGTCTCCCCAATTTCGCACAATTTCCACCCCTTTTTAGGGGTGGAACTTCTTAAGAGTAACTCCTATTCTATATTCTATAATTTCACCCCTAAAAGGGTGCTTTGGAGCTTTGTTTCGAAAGAATTTCACGTATCGATTAATTATATCCAAAAATCGTCCAATTATACAAATAAAAAGAAATATGCTTGCTTTAGGGCCTTGAGAGCCGCCCCAATTTCGCACAATTTCCACTCTCAGGATATTCTGGAGCTTTGTTTCGGAAGTATTTCACGTATCTAATAATTATATCTAAAAATCGTTCCATGATAAATAATAAAAAGAAAGCTGCTTGCTTTAGGGTGTCGAGAGCCTCCTCAATTTCCACCCTTAAAAAGGGGTGGAACCCCTTAAGAGTAACTCCTATTCTATATTCTATAATTTCACCCCTAAAAGAGTACTCTGGAGCTTTGTTTCGAAAAAATTCCACGTATCGAATAATTACATTAAAAAATCGTCAAATTATACGAATAAAAAGAAACTTGCTTGCTTTGTAGCATCGATTACACGGTCTCTCACGAACGATGATTACACTCAGCCGTTATCGAGTTTCCGCAACGCGAATCGGCAATGTCCGATGCAAATAAGGCCCGGCTCGTCCGCTCTGTAAACGCGATAAAATAATTCACCAACGGGGGCGCACTATCGGCGAACGCGTTACGATTAGCTTAACCGCGTGTGTTCGAGCTGGCCGTGAATTCGAAGACCAATCGATCGATCGCGTCGGGGTATCAAGGCCCTCGTCCACCCTCGCCAAAGTTAATCGTTTCGATCGTCGAGGGAACAGGGGGACAAGCGTTTCCGTGCTCGACAATCGAGCATCGATCGAGGATCAGTGGCCTCTGATTCCACGTGTTTCGTTACCAAAGTCGCTTCAGGGTTGTAATTCGCGGCGGTTGTCCTCGAGGACGTCGAACTTCGAGCGTTTTTCTTTCTCGTGGTCGTCGAGTGTCGCGTTGGTTTTCAGGGTAACGTGAAACTGACGTTTCGAAGTGAGGTTGAGTGTCGCGTCGGTTCCATGGGGGTTGTTGGTACCTGGTTAAGGGTTGTTTCGTAATCGTTCTGCAAGTCATCGTGAAATTTGTGATAAAGAAATGGTTTTTTTTATTAGTTCATGTATAATTGTTCTTCTTCTCTTTTTTAATATTTTAGGGTTGATATTAGGGTTATTTTAGTGTAATTTAACCCTGTTAATTAAAGGGATGTAACGATGAAAAATATAGCTGTACAATTCCTGATAACAGAAATGGTTTTTTAAATTGTTTTATGTATAATTGTACTTTTTTTGTTTTTAATATTTTAAGGTTGATATTATGGTTATTTTAACGCAATTTAATTCTGTTGATTAAAGGGGATGTAACAACGAAAAATGTAGTTGCGTTCTCGTTAAAGTGACTCGAGACTTCAAAATTATTCTGCGTTATGAACATACGAAAATATGAAGGGCTCTTAAAAATGGTTAATTAAATACAGTTCGCTTGCAGCATATGTTTATTAAACGAGAAATTCCCGTTCTGACGTGTAATTATGTTCGACTGACTCGAGCTTCGATATTGAACAATGCGTACGACGGGGGATAATTAAATTCAATCAGCGAAAAATTACCAACCCCCTGACCACGCTCTTGTAGCCTGTGTGTTTTTCAAATTGAATGAAAACAGGCGAAAATTCCGCCAGGCGCCATCCAATTTACGGAAACGCTCCATTCAGACGGAAAATCGAGGCGGGGACTGAAAGAAGCTTATCCTTCCTCTCGAATCGCAGCTTCATTCTCGTCACGTTCGATCGACGACGCCCACGGTCCTCAAGGTTTCCCCCCCCCCCCCCCCCAAAAAAAAGGTGAAAAAAGGGAAAAAGAAATCTCCCTGCCAATTTCGATCGTCCCGTTTTCCATCGCAGACGGTCATAATTGATCGATCACGACGTCGAGCCCCATCTGCGCAGAGGCGCTCGTTATTTTCCCCGTTCGTCGCTTCATTATCTGCTCGAATAATATGCTTCTCTCGAGGAACCCACCCTTTGGTCTCGACCCACGATTCACCCCTCGCCAAACTCTTATTGTGGCGATCGTGTTACCTCGTTTCGTCGCTTTCTTAACCCCGCGTCACGTTTCGAGTCCATCGCCTTGGAATAATATCCGTTTCACCCCCAAAAGGGGGTGAAACGAGCGATTTCTCGATTTTTTAACATTGCACTGTGTGAAAGGAGCGTCGAAGATGGGATGAGAATTATTTAGATGTTTGATTAAGGGTGGATTGCTCGTTTTTTGGATGGTTTGGGGTGGAAGATTTGGAGAGGGATGTGGAAGTAAAAGATGAGAAGTTTTAAGATATTTTAGGAGTACCTTAGCACTTCTTTTTCATAGAGATTGGATAGTGGTTAAAGAAAGCTGAGAATAAGTATGAGTCCTTTAATTTTACCCCACGAGTTTGCTTTTTAGTTATTTTGGAGATGAAAGATTTGGGAAGGGATGTGGAAGTTGAAGATGAGAATTTTGAAGATTTTTTAAGAGTACTTCAGTTCTTCTTTTTCATAGAGGTTGGATAGTGTTTGAAGTAACCTGAGAAGAAGCATGAGTCCTTTAACTTTACCCCACGAGTTTGCTTTTTCGTTATTTTAGAGATGAAAGATTTTGTTTGAAGATGAAAATTTTTAAGATACTTTAAGAGTACCTTAGTTCTTCTCTTTCAGTAACCTGAGAATAAGTATGAGTCCTTTCATTTTACCCCACGACTTTCAATTCTCATTTGAAAGTGACTATCACCATTAAACATTGCAATCACCATCGACTACTCAATCCTCGCCTTTTAATTCCTCCAAACATCCCCATAAACAACAGCGCCGCAAGCAGAAGAGCAACAAGCATCGCGTGAACCAAAGACAGCTCTCTGTTCACCCTTTTAATCCCCCTGACTGCGACACAGCTTCATCGAGCAACCCTTCGCGCTCGAACATCTGTTTTAACAACCAACCGCGAGTACAGCGTCGTTTCAACCCCTTCGTCGCGACTCAGAAGACACGAAGAGGAGGCACAGAGGGACGTGTCGCGTAACAAGGAACTGTGTGCACGTGCGAGCATCGATTCGTCTCGAAAATGGGTTAACACGTCCCTCAGTTCTAACCAACGCTCGTACGCGCAATAAAATCAATGCGAGGAGGTACAATGGGCCGTAAGAGGGACAGAGAGGGACAGAAAGGGACACAGAGGGGGTTGTGGAGACGTAATAAAGTGGGCCACGTAGGATAGTCGCATAATCTATCCGGCTCGCGGCAATTACGTCTCCGAATCGCGTTTAACTGGCGCCGTTCTGAATTTCGAGCGCTGATATCCCCAGCGCCAGTGATTAATTCACCCGGGAAATTGCTGGAAAATCCGCCAGAGAGTTAATTGTCGCTGGAGACCGCGAGACCTGATTCAGAATCGGGCGTTCCATGCGAGATAATCGCAGATTTTTCCTCGATCGACGCGCGATGGACTTTGCTCGACACTTTTTGGTCGATGCTTGCAGATAAAAGGGTTTTTATCTCGGAAAAATAAGAAAATCCTCGATCGTGCGTCGATGAACGTTGCTCGACACTTTTTCGTCGATGTTTGCAAATAAAAAGAGCTTTATTTCGCAAAAATAAGAAAATTCGCGATCGTTTGCAGATTTTTCATCGATCGACGCACGATGAATGATGATCGACACTTTTTGGTCGATGTTTGCGGATAAAAGGGACTTTATTTCGCGAAAATGAGAGCATTTCGATCGTCGTCGATGTTGGTTCGAGCAGTCGCGCTCGAACGATACCAGAATCCGATCCTCTCATCGAACTGCACCCCTCGCAACTTTAACTCTCGACTCTCGCTCTCCGCTTTTCACTCTCGACGAGAACTTTTTCGAAAGCTGACTATTCTCTAGCGACTGACACTTTCACTCTACCTGCTCCTTCAATTGATGCAACATTCGAAATCTATCGCGTGCCTTTTAAAACAACCCTTGCTCGCACCAATAACAAACCAAACTAATTTCCACCAAGATACTCCAGCTTATAAAAAATATTTAATTAAAAAAAAACAAGAGAATTTCAAAGTCACCCTCGTAATTTACACGAAAACAATAAAACAAGCTTATTTCCACGAGGATACTGTTCGAATTTCTACGAATTTCTCGCTTACAAAAATATTTAATTAAAAAAAAACGAAGGGAATTTCAAAGTCACCCTGGTAATTTACACGAAAACAATAAAACAAGCTGATTTCCACGCAGCTACTCTCCGAATTTCTACGAATGTCTCACATACGAAAATGTATAATTAAAAAAAAGCGAAGAGAATTTCAAAGTCACCCTCGTAGTGTACACGAAAAATCCTCAGCCCTTCGCGCGAAGTATCGTTCGACATTTAACGTTCATCCGCGAAAGAATCCTTTCGCGTCGATTTCCGCTCGACACGGACGGGGCTGATTAATTAACGCGTGATACAAAACCGTGGGCCGGATTTAATCGAATTCATCGATCACAGGCTGCTCGTTTATTCCTGATTCAGACGCGCGGATGTTAATTAACGTCGATCAGCGCGGGGGATGCCCGCCGCGGGCGGATCCGTGTTTACAAGCGAGGAAAATTCGGAAAATTACTACCCCTCGCGCGTAGTCGCGCATCGACGCTTCGAGTGACCGTCACGCGTGCACCAACGAACCCTACAACCCCCAACTGGGGGATGATACTTGAAAATAACGGGGCGTTCGCCGTAGGCGCGTTCCTCTTCAACCACTCGACCACCCTCTGGGCTGTTGATTAATTTCGCGATCGCGTATTCATCGTGTACAGAGCAATTAACCGTCCAACCGCGAGACTCGTCGCGCAGGATCAGAGAAACCACGTTTTTTTTTTTTTTACCAAAAGCGTTGTAGATGTTAATAAGTAAGACTTGATAGAAGATCTTGCGTTGCGAACGACTGGCATGGTTCATCGTGTGCCCAGCAATCAAGCAATATTTTAACTCTCTATGGACCGAATTTTTGTTTTCTGGGCCGTTGATTAATTTCGCGATCACGTATTCATCGTGTACAGAGCAATTAACCGTCCAACCGCGAGACTCGTCGCCCAGGATCAGAGAAACCACGTTTTTTTTTTTTTTTTACCAAAAGCGTTGTAGATGTTAATAAGTAAGACTTGATAGAAGATCTTGCGTTGCGAACGACTGGCATGGTTTATCGTATGCCCAGCAATCAAGCAATATTTTAACCCTCTATGGGCCGAATTTTTGTTTTAAATCCAAGAAAATTGTGGGAACGAAAAATCAGGAATTATAAACCTACATATGCAAATGAAAAGAAATTTTTGCATTTAAACTATTTTATTGTGATACACTTTGCGACTTTCAGGTCACATCGGCCTATAAAGTTTCAATTATTTTGTAAAATGTGACTTGAAACACCCTTCTCTAAGAAGGAGGGTGACTTAAGGGTAGAAAATGTTAGTGATTGGGATTTAACAAAATCGGGAATAACCAATCGAAAGGCGTGAGAAATATATCGGGTTGACGAAGTAAAGAGGCGATCGCATTAAATAAAATTAAGATTGAAACGCGTTGCTTCGCTTTTAAAGAGACGGTCGCACTAAAAAAAATTAAAATTGAAACGCGTTGCTTCGGTTTTGCTGCAAATAAAAGAGGAGAAATAGAAAGAAAAAAGAGAGAAGAAAGTTTCATTCTGGGCCTGCTAGTGGACTCATCAATAAAACTACTTAGCAGGCCCAGCTATAGACGCTGGGCCCTTTAATGGCGAATGTCGCGAGGCCACCACAAAATAATATAATATAGCATCAAATAAAAAGCTCTAAAAACACCTTCGTAACTTTGCACCCCGTCTCGAACATCCTGAACACTTAAAAAAAAAAATAAATAAACTCTTAGTCATAGGTACTCTTCAGCGTGTTGAACAGGCTGAAGAGTTTGGGAAGATTTCGAGATGGGAAGAGATTACGCGGGTGGAGAGTTGAAGTTTGGAGAATTAAGACGCGAGGGTTAAAAGTTTCGCGACGAGGAACCCCGTGGATCCTTTAACGAACGCGCGAGGATAATCGCTGAAAAATCCTGCCGATCCCCGGCTCGAACGCCCCCTCTAATTAACTGTCCTCGCGAGAAGACACGAAGTTGGCGAAACTCGAGCCGCGAGGGGGATGGTTTCAAATGCTCGCGAGTTAAAAATCAGCTGAGAGTGTAAACATTTCGCCCCAGACTACCGTGACGTAGACGTTAACTCGTGGAACTGTATAACACTCTCAAACGAGTTAATCTTCCTTTCAATTAAAACGGGCTTAATTACCAATTTTCAAAAAGGCTCGTACATGAACCTCGCAGAATCTGAATAATTGCTGCCTCTCAACGTTTCTATGAATAACGAATTGGAGATTAAAAGAATCTCCAACTTCATCATCTCTACTTCTATCCTTGCCACGTTTAACACGTTGACGCAAATGACGTCTATAGCCGTCCTTGGCGATTAGTAGGCAAATGACGGCTATAGCCGTCAAGCGTATTTTAATTAATAAAAAAAGAACAGCGTCAGTACGATGTGTACTAACGCATACACTTGTTAATTATTGAGTAACACATCTAGAAAAAAAGTGATAGCACGGCAGACAGCAACATAAAACCTAAACTCGATTTCATCTGGCAATCATAAATAAAAAAAAAAATAAAAAAGTGTTTTTGAGGGTGATCGTGAAGTCAAAAATGTGCATCAACGCGTTAAACACCCCCTCCACAGTTCCAGACTTCTAAAAACATTAATAAAATAAGGATATTTCCTGTCATTAGTTTTTAGTCGAACTTCATGAACGTAACTCATCGGTTCGTCATCAATCTCGATGTATATCGATGACGAGGGGTTGCGGTGCAAGGGTTGAAGGGGTGGCTGTGGGTAAATTAGTCGAAGGAGTCAGTGAAATCAGGCCAGCTTGATCGAATTAATTCTCTCGGTTGCGAAATCGACGCGCGTTCGTCTGGCTCGATTCAACCCTCGAGGACGTCTGAACGTCGAGACCGGAAGTCCTTCGCGCGCTGGCTGGTTCCAGCCGCTGCGAGACAGACAGCCACCTCGCTAGACTTAATTGGCGACGGACAATCACGTCTGATAAGACGCGGCTATTAATGTTGCCCGTTCGATTGCCACCGATTATGCGAGACACTTCGAATCGCTTTGAGGCCGTTTCGATTGGATTAGTCGCGGTTTCGAGGCGTCTCTGTAGATAACGGGTGGGTGAGGTTCATTTGAGGCGATTTAACGCTTGCAATTTGACAAAAAGACGGTTATTGCTGTGTGATTTCAAGCATATATTTCGTCTTTACTTAAAATTCTTCTCACAAATATTTTTCGAAGCTTTCTTTTACAATTTTTTTCTTTCAACTTCGAGTTTTCAGAGACGTCACTGTTTCTGTAATTTCAACCACAGCTTTCGTCTTTACTTAAAATTAATTTCATTAATATTTCTTCGATTTTTTCTTTTTTCAAAGTTGAGTTTTCAGAGATGTTAAGGTTTCTGTGATTTCAACCACAGCTTTCGTCTTTACTTAAAATTCATCTCACAAATATTTCTCGAAACTTTCTTCACAATTTTTTTCTTTCAACTTCGAGTTTTCAGAGACGTCACTGTTTCTGTGATTTCAACCACAGCTTTCGTCTTTACTTAAAATTCATCTCACAAATATTTCTCGAAACTTTCTTCACAATTTTTTTCTTTCAACTTCGAGTTTTCAGAGACGTCACTGTTTCTGTGATTTCAACCACACCTTTCGTCTTTACTTAAAATTAATCTCACAAATATTCTCTCGAAACTTTCTTCACAATTTTCTTCTTTCAAATTCGAGTTTTCAAAGACGTCACAGATCCTCACCCTCCACGTGACTCGATCTTCACCAGAATTACAAAATTAGTGAGGCGTCTGGGTGGTGATTTAGTTGGACCAGGGTCGTCTCCCCAGTTGGATCTTTAATTCCATTCGTTAATGACGCGAGCGTCGTTCGTGATTCCAGTCGAGCTCGCAATTTCGATCACTCGATCGTGTACTTTGTTACGCGCGATCGTGCGCGAAAATTGGGATCTCGAAACGAATCGACACTGAATCTCAATTTAAAACACTGCTTTCGTGATTCTAGCCACAAGAAATCACGCCTCTACTAATTAACAATTATTCGCCTCGCTTCAGATTCTCAATGAACCCTTAAAATATTTCTCTACAAAATAAGATAACTCGAATACGTGTCAAACAGCAAAATAAAAATAATTCTCAACGATTATCAATTATTATAAATTATTATACAACTTTATAGATCAATTTCAACGACAGACGATAGCAAATCGACGAACGCAAGCCATCCAAGGTCCAGATTAGACCAGACACAACTTCCAACGAGGGAAGACTATGACAGACTTAGGTCATTTACAGACCAAGCTGTTGAGAACTTGAGCCGTTTCAAATCCCAGCTACGACGAGCTCAACCGATCCCAACTATTACCATTGCAGACGCAGACCAATCCTCGACTGCTTCTCGTCCCCACTTCCACCTATCCAGGACTGTTACCAACCTAAACAGTGATGGACCACGTCCATTCCAACTGCGAGTTACGACGGACGTAAACTATCCAACGACTTAGTCACCGTCAGTAGAACTATTCCAAGTTCAACGTACAGCTGCACCTAAGTTGCTCTAAAATTCGCCAGCGATACCCACGGCTTATTTAAGTCGCGATAAGCCGCCATTATGCCCCAACGAAGCCATCTTAAGCGTCGTTCTGAGTGGAATTTCGATTGTACGATGGCAGACTTTGAAAATTAATCGAGTAGAGTTTTTGAGAAATTTCCAGTATTCGAATGTGTTCGATGAATTTGTTACCCTTGATGAAGATAGCTTCTTCTTTGTGTCTACCAAAATTGGTGCCATTTTATTTCGAGAATCAAAGAAACGAAACTTGGATCTCGAGAATCAAGGAAACGATGCCCACGACTTATTTAAGTCGCGATAAGCCGCCAT
The DNA here is from genome assembly GCF_050948175.1 of Xylocopa sonorina. Lineage (NCBI taxonomy): Eukaryota > Metazoa > Arthropoda > Insecta > Hymenoptera > Apidae > Xylocopa > Xylocopa sonorina. The sequence continues at coordinate 9,828,217 of NC_135201.1, read as the reverse complement.
TATGCCCCAACGAAGTCACCTTAAGCGTCGTTCTGAGTGGAATTTCGATTGTACGATGGCAGACTTTGAAAATGAATCGAGTAGAGTTTTTGAGAAACTTCTATTATTCGAAGGTGTTTGATCAATTCGTTACCCTTGATGAAGATAGCTTCTTCTTTGTGTCTACCAAAATTGGTGCCATTTCATCTCGAGAACCAAAGAAACGGGAATCGTATTAATCGAGTAGAGTTTCTGAGAAATTTCCATTACTCGAAGGTGTTCGATCAATTCGTCACCCTCTATGAAGATAGTTTCTTCTTTGTGTTTACCAAAATTGGTGCCATTTCATTTCGAGAACCAAAGAAACGAAACCTGGCTACGAAAATCGTATTTTTACGCTAGAGTCGAGAGTTTCTGCAAGTTCCGCGATAAAACGTTACTTCGTCCCTTCTGTCAGGGGTTGTTTCCTTTTTCGCTCGACGAAACTTATTCATTATCTAAATAGGGACGTCCCTGTCGCTGGAAGTTGCTGGTAACTCGCGAACTCGATTTACCAGTGGCCCCATCCGGTGTCGCGGACCTTTCTCCCCTCGTTCGATCGAGGGTACGTAATAAAATCCATCGCGAGTGGTTCCTCTGGCGAACGGGGCGACGATTCGTCCGCTGGTTCTTCTGGAAGACGCGTTCGAACGATCGAGATTAAAATCCAGCTCGTTTCGAGGCACCAGCTGTTCTCGAAGCGCAGACGATCGTCGTCGATGGTCGTTTCGACAAACATGGGGGTAGTTTTTTTTTCCACGCAGTCTCCAGAAACAAGAAATTAGCTCGAACCGTGAATATTCATGGGTCGATGAGTGAATTGCGAGAAAGAAATTAATTTACTCTACGTCGATGAGTGTTACAGGGACGTGAATTATTCAACGACGAATATTTTTCAAGTCATTTTGCTCGAGCTGTGGGTCTGTAATAGTATATAGAAAATACGAGGGGTGAGTTTGCAGGGGTGGTTAAATAAATAGACGGTGAACGAGAGATAAATTTTAAAATATGAATATTTACATTGCATACATCGGATATTTGTCGCATGGAACTGTTCAATGGCCACTGTTTCTGTGCTTTATTTATAATCATAGACCTGAGCAATGTTTAAAAAATTTCTTTTATAAATCTCTGATATGAAGAATGTACAAATGCAATTCATCTCTCTCGTATGGTACAAACTAATCGATCAATCCAATTACGCACGACCACCATTCTCAGCAAATACCCCACAGAAATGATCCATCTGGAGAACGTAATTAATTAACAACCCCTGGTTAAGTACATCGTGCATCAAGCATCGCGTAATCGGATTGGCGATTCGAGGACCACGTTCGAAACGCAACAGTGCCAAAGAGAGAGATACATTCGGATCGATGAAAAATTCAGACGACCAAGATCACCATCGACCAGCTGGGAAGCTGTGGAGAACTCAAACAACCCCCAAGCGTCGTTGCTCGAATCTCACAGCTGAAAATTCAACAATCAACTCCACTCGTAGATCCGCCTCATCGACTGCGTCCTCAGCTTCAGACGAGAACCCAAAAGTTGAAAGAGGCGGCCATGCGTGTGTAATGTCAAATACATTTTCCATTAGAGGTACCAAGAAATAAGATTGAAGACTTTATTTCCAAGAAATAAGATTAAAGTCCTTGTTCCACCACCCTAAAACTATAATACATAGTATAAGAAGACCTTGAGAAATTGTCCAGTCTTCAGTCTTGATTAATCCTTCCATACTCGTCTATACTGTGAGACTCTGATATTGTAACAAACTTTATATTTCAATTATTAAATGAAAAGTCGAGTGAGCAATTTTTTAAAATCACTTTGCAACATTTTACGCGACACGTGCGAGGGGGTTGAAACCAGTGAGAATGGAATTCGAACTCTCTCACTGTGCTACTTGAAGCCAGGAGTAGAATTGTCCAGTCTTTAGTCTTGATTAATCCTTCCATCTTCATCTATACTGTGAAACTTTGCACAAGAGTCGTCGCGATATTCTAACAAACTTTATATTTCAATTATTAAATAAAAAGTCGAGTGAGCAAAATTTTTCTGATTAATCCTTATACTTGTCTATACTGTGAAACTTTGCACAAGAGTCGTCGCGATATTGTAACAAACTTTATGTTTCAATTATTAAATAAAAAGTCGAGTGAGCAAAATTTTTCTGATTAATCTTTATACTTGTCTATACTGTGAAACTTTGCACAAGAGTCGTCGCGATATTGCAACAAACTTTATATTTCAGATATTAAATAAAGCAATTGCTCACTCGCATTTTTTTTTTAAGTCACTTCGCAACATTTTACGTGCCACGTGCGAGGGGGTTGAAACCAGTGAGAATCGAATTGGAACTCTCTGGCTGTGCTACTTGAAGCGAGGAGTAGCGGTTAACAAAATCGAGGCCAGCCCAATTTCCCTTCTACACTTCCACCCCAATCCACCCCAACAAGAAGACCTTGAGGAATTGTCCAGTCTTTAGTCTTGATTAATCCTTATACTCGTCTATACTGTGAAACTTTGCATAAGAGTCGTCGCGATATTCTGACAAACTTTATATTTCAATTATTAAATAAAGAGTCGAGTGAGCAATTTTTTAAAATCACTTTGCAACATTTTACGTGCCACGTGCGAGGGGGTTGAAACCAGTGAGAATCGAATTGGAACTCTCTGGCTGTGCTACTTGAAGCGAGGAGTAGCGGTTAACAAAATCGAGGCCAGCCCAATTTCCCTTCTACACTTCCACCCCAACCCCTCACCATCCGCTGCTTTCATCCGATTCTTCCGTCAGGGGTGGCGAACGACCGATAACAGGCTGGTCCCCGCTTTTTCCAGACTTCGTTCGCGACTTCTTACGCTCTGAACGAACCCTTGGACGCGACATGGCGAAAATGGTCGATGGATTTCGGCCACGCGGACTTCTCGAAGGGGTTGCCTCGGTCGAACGCGTTCTCAGAGCGCAGGGCGGGTTCTTGCGAGCTGGTGAGCGAGCTGGAGGGATGTTTTGCGAGGAGATTGATGTTGCTCGCGGGTAGGTAGTTTACCAAGGGTGTATTAAATACGACTTTGTTCGGGAGTCGTTGGAAAAAATTGATGCACAGGGGGTGCACGACGCTGCGGCTGGATTCGAGTAAATAATTGCTTTCAATTTCGCTTGATTAATGTATCGAGATTTTGCGTGGTAAGGAACGTTTATTTAACGACCCTCGAGGGTGCAATTATTTCTAGAATTTCATTTATAATTTCGCAACGATATATAATAAATACTGTTATTATTCTTCAATTTCAGACTAATTGCTTGGTCTCTGCTTAAAAACAGCCTCACTTTTTCCAATCTCTTTTAGCACAGATACGAGAGACGAGGTTAAAATGTATTATTTTAAGCGATACAATCAAACGCGACATTCCATTGTGGACTTTCGATGAAATTAAATCGAGCAGAAGTAAAGCGCCACGTTGAAATCCTTCAGTGGCCCAGAGCGTTCGTTTCATCCACGTTTCTGCATCTCTCTTCTTCGACGCTTGTTCTTATGTCTCGCGTGGAGCACGCAATAACCGTTTCGCTCGCGAAATCCACCCCCTCATTGTGCAGAGGAAACCGCGTGTCGCGGTGTCCTCCATTTAATTCTGCCCGCCATTATGGGCTCGTAACAGCCTCGCTCGCCGCCAAACACAGTCGAGAGTAAAAAGGCGAGGAAAATGAGCGAGGAATGAGCGAGGAAACTCTGGCTGGAAGAAATCAATTTCCAACGGAACTGGAAACGGAATTATAATATCGCGAACTTATTTCGCCCGTTTCGAACGGGGTGAAGGCGGGTGTGGAAACTCTCTCGAGTAGAAATCGAGCGTCCAGATGGGCAGATTCGATCGACGAGCCTCTTCGAAGATTAAATTTCCAAGTTTACGCGAGAGGGCCTCGAAGGGATGGAATTAGAGCCTGCGCGAGGAGCCTTCACCTTCGACGGACCAGAGGCTACCACTGGCCTCCCAATCTCGCGTAGAAATCGGTCGACCATCATCGAGATGGAATTTTCGAGTTACGAGAGCAAGGAGAACGTTTAATGAGCCCCAGACAATGAAAGTCGACCGAGTGGATTTAGCTGAGCGAACGATAGTAGAAAATTCTAACGAGCGATCGAACCTTCCGGGAAATCTGCGAGGGAATAGTCGGATTAAAAGGATTGTTTCACTCGAAATTACATTGTCGGCTATTATAAGTATTTTTAAGACAGATTTATTTTATTTCTAATAAAGAATGTGTATCCCTGTGTGGTGGGGAGCAGAATACACCCACAGTAGCCCCTGCTTGTCGTAAAAGGCGACTAATAGGGGAAGTGTAGCTCTAAAATTGTATATCTTCAATTGACTCTCATGTTCACGTCATTTCTTTAATCAAGCCTTCAACGCAATCCTCAAAAAAAAAAAAATTTTAATGTCGAAAGTCTTCGCAAGTCCTCCTAGAAGGGGTGGATATTTAAAGCTGTGATGATGAAGAACGATAGAGCTGGTAGGTCGAGTTAAATATCCCAACACTTATCTTCAATCGACTCTCACGTCTACACCATTTCTTTAGTCAAACCTTCAACGCAATCCTCAAAAAAAAAAAAAATATATATATATATATATAAACGTTGAAAGTCCTCGCGAGTCTTCTGAGAAGGGGTGGATATTTAAATTCGCGACTCTAAAGAACGATCGAGCTGGTAAGTCGAATTTTGAAGATTCCAACACCTATCTCCAATCGACTCTCACGTCCACACCATTTCTTTAGTCAAACCTTCAACACAATTCTCAAAAAAAAATATAAACGCTGAAAGTCCTCGCGAGTCTTCTGAGAAGGGGTGGATATTTAAATTCGCGACTCTAAAGAACGATCGAGCTGGTAAGTCGAATTTTGAAGATTCCAACACCTATCTCCAATCGACTCTCACGTCCACACCATTTCTTTAGTCAAATCTTCAACGCAATCCCAAAAAAAAATGTTGATGTCGAGAATCTTCACGAGTCCTTCGAGAAGGGGTGGATATTTAAATTCGCGACTCTAAAGAACGATCGAGCTGGTAAGTCGAATTTTGAATATCCCAACACCTATCCCCAATCGACTCTCACGTCCACACCATTTCTTTAGTCAAATCTTCAACGCAATCCTAAAAAAAAATGTTGATGTCGAGAATCTTCACGAGTCCTTCGAGAAGGGGTGGATATTTAAATCGACGATGATAAAGAACGATCAAGCTGATAGGTCGAGTTTTAAATATCCCAACTCTCACGTCTATTTTTTAAACTAAACCTACAATTCAACCCTCAAAACTAAAATATAAACGTCAAAAGTCCTCGCGAGTCCTCAGCGAAGGGGTGAATAGTTAAAACGAGTCCTCGCGAAGGGGTGGATACTTAAATCTACGAAGATAAAGAACAACCAAGCGAGTAGGTCGACTTGGAAGCCGCTGCTGGCGGCTGCTGACAGAACAATTTCATCGTTCCATCATCAGGGCTGTGGGATCGCGTCCCAGGGGTGGTTTCGAAGGGTCCCCACTCGCAATCGATAGGTAACGCCACCGCGAGCTCCCGATCCGACAGCCTGGGGCTCGATTTTCATCGAGCTCCATCGCGTGCCGGAAGCAGCCAGGCTTCCGAGCAATTAGAGGAATTTTGCTGACTGGCAAAGTTATTATAGAGCCCCGCGGGGACAATGACTGGCTCGTGGACACCTCGATGCAACCCTCTCCACTCCCACCACCCTCTGACAGCCGCCATTTTCGCTGTCGCGGACAAATTTCCGCGTTGTTTACGGTTTTAATCTTCTAAATCGACTGTGACGTCGTGCCTCGAGAACTGTGGACACTGCTGGCTAGATTCTTAAAGGGTTTCTCCTTCAGACGCTTCTTAGAAAGTTGCCAGGAAGATTCTTCGAGAAGCTTATCGTTTCTTTATTCAGACTGCGCCTTCTGGAGTTAATAACGAGAGCTGCGTTCTCTCACTGATTAGTTTGCGCGCAGTTTTCGTGCTGTCTAAAAAATTACAATCTCCAGGGTAGAAAGTGGAGGAACAGTCTCGATGTGGAAAGCAGAGTGCTTTCTAGCTCGAGGAACACGTCGACGAAATCTCGACGAGAAGAATCGAGCCAGGTTTTCTCTTCGCGATCGAAGTTTCGTGGCAAGGGTAGTTCGAGAAGGAGGGGTAAGTCTAATCCGATCTGAGAGGCAGAATCGAGAATCGAGGCATCTCGCGAGACACGAAACGCCCACGGTTTATCCGTCTGGTAACGGAGAAGTTGGCGCTGGTTTTCCACGACTTTTCCACGAGGATCGAAGACGCCACTCCGCGTGGAATAAGGGTGGTGGGGTGGTTTGCTGACTCGAGGCAGCGCAGCTACTTCGAACAATGGTAGTTTGTACCTCAGTGGATTTAATTGAATAGAAATTAGACCATCGATCAGCTGACGCGCAGAGGCGTCGTTGAACCATTTTACGATGCGTTTACCCGGAAAACCGACTGCCATCATTCGATGGATCGATTTTTCATCCGTGCTCGACGATTAATTAACTTTCTTATCGATCGAGCGATATGGCGCGTGGATGAATAGACGAAGGGGTTGTAACTGGGTTTCAGGGAATTTGGAATCGTTTGTAACCGCTTTATTAGACGTAGATTGCGATACCAGCTATTGGTGGATGTTCCATTTTATGTTGTGAGTGTTGCAGTGTTTGGTTATCGATGTTGAAATTAGGGGTTCGTGTGGAAGGGTTGGAATAAGGATGTTGCAGTTACCTTAACTGTGTCTAAGTGTTGTTTGATTGGATTAAATGGATGTCGAACATAAAGTAACATCTTCCACTTCGTTATTATCAATTGAATCGTTCACAGATCGTTAACATTAAAAAAAAAAATACTTCTCATTCAGCTGTTCAATTATAACTCTTGTTGCTACCTTTAAAATAAATTCATTCCATGACTATCTTAAAATAAGAGCCATTTGCTCAAAATTCTTCTCGTTACGTTCGTCGTTCACATCAGAAAAAAAAATACTTCTCATTCCACTGTTCAACCATAATTCTCGTCACTACCCTTAAAAACAAATTCATTTCACAGCTACCTTAAAACAAGAGTTTACGTGTGTTCATTTCACAAAGCACTCTCATTTGCTCAAAATTCTTCTCGTTACGTTCATCGTTTACATCAGAAAAAAAAAGCACTTCTCATTCAGCTGTTCAATTATAACTCTTGTTGCTACCCTTAAAAACAAATTCATTCCACAGCTACCCTAAAACAAGAGTTTACGTGTGTTCGTTTCACAAAGCACTCTCATTTGCTCCAAATTCTTCTCCAAAATCGACGCGTCTGATTCAAAAGAGCAGTTCCACGGATCGAACGCGCGTAGTTCGTGCACGTTTCCGGCGGAAACGCTGGTGGACGCTGAAAACGCGCGCGATGTTTGCAAACGTGGATCCTCTTGCTGGAAATTCGACGCTGTAGATCATGACCTCGACTGCGTTCGCAGTGATTTATCCCACGCTTGAATAGCTGGGGACCATTCGCGGGGGTTGGAAAAGAGGGATGCAGCTGCCACTCGTTTTGGCTGCGAGCAACGCGTTGGAAAATTGTGCCATTTCGCTTGTTTCCTTGCGCGATGTTTGGTCAGCATCGAACGTTCCATGGACCTTCGATACGCGAAGGGAATCATTTATCGTGGCAGTGGATGGCCATCGATGGACGATTTGGGGGAATGTTTGTCTTGGAGGAATGCTCGCTTCTTGTAGATCGAAACTATCTTTTTAAAAAAGTGGAGAAGTGCTTGAGAAATTCTTTATTTCGTATGGAATGATTAATTTTGTTTTGGTTCTGTGGCCATTTTTCACTGAGTCGTACTCTCAATTGTAACTGAGACATTCTGTTTTGATTCTGTGGCCATTTTTCACTGAATCGCACTCTCACTTGTCATTTTTGCATTTATCATCCATAATTGTCCAAGAAAGTACTGTGCTTTTTGACTGAGTTGTACTCTCAATTGTAACTGAGACATTCTGTTTTGGTTCTGTGGCCATTTTTCACTGAGTCGTACTTTCAATTGTAACTGAGACATTCTGTTTTGATTCTGTGGCCATTTTTCACTGAATCGCACTCTCACTTGTCATTTTTGCATCTATCATCCATAATTGCCCAAGAAAGTACTGTGCTCTTCAATTCATCAGTCATAGAAAATGATTAAAATTATTGAAAACAGTGTATTAATAAATTTTAATACACATTTAATTCATCCAAATATTCAATACACAATTTTTGGTGTATTAATAAATTATATTATTAAACATAAGAAGAATCTTAAGCAAAGAGGACCAGTAAAACGTTTAAACAGATCGAATAACTAGACTCGAAACTATAATAAACGAATATCGAGATCGAAACTGTTAGTAACGGCAATCGCACTCGAGAACACCCCATTTTTCCACCCCCTCGACGCTGTTTAATGCGCGTATTTGGAGAACGCGTGTCCGATAAAATGTTGCTCGCCTAAATATGTAATTGTTCGACAGCGTAACGGCGAAATATCCGTCGCGTTTCGCAACCGGAAACCCCCCCTCGAGTGTTCGAGGAATTTTCGATTTCGAGCGTTCGCCACCCCGTCGAAACTATTCGCCTCCTCGAGGTACGTTTCGCTGGGTCGTTGCATCGCTTTCGAAACGGCCATCGCGAAATTTGGGAATCGTGTAACGCAGCTGGCGAGCCAAATAAATTTGCGAACGGTTTTCATCGTATTTTCCTACGGATATTTAATATTATCGTCGAGATATACGAGAGAATGTTGCTGGAGAACGTAAAATAGCGAGATTTGCAAATTGAAACGCGTAACGCGAGAAATTGGTAATTCGTTACTTGTTTTTAGTATCGTTGAACACTTGGAGGTTTTTATTCGATTAGTATAGTTATTGTTAGAAGATACAATGGGGTGAAAGGGAAAGGGAAATGAAGAGAATCATCGAATATTAATTTCGTTAGTTGGTGGAAATGGTACCTGTGTACGCAGGTACAAAGAGAACTCGATGCTAGAATTTCCTTGCTAGTTAGGGCATTAATAATTGAAAGTAATTACGTGCTGTTCGAAATTTCCATAATTAGTAGACTTCAAAGTGCTTGTAAGCAGAGGGCCATAGAATTCCATTGCACACTGGAATACTAACGTGTTTAAGTAAATAGCAGAATGTTAAACGTCTTTGTAATCCTCTCTTCAAGCATACCCAAAAGTAACCAATGAAATAGTACAAGAAAAAAAGGACACTATATTCATTTCAATAGTCAATCTTCTTTGCCAAACATGAAAACCTTCACCAATCGCGTAAAACAATTTTAATAAACCGTGAAGCTAAAATTCCACCAACCAGTCTGTCACCTCCACTTTAAAAAAGGAGCTAAAATGTAACTAAAATACTCGAAGAAAAAAAGTACACTATTTATTCCAATAGTCCATCTCGTTTATCAAATATAGAAACCTTCGTCAATCGCATAGAACGATTTTAATAAACCTTGAAGCTAAAATTCCACCAACCAGTCTGTCACCTCCACTTTAAAAAAGGAGCTAAAATGTAACTAAAATACTCGAAGAAAAAAAGTACACTATTTATTCCAATAGTCCATCTCGTTTATCAAATATAGAAACCTTCGTCAATCGCATAGAACGATTTTAATAAACCTTGAAGCTAAAATGTAACCACTAAAATACTCAAAGAAAAAAAGGACATTTTATTTATTCCAATAGTCCATCTCGTTTGTAAAACATTGAAACCTTCACCAATCGCATAGACCAATTCTAGTAAATCTTGAAGCTAAAATGTAACCACTGAAATACTCAAAGAAAAAAAGTACACTCTATTTATTTCAATAGTCCATCTCGTTTGTCCAACATTGAAACCATCACCAATCGCATAGAACGATTCTAGTAAATCTTGAAGCTAAAATGTAACCACTGAAATACTCAAAGAAAAAAAGTACACTCTATTTATTTCAATAGTCCATCTCGTTTGTAAAACATTGAAACCTTCATCAATCGCATAGACCAATTCTAGTAAACCTTGAAGCTAAAATGTAGCCACTAAAATACTCAAAGAAAAAAAGGACCCTCTATTTATTTCAATAGTCCATTTCGTTTGTTCAGTATGAGAACTTTAATTAATCGCATAGAACGATTTTAATAAACCTTGAAGCTAAAATGTAGCCACTAAAATACTAAAAGAAAAACAGAACACTTTATTCATTCCAATAGTCCATCTCGTTTGTCAAATATAGAAACCTTCGTCAATCGCATAGAACGATTTTAATAAACCCTGAAGCTAAAATGTAACTACTAAAATACTCGAAGAAAAAGAGGATATTCTATTTATTTAATAGTCCATCTCGTTTGTCGAACACGAAAACCCTCATTAATCGCATAAAACGATCTTAATAAACCGTGAAGCTAAAAATCCTCGAACCAGTCTGTCGCCTCGACTTTGAAAGAGAGATTCTCGAGCGCATCCACCGGACGAACCGTTGCCACCCCTCGCCAGCACTTGATTCGCCCCGAAAGATACTCGAGGAGACAACAGGAGGTAAAGTCAGTAGGTATCCTGTCGACCGGATATAATCTCCGGGTTTACTACCACCCTAGGCGTTTCTAACCCCGGGTAACGAGCTGTGTGCAAGGATAATAAAACGTCAAGATGTCGCGGAGCCATCGAGACGCGAGGCGTCGCTCGCTCGAGAGGGCAGCGGCCCCCGCGACGAAACCAGGAAACATCGATGTCGGTGGAAAGCGGGAGATGGCGAACGACACCTCGAACGAGTCCTCGCGAGCCTTTCCGCTGGATGAATTACTCTTGAAGAGCGTCAAAGTCTTCTTTCGTTCGCGTTGATTGCACTCAGTGAGTCGCCTAAGGGTTGTACGTTCTTTTCATTGATTTTCTGCATGCTGAGATTGAATTTATGGGTGATCGTATAGGGTAAAGTCATTTATTTAAAGATCCTTTTTTTTTTTAAGGACACGCAGATTTTTTTTTTATAATAATTATAATTTCTGCATGCTGAGATTGAATTTATGGGTGATCGTATAGGGTAAAGTCATTTATTTAAAGATCCTTTTTTTTTTAAGGACACGAGGATTTTTTTTTTTAATAATAATTATAATTTCTGTATGCTGAGATTGAATTTATGGGTGATATGATAGAATCCTTTTTTTAAGGACACGCTGATTTTCTTTCAGTAGGTAGAAGATGTGAGAATTGTTAGGCTGGTGTGTAATAATTATATCGTTAGTAAATTACTCTTTAAGAGTGTCAGAGTCTTCTTCTGTTCGCGTCGATTGCACTCACTGACTCGCGTAGGGGTTGTTCATTCTTTTCATTGATTTTCGCATGCTAAGATTGAATTCACGAGTGATCGTATATAGGGTAGAATCATTTTTTTCAAGGACAGGCTGATTTCCTTTTAGCGTGGAAGATGTGAGAAGTGAACAGTTAATTTGTAATAATTATATTGTTAGCAAATTACTTTTTAAGAGTGTCATAGTCTTCTCTGTTTGCCTTAATTGGACTCACTGAGCCACGCAAAGTCGTACATTATTTTCATTGATTTTCTGCTGCTACGATTGAAATCATAGGCAATCATCTTTTTTTTTTAAGGAAACGCTGATTTTCTTTTAGCATGGATGATGTCAAAATTGATAGGCTGATGTGTAATAATTATATCGTTAGTATAAATGAATTGAAGAGTTTTAAACGAAGCAACTTTCGATGATAGAAAAATCGCAGCCTCTTTCCATGAGGGTGTAATAATTATATCGTTAGTATAAATGAATAGAAGAGTTTTAAACGAAGCAGCGTTCGATGATAGAAAAATCGCAGCCTTTTCCCAGATGAGTCAATTTTTTTCCGTCAGAAACCTGGACAATTGGAAAGATGACGGATAATTGGCGAACAAGGCAAACGAATATTGGGGTTTCAAAGAAAAGTGGGTCATGCATAGAGATACTACGATTGCAATACCGTGTGCGCATTCAATGCTCCAATAAAAAATAAAAAAACCACTCCAATAACTATGAATAATAGTTGCACGATTGTTCGAATTTCCAGCGAGCGCAAACTTTCGCCAGCGTCCCTTTGTAAAGTGATTACGCTCTCGACTCGATTGGAACCCCACGAGAAACATAACAACAATTACGTGCGATCCTTTTTACGCAAAAATCGAAAAAAAAAACTGTATACAAATGTAACCTCGCGTCCAGTTACGTTCTTCGCGAACGAGCGTCGAAAATAATGGCACTTTGCGCGCGCAGTGGCGCAAGGATTATTCGAGGAGGCGGTGGAGGGTTGAAAACTGCTGGGAGTCGGGGGTGCAAAATTCAGGGAGACAGAGGAACAGAGGAGTTATCCGTTGCGTTGATGGCAGTCGTTATGGATCGCTGCTGGTAACAAGCAATTTATTCCACGAGCCGATGCCTGGGGCCATTTTACCATCGCGAATTGCCGTCTGACCCTCTCCGCAGGACCCAGCCGCCTATACATCGTATTATTGTCATAATACATCAGCGTGGTTGTTTCGTTTCTCCCATTTTGCACGTCCCACGGGAATTCGAAAGGTTGGCCGTGTTCCATGCGAACGGAATCGACTCGTCGTAGAAGGGACGCCTTGCGAGGGACGCACCCTGTTTTTGGGCTGGCTACGAACTTTTCGTTGTAGGTCGAGGTACGTATTCGTACACTTGTGCTTCACTCTTTAGTATCGCGTGAAATATTCTGGCTTCTATCGTGGTTTTATGTCAACGATAGTCAGTGTGAGAAGGGTGTAATTGGGTGAAGGGGTTGAAAGTGTGCTCTGAGGAAATTTGACTTGTTCTGAATTGTTTGATAAGTGTCCAGTTCACAATTTTTGCTTAAAATACTGTTTGTGAAATATTCTTCTGGCTTTTATTGCGTTTTTATGTCAACGATAGTCAGTGTGAGAAGGGTGTAATTGGGTGAAGGGGTTGAAATTGTACTCTGAGGAAATTTGACTTATTCTGAATTGTTTGATAAGTGTCCAGTTCACGATGTTTGCTTAAACTACAATTTGTGAAATATTCTCACTTTTATCGTGGTTCTATGTCAACCATATTCAGTATGAGAAGGGTGTAATTGGGTGAAGGGGTTGAAAGTGTGCTCTGAGGAAATTTGACTTGTTCTAAATTGTTTGATAAGTGTCCAGTTTACAATTTTTGCTTAAAATACTGTTTGTGAAATATTCTTCTGGCTTTTATCGCAGTTCTATGTCAACCATATTCAGTATAAGAAGGGTGTAATTAGATAAAGGGGTTGAAAGTGTACTCTAAGTTGTTCAATAGGCATTTAGTTTACAATTTTTGCTTGAAACACTGTTCGTATCTGATTAGAATGATCGTGGAGGTAACTAGAAGCGATTCTTATGAAAGTATCAGTTATTTCTCAGAATATTTAATAATCGAGAGAATCCTCAGGGGGTTGCCTTCGCGATTATCGTCTGCGAGGCGCATCCATCACGGACGAGCAATATCTCACCGCGGAATTTCATCAATGAGGGCCGTATCCCTTAATCAAATCCAAAAACCGAGGGAACCAATAACATTCCGTTGTGCGCGCGGGACTTTCAATTAGAAATAAATCGAAACGATCCACGGAGGAGGGGGCGGCGCGGCTGGTAAACAAAAGACGAGGAGAGCCGCAGGAAATTACTTTCGAGCGTGCGCTGAAACCCACCAGAAGGGGAATGTAGGTGAAAGTCTGGTCTGGCGCGAGTGCAAACAACGCTGGGGTAAACCAACCCCCGAAAACTACTCGTGGCATAGCGAGTTCTTCGACTTCTGCCTTTTGTGTCCGCTCGTTTCAGCCCCCTGGAATCTACCCTCTGCGATCCACGAAAACGTTCTAAATTTGAGTATAGAACGAGCAGCAGTGGCTTTCTTTCGAGATTTCAGGGGTTGAAGATTTAATTTTGAAGATTTTGGAGATCTGTATATGTTTAATTAGATATGAAATTGTTCGACGAGGCTAAGATAACTTCTTTGGTTTTAATAATGAAATAGCAGAATGATGGAGAACCTATCCTCTGCGATCGACGAAAATGTTCTAAATTTGAGTATAGAACGAGCTGCAGTGGCTTTCTTTCGAGATTTTAAGGGTTTAATGTTCAATTTTGAAGACTGTGGAGATCTGTACATATTTAATTAGATATAAAATTGTTTGACGAGGCTAAGATAATTTTTTTGGTTTTGATGATGAAATAGCAGAATAGTAGAGAACCTACCCCTTCTGCGATCGATGGAAATGTTCTAAATTTGAGTATAGAACGAGCAGTAGCGGTTATTTTTCGAGATTTCGAGGGTTGAATGTTGAATTTCAGATTTTAGAAATTTGTGTGTATTTAATTAGATATGAAATTATTTCATGAAACTAAGATTAAGGAATTTTCGATTGATGAAAAGGTTCTAAATTTGAGTGTGCCACGAGCAGCAGTGGTTATTTTTCGATATTTGGAGGTTGAATGTTCAATTTTGAAGACTTTGAAGATTTGTATATATTTAATTAGATACGAAATTGTTCGACGAAGTTAAAATTAAGGAATACCATTTTTCTGTTTTGACAGTAAAATAGCAGAACGGCAGAGACGATAAACGAAAGGTTTTTTGAATTATTTGTTGCTTTGCAAAGACTGACATTTATCGTATCGTCTAGCAAATGAGTTCCGTGTCCTGTTAGTGGAGCGGGTGGAGCATTACGCGGGGCAGAAAGTTTTAATAGCTTTTGTAACTGAGATTTTCATGTAAAATATCGCATTTACGGTACGCCGTGCCCTTTTGTGCGGAAAGTATATTTTACCAAGTATTGTACAGGGCGGCTTGCATTCGAAATTAAACGGAGAGAGAGATACCAATGATATACGGGGCCGCTGTATTTCGTTCGCGTTCTCTGCTCGCTACAAATCCGCCTCGTCAAAACTGCATCTTGTTAATGTACAGGAATTTGTACAGGAATTTACAAAGGAACCAGCCAGTCGTCTGTTACGTTTTTACGATTCTCGTTTCTGTACCAACGACTCCTGCGTTGCACGATAATTCGTACTCGTTCAATTATCCTGCATTCTAATTTCAAACTCGTTTCATTCGAGCACTGCGTTGATATTACAATATTGTATGGTATAATATTAATATTTAAGCGACGCATTAATCTATTGATCCACCCTTTGAACTTTGCAAAATTAAGGTCTCTCGCACTTTTAAATCAGCTACAAATTAATCAATTCTATGTTTCGCAATTGTGATTACTAATATTATTTTTCTGAGGTGTTATTATGTCTCTTAGTCGAAAGGGGTCGAAGAAAGGAGTGGTCCATCACTCAAAATGAAAAAAAAAGGAAATTTAAAAATAAAAACCCCTTACAAAAATTCCTGAATCAAAGCTACCAATGCTCAATCAAGAACTCCACATTTCACAATTACAATTACTAATATTATTCCTCTAAAATATTGCTACTTCTCTTAGTCGAAAGGGGTCGAAGAAACGAATGGTCCATCACACAAAATAAAAAAAAAAGAGATTCAAAAAAAACCTAGCACGTCTCTTAGTCGAAAGGGGTCGAAGAAACGAATGGTCCATCAAACGACACCCAAAATAAAAAAAACCCTTTACAAAAATCCCCAAATCAAAGCTACCAATGCACAATCGAAAGCACTCCACGTTTCACAATTGTGATTACTAATATCATTTCTCTGGAATGTAATCACGTCTCTTAATCGAAAGGGGTCGAAGAAACGAATGGTCCATCACCCAAAATAAAAAAAAACAAATTAAAAAAAAACCCTTTACAAAAATTCCCAAATCAAAGCCACCAATGCAGAATCGAAAGCACTCACTCGACTCAGCCCAAGAACATCGCACCCCTAATTTTCCGCCCCTCCAGAGACCTCGTTGATGACACTCTGCACCCTCTCTGGGTGGGAATCCTGGACAACAGGGCCGCGTACACAAGCGTCCCGTTCAGGAAATTGTGCGAGCCGTATTAAGCCGTCTACCTTCTCACGGAACCTGGCCCAGCGGTTTATTTCGCGCCCTTCGCGTCGTCGACTGTTTCACGGGGGTGCTCGCACGGGGTTTTCGTCGAAACGGTTTCATTAACTGCGCTACGCGAGGACAGAAATTAAAGCAAGAGTATATTGTGTCGGAACTGCGAGGCTGGGTGGAGGGGTCGTAGCTCTCTACCAGCTGGAACGCTGGTTAAGGGTGGCGGGGGGCTCGTTTAGGGGTTATCGCGGCAATATTGACCGTGAGCGTTGCGTGTTTCCGTCGTGTAAAGTGTTTTTCAGCTCTCGCTGCTGGCGGATATTTTTTTGCTTCCGTTCCCTTGTTTCTTTTACCCTTTATTGGCAATTTTTCCCTCTAATTTTTCGCTACGACTAAATAGAGTATTCTAAAAGTGAGAATGTTCGTTCAGATTAGTGAAAAACATTTTTTATGGGGTAGTAATAATTATTGGTATTATAGTAACGCCATAGTTGTCACAGAGATTCTTTATTGGCAATTTTTCCCTCTAATCTTTCGCTACGACTAAATAGAGTATTCTAAAAGTGAGAATGTTCGTTCAGATTAGTGAAAAACATTTTTTATGGGGTAGTAATAATTATTGGTATTATAGTAACGCCATAGTTGTCACAGAGATTCTTTATTGGCAATTTTTCCCTCTAATCTTTCGCTACGACTAAATAGAGTATTCTAAAAGTGAGAATGTTCGTTCAGATTAGTGAAAAACATTTTTTATGGGGTAATAATAATTATTGGTATTATAGTAACGCCATAATTGTCATAGAGACTCTTTATTGGCAATTCTTCTGTCTAATTTTTCGCTAGGACTAAATAGAGTATTCTGAAAGTGAGAATGTTCGTTCAGATTAGTGAAAAACATTTTTTATGGGGTAATAATAATTATTGGTATTATAGTAACGCCATAATTGTCATAGAGACTCTTTATTGGTAATTCTTCCGTTTAATTTTTCGCTAGGACTAAATAGAGTATTCTAAAAGTGAGAATGTTCGTTCAGATTATTAAAACACATTTTCTATGGGGTGGTAATCATCATTGGTATTATAGTAATACCATAATTGTCATAGAGTACAATTTTTTCTAAACTTCATTGGCAATTCTTCCGCCTAATTATTTGCTAGGACCAAATAGAGTATTCTAAAAATGAGAATGTTCGTTGAGATGATTAAAAAACATTTTCTATGGGGTAGTAACCATCATTGGAATTGCAGCGACTCCATAGTTGTCATAGAGTACAATTTTTTCTAAACTCTTTATTGGCAATTCTTCCGCCTAATTTTTCGCTAGGACTAAATTGAGTATTCTAAAAATGAGAATATTCGTTCAGATTAGTGAAAAACATTTTCTATGGGTTAGTAACAATCATTGGTATTGTAATAACGCCATAGTTGTCATAGAATACAATTTTTTCTAATTGTTTTTTTATCTAGTTTGATATGCACGCACGTCTCAACGATTTATTCGTCTTTTCTCGAGGAAGCAGCCTTTCAACGCGATCCCCTGTTATCCAATTAAAGTTTCCGTCGATTGTACGCGAAGATCGTACCCTCCAACCCCTTTCCACGTGGCGACGACGTTCGAAACTCGCCGTCGAGGCGGCAGACAGCGTTGGTACCGTCCAACTTCCGGTCAGAGGGGATAGCGTCGCTGCGAAATCAGCCGACGAAACGTTAACCGGGGTGGGTGTCGAGAAGTTTCGCCCGCGAATCGGTCGAGATAAAAGTTCCTGCTCGATCTGTCGACGTTGGATATATCCTCTGCTCTAGCCTGGTAAACAAACTCGCGTGTAGACTCGAAGTAACAGGAGTTGGCGCGTCCATTTGCCACCCCCAATTTTACTGAGAATTGTTTCTCAATTTTACTAAAAATCTTTGAAATTTCATACATGAATTATTGTGGAAGGAGTTTTAAATATTGTTTCACAAATTCCTTTGTAATTCAACGCCTGAATTATTTTGGAAGGAATTTTAAAAATTGTTTCACAAATTCCTTTGTAATTCAACGCATGAATTATTGTGGAAGGAACTTTAAAAATTGTTTCACAAATTTCTTTGTAATTCAACGTATGAATTATTGTGAAAGGAATTTTAAAGATTGTTTCACAATTTTTTTTTGTAATTCAACACAAGAATTATTGTGGAAGGAACTTTAAAAATTGTTTCACAATTTTTTTGTAATTCAACGCCTGAATTATTGTGGAAGGAACCTTAAAAATTGTTTCACAAATTTTTTTGTTATTCAACGCATGAATTATTTTGGAAGGAATTTTGGTGTGCGTTCAAAGACACGATCGCTTTAATCTGTTTTATCCGACCAGCTATGCAGGTTAGTATTAATAGAACCACCCTCGTCGACGTGTGGATAAAGGTGGAGAGCACACGTGCATCTTCATTATCGACAACATACATGAATGGAATAATATAGTGCCGTTGATCTAGCAAACTTCAAAGCGTATCACAGACTCTCAAAGTGTAGCACAGTTCTGTGGATACCCTTTACGCCATCGTATCGCTCCACATTTGGTACCTACGACCCTTTGTGTGTAACTTTATTATGCTTAGATGTATCAGGCTTGTTCGGAAGGTAGAACTGAACGCTCGAGTGGATACACTTTGCCGGAAGCGAGATCGAACGCTTCTATAGTGGCCACAATTATTTTCAAAATTGCATTTTCAATAGTACCAATAGTACCAAATTTCAAAGTAAAAAGGATTAATAGTTCGAAAGTTGAAATTCATATTAATCGACTCGTACAGCTATAATCGTCAAGCAAGATCAAATAAAAATATTCAAAATTGCATTTTCAATAGTATCATAAATTTAAAGTAAAGAAGATTAATATTTTGCAAATTCAAATTTATATTAATCGACTCGTACAGCTATAATCGCCAAGCAACATCAAATAAAAATATTCAAAATTGCATTTTCAATAGTATCACAAATTTAAAGTAAAGAAGATTAATATTTTGCAAATTCAAATTTATATTATTCGATTCGTACAACTATAATCGCCAAGCAAGATCAAATAAAAATGTTCAAAATTGCATTTTCAATACTATCACAAATTTAAAGTAAAGAAGATTAATATTTTGCAAATTGAAATTTATATTATTCGACTCGCGCAACTTTAATCGCCAGGCAAGATCGAACGCTTTTACAGTGGCCACAACTTTCAAAATTGCATTTTCAATAGCACCACAATTTCAAAGTGAAAAGAATGAGAGAAGAAGAATTCTGCAAATCGAAATTTATATTATTCGACTCGTACAACAATAATCGCCAAGCAACGACACTGCGCGCCACAAAAGCTTCCTCGAGTAACTGAAAGCACCCCAAAAGAGTGACGCGCGAACTCTCATCGACCGTATCGTAGGCGCACAGTGGAGAACGGTTGGTAGCACGCGTCAGAGCGATATTTTACACGGTTTCGATTGTCGTTTGAGGGGGGTAACGATAGTTCTCCACCGTTTCGAGTGGCCTCTGTCACCGGAAAAATCTCCATCCCCCAGCTTTGGTCCCGTTTCAGTTAACGGTTGGTTAAGTTCGGTTGAGCAAGAATCGTCGCGAACTATTGTGGAGACCAGCTGATCGATTCGCGCTCGAAATTTCGAGCGATCGAGGGATAATTAAGGGCGTGCCAATTAAATTAATTGGCGAGCCGGGTGAAATAAAGCGTCGAAGGGGTGGCTCGACCCTTCGACCGCAAATAATAAATCGCAGCCTGATTCGAACGACCACGCCTCGATCCGCGTGATTTCCGCGAACCCTCTTCGATTCTCATTTGTATTATCTCGTTTAGGTTCGCCATGGAGTTTTATTCGCTTCTTTGCTTCTTGCTTTTCGATTCTTGCGACTTGGAGTAAACTCTTAAGGGATGATTTATAATTTAGAAATTCGAGATATGATTAAACTGTGGGATTATAAGATGCAATTTTGTTTCGTTGTTAAAGTGTCCCTAAAGAAGTTTCTCTAAATCTCTACAAATTTAATTTTGCATGATCCTTCTTGTGGCTTGGAATAGTAAACTCGTAAGGGATGATTTCTAATCTAGAAATTCGAGGTATGATTCAACTTTGGGATTATGCGATGCAATTTTATTCCACTGTTAAAATATGTCTAAAAGAATTTCTCTAAATTCCTAAAAATTCGATTTTGCTTTATAACACATCCCAAAAATTGTTCTGTTTCTTCAATTTCTATGTTGACGATCCTCCACTACAGAACTACCCCCGTTTAATACAATTTCAAGACGACACAGCAGGTATTAACCACGTTAAAAGTTTCACGTATCTCTAAATGAGTTTCTAAATCCCTAAAAATTCAATTTTGCCTTATAACATATCCCCAAAATTTTACTGTTTCCTAAATTTCTATGTTGACGATCCTCCACTACAGAACTACCCCCGTTTAACACGGTTTTGTGGCGACACAGCAGGTATTAATCACGTTAAAAGTTTCACATATCTCTAAATGAGTTTCTAAATCTCAAAAAATTCAATTTTGCCTTATAAAACATCCCAAAAATTGTACTGTTTCCTGAATTTCTATCTCTTCTTACAGTCTAGTTCTTCTCTCAGAACTACCCTCGTTTAACACAGTTTCAAGGCAACACAGCAGGTATTAACCGTGTCAAAATTTTCACGTATCTCCAAATGAGTTTCTAAATCCCAACAAATTCAATTTTGCCTTATAAAACATCCCAAAAATTGCACTGGTTCCTAAATTTCTATCTCTTCTTACAGTCTAGTTCCTCTATCAGAACTACCCCCGTTCAATACAATTTCAAGACGACACAGCAGGTAGTATCCACGTTAAAATTTTCACATATCTCCAAATGAATTTCTAAATCTCTAAAAATTCAATTTTGCCTTATAAAATATCCCAAAAATTGCACTGGTTCCTAAATTTCTACCTCTTCTTACAGTCTAGTTCCTCTATCAGAACTACCCCCGTTCAATACAATTTCAAGACGACACAGCAGGTATTATCCACGTTAAAATTTTCACATATCTCCAAATGAGTTTCTAAATCCCAAAAAATTCAATTTTGCCTTATAAAATATCCCAAAAATTGTACTGTTTCCTGAATTTCTATCTCTTCTTACAGTCTAGTTCTTCTCTCAGAACTACCCTCGTTTAACACAGTTTCAAGGCGACATATCACGTATTAACCGTGTCAAAATTTTCACGTATCTCCAAATGAATTTCTAAATCTCTAAAAATTCAATTTTGCCTTATAAAATATCCCAAAAATTGCACTGGTTCCTAAATTTCTACCTCTTCTTACAGTCTAGTTCCTCTATCAGAACTACCCCCGTTCAATACAATTTCAAGACGACACAGCAGGTATTATCCACGTTAAAATTTTCACATATCTCCAAATGAGTTTCTAAATCCCAAAAAATTCAATTTTTCCTTATAAAATATCCCAAAAATTGTACTGGTTCCTAAATTTCTATCTCTTCTTATAATCTAGTTCCTCTCTCAGAACTACCCTCGTTTAACACAGTTTCAAGGCGACACATCGGGTATTAATCGTGCTAGAAGCTTCGCACAGTGTCTCTGGATTGATTTTCGTCGATAATCTTTTTGGTGTAACTTTTAAACAGCGGTGGCGAGGGGCGTGAACAGCAGTTAGTCTAACGCGGCGCAACTCGAGGCACCCAGGGCGTGCGGTTCGGATACAGATTAGGTTTGCGCCGAGTCCAGATTAGATCAGGTCTACGCCGGGTCTAGATTTGTGCTGGAACGTGATTAGATTACCCGCGCGTCTAAACTAGAACAACTGGAGCAACCCTAAGTACCTGTCACGTCAGCAACAGACGGCAACTAAACGTAACCTAAATCACGTTCAATTTTCAGCCGCACCTCAAACGTTTCGACGATCTTCCTTCAGCCAGACTGTGCCACAGTCTGTCGAACACTTTACAAACTCATCGAATTAATCTTCTAACGAATTAGAAACAGTCGTTGAATTTTTTAAGACCAGCAATATTTTTTATTCTTCTCAAATATGATTGTTGGAACATTGAAACACCCTGTAGTCATTAACAGGTTATGCAAGATCCTTTTTTGGTGTTTTATGATGGACACGTGTGCACAGTAGCTTTATAAAATCTCAGAAAAGAAAGTTTTCAGAAGAAGAAGTCGTTCTCCAGCACCCTTCTAACATTAGGTGCTCGAAGATCCACAAATGTTTGTCCACAATGAATTTTAACAGTGCCATGGCGAACATTTAGGTCTGAGACACCCTATAGCCATTAATAGACCATATAGAATTCTTTTTTAATGTTTTACAATGAACACGAGTACACAGTAACATTATCAAACCTCAGAAATGAAACTCTTCAGGAGAAAAAGTTGTTCTCCAACACCCTTCCAGCACTGGATGCTCGCAGACCCACAAATATTTGTCCACAATGAATTTTAATAGTGCTATGGCGAACATTTATGTCTGAGACACTCTGTAGCCATCAATGGGCTATACAAAATTCTTTTTTAATATTTTACAATGAACACGTGTAGATAGTAGCATTATAAAATATCAGAAAAGAAACTCTTCAGAAGAAGAAGTTGTTCTCCAACACTTTTCTAGCACTAGGTGCTCGCAAACCCACAAATATTTGCTCACAACAAATCTTAACCGCGCCATGGCGAACATTTAAGTCTGAGACACCTTGTAGCCATCAATAAGCTTGTTTTTCAATATTTTGCAGTTGCTTTATGAAACTCTTCAGTAGAAGATTCGAATTATCGATATTGCAAATTTCAAAATTATTATTTTCAGTTTGCGAGGGAATTTTGAAAATCTGGAAGCAATCGTATACAAATCTCCAACACTTTTCTAACACTGGGTGCTCGCAAACCCACAGATATTTGCTCACAACAAATCTTAACCGCGCCATGGCAAACATTTAAGTCTGAGACACCTTGTAGCCATCAATAAGCTTGTTTTTCAATATTTTACAGTTGCTTTATGAAACTCTTCAGTAGAAGATTCGAATTATCGATATTGCAAATTTCAAAATTATTATTTTCAGTTTGCAAGGGAATTTTGAAAATCTGGAAGCAATCGTACACAAATCTCCAATACTTTACTAACACTGGGTGCTCGCAAACCCACAGATATTTGCTCACAACAAATCTTAACCGCGCCATGGCAAACATTTAAGTCTGAGACACCTTGTAGCCATCAATAAGCTTGTTTTTCAATATTTTACAGTTGCTTTATGAAACTCTTCAGTAGAAGATTCGAATTATCGATATTGCAAATTTCAAAATTATTATTTTCAGTTTGCGAGGGAATTTTGAAAATCTGGAAGCAATCGTACACAAATCTTCAACACTTTTCTAACGCTGGGTGCTCGCAAACCCACAAATATTTGCTCACAACAAATCTTAACCGCGCCATGGCGAACATTTAGGTCTGAGTCATGGCTGGCAGGTAAAATATACGATGGAAAGGGCTGGATAAATTCAGTGGAAACGGGTGGACGGAAAAATGGCCGGCAATTTATTCGCTCGCGCCGCAGGACAGCCGTGTGATCCGACGCGATCAAAAGTTTCGCGAACTTACGCATGAATATGCGATTATTCAGATCGCACCCCGCATATTTCGACCGATAAACCATTTGCATGCGCCCCCAGCGACCCCAGTATTTACCCCCCTGGCGATTGCGACTCTTCGACAGGACGATAATGGCGTCTGACGACGGATCCGTTAATTACACGGAACCTAATAAACCGCGACTGATTCGGATGCCTTCGAGAGAAGGCTGGTGAAAGCTCGAAGAGGAGCTCTGGTCGCGATGCGAGTGGCTTCCGCGAGCAATTAGTTCCGGTTTAAAAGAGTTCTGCGCGTCGTCGTTGCTCGATGCTTCCTCGAGGGTGCAATTCGATTTTTTTTTATGCTTGCTTTTGGGTTCTGTGCAATTTTTTTATTCGAGAATCGATCGTAGATAGCTGAAATGATGAACCAGAGCTTGAATTCTATATTATTTCGAGGTTTATAGTTTAATTTGAGGATTGGTATTTTTTTAGAGTACAATTCTTCATTTATTTTCGATGCAAAATTTGAGTGCAACAACTTGGTCTTTTCGCAGCATTTTTTTTACTTATATAGTAGAGTTTTGCTCATCAATCCTAAATACCAGAAATGATGAACCAGAGCTTGAATTTTATATTATTTCGAGATTTATAGTTTAATTTGAGGATTGGTATCTTTTTAGAGTACAATTTTTAATTCATTTTTAATGCAAATCATTATGAAATTTGAGTATAACAACTTGGTATTTTTGTAGAGTGTTTTTTTTATTTAAACAGTAGAGTTTTGCTTAATTTTTTTTGTTAACGCAAGCTGGATCTCTAGTATACTAAAGAACTCTTGATACTAAAGAAACAGCAGCTAGAAAATAGTGGATTACCATAGTTAATCATACGTAAATCCGACATCACGAGAGAGGGTGGAATTTCTTTCTCTTCACGAAGCTGAACTCGACAGGGCGTACTCCATTCTCGAGGAAAAATTGTATTAACCCAAGCGCATTTGCAACCCTTTCATACACGAGTTCAAGTTCTAAAAAGCGACGCAAAAATTCCAGAAAAATTGCTGCAATTCGCATCATAACATTCTCATAACAATTCAGAGAATTATAAATAATTTACAATATTTTTGCAACCCTTAAAACGAACACAGATTGAACTTCACAGATATGAGTTCAAGTCCTAAAAAGTAACGCTAAAATTTGAAAAAAATTGCTACAATTCGCATCATAACATTCTCATAATAATTCAAAGAATTATAAATAATTTACAATATTCTTTCAACCCTTAAAACGAACACAGATTGAACTTCACAGATATGAGTTCAAGTTCCCAAAAAGTAACGCTAAAATTTGAAAAAAATTGCTACAATTCGCATCATAACATTCTCATAATAATTCGAAGAATTATAAATAATTTACAATATATTTGCAACCCTTGAAACGAATGTAATTACGAAACAATTTTTGCTTGGCGAGTCGAACGATTTAATTCGAATAAATTTAGTTGCACGGTCAGATGTGTGCACGTGTAATTAATTAAAACCGTCTGTCTACCGAAGGGTCCGTTGAACGTGAATTTATAATTAGGAACGTTTAATTTTTGTGGACGAGAGGGGGTTGGTTCCAGCCTCGTCGCGTTAACCGTTTAATTTCGCGCGTTTCGGAGCCCGCCAAGTTTCGTTGGGCCACGAATTAAATTAATTAACAAGGCCACGCAAACGACGTCGCGGAAGTTCGCTTGGAGTTCTCCTGTTGTGATCGTAACGCGGTATCAGGGAGTAATTGCGCGAGGCGAATTGCTTCGAGTGCGGTGTCCGTTTCTGCAAATTACTCTGCGAGGGTGTTGAACGTCTCGCCACGTGTGAAGCATCGTTTTCATTGAAATTCGACAACCACTTGGACAATCGAGTTCGTTTGATTCTAAGTTGTCTATGATTCTCTTCAGATCTTCAAGATTCCCTCGCAAACTTCAAATAATAATTTTGAAATTGACAACATTGATAATTACTGATTCGACTCGTCGATTGAAATTCACCCTCCACTGGGCCAATCAACTCCATTCAATTCTACTTTCTCCATGATTTTTTTCAGATCTTCAAAATTCCCTCGCGATATTTAAATAATAATTCTGAAATTTACAATATTGATAAGTATTGACTCATCTCTTCGAATGAAATTCAACATCCACTGGGCCAATCGACTCCATTTGATTCCAATTCCTTCACGATGCTTTTCGAATCTTCAAAATTCCCTCGCAAACTTCAAATGATAATTTTGAAATTTGCGATATTGATCATTCGAATATTGGTAAATACTGATTCGTCTCGTCGAATAAAATTCACCCTCCACTGGGCCAATCGACACCATCCAATCCCAATTTCTCCACGATTCTCTTCGAATCCTCAAAATTCCCTCGCAAACTTCAAATAATAATTTTGAAATTTACAATATTGATAATTACTGATTTGCCTTCTCGAATGAAATTCACCATCCACTTGGCCAATCAGCTGCATCTAATCCCAATTTCTCCACAGTTCTATTCAAATCTTCATAATTCCTTTGCAAACTTCAAATAACAATATTGAAATTTACAATATTGATAATTGGAATAATAATTGCGATACTAATTTGTCTATTCGAAACGAAGTGGATTCCATTGAAATTCAATATCCACTGAGCCAATCAACTGCATCTAATCCCAATTTCTCCACAGTTCTATTCAAATCTTCATAATTCCCTTGCAAACTTCGAATAACAATATTGAAATTTACAATATTGATAATTGGAATAATAATTGCGATACTAATTTGTCTACTCGAAATTGAACATTGACATTGAAATTCAATATCCACTGGGCCAATCGATTCCATCAAATTCCAATTTCTCCACGATTCTTTCCACATTTTAAAAATTTCCTGGCAAACTTCAAATAACAATACTACAATATTAAAATTTACAGTATTGATCATTTGAATAATGATAAATATAGACTCATCTCTTCGAATGAAATTCACCATCCACTGTGCCAATCGACTCCATCTAATCCCAATTTCTCCACAATTCTTCCCAAATCCTCAAAATTCCCTCGCAAACTTCAAATAACACATTCATAATTCGAATAACAATTGCAATACTAATTCGTCTCCTCAAGTCAAAGTGCGTTCTATTCGACAGTTCCACCCTGAGCTCGAGAAAAATCGAATCAAGGTCGTCGACAGGGGTGAGAGTATACGCTTGTCAGCTCGTGATCGGTCATCTTCATGGCTGGGAGCGTCTCGACGCTGCAGCACGGCTGTACACCCCTCCGTGTGTCGATGAATTTTTCATCCCCTCGTTGTGAATACAAATCGGGCCATTAAGATTCAAAGTGCAAGCGCGAGACACCAGCACCGCGTCTCGCGTCGTGGACGTCGAACGCACCCTGAAACATCCCCAATCCTCGCCCCCCTTCTCCACGCCGCGCAATCTGTTGTAGCCACTCGTTTCCGGTTCCGTCGTCGAGCGTAGGAACACTTCGCGAGGCTCGTATGAATAAAAGCAAGATCATTTTTTTGTCATCAGGAATTTCGTGTGAGAAATTAAGTTTATGATGGAGGCAAAAATTTGCGAAAATTTGCATTTTGTATGCGTTGTATGCGTTGAATTATTGTCGATTAAAGACCAAGAAGATTTTTGTGTCACAAGGAATTCCATGGAGTTTACGATGGACGAAAGAATTTGCGAAAATTTGAAAGTATGCGGTTTTTATTCTATTAAATTGTCTATTAAAAAGTAAGAGGATTTTTGTGTCACGAGGAATTTCATGCGAGAAATGAAGTTTATAATGATCTTAAGAATTTGCGAAAATTTGCAAGTATGTGGTGTCTATTAAATTGTCTATTAAAAAACAAGAAGATTTTTGTGTCATGAGGAATTTCATATGAGAAGTGAAATTTACGATGGACTTAAGAATTTGCGAAAATTTGAGAGTACACAGGGTGTATTTGTGTATACGTAGAATCATTGTATATTAAAAACCAAAAAGATTTTTCTATCACGAGGAATTCCATGCGATGGAGTTTACGATGGACGTAAAAATTTGCCAAAATTTGAAAGTACATGGTACATTTATGTAGACGTAGAATCATTGCTTATTAAAAACCAGAAACATTTTTGTATCACTACAAATTCCGTGCAGCAAAGTTGACGATGGAATTTATAAGAATTTGAATTTTGGACTTAAGAATTTGCAAAAATCTGAAAGTAGATATATTTATGTATCATTATCCACTATTTTCACAATTGAAATTTTACAATACCAAACGAGAATCTTTTCCAGGGATAATCAATTTTTCAACCCTCTGAAAGAGGAAGGTACAAAATTAATAGAATATTCGAGTTACTTTCAGGCATATTTAGAATTCTGGCAGATTTAACTAGAATTAAGAGGAAATCTTCCTCAGAGTCGTGTAATAAGTACCTGAGAACTCTGTGCAGCGATGTGCTCGTAGAATTACCGTGAATTATCAATGATTCACCTTTGGGGGTGGAAAAGTGTGGCGCGGTGGTCGCGTCGCAAACAGCGATCTCGCTTAATCCAATAGAGTGGCTGTGCACAATTGCATAAATCACGCGTTGCTTGCAGCCAAACGGCACGCGGTAATTCTGAGACGCGCATCGCTTCTAATTTATATCGTATATGCACACCTAACGACCAGACGGGGTAACCGCGCCGCGTAATCCCTTAATTATCGAGTGCTCGATATCACGGTAATTAATAGCAGCGGCGCGGGGCTGCTAGCTACTCAGAAACTGTGTTCTTTCCATTTCGATGCAGATTCGATGGAATTAATGCTTAGTCGTGGAACCTTTATGAATTTGTGAAATGCGATAGTCGATCCTTGGTACCTGATTCGATTTTTAGGTGGTTCGTTAGAGAATGGAATCGAATGATATTTCGAGAGTTTAAGCAGAGAGAATTATTTTTTCTGTTTCTTAAATACCAGAATTTATTTTTAGAAACGAAGAAACGATTAATCGAGGAATCTTTATGAATTTTTAAAATGCGATAGTCGATCCTTGTACCTGATTCGATTTTTAGGTGGTTCGTTAGAGGAAGGAATCGAATGATATTTCGAGAGTTTAAGCTGAGAGAATTATTTTTTCTGTTTCGTAAATACCAGAACTTGTTTTTAGAAGAGAGACGAAGAAAACCTTAATGCTTAGTCGAGGAACCTTATGAATTTGTAAAATGCGATAGTCGATCCTTGGAATCTGATTCGATAAATCCTATAATCCTTAAAGCACGAAATCTTTTGCAAAGATTAATTAACAAGTTCTAAAATTCTCCTTAAAACACGAAATCATTTGCAAACGATTGCTTCGAGACATTTCGAAACGATACGAAATTCAGTGGACGTACGTGGTTTAAACAACGATCTCACGCGTTCTACAAACGGCGAATCAATGGAATCTGATGGCCTTAATTAACAAGTTCTAAAGTTCTCCTTAAAACACGAAATCATTTGCAAACGATTGCTTCGAGACACGTCGAAACCATACGAAATTCAGTGGACGTACGTGGATCAGGATGTTCGCGGTTTAAACAACGATCTGACGCGTTCGAACGTCCACGATCGGTGGAGAAGGCAAACGGCGAATCAGTGGAATCTGATGGTTTTGGTCAGACCGCGCGGCAGACGCTCAGTCGACGAAGTAGTTGCGGATGTTTGCGGGCAGACATTCTGATAGGGTCGTTCGACCGCGTTCCACGGTAATCATTTTTCGATCGATCGATCGAGGGGGCCGATTCTCGGCTGCGAAGCCACATACAGTGCTCGAGTCTCGTCTCCAATCGTCTCTGACCTGTTACCTTAATTGCGTCTGGTCTATGAACCGTCGTTGCCATTAGAAACAAGTAATTGTAGTCGATCTGTCTCGATTGTTTGTTTCGAATTGGAATTTACTGTGTCGATTTCATTTGGATTTTAGATGGTTTTTTGTTTCATGTGGGCGAGTGTTGAACTTCTGGGCGTGAAATTTTTGGGTTGGAGGAATTTGGCTGAGGTTATGGAATTTTGAGAGAGAGAGAGAGAGAGATATCTTTCTCTCGAGATATCACTCTCTGGAGATATTACTCTCTCGAGATAGCTCTCTCTCGAGATATTACTCTCGCGAGATATCTCAAGAGAGAGAGAGAGAGAGAGAGAGAGAGAGAGAGAGAGAGAGAGAGAGAGAGAGAGTGATATCTCGTGAGAGTGATATTTGGAGAGAGTGATATCTCCAGAGAGCGATATTTGGAGAGAGTGATATCTCGAGAGAGTAATATCTCGAGAGAGTAATATCTCGAGAGAGTGATATCTCGAGAGAGTGATATCTCGAGAGAGTGATATTTGGAGAGAGTGATATCTCGAGAGAGTAATATCTCGAGAGAGTGATATCTCGAGAGAGTGATATCTCGAGAGAGTGATATCTCGAGAGAGTGATATTTGGAGAGAGTAATATTTGGAGAGAGTGATATCTCGAGAGAGTGATATCTCGAGAGACAGCTATCTCGAGAGAGAGAGCTATCTCAAGAGAGTGATATCTCAAGAGAGAGATATCTCAACAGAGAGAAAGATATTACAGTTTTCCATTTCTTACAGCTGCAAAAATCTGGTGCTAATTTTTCACCAAATCCTGAAACAGACGATCGCAATAATTGATTCAATTAACGTTGCTGCAAAGTTGCCGCAGGACACGTAACGGGGGTGCCCACTTTCTTAACCCCGTGATATTTATTGGCGAAAGTTGTTGGATGGAAAAAAGTTGAGAAGGCTGACGCGTGCGGGTTGGGAACGGAGGATATTGAAACTAGCTGCGAGCTCGTAAATCCCGCTGTCCGCCTCGTGCCCGGTTATTCTACTTAGGAGGAATTAAACTGGGGGTTGTTCTCCACCCGACTCGCGATATTCGATCCGCTTTTTCAACTTCGTTACCCGTTCTCTGTCTTACTGTTTTCGAACTGGCTCGCTAATTGAAAGAGTTGTGGTAACTTCGTAGACGTTGATTGTCGACTGAGAATAGATCAATCCTGACAGAGAAAACTACTAAAAATTTGCAAAATATAACTGTAGAGTGTGAACCATTTTGAGTGTGTGCAGGTGGATATGCATGGATGACAGAATCTTCAGAACGAAATAGATTAAACGTTGATTATGGATCAATCCTGATGGAAAGCTACTGAAAATGTTCAAGGAATAAGTGTAGAATGTGAACCATTTTGAGTGTGTGCGAGTGGATATGCGTGGATGACAGAATCTTCAGAACGAAATAAATTAAATTAGATGTTGATTATCAAACAATCCTGACAGAGAAAGCTACTAAAAAGTAGAGACTACACTCTACACTAGTAGAGTATGAACGATTTTTAGTGTGTGCGAATAGAATGTTTAGAACGAAATAAATAAAGTGACTCTGTGCGACTAAATTCAAGAGATCGAGGGATGAAGAAAGAGTGCTTTGAAGAAAATAATTGAAGTGACTGCGTGTGACTGAGGTTCAAGAGATCGAGGTGCGAAAGAAGAGTGTTTGGAACTTCGCGACAGGATCGTTTGAGAATGATGAGGGTGGTGTGGACGTACCTGCGAGCGTCTGAAGAATAGCTGCATGAGGATTGCATGGGGATCAGGGTGAATTCGAAGGAGTGAAAGAATAGTTATATGGACATCAGATTGTTTAATGAGTAGCGATAGATGAAAAATCGAGGAGTATTTAGCGAACATCTAGCAAGTTAAAGCAGAGCATCTATAATAGTAACTAAGATCGAAATTTTCCTTCAATTTGTAGATCTTCAGAGCGAAAGGGTTGATTAGTAAAACTCTTTTGAAATTTTCCTAAGAGTAAGAAAAAACCATATTTGATAGCAAGAAAAATTCAAAGCGAAAGAGTTAATCAGTAAAATTTGCAACAAAGTCGAAGAACGATTTGTCCACCGCATAATAATTAGAAAACGAAGATTATTCCGATCGAAGGGATCTGAAACGATGGCAGACGATCCACGAGACGGATCTCAGTCAGAAGTTGATAAAAGCGAGCGGAATAATTGCAATTAACCCGGTTGGATTTTCTGCTCGGCCGATAAAAGCGAGGCAGGACGGTCGAGCGTGATAGACACGAACAACAGCCGCGTTTTCGACCGCGCTGTCCGCGGCTGGATGCTCTTTCATCCTGGACCAGCTGCCTCCTTGAATCGCAGCCTGCGAAACGATCCGTTCGACCGCGCTGCGACTGCAATGCGCTGTGAAATACTGTTTAGTCAGCCGACTTGTTCGTTTACGGACCAAGCTTTAAATGCACCCCGTCTGCTGTTTATCTCCTATCTCTTACCCCCGCTTTTTCCACCTGCGAGCCTTGTAAATTTTCCCCGCTGCTGCGCCAGCTCGAATCGTTTTTAATTAATTGTTTAACGTTCGAACGATCGTTACGTTTTTTAGCTAGTCACGTGGTATTTAAATGAGATTCTGAGCTTTTTGTTTGGGGTACGAGGGGGTCTCTTTTTTTAGGAATTGTAGGGTGACAATTTTGTGGGGTGGAATTAAGTTTATTTGAAAGATTTACAGTGGAATTGTTTAACGTTCGAATGCTCGTTATGTTTTTAGCTAGTTGTGTGGTATTTAAATGAGATTCTGAGCTTTTTGTTTGGGGTACGAGGGGGTCTCTTTTTTGAGGAATTGTGGGGTGAAAATTTTGTGAAGTAGAATTAAGTTTATTTGAGAAATTTACAGTGGAATTTTTTTCAAGTTTATTCTATTTATAATTTTCCATACGAAGAGATCACTTTTTTTAGGAACTGTGGGGTGACAATTTTGTGGGGTGGAATTAAGTTTATTTGGGAGATTTACAGTGGAATTTTTTTCAAGTCTTTCTTTTTCTCTCGTTTCTGATTGCTTCGCTATTGGTGGATATATGTAGAGATTGATTAATAGATTGCAGCACGAAGAGGTCACTTTTTGCAAAGTGAGAATTTAAAATTCTATCGATTACAATTAAATTTATTGGAGAAATTCTCAATTGAACTTTTTTTTAGTCTTCCTCTTTCTCTCTCTTCACTGTTCGTGGAAATTAAATTTATTTAGGAAATTCTCAATTGAATTTTCTTTTAAGTCTTCCTCTTTCTCTCTCTTCACTGTCCATGAACACATACAGAAATTAATCAATCAACTACAACACAAAAAGCTCGCTATTTTCACAAACTAAAACTTCAAAATTCTCTCAATTAAAATTAAATTCATTTAGCAAACTCTCAACAAAATTCTCTTCAAATCATCCTCTTCCTCTCTCTTCTAATTACTTCACCATCCACAAATACACATAAAAATTGATCAATCGACGATTATCGCAGGTTCAATCGCAGTTAGACTCGAAATAGACAAACTTTCAAACAACGCGTGGATATTCTCGATTCTAATGCGACAGTTTTCCAATTATCGGTCGGTTTCGCAGGGCCAGCGCACTTTTCAACGCCAGGGGATAATCGCGAGGGTGTGCTGCGGCGGCTGCAGCGCCGCGGATTGATCCACCGTCACAGAACCGCATTGTTCGCGTTAATGGCCGCGTAATGCGAACAATACGACCGCGTGGAAGTTAACAATTAATTTACAGGGCACGCAAGGCGCCGGAACAGCGAACCGCGCTGCAGCTCTGCGGGAAAAATTGCGGTCGTGGACGAGGAAAAAAAAAAAAGAGAAAAAAGAAGGAAAAGTCCACCGTTTACAACGCATTTTTGGTCTCTTCACGCTGGCGCGACCACTTTTTCCGGTTTCGTTCGCGCGTTCGTTCCTCGTTTCGTTTCTCGCTGCTGCTGATGCTCGATTTTTGTAATTTTCTCTCGAGCTCCCATTCGTACGGCGATTTCTACTCGAGTTATTCTTCTGAATGGCATTGCGATACTTGGAATAAATTATTCCGTCGAAGAGATATTCGTGGTTCTCGAGTTTGACCATTTTTCGATATTAAATGTATTTTAAAAATCGCTAGTTTAAACTAAAGATTGCATATTTTGTGTGAGTATTGTTTCTGCTTGATTTTAGTTAAGAATATTATATTTAAATTTCTTAAAAAATTGAGAAAGATATCGTTTCACTATCAACTTCCCTAAAAATGTGCCACTTACCAAAAATACCAGAAGCATAAAACAAAACTGAGAGCAAGTTCTATTCTCAAGCAAAATTTTTCTTTCCTTTCTTGAGAAATCCTGCAACGTTTCTAGAAATTCTCGCGACGATATACTGAAAGATTGAGAAATATATCGTTTCACTATCGTCTACTCCAAAATCGTGCCACTGTCCAAGCAAAATCCCAACAGCAAAGCATAAAGCAAAGCCAAGAGGAAGCATCGATAAACAAGCGCGCCAGTGGAAATCAGAATCAGCTGATTCAAGAAGCAGACGAAACACAAAATAAAAACGAACATATCCAGAGAGTAAAAAGAAGAAAATTCCCTGACGATATACTAAAAAATAGTTTCACCATCGTCTTCTCCAAAAATGTGCCTCTGTCCAAGCAAAATCCCAACAGCAAAGCATAAAGCAAAGCCAAGAGGGAAGCATCGATGAGCAAGCACGCCAGTAAAAATCGGAATCAGCTGATTGAAGAAGCAGATGAATCGCACATATTGAGAGAGAAAGAGAGAGAAAAAGGGAGAAACGGAATCCCACGGCGCACGGATGGAAAACAGGGGCAAACAACAGGGCCAGCCGCTCTGAAAGGAGCCACTGTGCAGCTGTGCACCAGCGGTGGGGAGAGAAAAGGCGAAGAAGACGCGGAGGGCCGTGGAGAACGCGGGCAGAAATGCGCGAGAACACGGAGAGAGAGCGAGCTCTGGGTGTTCTCTGGGGGTGGATCAATACCACCACACCACGAAATCGTGACGGTGCGATTCACCAGTGTGTCTTTCGGCTTCGACGAACCGCCTTAACAGTTTCACGCAAATCACGTCTATAGCCGTCTAATTCTTGGCGATTTTTACACAAATGACGTCTATAGCCGTCCGGTCTTTGGCGATACATACACAAATGACGTCTATAGCCGTCCGATCTTTGGCGATCTGTAGGCAAATGACGGTTATAGCTGTCGCGAATATTTTAAAATTAATAAAAAAAGAACAGCTTCAGTACGAAGTGTACTAACACGTACACTTGTTCAATTATTGAGTAACGCATCTAGAAAAAAAGTGACAGCATGTCAGACAGCATATTAGTTGTCTTTTTTTTGCTTTGGAATATTTGAGTATCTGAAGACAAATGACGGTTATAGCCGTCATTTGCTGTATAGTAGCCACGACGGTTATAGCAGTCATTTGTCGTATAATCGTCACGACGGTTACAGCCGTCATTTGCTGTATAGTCGCCACGACGGTTATCGCAGTCATTTGCTGTATAGTCGCCACGACGGTTATAGTCGTTATTTGTCGTATAGTCCACAGGACGGTTACAGCCGTCATTTGCTTCAGGAACAGAGAAAATGACGCGCAGAGCAAATGACGTTTATAGCCGTCGAAAGTTTTTTTTTGAGAAAAACTGTGGCAAAATGTGATCATTTTCACTTTCAAACATACGAAAAAAGAATGTGTTTCTGAGGGCAATCGTAAGGTCAAAAATGTGCGTCAACGTGTTAACCTGTGGCACGGGTCATCCATCTTGGTTCAACTCGTTACCAGAAGACTTTTGCTGCCTCTTTGGCAATTTTGTTTAGCGGATCTCTGGGCTTGAGGGGAATTTTTCTGATGATGATTTTTTCGAATTTATCGAGCAATAGCTTTGGCGAACGTCTGAACATCTTTTTTATGTTCGTTAGAAATGATTTATGGCTTGTGCGAAGCGTCAGAGGAATTAGTACTCATATCGAACGCTTTGGAACACAGTAATTAAACAACACAGCTGTTTCTAAATTTATTTTAATTATTAATAGTAACTTAGAAATGATTTATGGCGTCAGAGGAGTTGGTCTTGGATATCTTCATAGCAAACGCTTTGGTACACAATAATTAAACAACACATATGTTTTTAAATTTATCGTAATTATTAGCAGAGAAATTTTTATCTTCTTATGCAACAAAATTTTAACGATGACAATTAAAGATATTTGTACACAAAAATGACTTCCCTCCGAAGAGGATCGCGAAGCGTCTCTCCAGTTCCAGAAACGGAGTTCCAAGTAACACGTTAACGTGTCGCGAAAAATTGAGGATTTATCTCGAGACGAAACGTAGTGGCAGCTTCGACTTAGCCACCCTCTCGCAATCAACCTTCTCCTCTCCATTCTTGCCAGCGTTTCCACCCCCTCGCGCAGCTTCCAGCGAGCCACGAATTAAATTACACGCGATGCGAACCGGTCCCTTTGTCGCTCCGCAGCCACGCTCGGTTACGTACGATCGCGAGCGAAAACAACCTCTCTTGGGCCAAGAATTTTGGCTCCGCGACAAACAGCCAGTTAGAACGCGCTCCTCTGTGCAGACCAGCTTTTTGTTTCCTACTTTTTGGCCTCTCTCTCTCTCTCTCTCTCTCTCTCTCTCTCTCTCTCTCTCTCTTTCTCTCTCTCGTCGCGCAGGATTGATGGCTGCGGCTTTCTTCGCGACCAGAACTCGAGGTGGGTCGAGTTTTAGTTACTCGGATGGAATGTCCACTTTGTGGATTTGGTTCAAGTTAGAGAAAGAAAGAGGTTCAAGTAGAGAGAGAAGGTTTTTTGTAAAGATTGGGCGATATTTTCGTTTGACTAAGAGTAGGAAATTTTTTTCTGCAATTTTGTGTATTTGCTTGAGGTGTTCTTTTTTCTATTAAATTTGGGGTAAAAAAAGGGTAAAGTAGTAGAAAGGGTAAAGTTGAAGATTTTTTGTAAAGATTTTGTGATATTTTCATTTGACTAGGAGTAAGAAATTTTTTTGTGGAATTTTGTTAGTTGTTTGAGGTGTTCTTTTTTTTTATTATATTTGGGCTAATTTGTTTCACTGTATTTTAGTATTTGATGGAGAATTGGTGCATTATTTTCCAATAAGACATTTTTCAATTTTTGCACCTGCGAATAAACACAGTCATTGTGCTGTATTAAATTTAATTTACTACGATACAATTTGACGACCACTTTGCAAATTCCAAAACAGATACCATTTCTAATGGAATTCAAGATTATTTTCCAATAAAATATTTTTCAATTTTCCACGTACAATAATAACAATCAATATATAGTTACACAGTTACTGTGCTGTATTAAATTTAATTTTCTGTGTTTGTTTCGTATATTTCTTTTTTTTTATTAAATTTGGGCTAATTTGTTTCACTGTATTTTAGTATTTGATGGAGAATTGGTGCATTATTTTCCAATAAGACATTTTTCAATTTTTGCACCTGCGAATAAACACAGTCATTGTGCTGTATTAAATTTAATTTCTTACGATACAATTTGACGAACATTTTGCAAATTTAAAAAGACAGACATCATTTTTAATCTCAATTTCTAATCTCTAACGGGTGCACACGCATTTTCAATTCGCAACTCGAGCGATTCTCGATTCGAAGCGACATCAGCGAGACGATCACCTCGAGAGGCGACGCTCACCCCTGTCTGTAAGTAAATGGCGGGTCGTTCGCCGTCAATTTCCCGATTCCCCAAAGGGCCGCGTGCAATTAGAGCCGCGTTAATTGCGCCGGAATTAAACATATCGCTGGCAAAGATCCGAGCCGAGTGTTTGCCATCCGCGAGAACCGCTCTCCTTCATTTCCCTCGAACCAGCTGCGTCTCCTTTTTCTTTAAGGGTTCAACTTCCTTGCTTGGTTCGAGTCTTCAGATTCGAGAGCACACAATTTTTGACAATTTCCAGCTATTTTTAAGTCTTTTGAGTGTGGCAATTTTTAGACGCACTGGTTGTAAACAATTGAGAAACCAAATTTCGTATATTTCTTTAGAAATTTAATATCAGTGTAGAGATTTTTTTTGCTATTTGTTTAATAAGCTGTGAGCATAATAAAATAAGTGGTTTTAGGCGCTCTCAGTGTCACAAACGCAAAATTTCTAAGCCTCCACAGTACTTAAGGGGTTAATACTCTTTGAGATTGGTATCAAGAAATTTTATTAAATTTCAGTTATTTTTTTGTATTATGAGAATTGATAGCGTGAATATTAAAAATTGAACGTGAAGTCAATGTGAAGCTTTTTTCATAATATATCTAATAATTTGCGACCATAATAATATAAGCACTTTTAGGCGTTCTCAGTGTCACAAACGCAACATTTCTAAGCGTCTATAAGCGTCCACAGTAGCCAAGGGGTTAATAGTCTTCGAGATTGCTATCAAAAAATTTCATATATCTAATAATTTGCGACCATAATAAAATAAGCACTTTTAGGCGTTTTCAGTGTCACAAACGCAAAATTTCTAAGCGTCTATAAGCGTCCACAGTAGCTAAAGGGTTAATCCTTTACGCTCGAACGACGACTCTCATTCGCCATGTTGTTTCGCGTGGCAACTCGAGCGGTTGTATTTACGCTGAATTTCGTTATCTCCAGTTGATAGGTGCGAAGTATTGGTTCCTAAATAAGGTCCCTCAGGCTGTTTATGTCTTGCGTTGGAAAGTGACATTGTGACGTCAATTGGGGATTAAGATAAGATTCTTCTACGACTGTAGTCCTGAATACGATGTGACCAGCGTTAGTTCAGTTTCGACGGTCGTGACGAGCACATTTGTCGCGAAATTTTGAGTTTGAGTTGATCGCGATTAAACTGGTGGCAGAGCAAGTGTAAACAGCAAGTGTAATGACGTATCGCGTGTGAGAAATAGAAAAATTAGTGCAATAGACAGAGTGAATCCGGAAGTAGCTGCGATGGCCCACAAGATACTGGCAAATCAAAGTGCTCTGGTAAGTGTTTTGTGAAATATCACACCAAACACCAATGCAGAACTTGAATTTCGACGATTATCTTTTTCAAAATGTAAACACAGATAATATATCAATATATAACACTTTCGTATGTTAATTCTTATATAAATCCATTTATTAAAAGTCGTCGAGCGCAAAGGGTTAATAGCCTTCGAGATTGGTATCAAGAAATTTCGTTGGATTTCACTTATTTCTTTGCATTATGAGAATTGATAGTGTGAATATTAAAAATTTAATATCAATGCGAGCTTTTTTCACAATATATCTAATAAACAGCGACCACAGTAGAATAAGGCTCACTGTCACAAGCAAAATTTTTAAATGCCCACAGTAGCCAAGGGGTTAATAGCCTTTCAGATTGGTATTAAGAAATTTCACTTATTTCTTTATACTATGAGAATTGCTAGTGTAAATATTAAAAGTTCAATATCAATGCGAAGCATTTTTCACAATATATGTAATAAACAACGACTCTGTCACAAACGAAAAATTTCATTGAACTTCACTTATTTCTTTATACTATGAGAATTGCTAGTGTAAATATTAAAAGTTCAATATCAATGCGAGCTTTTTTCACAATATATCTAATAAACAACGACCACAGTAGAATAAGGCTCACTGTCACAAGCAAAATTTTTAAATGTCCATAGTAGCCAAGGGGTTAATAGCCTTTCAGATTGGTATTAAGAAATTTCACTTATTTCTTTATACTATGAGAATTGCTAGTGTAAATATTAAAAGTTCAATATCAATGCGAAGCATTTTTCACAATATATCTAATAAACAGCGACTGTGTGACAAACGAACAATTTCTAAGCGTCCACAGTAGCCAAGGGGTTAATCCTTCGAGATTGACGTAAGAAAATTTCGTTTCATAAGTTGAAAACTTTTTCTAAAATATTATCACATCCAATATGGTCAGAAAAAAAGTGTGTAGTCCATCGATAATTTTGCAAATCGACAGAAACGAGCCTCGTATCTCACGCGAACTGCAGATTTCTCGCGAGAATCGACGCAGTCACGAAATTCACGGGAACAGGAAGTTCGTGGGGAACGCGAATCCACTCGATGGGGTGGGAATAATAGCGAGTCGACGCGACGATCGCCGATCGTAATAAGACGCCGTGCTCGGCTGCGAAAACAGGCTTCCGCCAGCTCGCATTAAGCCATTACCACCCTCGCCTTTACATTTATTCCGTCTACCACCCCTTTTCACTCTTACTCCATCTTTAATCATCCCTCGAGCAATTTTTCTTCCCCTTTTCTCTCTCTCTTTCGTGTCGATTGTTGTTTCGCACGACGATCAGTTCGATCTCTCGCGATTTTCTTCTACACGATTTCTTTACTTTTCTATAATATTTTTCTTTTATTTCTACGCACTGGAAGCGACCTTTCTTTAACTTCTCTGTGGAGAACTGAAGTTAAAACATATAGAAATTTATACTTGTAAGGAAATGCTATATTTCTGCTATTTTAATGCTGTATTTCTTCTCACTCGAAGACAAGAGATTCATTTTTGTATTTGGTTTCCAATGAAAGCTGACACTTGCATCGTTGTCTCGTACGATTAGTTCGATCTCTCACGATTTAGTGAAACTTGCCGTTAGAAAATGGGTTTTTTTTGAGTAATAAAACAGTGATTTATTTTTCTATAATATTTTTCTTTTATTTCTACGCACTGGAACTGACCTTTCTTTAACTTCTCTGTGAAGAACTGAAGTTAAAACATATAGAAATTTATATTTGTAAGGAAATGCTATTTCTTCTCACTCGAAGACAAGAGATTCATTTTTGTGTTTGGTTTCTAATGAAAGCCAACACTTGCATCGTTGTCTCGTACGATCAGTTCGTTCTCTCACGATTTAGTGAAACTTGCTGTTAGAAAATGGGTTTTTGTGAATAATCAAACAGTGATTTACTTTTTTATAATATTTTTCTTTTATTTTTACGCACTGGAAGTGACTTGTCCCTAACTTCTCTGTAGAGAAGTACGATTTAGTGAAACTTGCTGTTAGAAAATGGGTTTCTGTGAATAATCAAACAGTGATTTACTTTT
Organism: Xylocopa sonorina; assembly: GCF_050948175.1. Classification (NCBI taxonomy): domain Eukaryota; kingdom Metazoa; phylum Arthropoda; class Insecta; order Hymenoptera; family Apidae; genus Xylocopa; species Xylocopa sonorina. The sequence goes on along the minus strand of NC_135201.1, from coordinate 9,787,625 downwards.
TTATAGTATTTTTCTTTTATTTCTACGCACTGGAAGTGACCTTTCTTTAACTTCTCTGTGGAGAACTGAACAATTGAAGTTAAAACATAGAAACGTATATCTGTAAAGAAGTGCCATTTCTTCTCACTCGAGGACAAGAGATTTATTTTTGTATTTTTTTTCTAATGAAAACCAACACTTGCTGAGCTCTCACTGAAACTCTCACGATTTTTAAATAGTGCTGAGTCATTTTTTTATGAAGGCGTTCTGTAAGATCGTTTAATTCATCGATCACTGTTTCACACGACGACCAGTTCGTTCTCTCACGATTTAGTGAAACTTGTTGAGTCATTTTTATACCAAGGCGTTCTGTAAGATCGCATAATTTCTCGATTAAGAGGCTGAGAAGGTATTTTGTTTAATATACGCGGTGTATAAAATAGGTTTCACCATGGAATTCCTCAATTTCGCCATAATCGATCGATCATACTCGATCGATGTTTGCTTAATTAAATTCCTGCTATGAGAAACTGTAACTAGATAGGATGCATTATCTAAGCACAGCTTTTATTTATAAAGAAATATATACAAATACGATAAACATTCATCTCTGTACAAAAGAAAATATTTTATTTTATTGATTTAAAATTTTGAAATAATAAAGATCGTCGAATTAAATTCCTGCTGCGAGAGAACTTCGACATAGGCTGCATTATCTAAACACAGCTTTAATCTATAAAAAATATATACAAATGCGATAAATATTCATCTCTGTACAAAAGAAAATATTTTATTTTATTGATTTAAAATTTTGAAATAATAAAGATCGTCGAATTAAATTCCTGCTGCGAGAGAACTTCGACATAGGCTGCATTATCCAAACACAGCTTTAATCCATAAAAAAATATATACAAATACGATAAATATTCATCTCTATGCAAGAAAATATTTTATTTTACCAATTAAAAAATTTTGAAAGACTAAAGATCGTCGATATTAACGTCCAGACTGTTAAATCGATAAGAAAGGTCGCAGGATCGGTTAATATCGGTGGATAATCGAGAGCAACGGGCGGGACGGATCGACTGGAAAGGGTTAAAAGAGAAACAGCGATTTGTCACGGCTCAAAGGAATATCCAGCCCGCATTTCGAATGCCGTCTAGCAGCTGTTCGTTATCCAACAGCGTAGGAAGCCATTGAAACGCAAGAGGCGGACGCGCTTTGCATCCCCCTCGTCGTCTGCGAGCTCCTTTGAGCCGCGATCCGCACCCTTCTCGCTCGATTTCCTCGTTTATTTAACCGTCTCGAACACTAATCGCGAACTGTCCTGGTTTTCCCGCGACGATCGACAAAAAACTGTTTCATTTAGCTGGAATCCGATCGAGACGCACCCCTAAGTCTGTCTTCGGTCCTGTGGGTGTTTTTAATGAAACTCTTTGGAAGATGGAGTCGTATTGGGGGTCTTAATAGTGTTTTTTAAAGACTAGTGTATTTTTCATTCGTTTACATTTTTTTTGCTATTTTTTGTTTCATTAGAATGACCAAGAATGTAAAAAAATATTAATTCAGGTGATATAAACCAGCTATACAAGTTCTGTTACAAGACAGAGTCGTACTGGGAGGCTCAACAGTGTCTTTTAAAGACTGCAGTGTATTTTTCATTCGTTTACATTTTTTTTGCTATTTTTTATTTCATTAGAATGACCAAGAATGTAAAAAAATATTAATTCAGGTGATATAAACCAACTATACAAGCTGCATTACAAGGTGAAGTCGTACTGGGAGGCTCAACAGTGTCTTTTAAAGACTATATTATATTTTTCATTCGTTTATGTCTTTTTTGCAATTTTTTATTTCATTAGAATGACCAAGAATGTAAAAGAAATATTAATTCAGGTGATATAGACCAACTATACAAGATCTATTAAGATGGAGTCATACTAGAAGTCTCAACAATGTCTTTCAAAAAGTGAATTATATTTTTCATTCGTTTACCTCTTTCTTGCAATTTTTTGTTTCATTTAAATGGCCAACAATGTATAAAAAATATTAATTCAGGTGATATAAACCAACTGTACAAGTTCTGTTACAAGATGTAGTCGTACTGGGAGGCTCAACAGTGTCTTTTAAAGACTGCAGTGTATTTTTCATTCGTTTACATTTTTTTTTTGCTATTTCTTATTTCATTCGAACTTTAAACCAAACTATACAAGCTCCATTACAGGATGAAGTCGTTCTAAAGGTCTCAATAGTGTCTTTTAAAGACTGAATTATATTTTTCATTCGTTTGCATCTTTCTTGCAATTTTTTGTTTTATTAGAATGACTAAGGATGTAAAAAAAATATTAATTCAGGTGACATAAACCAGCTATAAAAGCTCTATTACAAGATAGAGTCATACTAGAGGTCTCAATAGAGTCTTCTAAAGACTATATTATATTTTTCGTTCGTTTATATCTTTCTTGCAATTTTTTATTTAATTTGAACGACCAATAATGTACAAAAAATATTAATCTAAGTGATATAAACCAGCTATAAAAGCTCCATTACGAGATAGAATCGTACTGGGTGTCTCAACAGTGTCTACCAAAGACTATATTAAATTTTTCATTCGTTTATATCTTTCTTGCAATTTTTTGTTTAATTCGAACGACCAACAATACACAAAACTTACTAATTCAAGTGACATAAACCAACTATACAATAGAAATTACTCTCGAATCAACTCCACGTTTACGAAAACGTTCTCCACGAATTGAAAAAAAGCAAAACCACCAAACACATCTCTCTAATTAACCCACCAATGCCATTCATACAAGTCCACAAAAAAAAAAAAAAGGTAAGAAACAACTTCCAATGGGAGCTCGAGACCCATTACACAGAGAGAAGTCGTAAACCCAACCCAAAAGGCCACTAAACAAAGAGTACACGTAGCAGAGAACCGAAAGAAGAACGATTGCTTACATCTTGGAGCAGCAACGCTCGAACCACCCCCTGGAACAACCTTCGAACCAGAGGGTGATGGAACGCTGCGAGCGAGTCTCGAAAAAAGAACACGTTGCGGCTAAACGGTTGGCACGATCGAGCGAAACAGTGGTCAGAAGAGGGGCTGGTCGTTCTACCCCGTAAATAAGAGCGTTGGACAAACGACGAGGGGTTGCTGGAACGCTGAGGACACAGATCAGTGGAGACAGTGGCCTCTGTCTCGCCTCTGAGAGGACGTCGAGAGGGGACGCGAAGTTTCTCGGTTCTCCAGCGTCGCGGCAAACTGTTCTAGGCTGAATTCTGAGGAAAGAGAGGGTTGTGGTCTCGAAAGAGACTGCGATGGAAGAACAGAAGAACGCGAGGAAGAAAAGAAACGAGCAGAGAAGGCGAACGACTAGCCAGAAGAATAGGACAACAGAGTTCAGAGACAGAAGTTACGCGAAGGATAGAAAAAAGATGGCGAGACGGAGGAGAGCAGTGGTCGAGGGGGTGAAAGTTGGGGAGAAGACGCGACCAGGGTGGAACAAAGACGAGGAACCGCGACGAGAGAAAACAGCGATAGTCGAGGATGAAAGAAGCGAAGAGGAGAAGACAGGAAGAGGGTGAGACAGAGATGGTGTAAGAAAGGGGTGGCAGGCGACGATGGAAGATGGAGAACGAACAGAAGTCCTGAAAACAAGACGAGGAAGGAGAATCGAGAAAGAAGTTGAAAAAGCAGTGGAAAGGGTGAAACAAAGAGGAGAGGGTGGGTCTCTGGAGGGAAAGGAGATAGCTGAGGGGTGGGTTTCAAAGGAGCTGGCGAAAGAATGGGAAAAGTTAAGGGATGGAACGATTCATCCGTTGGAAAGGGGGTTTCGCTCTGTTTAAATCACGAATTCGAACGGTTCGTCCAACCTGCTGCTACTTCCTGTTCGCTGAGTCGCGACGATGCTCGCGAACACACCCTCGTCTGAATCCTGGTTCTGTTAAACAATTGCTAATCGTGTTTCGCGAGTTAGAAGCTGTTAGAAGTTTCGAGAGAGCCAGAATGATATTTAGAGAAGAATCGAGTAAATATTTAGCGCTAGTTTAATCATTCTTATCGTCTATTTTATTAATTCGACGCGAAGTGCTCGTCGCACTTTGCGTCGCTGCGATAATGGCCCTGGCAAATGGACATAATTTCGCAGTCACGTGGACGAGTTACGCCGGAAGGCCAGCGCGAAAACAATGAAAAGTCGTAATGGAGGGACTGCGTTAAAACGTAAGCTCCCGTAGGAAACCGGATGCCCGTTCCTCCGCGAGTTGACGCCATAAGTGTTCGTTGTCGGAACTTGGCGCAATTGAGCAACTGCTTATGCCACTGTCCTCTTCAAATTCTCTGCTATTTTACATTTCTGCATCTTCTTTGGCGTTTACGAATTTTCTATGCTTAAAAAAAAATTCTTATACAGTGTACATTGGTCATAACTTAATCCTTTGACTATGGCGGAGAATGGAATTACATTTCTGGATCTTCTTTGGCCTTCATGAATTTTCTGTGCTTAATTAAAATTCTTATACAGTGTATATTGACCATAACTTAACCCTTTAACTATGGTGGAGAATGGAATTACATTTTTGGATCTTCTTGGTGTTTGCAAATTTTCTATGCTTAATAAAAAATTGTTATACAGTATATATCTGCCATAACTTAATCCTTTGACTATGGTGGAGAATGGAATTTACATTTCTGGATCTTCTTTGGCCTTCATGAATTTTCTACGCTTAACAAAAATTGTTATATAGTATATATCTGCCATAACTTAACCTTTTGAGTATGGTGGAGAATAGAAAATTTGTTTATCGATTGCTTCTGAACCAATAAAATAATATTTAATTATCGAAACGTGTAATAGCGAAATTACCATTTATTTTAGTCTCAACTGAAATCAGATCTATCGCAATAATTATAAAAAAAATTAACCTTTAACTATGGTGAAGAATAGAAAGAAAAAAAATGGAAAATTTGTTTGTCGATTGCTGAATAATTATAGAAAAAATATTGAGAGCACTTATACGCGTCCACAGTGACCAAAGGGGTTATTAAAGTACTCTGTCCAAGTTTCTGTTTCAAGTATAAATTTCTATATTTTAAATTTCCAAATTAAAAAAAATCCACTCGATAATTAGCAAGACAGATGATCAAAGACATGTTTGACATTCCAAATAACGTTTCTCAGTCAGCTGTTTTCAGTTAGTCCAATTAAGTCACAGCCATCAGGAAGTTCGATCGAACAACACCCCCGCGAGTTGGTCCCGTTCGAAGTTGATTCATATTTACCCTGCGACGCGTGAAAGCAAATTCCTGGAGGGCAGTTAGGGTAACTTTGCGAATCGTAAGTTGGACTGGCGGCGTGTATTCAGGCAACGGTCCAAAAACGGGCGAGCCAGGCGCGCTAACGATCCGGCTAAAAGCGTGGCGGTCGTTTAACCATCGAGAATTGGACGTTCCGCCATGAGAAGCGCCGCCAACGCTCGTCGTTTAACTGGACACCCTCGTAGTCGTTCCTCCGTGACCGCGTCGCTGTTACTGAACTCGAAACCGAATCGATTTATCGATAACGTCCACCAAAATCGAGACTTTTATCCTTTCGAGGTTGTGTCAGAGAAAACTACTTTTAATTAAGGGATGAATTCTGTTAATCATCTTATCATCTTCTCGTATTAGAAGACATCGTTACTGAACTCGAAACCAAACTGATTCATCGATAACATCCACCAAAATCGAGACTTTTATCCTTTCGAGGATGTGTCAGAGAAAACTACTTTTAATTAAGGGATGAATTCTCTCGAGCATTGAAACTTATTAGAAGTTACCATTACTGAACTCGAAACTGAACCATTTCATAGCTAACACCGATAACATCCACCAAAATGGAGACTTTCACCCTTTGGAGTCATCATCAGAGCAAATTTCTTTTAATTAAGGGATGAATTCTTTCAAGCATTGAAACTTATTAGAAGTCACCGTTACTAAACTCGAAACTGAGTCGATTCATCGCTAAAATCCACCAAAATAGAGATTTTCACCCTTTGGATGAAGCATCAGAGAAAACTCCTTTTAATTAAGGGATGAATTCTGTTAATCATCTCATCATCATCTCGTATTAGAATCTTCTCATATTAAAATCTTCTTATATTAGAAGTCACTGTTGCTGAACTCGAAACCAAACCGATTCATCGCTAAAATCCACCAGAATGGAGACTTTCACCCTTTGGATGAAGCATCAGAGCAAATTACATTTAATTAAGGGATGAATTACTTTTCATATTAGAAGTTACCGTTACTGAACTCGAAACCGAATCGATTCATCGCTAAAATCCACCAAAATAGAGATTTTCACCCTTTGGATGAAGCATCAGAGAGAATTCCTTTTAATTAAGGGATGAATTCTCTCAAGCATTGAAACTTTTCATATTACAAGTCACCATTACTGAACTCGAAATCGAGTCGATTCATCGCTAAAATCCACCAAAATTCAGACTTCCACCCTTTGGAGTCACCATCAGAGCAAACTCCTTTCAATGAAGGGATGAATTCTCTTAACCCTTGAATCTGTTCATATTCTCCATCGATCTATAGATCGTTCATAACACTCATCCACGAAAAAAACCAACAATCATTAGACATTAATTACCATATAAAGACAAAACTACGAACAAAATTAGATCACAAACACCCCGATCCAAATCCTCCATCGATCTATAGATCGTAAAAAGATACTTATTCACAAAAAAATCAACGACAACTGGCGATCGCGATCGAAAAGAAGATGCTGCCGTCGAATTGGGTCAATTGTTGACCAAAAACCGGGTAAAAAGGGGCCGTGGACTGGCAGGCGACACAGAGGGTGGCTGAAAAACGGCAGCGGCGACTGCGTCAGCGGGCAAAACGGTGGAGTTGGGGCAGCCTCGTCCCGGAATCCGACGCGCGACGTTGCGGCTCTCCCTCGCAGCTATGACGCAATCCGGGTATACAGTATACCAGGGTGCACAATGGCCCGTATCTGGGTCGTGGTGTCGGTGCCTACTACCCCTAGCTCGGCCCCAATTCCGTTTACCAGGCGCGGCTGGGAAATCGCCAGCGATATTCCACCGGGCCGGACCTACCCCTCGCTGACCTATTCTATTCTTCTACCACCGTTGCTAGCTGCCCTTTCTTTTTTTTTTCTACCTACCCCTCTGTCTGTCTCTCTCTTTATCTTTCTCTATCTCTCTATCTTTCTGTTGAGATATCTCTCTTTATCTTTCTCCCTTTTGAGATATCTCTCTGTCTTAAGATATGTCTATCTTTCTCCCTCTTGAGATATCTTTCTCTCTTGAGATATCTCTCTTTCTCTAACTCTCTTTTGGGATATATTTCTCTCTCTATCTTTCTGTTGAGATATCTTCCTCTTTCTCTATCCATCTCTCTCTTTTGAGATATCTCCCTCTATCTCTATCTCTCTCTGAGGATATCTCTCTCTTTTGAGATATCTTTCTTTTAAGATATCTCTCTCTATCTCTCTTTTGAGATATCCCTCTCTGAAGATATCTCTCTCTTTTGAGATATCTCTCTTTGAAGATATCTCTTTCTTTTGAGATATCTCTCTCTTTTGAGATCTCTCTCTCTCTTTTGAGATCTCTCTCTCTATCTCTCTTTTGAGATATCCCTCTCTGAAGATATCTCTCTCTTTTGAGATATCTCTTTTTGAAGATATCTCTTTCTTTTGAGATATCTCTCTCTTTTGAGATATCTCTCTCTTTTAAGATATCTCTCTCTTTTGAGATATATATATATCTCTCTCTCTATCTCTCTCGAACCCATCTACCTTCTCGTTCCTTACTTCTTTTTTTTTTTAATGAATACGCTATTGTGCATTCATTTAATTGTTCTCGATGCGTTCGATTTCGCATCGATCGCAGCGTTTTTATATCGCAACCATAATCATTGAAGAGGGTGGTTGGTACCAGATGGGTTTTTGAGAATCGCACAAATTAATAGTTCACTTAATTGTTCTTGATTCCTGCCTCCAAGAATTCATTTCTACGTCTTGAAAGAAAATTTCGAGGAAGATTGAAGATTAGTTTCGTTCGTTTCTGGATTAGCTTTGTTTGAAGAGAATCGAGTATAATTAGAGGGACATTCGGCTGGATTTAATTAGTCTCGCAACTCCTAACCAGGAGGCAGGCAACCGCCAGTGGAAGGTTTTAAAAGTTACTTTCATTCAATCCTACGTTAATTCTGTTTAAAGAGTATGCAGTTAAAGTGGAAGTTAAGTACACAGTGTTTAATTAGTAATCCCTGATTTCAAGAAGGAATTTTTTTCAACCTCGTACAGTAATTAATCTGACCGACTTCTGCATTAATTTCGTTCAGAAAAAAACGCAGATTTGAGCCACTGTTTTTTCGGTTCGAGAAATTTCAGCAACAGCGCTGTTCCCCTCGTTTTTAATATTCGCAACGTAGCCTCAATTATTGCGGAAGTAGAAAAAAGATACGTTTTTTTTTGCATTCAGAAACGAGACATTCTCGCTGGCGAAACGACTGGAATTCGTTATGCAAATTCCACGGCAAAAAGAGTCATCTGGAATCGCTCTGAATCCTTCTGCACCGAAGTGGGACGCCCTTGTGGGTGTCCACGAACGTTTTAAATTCCCACGGTTCCTGCGCGCCGATTTGGGATCACTTTTTTCCGCGATTTGCGTTAGAAACGATGGTCGTTTGCAAACCAGCTCGTTATCCATGAAAATTTCCACCTCCAAACACCCAAGAGTATCATTTCGAATCGATTACCTGTACTCTCACGTTCTCCACCTTCGAATAAAAAAAAAAATGCACTCAAAATTTCAAAAATTGGAAAATCATACGAATAATTTACCTATTAAAAAAAATCGTGCCACTGATTCATCGTTCGTTCCATCTCCCTCGAGAAAATGAACCCTTTATCTGTTCCACGTTTCTCCCCAATCACTGGCAATTATTTCTACAATTTAATCGCATGCGTGTTTATTTTATAAACCAGCTCGTTATCCATGACAATACTCGTCTCCAAATACCCAAAAATATCATTTCGAATCGATTACTTATACTTTCACGTTCTCCACTCTCCAATAAAAAAAGAATGCACTCAAAACTTCAAAAATTGGAAAATCATACGAATAATTTACCTATAAAAAAAATCGTGCCACTAATTTACCATTCGTTCCATCTCCCTCGAGAAAAACGAACCCTTTATCAGTTCCACGTTTCTCCCCAGTCACAGGCAATTATTTCAAAAATTCCACTCGAAATTTCATAATCTACGAATAATTTACTTCTCACATTCTCCACTCTTCAAATAAAAAAAAATGCAGTCAAAATTTCAAAAATTGGAAAATCATACGAATAATTTACCTATTTAAAAAAATCGTGCCACTAATTCATGATTCGCTCCATCTCCCTCGAGAAAAACGAACCCTTTATCAGTTCCACGTTTCTCCCCAGTCGCAGGCAATTATTTCAAAAATTTACTTCTCACATTCTCCGCTCTTCAAATAAAAAAAGAAGAAAACTGCATTCGAAATTTCATAATTCACGAATAATTTACTTACTAAAAAAAAATCGTGCCACTGATTCATCGTTCGTTCCATCTCCCTCGAGAAAAATGAAACCCTTTATCTCACAGGCAATTATTTCTACAATTTAATCGCGCACGCGTTTATTTTAATCGCGCGAAATGGCGGCACGCGCTGGGGGGTGCACGTCCGCGTTAGAAAACGGGGGATGTGACGTAATCGCGCGCGCTGGGAGGGCTGAATCGAAACAACGATCGCGATCGCCAGACGGAAGTGGGTCACGAGTGACGGCGAGGAAAAGGGCGTCGAACGCCGCGTATCCTGGAATTACGTTCGCCAGCCACGATTCGAGCGACCCAGATCGCACGGCGAAACCCACCACGCAGATTGCTCGCACGCAATCGTCAGCCCCCCCTGGTTGTTCCACATTTTCACTGACATCCTTTCTCCTTTTCGCCGCTCTTTCAAAAGAAACCAACCGACCAACCCCCTCGCCAACCCTCTTCGTTCGAACGGAAACTGCACCGAAAAAAACCAACAGACACCAGGGGATGAAACAACAGCTGGTGCAGTGAACGGAGATTGAGAATTGTATCTATGAAAATATCGAGTTTTTGGGATTTGAACGCTTTTGGGGTGATTAATTTTTGTTAGAAGTGCTCAGATGGGTTTTAAGGGTGTTTTTAAGGTGGCGAATTTTAATTAATGCGATAAATATTTCTTCTGTTGCTGATATTAATACAGGCACGAGGGGATGAAACAATAGCTGGTGCAGTGAACGGAGATTGAGAATTGTATCTATGAAAATATCGAGTTTTTGGGGTTTGAACGCTTTTGAGGTGATTAATTTTTGGTGCAAGTGCTCAGATGGGTGTTAAGGGTGTTTAAGGGTGTTTTTAAGGTGGCGAACTTTAATTAATACGATGAATATTTCTGTTGCTGATATTAATACAGACACGAGGGGATGAAACTTATGAAAATATTGAATTTGGGGTTTGAACGCTGTTGGGGTGATTAATTTTTGGTGCAAGTGCTCAGATGGGTTTTAAGGGTGTTTTTAAGGTGACGAATTTTAATTAATGCGATGAATATTTCTGTTGCTGATATTAATACAGACACGAGGGGATGAAACTTATGAAAATATCGAATTTGGGGTTTGAACGATGTTGGGGTGATTAATTTTTGTTGCAAGTGCTCAAATGGGTTTAAAGAGTGTTTTTAAGGTGGCGAATTTTAATTAATGCGATAAATATTTCTTCTGTTGCTGATATTAATACAGACACGAGGGGATGAAATAATAGCTGGTGCAGTGAACGGAGATTGAGAATTGTATTTATGAAAATATTGGATTTGGGGTGATTAATTTTTGTTGAAAGTGCTCAAATGGGTTTGAAAAGTGTTTTTAAGGTGGCGAATTTTAATTAATGCGATGAATCGAATTTGGGATTTGAACGCTTTTGGGGTGATTAATTTTTGTTAGAAGTGCTCAGATGGTTTTAAAGAGTGTTAATAAGATAGAGAATTTTAATTAACGCGATGAATATTTCTGTTGCTGATATTAATGTTTGTTGGAAGTGTACAGATGGTTTTAAAGAGTGTTAATAAGATAGAGAATTTTAATTAACGCGATGAATATTTCTGTTGCTGATATTAATGTTTGTTAAAAGTGTACAGATGGTTTTAAAGAGTGTTAATGAAGTGGCGAATTAAAGATGATTTTTAATTAACACGAGGAATATTTTTGTTGCAGATTCGTTGAAAAAGAGCATAAGAACCTCGTTTGCAGTCCTGTAAGTACCACGAGTCGCTAAACGAACATGTGAAATAATTCAATTCGTTCAATTACCACATTTCACATTCTCCTCTCCCTCTCTCGCAATTCTAAATTTACTTTTATCCGCGTGCAATTATTCGGTTATTATTTTACTGCAGGATCGATGGGGGTAGTAAAATCCAGCGGAACTGGCACGAGAGCTAATTAAATAATTCCTGAGAAACATTTATTAAGTATCATCAAACGAATAATTCTAATAGAATTAAAGTAACATTAAAAGATGAACTAGTCACCCTTAAAAAATTTAATCAATCAAACTTCCCTCTTAATTTCAATTTTATTCTCAATCGATTCACTTCACGTTATCGAGTACGATTAGAAATTCTTTTAGAATTATCACAGTCATTAAAACACAAAAAAACTTTTATTGCGACTCTCATCGAACATTAAGAAATGAACTAACCACCCCCTCGAAAAATGATCAATCACACTCTCAATTTTAATTTCATCCTCAATCGATTCACTTCACGTTATTAAAAATTCTTTTGGAATTATAACAATCATAAAAACACAGAACTTTGAACACAATCTTGACTTATCACGATCGATAAAACGCAGCGATTAATCAGCAACGCGACAGAATTTCAATTCCAACGTTGGCTAAAAAAAAAAAAAGTAGGGTCGTTCGATACGTGGTATCTTTTCCATCCACGACTGTAAACGAAACGAAACGTGAGCAGCCAACGAACGGGGGACTTGTTCGTTCGAATTTATGCGGACAGCGTGCGTTACGCGTTTCGTACGTGCGGCGTATCGCTTTGCTCTGGCGATAAACGGAAGTTACGTTCGCCATCGTTCCTCGAGGACCAACCCTCGCGTTCTCCAAAGCCTGCTGAAGGGGCAAAGGAACCCTGTTCGCTCAGTGATCGCGTGCATCGGCGAGACGCGATGAGATCGAGCTGGGATCTGGGTTAAACGATTAAAAGATAAGGGTGGACTTGGTTCTGGGTTGAGAAAGGGGTCGATCGAGTTCTTAATGGCGACTGATTAGCCTCGAGAGACTGAGAGCCTTTGGAGAACAATCTTTTGCGTTCTTCGAAGAGTGTTCGACTGTGTGCGATTTATGGTTTGGTGTGGAGAACGTCTAAAGGGTGCATTCTATGGGGTTGATTTGAAAATTCATGGTTTTTTTAGGGAAATTTAATTGATTACAGTTTTAGTTTGAGAATGGTCAAATTAGTAACAATTGAGGGATGACATAGTGTATTTTGAATAGATGTATTTGGAGAGCCAAAATGTTGATAAAAATATTCTATAATTTGGTAATATTATAATTAGAAAGATAGTCGATCTGGAAATCAGGGATTTTGCAGTGAAATTCAATTGATAACAATTTTACTTTGAAAATGGTCAAATTAGTAACAACTGAGGGACGACAGAGTCTATTTTGAATAGATATGTTTAGGGAACCAGAATATTATAAAGCTTAGTAATTATAATTATAAAGGTAGTCAATCTGGAAATCGATGGTTGTTTTACTAAAATTCCACTGATAACAATTTTCCTTTGATAATCTTCAAATCAGTAACAACTGCACCACACCACAGTGTATTTCAAACAGATACATTTAGAGAACCAAAATATTGATCAAAACATTATCCAACTCACTAATTACAATTATAAAGGTATCCTGATATCTTAATAATTACAATTATAAAGGTATCTCGATATCTTCATAATTACAATCATAAAGGTATCTCGATATCTTCATAATTACAATTATAAAGGTATCTCGATACCTTCTGATAATTGCCAGATGCAATATTCCAGTATTCGATCGATAATGGGAGGATCTACATGAAGCTAGTGGTTATGGGTTAGTTTCCTAATAATTGCACCATGACACAGTGTATTTAGAGAACTAAAATATTGATCAAAACATTATCCAACTTACTAATTACTCTAAAAAAAAATTGCTCTAAATCTCGAATACCTTCTGACAATTTATAATGAAAATGTCCCATCGATAATGGAAGGATCGAGATGAATCAAGTGGTTATGGGTTAATTTTTCGACAACTGCACCATGACACAGTGTATTTAGAGATCCAAAATATTGATCAAAACATTATCCAACTTACTAATTACTCTAAAAAAAAATTGCTCTAAATCTCGAATACCTTCTGACAATTTATAATGAAAATATTCCATCGATAATGGAAGGATCGAGATGAATCAAGTGGTTATGGGTTAATTTTTCGACAACTGCACCATCACACAACTTACTAATTACTCTAAAAAAAAATTGCTCTAAATCTCGATACCTTCTGATAATTTATAATGGAACCATTCGATCGATAATAGGATCGACATGAAACAAGTGGTTATGGGTTATTTTCCATGGCTTGAAATAGGGTGTATCGCGTGTCTTATTATTGCGAACCCCGCGCAAGGGCGGCAGAGGCGTCGATGGCCGTCGATCGGGCACAGGTCGAGCATCGAACTATGAAAAGGACTCACCCTTCATGCCGAGTACTTGCGCTCTCCTTCAGTCGAGAGGACACTTTCCTGTGCTTGCTTTCGGTGGCCGCGTCGCGACGCTGTCGATATCGTCCCGTGGACACAGCTTCGAGGATCGCTCGCAGGTTCTACTTTGATCAGGGAGACACGCAGGAACATAGAACACTCCCTGGAACAAACACGGAACGAAATATGTTTCGTTAGAGAGGCATGGAAATTGGAACTTTCTTCAGCTGTCTGTTTCGTGGCACAATTTTAGAGCATTGAAATTGGAACTTTCTTGGGTTGTTCGTTTTGTAGAGGAATTTTTGGGGAACAGAGACAAATTTATTGAGAACTTTTCGATTTTTAAAGAAATTTCTTTATCGCAGTTGTAAAAATGTTTAATGTAATTGGTTGCAGTGGTATTGGTAATTTTTATTTCTATCGATGGTCCACTCAATGGCTGAGTTGTACTACTTGAGAATTATTTGTTTATAAGAAATTTCTTTATCGCAGTTGTAAAAATATTTAATGTAATTAGTTGTAATGGTATTGTTACTTTGGAGTGCTAGATATTATTGGAAATTTTATTTCTACTGGTGGTCCATTTAATGGCTGAGTTGTACTACTTGAGAATTATTTGTTTATAAGAAATTTCTTTATCGCAATTGTACAAATATTTAATGTAATTAGTTGTAATGGTATTGTTACTCTGGAGTGCTAGATATTATTGGAAATTTTATTTCTACTGGTGGTCCATTTAATGGCTGAGTTGTACCACTTGAGAATTATTTGTTTATAAGAAATTTCTTTATCGCAGTTGTAAAAATATTTAATGTAATTAGTTGTAATGGTATTGTTACTTTGGAGTGCTAGATATTATTGGAAATTTTATTTCTACTGGCGGTCCATTTAATGGCTGAGTTGTACCACTTGAGAATTATTTGTTCACGGATAGTTGAATTAACATTATTTATTTAAAAGTTCATATTTAATACTTATCGCAGATTTTGTAAAGGAATTAATATCTCTCTTTAAGTCCACGAGAAACAAAAATTCAAGTACGTCTGATCAATCTCAAAGTTTTCTACTTTCTAAGAGAAAAAGTAGACGTAGACTTCGAAACTTAAACTTTACTCTTCCATTCGATTGAAAAATCCATTCTTTCTATAATATCAATCGCAAATGATGAATTACATCTATGCAACATCAACTACGTCAGACCAATCATCCACTTCTTCTACTTGCAAAAGCAAGAACCATCCACGATTCCAAACAAAACCTCTCATTCTCACTCAAATCAACAAATGACGATTATATCTATTCAACATTAGCAACGTCAGACCAATCATCCACTTCTTCTACTTGCAAAAGCAAGAACCACCCACAATTTCAATCGAAACCCCCCATTCTCACTCAAATCACAACTAAATCTTCTCTTCTCGATCTCTCCACCCCAAACAAGGATCCTTCACACAGTCTGACCAATTTCAGACTCTTCTTCTTATAATTCACTCTCGACTCTCGCATCTTCTAGTCGAGTCTGAATTTTTTCTCCTCGCCCACACAGTCTGACCAATTGCAGACTCTTCTCCTCTCAAAATTCACTCTCGACTCTCACTTCTTCCTTCAAGTCTAAATTTTTTTTCTTCGTCATAAACAACAGCCATCCACGCGACGTAAAATCACACTCAAGGATGAAACCCACACAGTCTGACCAATTGCAGACTCTTCTTCTTACAATTCACTCTCGACTCTCACTTCTTCTAGTCGAGTCTGAATTTTTTCTCCTTGCTCACACAGTCTGACCAATTTCAGACTCTTCTCCTCTGAATTCTCTCTCGACTCTCTCTTCTTCCTTCAAGTCTAAATCTTTTTTCTTCGCCATAAACGACAGCCATGTGAGTCGTTCTCTTCTTCTTACAATTCACTCTCGACTCTCACTTCTAGTCGAGTCTGAATTTTTTCTCCTCGCCCACACAGTCTGACCAATTTCAGACTCTTCTCCTCTCAATTCTCTCTCGACTCTCGCTTCTTCGTTCAAGTCTACATTTTTTTTCTTCGCCATAAACGACAGCCATGTGAGTCGTTCTCTTCTTCTTACAATGAATTTTTTCTCCTCGCTCACACAGTTTGACCAATTTCAGACTCTTCTCCTCTCAAAATTTACTCTCGACTCTCGCTTCTTCCTTCAAGTCTACATTTTTTTTCTTCGCCATAAACGACAGCCATCCACGCGACGTGAAATCACACACGAGGGTGGAAACGAACGCGATGGAACGCGAAATCAGCGAAGGGGGTGGGACGCGATGGAACCGATCGTTAGACAACCGTTTCACCAGTCGGTAATCCCGAATCATTAGAGGGTTTCTGGCTGACAACAATGCCATCTCGACGGATCGAGACGGGGGTTGGAGCGAGCTTTTGTGCCGAAGGAACGCTCGCGCCAGACAAATCAACGGAAATTGGGATTTCTTTGACGGGCCTAAGGATCGATGCCTGTGGATGATCGTTACCGGGGAAACGTTCTGAACGGCGATCGCCGATAGCCTCGACTCTCTCGAATCGTATTTCGTTCGCGCGAGTGAAAAGGAGCTGCGATTGCTCCAATTGCGATCAACCAGTCAGGAACCGTAATGGATGGCCAGTCGAGGAGACGAGGGTTTAATTCGAAATTTCGAGGCTACGAGCTGAAAGAGAGCTTGCTTTCTGCGAAAATGTATGCGTTAAACGATAATTAAGAGTCTGGCAAATCGGAGGTAAATAAGTTTTAACTCGCGTAATAACGATAGTTGAAAAATGAGTCGATGTTCATGTGTAAAATTAATTTTCCAACCCCATTCTTTAGAAACACGTATACAAAATAATGATCAAAAATCTGGAAACATCAAAACCAAATCATTTTTAACGTGCCATACAACTCACGTAACAACACGATAATAAAAAAAAGTGGATGGAAATCCACGTGGTACAATAAAAAATTTTACGTTCCTGTCAAGTCAATTTTTCAACCCCATTTTTTAGAAATACTTACATCAACAAATAATTAAAAATCTAGAAAACCAAAACCGAATACTTTCTATCACACCTGCAAACCAAGCCATCGCACGTCCATTTATATTCGAGCCTGCAGACACGTCGCGAGACGCATCCATCCGCCATAACCCACCCCCAAAACCAATCCCATCCCCAGCGTATCCAATTAAAATCGAAGCAAAAGAATCGTCATCGACGCAATCTCACCATCCCCTGGAACCACTGTTAAAGAGTCTGTCCACGGTTCTCTTATCGTACTCCATTGGCAGAGAGAGAAAGAGAGAGAGATATCTCAAGATAGAGAGAGATATCCTAAGAGGGAGATATCTCAAAAGAGAAATAGAGAAAGAAAGAGAAATATCTCAAGAGAGAGAGAGATATTTCAAAAGAGAGATAGAGAGGGAGAAATATCTCAAAAAAGGGATAGAGAGAGAGAGGGAGATATCACAACAGAGAGATAGAGAGAGATATCTCAAAAAAGGGATAGAGAGAGAAAGAGATATCTCAAAAGAGAGATAGGGAAAGAAAAGAAAGATAGAGAGAGAAAGGGATATCTGAAAAGAGAAATAGAAGGAGAAAGAGATATCTGAAAAGAGAAATAGAAGGAGAAAGAGATATCTCAAAAGAGAGATAGATAGAGAGAAAGAGAGAGAGTTTAGGCATCGATTTCCACGTAGACGACTATCAACGTCCACGACAAGCTCGCTCACCCCCTCGCAAAGCGACACGCAGGCTAACGAATCCTGGCCGCAGGATTAATCCGCGCGCAAACGCGGACACATTCAATTAGCCGGTGTGTATCCGGTTACAACGGAAACGGGGGATAGCTCGAACCCTCTCTCAGTGTATTTCTTTTTTTTTTTTTTTTTTCTTTTTTTTCCACCCCTCTCGACCAGGCGCTCGAAAAGAGCAGAGTCCGACGCAGTTCCTCTGGAAATGTGCAGGCGTTATCGTTTCCGTCCTCATAACGTGCCGCGGCGTCGCTTATCGCGCTTTATCAGCACCGATCCGCTGGCCTGGCTGCGCGTACCACTTTCCACCCTATCGTTCTACGTCCGTTCACCCTTTATTCTTTTCCTTCCTCGACGATGTTCCTTTTTCTGCTCGTCTCCTGTTTCTTTACTTTCTTTCTTTCTTTTTTTTTTTTTTTTTTCTAGAGGGTGTCGCGAAGTTTAAACGACAGACGAGGTTGTGGCATGTTGCCTTTAAGTCATTGTCGATACCAGGGTGCTCTTGGGTTTTCTTTTTTATTAGGGAGAATTTTGGGGATGTTCATGTAATGTCAACTATTTTTTTACTTCGTTGTGAGAAATGCTGTTTTCTGCTCGTCTCTCACTTTTTTTTTCAAGGGTTGTCGCAAAGTTTAAATGACAGACGAGGTTGTGGTATGTTGCCTTTGAGTCATTGTCGATACCAGGGTGCTCTTGGGTTTTCTTTTTCTTTGGGAAGAATTTTGTGGGTCAATGTTAATTATTTTCCTACTTCGTTGTGAAAAATGCTGTTTTATTTAATTTTCTATTAAATGTAACCCTCTAAACTTACACGCGAGGTTGGCTATTTTTTTCAAAGGACTGTGAGTGGCTGATTTTGAGGGTGCTCTTGGGTTTCCCTTTAAAGAGAATTTTGTGGGTCAATGTTAATTATTTTTTTACTTCGCTATTTGGAATGTTATTTTTTTTTAATCTTCTATGAAATGTGACCTTCTAAAGTTTCACGCGAGACCAGCTATTTTTTCCAGAGAATTGTGAGTATCTGACGTTGAGTTGTGTCGGTTAAAAAATGGCTTGCAAGCGTTATCCAGCGATCTGCCGCGTTTCAACCCTTAATATCGCTGGGCTTTCCTTCTAGGAAGAATTTTGTGGATCAATGTTAATTATTTTTTCACTTCGTAGCAAGAAATGCTGTTTTTTTTTTAATCTTCTATGAAATGTGACCTTCTGAAGCCACACGCGAGACCAGCTATTTTTTCCAGAGAATCGCGAGTGTCTGACGTTGAGTTGGGTCGGTTAAAAAATGGCTTGCAAGCGTTATCCAGCGATCTGCCGCGTTTCGACCGTTAATATCGCGGAGGGTTTTCTTTAAATCGCGTGCAAACGGGGACGCGGGCAATTTTCTCTATCGCCTCGACCTCCTTTCTCCTGCAGCAGCGAAACAGCGTTTAAGGGCGAAGCGGGGGTGAACGCGGACCGTGGCATCCGGAAGAAATATGGCGGCTACGAAATTTCGTGGCTGCTCCCTCGTGGGGATGAAAAAAGGCCTCGTTTCTGCTCGTGCAAACTCTTCGAATCGTCCCTTGGGACGCTCGTGCGGTTTCTGTACTCGAATTGTTTCCTTTCCTTATTTTTCCTTTTTTTTTTGGTCTTTTCAAGAATATTTCGATGAGAATTTGAGAAAATTTTGAAGGTTTGAAGTAATTAAAAATAACTGTTCTCTTAAATTTCATATTGCATAATTTAGATCGTAGAAAACCGCCCTTAAAATGTAAATAATAGTTAAAGAAAACGAAATTCATAATAATAAAATATAAATGCAATTATAGAAAATTATTTTCACTTAATTGTTGCATCAAGAATGTTTTGAGAGAACTTTGAGGGTTTGAAATAATTGCAAATTGTTGTTCCCTTAAATTTCATGTTGCACAATGTGGATCGCAGAAAGCCACCCTTAAAATGTAAATAATAACCAAAGAAAACGAAATTCGTAATAATAAAATAGAAATGCAATTATAGAAAATTATTCTCACTCAATTCGTGCGTCTTCTGTTCCTTGAAAATTGAAAAACACGCTGCTCGATGCAATTACAAAATTCATTCTAATCGAATAACAGGTTCGTAATTTCGCGTGGGGCAAAAGTGGAGGCCACAGCCGCGAAACAGAGTTCTGACGTACGAATAATCGATGGCGGCGAAAAGCTGGCCGGGGATTCGATTAAAATTCGAACAAAGCGTGCTGGCTGGCCGTCGATTCAATTACAACTTCGCCTCGCAAAGAGCCCGCGAAACGCGCAAGAAACCGAGGGCGGTTCGAAAAAAAGGAAAAAAGAATGGCTCGACGTCGCATTCGTGGAGTTCTCCGCGGTGCAGTTCGATTAATATTCAGCTGGCGACGTAAACAGGCTGATTTGCAACGAGCGAGCCAGCCAGCCGTGAATATTCCTCGACTTCGTCGCTGACGAAGACTTCCGGTCCCGCTCTGCGCGCCTGTCCAGAGTTTTCTTCTCAGATTTTTAATCAGACGCGAGTTCAGTGATGAAACTTTAAATTTTTATCGAGTGAATATATTTATGTGTCTTCATTCATATTTTGGGGGATGAAAATGAAAGATGAGAACGCGTGAGAAATAATTTCAACTCGTATTATAATATTTTTTAATTGGAAAGTGGTCTCATGAGATGCTTCACATATTTATGTATCTTTATTGATATTTTGGGGGATGAAAATGAAAGATGAGAACGCGTGTGAAATAATTTCAACTCATATTATAATATTTTCTAATTGAAAAGTGGTCTCATAAGATGCTTCACATATTTATATATCTTTATTACTATTTTGGGGGATGAAAAAGAAAAATGAGAAGGCGTGAAAAATAATTTCAATTCATGTCACAGAAGTGCTATATAGCATAATATTTTCTAATTGGAAAGTGGTCTCATAACATGGTCCACATATTTAGACATCTTTATTAATATTTTGGGGGATGAAAACGAAAAATGCGAACACATGAAAAATAATTTAAACTCATATTATAATATTTTCTAATTGAAAAGTGGTCTCATAAGATGCTTCACATATTTATATATCTTTATTACTATTTTGGGGATGAAAACGAAAAATAAGAAATAATTTCAACTCATAATATCATATTTTCTTATTGAAAGGTGGTCTCATAAGATGCCTCACATATTTATATATCTTTATATAATACTTTGGGGATGAAAACGAAAAATGAGAATACATGAAAAATAATTTAAACTCATATCATAAGAGTATTATATAGTATAATATCTTTTAATTGAAAAGTGTTCTCATAAGATGCTCCACATATTTATATATCTTTATTACTATTTTGGGGATGAAAACGAAAAATGAGAAATAATTTCAACTCATAATATAATATTTTCTAATTGAAAGGTGGTCTCATAAGATGCTCCACATATTTACACATCTTTATTACTATTTTGGGGATGAAAACGAAAAACGAGAAATAATTTCAACTCATAATATAATATTTTCTTATTGAAAAGTGGTCTCATAAGATGCTTCACATATTTGTATATCTTTATATAATATTTTGGGGTATGAAAACGAAAAATGAGAATACATGAAAAATAATTTAAACTCATATCATAAGAGTATTATATAGTATAATATCTTTTAATTGAAAAGTGTTCTCATAAGATGCTCCACATATTTATATATCTTTATTACTATTTTAGGGATGAAAACGAAAAATGAGAAATAATTTCAACTCATAATATAATATTTTCTAATTGAAAGGTGGTCTCATAAGATGCTCCACATATTTACACATCTTTATTACTATTTTGGGGATGAAAACGAAAAACGAGAAATAATTTCAACTCATAATATAATACTTTCTAATTGAAAAGTGTCCTCACGAGGAGCTCCACTTCAATACCACCCCTACCCCCAGCATCCACCAATTAACGTTCCTCGATGGCACTCGCGATCGCGTGGAAAGTAATTAACGAAACCGCCTGAAAGAAGTTGAAACAAGACCCCTTCGAAAGCAGCCCTCGCGATTCATACTCGGAAGAATAATCAGCGCGCACGGAACTCGAACACGATCTAATTACAAGTCCCGATCGAATCTAGGCCCGCAGCACATTAGCCTGGCTCCCAATTGCCTCGTAATCTCCATCGCCTCTGAACTTTAACGCGACCCCCAGCTACAACTTACAGCGCTATCTTAGTCGAGCGCAACCCCTATAGATCCCCAGAACCACCCCAACCAAGTTCGATCAACTCGTAATCTTGGCGCACGCGAACGACGACCAGAAACTTCGCCCAGTGTGAACTAAATCGCGAGCATAACGTAATATTCTCGAGCGACGCGTGTGCATTACGCTCGGTTTAACACTTTGAGGCACCCTGGTCGCTCTCGAAACACGCTCGAGTGCTGGGAAAAAAAATTGTAGCGAGTTTGGTTTTGGCTGTGGACGTTCGTGATTTTTTTACATTGCGAAGGAGATGTGAAGCTTTAATTATGAATTGAGATTTACTAGATTTTTTACTTTTGTTCTGGGGGAATTTTAGTTTGTGATGGGAGATCGAGAGGGTGTGTTTTAATGTTGGGAAATATGGTTTCAGATGTTTCTCTGCCACGATTGGCTCCATTAGTCAAATTTTAATTACTAATAGAGATATACAAAATCTTTTACTTTCATTTCAAAGAAATTTGACTTCAAAATGAAAGATCGAAAGGGATGCGTTTTAATATTGGAAAATATATTATAGTTTCAGCTGTTTCAATGAAATATGAAATATTAATTATTTATAGAAATTTACTAAATTTATTACTTTTATTTCAAAGAAATTGCTACAATTTTTTCATCATTTTGTAAATAAAAAAATGGAGAATATTTTACTCGTTCTCTTATTCTGAAATATTTAACATTGAAAATTGCTACGTTTGAGAATATTCACTTAATGGTTCAGTTTGGAGTGGAGAAAGTAGTCTTGAAGGATTGCTACAATTTTGTAATCATTTCGTAAATAAAAAATAGGGAATATTTTATTCATTCATTCATTCTCAAATGTTTAACTTGAATATTGCTCATTCGTTTGAGAATATTCACTTAATGGTTCAGTTTGGGGTGGAAAAAGTAATCTCGAAGGTTTGCTACAACTTTTTAATCATTTCATAGGTAAATATGTTTATTTTGTATGTTCTAATTAAATGTTTCAAGTTCAAAGGCCGCTCGTATGCCCAACTACAGAATTTCGTAAGTTAAATCGAGGAAACTCAGTGAAACCCCACGCGAGACTCCCGTTTTAACTACAGAGGGATATTATTTCCATACAGTGGGCTCTGAATTGGGATCAGAATCTCGTGGATCCTTTGTCCGACCCTCGAGAGGCTTACAGCGGGATGGAGAACGTTCCCGGAGTGAAATACTAAAGTGCGTGATATAAAACTGCGGGAAATTAGCTCTGAACAACCCCCGCGTGACCAACCCTTGCAAACTCTCTCTTTAAACTATAAAAATAACCCTAAAAAAAAAAAGAAAAACTAATCACACAACAACTAAACCAATCTCAATCACCAATAAAAAAAAAATGTAAGAAGAAACGAGGGTTGAAAAATAAAGAGAAAAGATAGAAACAAATCTCACAAGTAAACCAATACAATCGTCAATAAAAAAGAAAAATATAAAAGGAAAGGAGGGTTGAAAAATAAAAAAAAAAGATAGAAACAAGACTCACAACAACTAAACCAATTTCAATCCTTAATAAAAAAAAAAAATATAAAAGGAAACGAGGGTTGAAAAACAACGTGTTGTCGACAGAGGGACGAAGAAGAACATCTTGACTGGAAATATAACTGAGGGTAACAGTGGCGCTTTTTATCGTGGACGAAAAAAAAAGGAGAGAAGAAAAAAATGGAGGAGGCTGGTCGAGTAGATGGCGGAGGAAGAAGGGTAGGAAGAAGTCGAAGGAAGTCGAGACGCGAGTGGGCCGGTTTGGCTCTGACGCGGGCCACGTCAGCTAGCTTTTGTTAAGGAACAACTTTCACCCTCGATTTTCCGCCGGCTTCGATGATTGATGCGCTGAAAAGGCGCGAGCACGCCATGGGGACGTATCGAGGGATGAAACTGGATCGATTCTGGTCGAGCCACGCGCGAGCTTCCGGTTTCACTTTCCATCCTCCATGTTCGCGCGTGTGGCGAACGTATTGGATCGAAGAATAGTAGTCACACCTTGTATATGGTCATTTGAGTATCGAGAGTAAACTCAGCACTGTTGAAGCAAATTTTCTGTATAAAAATCGAACAGTAACAATGATGAACGTATCACAATTCAAAATAGTAGACACACCTCGTATATGGTCATTTGAGTATCGCGAATAGACTCAGTATTGTCGAATTTTCTAATTAAAAATCGAGAAGTCATGGTGATGAACGTATCACAATGAAGAACGATAGATACACCTTATATATGGTCATTTGAGTATTGCGAATAGACTCAGTACTGTCGAATTTTCTAAATAAAATAAAGTAAAATTTTCTAAATAAAATTCAAGGAGTAACGTTCATCAGAACGTATCACAATGGAGAACAGTAGATACACCTTGTATATGGTAATTTGAGTATCGCGAATAGGCTCAGTGCTGTCGAATGTTCTGAATAAAATAAAGTAGAATTTTCTAAATAAAATAAAATAGAATTTTCTAAATAAAAATCGAGGAGTAACGATGATGAATGCATCACAATAGAGAACTGTAGACACACCTTGTATATGGTAATTTGAGTATCGCAACTATAGACTCAGTACTGTCGAATTCTCTAAATAAAAATCGAATTTTCTAAATAAAATAAAATAGAATTTTCTAAATAAAAATCGAGCAGCATTGATGATGAACGTATCGCAATGGAGAATTGTAGACACACCTTGTGCATGGACATTTGAGTATCGCAAGCAGACTCAGTACTGTAAAATAGAATTTTCTAAATGAAAATCTTGGAGTAACGATGATGAACGTATCATAATGAAGAACATTAGACACACCTTGTATATGGACATTTGAGTATCGCAAGCAGACTCAGCACTGTAAAACAGAATTTTCTAAATAAAAATCTAGGGGTAACAACGATGATCATTAGCTTAAGCGATTTAGCGATGCTAATGTAAGCTCGAGTTGGCGACGAGGCGCGAGGCGTCAAGATCCATGAAGATTTATTGGGATCACCCGCGGGGTGGAGTTCGTCAAAGTTTGGATTTGGTTTAGCGTGAGTTTGAAGTGGATGCTGGAGAAAGTACGCGAGAGGCGTAATTTGTCGCGAGGAGAGCAGGACTGGGTTCGATTTAATCCTGGAAAAGTGGAAGTCGGCTGTGACTAACCTTGGGTAAACGGGGGACCAATGAGATCGAAGGCCATCGCAATCTATTTGGATGTTAAATGATTGTAACTCTCTTGGCGAAATTTAATGAAATGAGAGAAATAAAATTTCATTTACTTCTCTTAGATTAATCGATCTTAAATTAATTTACTTAATTTTCGAATTTTCTTATATGAGAAAAATCCAAGCTCACTTTTCTTAATTTAAATTCAACTCTGGTCCACTGAAATTAAAAAAAGGGACCATGCATTTCTCAAAAAGCTACGATAAAATTAATTTTATTTTTCTTAGCGAGAATAATAGGTGCGAAATAAAATTAATTTTCGCAATTATGGATCAGAGTAACAACTTTCCTATATAAAAAAAAATCCAAGCTCTCTTCTCTTAACTTAAATTCAACTCTGCTCCACTAAAAATAAAAAAAGGGACCATAAATTTCTGAAAAAGCTACGATAAAATTAGTTCAACCTCTATAATATCGCTAATCAATGTGGATGCCCCCTCAGAGGGAGTATCCCAACAGCAAAGGGTTAAAACTAACGCGAATAAAGGAAGCGGAGTGACAGACGATTAACGACGGCCGCGCTTCCGCTGGCAAGATATGAAAAGGTCTTTCTAAACTGCCTGGACATTACGCTGGCGATAATTAATGAAACTGTACACCGTATTCGCGAAGCATTAACTCGTTAGAGGAGAGAGAGAGACGTTGGCTGGTTGGGAAACTGCGCTCGCATCGCCGGGAATTAGGGTGCAAATTATAATGAGCGAGCCGGAACTCGCTATCGTACGCCTATTTATGGCTGTTCTTGTTCAACGCGCCCTTCGAGTCGCCTCTGAAAACCCAATGTCCCACGTCGCGTTACTTAATCTCAAATTGCATACTCTGAAATACACTTTTTCATTTCTGCAAATAATCCAGAAGCAAATGAATAGTAAATAGTTTGAAATTAATCATCAGAACCGAACACCTTACTTTAATCTTAAATTGCAAAGTCTAAAATAAACATTCTTCCATTTCTGTAAACAATCGAGGAGCAAATGAATAGTAAATGGTTAGAAATAAATCATCAAAACTTAACACATTACTCAAGCTCTAGTTGCAAACTCTAAAATAAACATTTTTCCATTTCTAAAGATCGAGAAGCAAAGGAACATTAAGAACCTCAAAATAAATTATTAGAACCCAAAGTACCACGTCACATTACTTAATCTCAAATTACAAACTGTAAAATAAACTTTTTCATTTTTACAAACAATTGCAATTAAAAATCGAGAAGCAAACAATAAGAACAATAAGAACCCCGAAATAAATAATCAAAACCTAATGTCCCAAGTCACATTACTTAATTTTAAATTACAAACTCCAAAATAAACTTTTTCATTTCTACAATCAATCGAGAAGCAAATGAACAATAAAAACCACCAAATAAATCATCAAAACTCAACACATTACTGAATCTCAAATTACAAACTCTAAAATACGCTTTTCCATTTCTACAACCAATTACAAAAATCGAAAAACGAGTAACAGTAAAAACCTCAGAATAAATCTTCAAAATCCAACGTCCCACGTCGCATTACTTACTTTCAAATTACAAACTCCAAAACGAACTTTTCCATTCCTACAAACAATGACAATTAAAAATCAAGAAGCAGTCGATGAACAAAACGAATCGAATTGAATCGACTTAACGAAAAAACCCACCTCGCAACTTGGTTCGATCGATTTGAAGCTTACCAAACCCATCTCACATCGCAACTCGATCGATTTGAAGCTTGCCAAACACAGCTACTTTCATCGTTCGCGTTAAACGAAAGGAACCCACTTGGCCGTGTTAGAGGACGCGAGCTGGTATTTATTGCGCGCGTAAACATGGCCGATCGGCGTGTACATCGATATCCTGTCGAGCCAGTCGACTCGCGTTGCTCGCGCGGTGCGGATCGATATCGATATCGATCTCATTGCGCGTCGCGCGCGCGTGCATACATTCCTCGCTCGACGCTGGATTACAGTTGGCCACGAGATGCTGCGATCGTTGTTCACCCCCTCGTCCACCCCTGAACCTCCACGAGGGATCAACGAACCGAAAACACGACGGATAAGCTTCGAACAGGAACGCTGGAGGACTCGAGGTGTGTTCGTTCAGGTTTAACGATTCCAATACTCACTGTAGACGCGTACTTTGTGGTTAGTCGTCGAGTGTAAGCCATTTTATACAAATTAGTTTATAATTTTTAGGTCAGAATTAGCGTCTCGATTTTTAATTTTTAATTTTTAGGGCAGAATTAGAGTCTCGAGATGGGTTCCAGGTTTAACGATTCCAATACTCACTGTAGATGCGTACTTTGTGGTTAGTCATCGAGTGTGAGCCATTTTATACAAATTATTCCTAATTTTTAGGTCAGAATTAGCGTCTCGAGGTGGGTTCGTTCAGGTTTAACGATTCTAATACTTACTGTAAATGCGTACTTTGTGGTTAGTCATCGAGTGTAAGCCATTTTATACAAATTAGTTTATAATTTTTAGGTCAGAATTAGCGTCTCGAGATGGGTTCGTTCAGGTTTAACGATTCTAAAACTCACTGTAGATGCGTACTTTGTGGTTAGTCATCGAGTGTAAGCCATTTTCTACAAATTCCTAATTTTTAGGGCAGAATCAGCGTCTCGAGGTGGGTTCGTTCAGGTTTAACGATTCCAAAACTCACTGTAGACGCGTACTTTGTGGTTAGTCGTCGAGTGTAAGCCATTTTATAGAAATTAGTTTATAATTTTCAGGACAGAATTGGAGTCTCGCGATGCTGTTCGATCGTTCGCGTTGGAGTCGATGTTAATTCCAATCTCGATACTTTATTTCACGGATGGTGGCGCCAGCATCGATAACTCTGCGCATAACCTATTTGTTTCGCGAGCGGCAGCGTAATTACGACAATTAATTCCGGAATCAGCGCTGGCCGTAATTGCGTTCGCCGTTAAATTGATTTATCGTGGAATTCGACATTGTTAATTCATAGAAAACGCTGCTGGCGGATCAATGAAGCGCCCCCTGTGTTAAGTTCCGGCCGTGCTCTGACGGCAGTTGTTTGCTCCAGATGGAATAATGCAACGAACTTCATTAATTTACCAGGGCTAAACGGGTACGATTATTCCAACGGTTTAATTAATTTATCTACAGTTTCGAGGGCGAAGGTTTGTGTGTGTATACACATATTTATATATACAGGCTGGCTCGAAAGAACGCGAGGTTAATGACGGTCTATAGACGCTTCGCGTTTGTTCGTCAGAAATACAGCTCGAAATTGTGTATCGATAAATTGTAAATTTGAACGCGATGTTCAAACGCGCAATACTATCGCGTTCTATTCAACGATATCGCGTTCACCTGGCGAAATGATAGACGCGTTTCAGCGTAAGTTGTAACATCAAACACGACGACGATTATTATAATATCGCGTATCCATGACCGAATGATATCCCCAAATCCGACTATAATGTACAATTCGCAACAGCTGCGATGTGATCGACGTGAAATTGTACAGCAACGATCGACGCAGCCCCCAAAGTAATCGAGGGAACTGTGGTTCACTGTTACAGGCTGGTTTAAAAAAGAAAAAACCGCAGAGAGCTGTGTAATTAAATCGTTGAACGTGTTCCATTTGGGACATGGTAGTGAAGACTGTGTTTCATTTTTCAGGGCGGAAACGGACGGCAGATAAGAGGCGTCATTGGCGAAGTTGATTACAACGCTTAATAACTCGCGTCGCAGCAGCAGCAGCAGCGTCGCAACGAAGTCGAGGGGTGGAAGAATGGGGAGGAGAAGAGACGAATCAGAGACATTATTCCCGTCCACGTTCCACCGCAGGATACACCGTGTCCTGTCCGTGACGTTACCATAATTTCCAATTAGCTGGCTGGCAGCAGGCGCCGCGGTAAGTACAATGCGTCGCGCTCTGCTGCAACGGGACGGTTCTTCCTTCAGTCGAATTAAGGCGAGCTGACTTGGTCGCTCCTTTGGCTGGGAGCCATCGTTTCGTCCTAGTGTAGATGTATCGAGAGAGTCTCGGGGGAATTTGAAGTGGTTTCTGGTGGAATAATTGCGTGCACGATTTTTTTACTTTGAGATCTGTCGTTGGAAGAATTTTGGTGGTCGTCGTTTGTTTTGTACTGTTGATGTTACTGTGCAGGGTGTGATGTATTCAGTTTTATTTAGATAAGAAGAAACTTTGGAGAGATGAATTTTGAAATTGAAGATTCATTAGGGGTAGATTATGTATAAGTCTATTTAGAATTTTTTTAATCTGGAAACTAATTCAATTGAAAAGTATGGAGACATAATATAGACGGAAATTTGTCTATTCGAATCAGAATTCTGAGTTACAAATCAACTGAAATGGAATCTTAAATCACCCACTCTCATCTTGTGCAATTATCTAAAATATATAGTATCGCAAAAAAAGAGAGAGGATCGCAAACAATCATAGAAATGCTCGTCGAACCACGCGAGCAGCCTTAATTAACCCAAGCGTCCTTGCATGTTCAAGTATCCTACAAGCAAACAGCGAACCAGAGCCAGCTCTCTGGATGAAAACCACTCGCTCGAACAACAATGAACCCAACCGGCGTCGTTAACCAAAGATAACACGTAAGTTGGGTGGAACAGCGGCACTGAACGACGCTAAACGGAAGTCATCCGGTGGCTAATCCCCCTCGACGGTTCCCCGCGTGCGTTTCAAAGGGTTGGCGAGCCCGCATCTCGAGCAAATTGGCCGTGGCCACGTTAAGTGGCGCTGCGACGACTGGCAACCCCCTCGCATGGCTCGACGAACAAAATAACCAGCCTCTAGAGCAACAGTGGAGGACGCTGGCGAACGGAAGTGGCCGCGAGCCTCGCGAGTCGATCAGGGACGAAGAGTGTATAACACGGATCCATAAGTCATGAGACACGAGGCCACGTACAAACGACCCTCGACTGAACCGAACGAGCGTCGACACGCTGAAAAAGACGCGAGAGTGTTTGCTCTAACCGTTTGCTTCAACCATCCCCTGTTTTCCTCTGCGATTCCTCCTCTAATTTCTTTTTTTCTTCTTTTTTTTTTTAGAAACTTTCATTGTTTTCGTACGCTTGGAGATTAGAGCAGTTGTTCCAGCTTTAATTCGAGAGACTCCAGCGTGGAAATTAAACTCTCGCGTGTGGGGAATTCAAGCGTTCTTCTTTCTCCCTGGTAATTGACTCGAGCACAGAAACTGTTTGTAGACACTGTACGGAAACGCTGTTCAGAACTGTTCGCCGTTGCGCGAGAGGTATAATTGCTCTGTTTCTTGTCCTTTTTCGAAGTCGTACACTCTGGAGATCATAAAAACGCGATTTTTGAAAGAGGCTTCTTGTCAATCGTCCCGTCGAGGCTTCCATCGATCAGTAGATTTCTGTGCTCTGCTCGATATTATCCTAACAGACGAAAACGTCGAAATGCGACGTATCCTGGGTGTTTTATCCTCTCTTTTATTTCTTTTCTCCACGTTTCTTTCGGTTTTTCAGTCGATTAGTGAATTCATTATTTTTCTCCAAGTTTGCAATCAAATCCAGCCAGCTGGAAATTGAAAAATAAAACATAGCTGCTCTGATAGAGACGATGATGAGCTGAAAAATTTTGAATTGTCGACACGAACAACGATCATATAACAGCCACCATGGTAACTCTCACAAGAAGTTCATTCATCCTCGAAATCCTTTGAACCATCCTTTATTTTCGCGGCGCGAGGTCAGAGTCACTAAGTTACTGTCACTTTAGAAATGTTCAGTAGTCCAAGTCCACGCTATAGTAAACTCAGCGTTGAAATCGCTCTGATGGAGATCCATGTGAGCACGAGTCAAGCTTAACGCTTTAAATTTTCAGTAGTCTGACTCAACGCTAATGTAAATCCACAGGTAGACTCAGCGTCCAAGTTCTCAGAGTCATAAGTAATTTGGAGTGCAAATATTAATTCAAATTGCAAACAAATATCGTGTCGTAAGTAATTACTAACAATTTTCTCTGTCTCACGCAAGATAGTTGAAATAGAAATTTATTTGAACGTATATTTAACACACCAGACGACAGTCCTCGTTGAGTTAGGTTCGTCGTTCAAACGATCGTCGATCCAAGAGCGTTTTCCTACGACACGCCAGGAGATGTTTGCCGTCAATTTCGCTAAATGCTCGAGCTAGAGCAAGCTCGTCGCATTACTTGCAAATGTCCGTCGAATGAATTCAAGAGGGGGTCGAGAGTGGTCTCCTTCGTTCCAGAGGATAAGAGAGAGAGTATACACCAGCTCTTCTATTTTTGTTTTTATCTGCAAATCAAATTAACCGACGAGACCCGCATAATGTTCTCGCTCCAGCCTTCCATTCTTCCCTCCGCCATTCCAGAGGGATGAAAATCGCTCTGATCCTGGTGTAGCCTGGTGATATACAACCGTCTGAACGTCTAACGGTTCGGAACGACCGCATTGAACTTTATAATCAAGCCAACGCGTGGCTCTCGTTCGAATACCCTGGCCGTTTCCAGGATTACTTTCGCACCACCCGTTGGAAAATTCCATTCAGCCTCGCAGTGTGATGGAAATTATCACCGTGGATGATCGATGGTCAGCTGGCTTCGATGTTGAACGCTCGCGGTAGTCCAGATCGATGCTTCTCTGACAAACAGCGCGATTCTAGCAAACTTTAATTACAATCCGTGCTAATTGATTTCCACGATAGTACAAATGGACTGTGAAGAAGGTTATTCCGTCTGATTCTAGATTCATAGTCGCCAGATTACTATTGCATTAATGAGGATCCTCCAGGATAGTATAAACCAGGCTTAACGCTGGTTTCCAGTAGTATAACTCAACGCTAAGGGCATTTCCAAGCAAGTGGACGTTCACAGTACCCTGCACGTGTGCCAGCGAAAGTTATTCCACGTTATTCACCAGAGATTCATCACTGTAGCATAAATTAGGCCTAGCGTAAGGTTTCCAGTAGTATAACTCAACGCCAACAGAAGTCGACGCTGGTGAACACTCAGTTTAGATTAACGTTGACGAAAGTTATTCATAGTTGTCCTGGTTACTGTTAACTTAACGTAGAACCATCGAGATAGCGTGGATTCGCAGGAGTATAACTCAACGTTAACGAATGCCTCAGCGTTAACATCTTTCAAGAGATATTGCAGTAGTCGAGATCAACGATAACCAAGACTTACACATTGAAATACTAATTATACGTCTGATTATTCGAGCAAAAATCCTCTGGGATGACAACTGGGATTAAATAATAATTTTAGTTCCAGTTTAGGAAGACTATTACCACGATTGTTTAAATATGGTGCAAATAACAGTGACCAAAGCTCGACGAAGACTAAATAGTAAGAGTAAATAGCGAAATTACAGCCATCATAAGAGAGTGTCTCGCCATTTTCACTGTGCAAATTACGAGCATTAACAGCAATTACGAGCAACGTTCGATTCAATGAATTTATTTTGCTCTCGCGAAGAATACAACCCTCGAAGCGGTTCGCATTATATTTGAATTAGGAATTAGAGCAGCGATTGCACGCCACGCGCTCCACGCAGTCGACGGAAATTTAATGCGAGAGGCTCGTATCCGAGGCACGGGCAAATTTCTAGATGGATTCGAAATTCTAGATCGCTGGACTCTGCTCTATGTTGTGTACACGGTGGCCTACACGCGAACCATGTATATTATTTCAGCGTCCCTTTGCGCACGCAACCTGAATACCTCGGATTCTTCTCTTGTGATGGCTCGTTGATGATTTGAAAAAGAGAATAAGCCATCTGTTACATCGATACGACAAATTTTCTTCTGTTGTGATGGCTTGTTGATGATTTGAAAAAGAGAACGAGCCATTTGCCACATCGATACGACAAATTTTCTTCTGTTCTGATGGCTCGTTAATGATTTGAAAAAACAGAACGAGCCATCTGTTACATAAGTATGACAAATTTCGATTGCCAAGAGACTATTGTAGGAACAAATTAATAATTATTATCTGGAGAAAAATCTGACGGTTCTTTGACGAAAGCCAACGTGACTAACTAAGAGTTCGAGAATGTTTTTGAAGGGTTCTGTCGTCTAAGTCTTTATTCTACGTCTTCAGGATGCTTAGGGTAGAGCGAAAAATTTGTGGAGTCTATTTCAGAGCTGATTTTATTTAACGTGTTTCAGAGAGTTTTTCGATAGAAGTTGCTGTTTGTATTTACTCTCTTTACCTCGTCAATGCGATATATTTCTCATACCTTTCGATTAGTTGTTCCCTTTTTTTTGCTAAGCCTTTTTTTTCATCGTCTTCTTAGAGAAGGTCAGTAGTGTCTCTGATAGAAACTGACTTTTGTCATTACCACATTTGCTTATATAGGAAGATTAAACCCTTCTAGAGTGGATCCTTTGGAAATCTCCCTTTAGAGGCCCGTCATTGAAGAAAATTAATTACTAATTGAAAGCTTAATAAAACCTTGCTGAAAAAATGAAAAATATGCTAGCTATCCACAACAGAAGGCCTTCTATTATAGAAACTGACTTTTGTCATTACCACATTTGCTTATATAAAAAGATTGAACCCTTCTCGAGTGGATCCTTTGGAAATCTCCCTTTAGAGGCCCGTCATTGAAGAAAATTAATTACTAATTGAAAGCTTAATAAAACCTTGCTGAAAAAATAAAAAATATGCTAGCTATCCACAACAGAAGGCCTTCTATTATAGAAACTGACTTTTGTCATTACCACATTTGCTTATCTAAAAAGATTGAACCCTTCTAGAGTGGATCCTTTGGAAATCTCCCTTTAGAGGCCCGTCATTGAAGAAAATTAATTACTAATTGAAAGCTTAATAAAACCTTGCTGAAAAAATAAAAAATATGCTAGCTATCCACAACAGAAGGCCTTCTATTATAGAAACTGACTTTTGTCATTACCACATTTGCTTATCTAAAAAGATTGAACCCTTCTAGAGTGGATCCTTTGGAAATCTCCCTTTAGAGGCCCGTCATTGAAGAAAATTAATTACTAATTGAAAGCTTAATAAAACCTTGCTGAAAAAATAAAAAATATGCTAGCTATCCACAACAGAAGGCCTTCTATTATAGAAACTGACTTTTGTCATTACCACATTTGCTTATATAAAAAGATTGAACCCTTCTAGAGTGGATCCTTTGGAAATCTCCCTTTAGAGGCCCGTCATTGAAGAAAATTAATTACTAATTGAAAGCTTAATAAAACCTTGCTGAAAAAATAAAAAATATGCTAGCTATTCGCAACAGAAGGCCTTCTATTATACCTTGCTAGCCGCTGTAGTTTCATTTGGAGCCAGCTAGTCGAGTTTCGCGGGGGTGGCCACCCCTCGCGGTCGTCCAACGCGAACAGATTATGTTTACGCGTTTATCAGCGACATATAATTTTCATTAATGCCCTGGCGGCCAAGTGACCGCGTATATCGAGGCGCGCACCCGCCACGGGGTGAAAATATTCGCGCACAATAGGGTGAAAACGTCGTTCCGGTGATTAACCGCGCGCGAATTCGCCCCCGCGAATTTATCGCATTCGACGCCAGAACGACGGTTAATCCAATCGATTGGTCAAGTCCCTGGGATGTTTGTTGATCTTCGACAGGGGGTGGAGGTGCGCGCAGGGTGGGACAATGGATCCAGATTATATTATTACGTATGGGACATGTGTTGCGCTGGCGGAACTCTCGACTATTGTCGTGGAATTTCAGCGATTTCGAGGATTTTAAATTCCAGCCATTTTCACCCTTTGTATTTTAATAAATTCGTCCACTGCGTTGAATTGTAAATTGTTCGGTTAACATCGCTCTGTCGCGCCTCTTTCGATTGCGTTCTCTTGTATTAATTGATTATACGTGGTATCGAACGATTCGTATCGATTTTCTAGTGGTTATCGTTGGTCTGCACCACTGAGAAACGATACAAAAGCGATTCTTAACTATAATCTCGACATAGATTACTGTTTTGTATTTCTTTTTCATATCATAAATACAATTTTATTGTCATTTACTTGCACCACTGTTAAAGCAGAACAGAGACTATTATTATTGGTTTAGATCACTGTAAGACAGTACAAAAGCGATTCTTAACTATAATCTCGACGTAGATTACTGTTTTGTATTTCTTTTTCATATCATAAATACAATTTTATTGTCATTTACTTGCACCACTGTTAAAGCAGAACAGAGACTATTATTATTGGTTTAGATCACTGTAAGACAGTACAAAAGCGATTCTTAACTATAATCTCGACGTAGATTACTGTTTTGTATTTTTTGTTCATATCATAAATACAATTTTATCGTCATTTACTTGCGCCACTGTTAATGCAGAACAGAGACTATTATTATTGGTTTAGATCACTGTAAGACAACACAAAAGCAATTCTCAACTATAATCTCGACATAGATTACTGTTTTGTATTTTTTGTTCGCATTACTGATGCAATTTTATTGTCATTTACTTACACTACTGTTAAAGCAGAAAAGAGATTGTATTATTATTGGTTTAGACTACTGTAATTGCATCTGATCCTGGCAGACGTCTACTGTCGTCGATTCGTACCACTGAGAGAATGTACGAACACGGATCTTGGTTAATAGTGATCCAAACTGCTGCTACTCTACATAATTATTCGTTCGATATCATCGATCTGTTCCACTGGCAGCGAACGCAAACACTTATTAATATTGATCTAGACTACTGTAGTTGCGCGTTATCGTTGATAGACACCACTGCGATCCTCGGTTATTATTGATCCGCGGCTGCTGAGAGATTGCTGGGACGCGAGTCTTTGGTAATATTGACTCGAACTACTGTAATCTCGCGGCATCAATCGTCTACACTGCTGCGAGCCTCCGCCATTATCGATCCGCGCGCGCTACTCTCAGAGATAATGTGAGCGTGGACCTTTGTTAAGGTCAGCTATAATCCTGCATCATCGTTAGCCTAGCCTGGGTCGCTCGCAGACTACTGTTTGAATCTAAATTGAGCTGCACCTTGTTAACTCGCCCTGGAGTTACGCGGACCCGCGTCCTCGTTGATACGCGCCGCTGTAAATCTAGACTACTACTTCCAGTCAAGATTAGTCTCTGTGCACGCGTTATTAATGGCGACCTGGATCTCTATGATTCTATGATAGTGGAAAAGTTCTTTGTTAATGAGTCAGATTATTTTTTAGTCGAGGTTGATCTATGTTGATTTATACTACTGTCAGTCGTTGCTGTTGGGTCTTATTTATCTTCGTTTGGAATGATTGCAGTCCTGTACGATTATTGATAGGCACTACTGTTGATGTTTGATATTATTGACCAAGATTATTCTGAGACTATGAAATTAATTTGTTTATCAGATCTTGTGCTAGTGAAAAACTTCTCTGTTAGTGAGTCAGATTACTTTTTAGTCGAGGTTGATCTATGTAGATTTACACTACTGTCAGTCGTTGCTGTTGGATCTTGTTTATCTTCTGTGCGATTATTGATCAGCACTGCTGTTGATGTTTGATATTACTGACTCAGACTACTTTGAGACCATGAAATTAATTTGTCAGCCAGATTTTGTTGATGAATTTCAATTTTTGTTTTCAAATGTTATTGATCTATATTATTGCAAGCTTCGTTATCATCGATCTTTACTTACTATAGATCAAGATTAACGTCGATCAGAACCTCTCGAGCCTCGCAGAATCGTTGATCCTTGCTACTCTACCTCTTACTATTGATTTGAGCTACTTAAAGTTAAGTCTGACCTACACAAACCTTGCTACCATCGATCCACCCTGTTGAAAACATACATTGACACACAATTTCTTTACATTTCACTCAATTCACAGCAAACTTTCTCCACGCATCCAAACACTCTTCATTTAACCCACATTGGTCCAAAAATCATGTATTGAAATTAAAAGAAGGTAAAACTGGCTCAAACTTAAACCTGTCTCAGCCACCCTGTATATCATCGATCCATCCTACTGAAAACACATACATTGACACAAAAATCCATGTTGAAATTAAGAGAAGAAATTAAATTAAGTCCAAGCTTAAACCAGTCTCCGCTCGCACACGCGTGCGCGAAACAGCTGAGAGGAGAAAAAGAAGAGGAGGAACGAGCGACGAACGCGGTAACCGCGCGAGGACGACACTTTTCACGGTGGAACTTTTAATCGCGAACCATCTCGAGCTACCAATTCACGCTACTCCGACCGGATTACGAACTCTCGAACGCCACGCTCCATCGCCGCTCGTCGCGCGGACAAACAGGCGAAGAAGAGGGCCGCGTCGCCGACCGGAAGAATCGCTCCCCCAATAAATCCATCAAGACCGCCAGCAGCCATTAGAATCGATAAACGGACGAAACATAAATATCCACGCGAGCCAGGAAAATTAAGAGAGAGGAATTCACTCTGAGGCGACGATGAAGATTGGTGCGTCCATTGATGACTCTGAATTCTTATTGGTTCTTCTTAGACATTTTACGCACTCTATATATTCAGAGAGAGATTTTATAATACACGAATATCTATTTTTTTTTATTTTTAATATTGTGAAATGCTGTGTCGTTGAATTATAAAAAATACGCTCATATGAATCTTAATTGTAAGTAGTTGAAGTCAATGGTAGGAGAATCAGAAGATCTACAGTAGTATAGATCAACGATCGCACCTGACTATAGTTGTCGCAGATCAAGATCTCAGAAAATTAATCTTGCCTGAAAGTAATCTAAATGAAAATCTCTTATTTTTTGTTTATTAATAATTACTAAATATTGAACTCACATAGAGAGATATTCTAAATATTCTTCCTCCACAAAATTGCTAAAATATTATTTTTCAAATTTCAAATCACCTCTCGCGTTATTCATTTTTTTATTTTTTGGAATGACCCGCGTTTTTCTTATTTTTTTCTTACTAATAATCGTTAAATATTAAACGCACACAGAGAGAAGTTCTAAATATTCCTCCTGCACAAGATTTGTATATTATTTCTTTTTTCTAGTTTTAAATCACCACGCGAGTTATTCGAATGTCTCTTTTTTTTTTTTTTTATCACATCGCGATCTTTCCCCATTGGAATGGCCCGCGTATTCGAGTGAACCAAAGACGCAGAGCGATGGAAAACCATCCGGATTGAAAAGCGGCTCGGACGCGACCACGGCTTAATAAAGGAACCGATGACAGAAGGATCAGGAAAAACGGAGGGGCTAAAGGGGGTGTATGGACAAGAGGAAAAACGACGAGCATCGATCCGTCCGCTAATTAATGTCCCATGGACGAAGATTCGAGCGCCGATTGGCTGCCAGCCGGAGGGAATCATTCGAGTCCTCCTAAGGGGATACCTCCGCCATTTTCTGTGCTTTGCAGCGGCTGATGGAAACTTTCTACTGGAATCTTCGTTACCTTTGCTATTGCTACTTGCACAGGGTTTAAATATGAATGATATCGTGGTTAATTAAGTGTAATTAGACTCTTTGGTTGAATGAAAGAAAATGTTGATGCGATTGCGTAAAAGTTTGAAGATTATTGGTTAATGATAGCAATTTTGGTCGACATTTGGTGCTTAAAATTTGCTCTAAGCAACGATCTTTTATTTAAACGTGTAATTAGTGGAAGAAGTTTTTTTAATTGAAGTATAATAGCGATTTATAATTGTTTAGTCGAATGACTCGCGATAGCGTGTAAGTTTGAATATTATTGGTTAATGATAGCAATTTTGGTCGACATTTTTTTATTTAAACGTGTAATTAGTGGAAGGAGTTTTTTAATTGAAGTATAATTACGATTTATAATTGTAAGTCGAGTGACTTGTGGGCGATGGATGTTTTTTTATGTTTCATGAACTTTTGCTCTTGCGATCACTTTCTCGAACCACTCTCGACTAATCCAATAAGAAAAAAAAATTGTTATCGAGGAACTCGTAGCTGATTTCGAATTCAATTGCTTCGAGCGATGCTCAAAGAAAGTACTGAGTTTTCTAATATTCTCCAGCAACATTAATTCTTCCATCGCCTTCGTCTCAGCCACCTAATCGTGGCCATTTTAAAATCGAACGACTGACTTCCGAGCTTCGTGAAAGAATTACCATTCCATGAATATAAATAGCATCTTGTTTCTCTTCTGCCTTCGATTATTAATTAATTATTATTTTATCTCGCTAGTTTCGAATACTGTTGGCTTTGTAATTACCCGAGCCAACCTGATCTAACTTTGACGGTCTTCTTCACTAATAATTAATTCATTACAATTTTATCTCGCTAGTTTTAAATACTGTCTGCGACTAATTTTTGTTTTATGAGCTAATCTGATTTAATTTTGATCGTTTTCTTCGTTAATAATTAATTGATTATAATTTTATTTCTCTGGTTTTAAGTACTGTCGCTTCTATAATTGTCTGCGACTAATTTTCACGTTTTGCAATCGAATCTGATCCAATTTCGATCGCCTTCTTCGCTAATAATTAATTAATTGCAATTTTATCTCGCTAGTTTCAAATATTGTGGATCTTATAATTACTCGCGACTAATTTCCGCGTTTTGCAATTCGAATCTGATCCAACTTCGATCGCCTTCTTCGCTAATAATTAATTTACAATTCTATTTCGCTATTTCGAAACATTCCACTCTTCTTCATTCACCCAAGACAAAATCTCAGAACCAAAACGAGAGCTACAAAATCAATTCGACAGCCACTCTCTCAAAAATTCACCCTGAAACTCCTTGAAGCATTCTCGATTTTCCAATACTCCCAATAGCGAAAGAAATCGCGAACGAACGTCGACGAAGGGGGATAACAGCGGTGCCTGTCGAGAATCCCCGAAATTTTCGACGCGCTACGACAGACTTCCGGTCCCGCGGAGGAGGCTTCGAGCGATTCGAGGCATTTCACGCCCGCGTTCCAATCGGTTCACGGCGTTTTGGGGTCACCAGTGGTCAGAGGTGTTGCGTAACCCCGTTCGCAACCCTTCGAACCTATCTGGTCCCTCGAATCGTCGTCAACTTTGTCGCGCCACGACGTCCACCATCGATCGATTATTTGTCCGATTGGCTCGGTTCACCCAGGATCGTCACGCGTTCCGACGGTTCGACTGTACGGAATTTTCAACGGTTCTGATCGATCCACCATCGACGGTGAAACACACTGAAAGACAGAGCCACGTTGCGAAACGACATTCTTAACTGAAACCAGTCGAAGAGTTGCTCTCTGATCGCGATCGACGATCAGAAGAATCATTTTGAACAGATTTTCTATCTTCTGAATTGATCAACTTTTTTTTTTCTTTGGCTCTTTAATCGCGATCGACGATGAGAAGAATCATTTTGAACAGATTTTCTATCTTCTGAATTGAACAACTTTTTTTCTCTTTGGCTCTTTAATCGCGATCGACAATGAGAAGAATCATTTTGAACAGATTTTTTATCTTCTGAATTGAAAAACTTTTTTTTTCTTTGGCTCTTTAATCGTGATCGACAATGAGAGGGATCATTGCAAATAGATTTTCTATCTTCTGAATTGAAAAACTTTTTTTTTCTTTGGCTCTTCAATCGCGATCGACAATGCGAGGGATCGTTGCAAATAGATTTTCTATTTTCTGAATTAAACCATTAGTTTTTATAGACACGTTAGAAGTTTGTGGCTGTGTTTGAAAGACAGAGCCACGCTGAGATCTGATGTTCGTTACTGAAACGAGTCGAAAAGTGGCTCTCTGATTGCGATCGAAGATGAGGAAGATCATTGTAAACAGATTTTCTACCTTCTGAATTATAACACTATTTTTTCTCTTTTTTCTTTATAGCTACATCAGAAGTTTATGGTTATACTAGAGACACTTTGCATAGATGTAGACCCTCTTATAATACAGTTAGTGGATTGGATCATTGTGAACAGATTTTCTGTCTTCTGTCTTCTGAATTAAAACACTCTTTTTTTCCTTTTTCTATAGCCACATTAAAAGTTTATGGTTATATTAGAAACACTTTGCATAGACATAGAATAGACCTTTTTATAACACGGTTATTGGATTGGATCATTGCAAACAGATTTTCTGTCTTCTGAATTAAAACACTTTTTTTTCCCCTTTTTTTTATAGCCACATTAAAAGTTTATGGTTATAATAGAGACATTTTGCATAAACATAGAGTAGACCCTCTGATAACACGTTTAATGGATTCCGTAATCACGTAGAGACTACGTTAAAATCGCGAAGAGGTGTGCCAAAGGGTAGTTACGAAAACAGAGGGAAAATATTAGGGCGGAAATGGACAGAGGGTCGAGTTAATTCGAACGAAACAGC
Source organism: Xylocopa sonorina (assembly GCF_050948175.1). Taxonomy (NCBI): domain Eukaryota; kingdom Metazoa; phylum Arthropoda; class Insecta; order Hymenoptera; family Apidae; genus Xylocopa; species Xylocopa sonorina. Next base: position 9,746,390 of record NC_135201.1, on the reverse strand, counting down.
GGAAGGGACTTTCGAACGGCGCGTTGGGCAGGGCACAATGAAACGGTGCGCGAGCAGGAAATTAATAATAAGCGACAATTATAGCAGAGAATTCCTCTGGATATTGGAATTTAATTATCCTCGGTTATTATTGAAAAATGCCTGGCGATTGTTGTAATTCTCTGATATTGGAATTTGTTGACAATTTGCTCGCGCAACGTGACGAACCGGAACGGCGAGAATTTCCATTAAAATTCGGTTTCTGCGTTTCGAATATTTCCGAATGTTGAGTAATTCGCGTGCGAGGGTGCAGGGTTCGACAGAGAACTCGTGGAACACGGCTCTTTCCTGTAACCAACCAGCCACCCCTTTATTGGAACGGATTAACGAGAGTTCGAGTGGCTCGCTGCGTTCTAACGCGATTATTCGAGCCTGATTACCTCGGCTAGCCTTATTCTCGATCCAGCTGATAACCTGGACCACTGTTCCCCTGTTCTGGTGAAATTAACTCGTGCAATCTTACGTTTCGTGAATCTATATCAAAATTATTACGTAGTTCGTTGTATTTTCTATTTAATTTGGGGTGAGATTGGTCAAAGATATTTAAATCACATCCCCAAAAAAATTTATCATCATGGTTACACGTGTAATAAACACTCTTGAATATAAATCTTGATTAATTTAAGGATCGCAAAGGAAAATTTCAACTCTGTGCTCGAAAATGCAATTTTATTGCTTTCAAAATTATTACTCTGAACTGTGTCATCAATTTTCATCTTCAAACGAAAATCTCAGTTATTTCAACCCTTCGAAGACACTCAGTCTCAGTTCAAAGAGTGTTCGACGTGAATTTCCAAAAATTCGTTGTATATTTTATTTAATTTGCGGATGAAATTGGTCAAAAATATTTAAATCGCATCTCTAAAATTTACTTTCATGGTTACAAGTATAACAAACACTGTTAAACAAAAATCTTGATTAATTTAAGGATCGCAAAGGAAAATTTCAACTCTGTGCACGAAAATGCAATTTTATTGCTTTCAAAATTATTAGTTTCAACTGTGTCATCAATTTTCATCTTCAAACGAAAATCTCAGCTATTTCAACCCCTCGAAGAAGACCCTCAACTTCCACCAATCGTGTTCAAAGAGTGTCTGACGTGAATTTTCAAAGATTCGTTGTATATTTAATTTAATTTGCAGATGAAATTGACCAAAAATACTTAAATTGCATCCCCCAAAAAATTTACTTTCATGGTTACACCCATAACAAACAAAGTTAAATAAAAATCTTGATTAATTTAAGGGTTGCAAAGGAAAATTTCAACTCTGTGCTCGTAAAATGCAATTTTATCGCTTTCAAAATTATTACTCTGAACCGTGTCATCAATTTTCATCTTCAAACAAAAATCCAAGCTATTTCAACCCCTCGAAGACTCTCAGTGTTCACGAATAGTGTTCAAAGAGTGTCGTTTCTGACGAGAATTTCCAAAGATCGCGAGCAAACTTCCTTCAAAATGCTCCTACGAGCCGATCCGCTGGGAAAAGTTTCGGATTCATTAAGGGTCGTAAAATTATTCGCCGCTTAGTAAACGAGCGTGCGCGGGGCTCCTGAAAGCTTCGACCTTTTGCGCGTGACCGTCCAGTTTTAATATTTACGATGGAGCTTACCCCGTGGGAGAATCAAAGTGGCTTCCTTCGCGAGAAATCACGAACCTTGCTTTGCGATTCGCTTTTTTGTGGATCAAAGATCGAATCAGAGTTGGGTGTCGCGCGAAAAATAAGGGTGGTTTCGTCGCTCGATCAGTCGCGATGCTTGCAAATCGATCGCTGCGACGTCAGACAAATTTTGAGTGAAGAAAATATTTATTAGAAATTTCAGGTGTTGGTGAAAATAATTGCGAATTTTGGGGTTGAAGATATTTATCATAAATTTCAGATGTTCGTAAAAATAATTGCGAATTTTGGGGTTGAAGATAGATGATATTTATTAGGGGGTTGTGTTTAAAATATGTTTATCTATTGTTATGCGTGCTCTGTTAATTTCAGAGTATCTTTTTGGTGGTTGATTCACGAAAGAGAATTATTTTTAATTTTAATATAGCAGAGTTATACTCTTTGCGATATTAAATATTATTTACGTTGACAAATACCCTCTAAATATATATACACACTATAGTAAACAATAATAATACAGATTTCAATTAATTAACCGGGTAAATTCAACTTGGACTAAATTTATTATTCAACTTTTAATCTTTCTAGCAGGGCTAACTTTTTCACTGCTATGTACACACGCAAAATAATTCACAGGAAGCGAGAGAACAGGAAACAAGGGCAGAGAATGTTAAAAAACAGTTGTCGCAATCTAGCAACAGCGGAGAGCGTGGAGTAATTGAAAAACTCGTGCTACAATTAATATAAAAAAATCAGAAGTACCAAACAGAAAAATAAACGCAGAAGAAACATTGTACGGATGCAGCTATCACTCCAGTCCCTCTCTCTCTCTCTCTCTCTCTCTCTCTCTCTCTCTCTCTCTCTCTCTCTCTCTCTCTCTCTTCTTGATAAACATCCAGCAACAAACCAGCAGACAGCATCGCGATAGAAGCACAGTAGTTCCTCGCGAGCGTGTAATAAACAGAAAGAGCGAGGGGGGGTGGGAAATGGGGGTGAAAGAGTGGCGTAAAAACAGGCTATTAAATTAAGAGCACGAGACGGGGTAAAAAGTCAAAGCGAGAACGCGACACCGCCAAATATTTGATGCTCTTGCTCGCCGCGAGTGTTTGTAGTCCGCGAAACCACCCCTCGCGAGGGGTACGAAAGACGTCGACCGCGAATGCGAGCAAGAAAAATGAAAACGCACGCGTGCGAGTAATCAGAGACGGATGAGAAAAATTCAGGAGTGCACGTAGCAAACCATTCGCGTTGCTGACTTTAGAATCGTCAGACGCACTCGTAAACCACCCCCTTTGAGAGGAACCTCTTTGGAGCGTCTTTAGAATCTCTTTACACTTCGCAACAATTTGTTTTGCAATTTTTCGTGGTTCGATTCGAGTCGCATTCGATGGAAGAAAATATTTAAAAAAGAAAAGAGAAACGTTGGAGCATTTTCACCCTTTTTGAGAGGAACCTCTTTGGATCGTCTTTAGAATCTCTTTACACTTCGCACAATTTGTTTTGCAATTTTTTGTGGTTCGATTCGAGTCGCATTCGATGGAAGAAAATATTTAAAAAAAAATAGAGAAAGGTTGGAGCATTTTTATTTTTGTAATACATATCGCAGTGCATTTTAGAGGGGGATGAGAATTTTATTGCTGCCGATAGCGGTTCCTTTTATTTCGATGGCTGCGATATTTTTCAGCCGACTGAAATTCTCATGTAAAATATTGACATTACGAAAAATCGTTCTGAATAATCCGCGATATTGTTCGTTGGAACTGAACCACCCTCTGTGTCTTTATTTTCAAATCTACCACCTTTTGCTAAATTAACACATTTCTAAATTAAATACCAGCTACATAATCACACTTATTACTATTATTACTTCATTAATTCACTATTAACCAACCAGATGATCGCGAAAAAAATTAATTTCTGTTCCAATTTTGGGCCAATTTCAATTCTAATCGACTCGCAAGCGCCAATCGCGGTTCGCAGAGGGTGCAGCAGCGGAAGTAGAAGCGCGAAGACGAGGTTCACGCTTCCTCGAGCGCTCAACATCGCCTGGTCCTCGTCTCGAGGGGCTTTCGTCGTTAACAAAGAGTCCTGGTCGAAGTTACGCAATAATTACCGCACGCAGGGGTTGAAACGAGCCGCGTGGAAGTTTCGAGCGCAACCCCAGACTTGAAACGCGAAATTTCCCGGCTGTTTTCCATCAGCAGTCGCCTCTCGAGGCCTTGACAGTCGTCTGTTGCGCGTTCGTTCGATTAATCGCCACGAAGAAGAAGGGTTGGTCGCGTCAGAGCTCTCGAAACCCTTTAATAATTGGTGAACTGCGTTTGCGAAGGGGTGGAAGGGTAACAGAGAAAGAAATTGAATAATTACAGCCTGTTCTTTAGTTGCAAGCTCAATGTCTGTAGTTTATTAAATTTTTAATTAACACGTGGAGGCTTGTTTTTTTTTTATATTTGAATTTTTGGAGGGCTGGTCCATCGAGTCGTTAATTACACGTTGTCGAAGTTTATTAGTGATGTGTTTCCATGTGTTGTATGGTTTGAAGTTGGAGGGTTACGCGAGGGCACTCGTGGCCCCAGAGTTCGCCTGTTGCACGTCTATTTAATTAATTGAGAACCTGTTTTGGTGGATATCTGACGAAACTTTTGAGCAGAGATGTAGAAAGGGGTGCTGTAAAATTTAGTTATCGAAACACCCTTTTATCTGTGGGATAATTACTATAATTATTTTATCTACGAGGATGCCGAAATTTTTTGCAAATTTATAGAGAAAAATTAATTAACAACACTGATTCAATTTTAGATTCCATTTGTATTATTTCAAATTCGAATTCTGAGAATCTCAAATTCCTCAAACATTTCTTTTCAGAGAAAAATCGATTAACAACACTGATTCTTTATTCGATTCTATTAAATTTACTTGTATTATTTGAAATTCGATTTCTGAGAATCCCAAATTCCTCAAACATTTCTCTTCAGAGAAAAATCGCTTAACAACACTGATTCTTTTTTGCAATTTCATTAAATCCACTTATGTTATTACAAATTCGAATTCTGAGAATTCCACCATCGTCAAACATTTCTTTTCACAGCGCTAATTATTCGTCTACTTCTCTTCCACGTGGGGCAAAAAAAAAAAAAGAAAGGAAGAAAAAAGGAGAAAAAGACAGACGCGAGCTTCCTCCCCAGAGATGGAATTTTAATTTCGTCGCGGCGTCGGGGCAAATATAAAAAAGGAGAAGCGAGAGAGAGAGAAAAAAAAGGGAGACGCGGGTTAAACGGGCACTTTCGCCTGTTTCAAAGAGCGAGACCAGGACAAATATTTGCTAGCCTCGACCCTGTCGAGTGCACCGTCCGGAAAATAAATTTTCGAGCGGCCACGATTAACTTCCTATTAATACGCCCGCTGGCGATCGCCTCGCGTCGCTAATTAACCGGCCACCAGCGTCGTTGATTAACGATTAATTGCCCGCTCGAATCAGGACCGTGTCGCGCTCGATTCAACCCTTTGCAGCCTCTGTTTTTCCACGCCGCGATTCTTCGCCTCGCGCGTTTCTCCTTTTCGATTTTAATTACCATCGCTCGATGGACAATTATGCGATACGAGACATCGACGTTCTTAATTGAACCTTTAATCAGAGGATTAAGGATTTATTGAGTTTTCTTTTCCAGTCAATTTTTATAATAAAATGGAACTCGATTATTGGAGAATAATTTAAATGTTGCTCGTTGAGTTATTATTTTTTTTAGATTCCTTGGATATATTTTGGTTTTGTTAGATTTTCGAGTAATAATCGAAACGAGAGAATCGTCAATTTCTTAACAAATAATTATATTTAACGTGAATGAATTGACGTAAAATGAATTGACAGAAATTGAGAGTGTTTTTCTGGTCTTCTAATGTGTCTGAATCTGAATTTCTACTAAGTTTTTGAACGATGAAGTCAGAATGTTTTATAGTGAATTCGTGTGGAGGGGTGGTTGAGGGTGTGTGGCAATTATATGAGACGTAATTGATGGAAAATTTGTAAATTTGCTTCTTTTTTGGGAACTGGGAGGAGACAAGAAGAGAGGAGCAGACAATAAAACAATAAAGCTTAAGGAGACTTAATTTTGAAATTTATAATGAGGCGATATCCTGTTGCTTTACGAGTTTTACCAGTGTTCATTTAGGGTTTCTCCAGGATTTGTGAAATTAGGAATTTATTGGTCAAATTTTTCGAGTGTCTGAACAAGGATGAATGATTTAATTATTATAGCGTGAATCGTATGTTTGTCGCAAGAGAATTTCGTTCGAAAATGAAACGAACGATTCTAATAGACGCCTCTGATTGGTAATTTTTCGAGACGCCATGAAACGCAGCGTTGTTTTTCGCGATCAATGCCAGAAGGCGTCCGTAACGAGTCTCATTCTCGCGAGTCCTCGCGAGGAGGGTCGAAGAGGAACGCGCGGACCCAGAGCGGAAGTCGCGCGATTTTAATTCCAGCCACCGTGCACGGCTGACTAATTAGGTTATGCAAAACAGCTGTTACGCGCCGCTGTAACCACTCGCCATCGAAAATCTTCCACCCCCACCTTCTTCCACCCCTTAACTACGATTCTTTTGTAATTTAAGCGCACCCGTGTTTTCTGTTTGCTTGCGTTATTTTTAGAATTTTTATATTTTCATTCTAACGTTTACATTTTTTTTCTATCTCCATGCATTAGTGGATAATCGAGGCTGGCACTGTTTAATTAGATTTTTCTTCTAATGGATTCTATTTGCCTCTGATAAAATAAGAGTCTTGTACTATAGTATGTCGCTGTCTGGCGTGGTATCACTTTTTTTCTAGATGTGTTATTCAATAATTAACAAGCGTGTGTGTTGGCACACTTCGTACTAACGCTGTTCATTTTTTATTAATTAAAATATGCACGACGGCTATAGCCGTCATTTGCGTCGTCAAGGATCGGACGGCTATAGCCGTCATTTGCGTCGCCAAGGATTGAACGATTATAGCCGTCATTTGCGTCGTCAAGGATCAGACGGCTATAGCCGTCATTCGCGCCGCCAAGGATCTGACGGCTATAGACGTAATTTGCGTCAAAGTGTTAAAGAGATCGTAGATTTCTTAATTTTCAATCGAGAAGGCTAGAATTTAGAGGAGGGATAGAGAGAAGATGTCTCGATCGTTCGAGGACGTAGAACAGGGGTGAGGTGGGCTGTGGATGGAATTTCAAAGGACTCACCCTTCATGCCGAGGACCAACAGCGTTCTCCCTGACGAGGCTTCCCGCGCGCTCGAGAGGAACAACTTCGAAACTGCACCGATCACTGGCGATCCCGTTTCGATCGCTGCAACGCGCACTGACGATCCGTCGCCGACTTCAGGAACATGTAACACTCTCTGAAAAGGAAACGAACAACGCAAAATTCGTTTAAACCTATTTTTATAAGCGTGCTATCAAAAGTATTCATATTACATATACATACATGTTATTAGGTTTGTAAATAATTGAACGCAGAACAATAGCATTTCGAACGAATTTCGAACGGACTTTACATTCGAGAATTGATGATCGAGTTCGTCGAATTTAGATTGGATCAAGTTCGTGGTCGGATTAAGTTTAAGTTAGATTGTCACATTTGGATTAGGGGTGGTTAGAAATGGTTAGACGTGCGCTGTGCAGGGGCGAAAATAGGCAGCCCTGTTCTGATGCGGAAGATTACATTAGCACTGGCTTGAGCTAGTGAGATCCTATCGCACAGATCAATTAATACGTTAAACTGTAGACGATCGAGCGATTATGCTTGCGTTACCTGAGAATCGTGGTCGAGCTACAAATTCGCACCCTGTGAATTTGGATTTCTGTTTTGTGCCAGACTGGAACTAAATTATCGAAGAAAAAGTATTTGCAAAGCTGATACAATTTCGAAATAGTTGTAATTCTTTTGTAAAAATATATTAGATCTAATGAGAATGATACTATTAAGGGTAGTTTACGTCTATTTATATGAAGAGGGTAAAATTGAGGAGAAATGTCGTTTTTAAATGTGAAATCTATTCAAAAGAAAATTAATAGGTTTAAGCAAAAAACCAGAGAACTCTCTCTCGATGCAATTTTTGCAAAAAAGCACTTTCACAATCTCAGAATTTTCTCCGTATTTCCTATAAAAGATCAAAGAGCTTTTCACCCTGTAACTTCTTAAACACACTGCACGAAGCGCAAAATAAAGAAACTGAACGAGTAACGACCCAAAGCAAGCCATAAACACGCGATAGAAAAATAATAACAAAAAAAAAAAACATTTGCCTCGTTAAATAAATGTATAAATTGCAGTAAAAATCAAATAATTGGTTATAAAATTGGCAACGAAATCGAAGAACGGGGTAGCTAGAATTTCTTTTTCGAATGGCGGACGGAAGAACCGCAGCGTCGTCTCGACTCGAGCAGAGAATCGTCCGTGGCGTAATGAAATTCCTTCAGGTGTCACAGGGTAGAAAGGAGACTCGATAAGGCAAGGCTCGAGCTGTTCCCCCCAGCTCCATGGCCGTTACGCGCGAGAAATTCGAGGGCTCGCTCCCGAGGGTGGGCCAATTTACGAGCGACCCGGAGGAACTCGAAAATGAGGCCCCTGTAATCGACGTGAATTCCCTTGGCCACGAATAAGGAAGGAAAGAGCAACATCGACGATGCTCGATGGACTTCCGTGCCTCTGTTTGTTTGTACAGTCGAGATAAATAGCGCAATTTTTTTTTTTTTTTACTTCTCGTTTGTAATGGAGTTTTAGTGTTACTTGAGATTCGTTTGGTTTGTGAGAAGAAAAGGAAAATTTAGGAAATTTGTTGAGGAGGATTTGGTGGAAAGTTGACTTTGACAGCCCTCTTTTGAGCAGAAATTTATTCATACACTCGAGATAAATAGTGCAATTTTTTTTTAATTTCTCGTTTGTAATGGAGTTTTAGTGTTTTTTGAGATTCATTTGGTTTGTGAGAAGAAAAGGAAAATTTAGGAAATTTGTTGAGAAGGATTTGGTGAGAAGTTGACTTTAACACCCCTCTTTTGAGCAGAAATAATTTCGATGGACTTCTATGTCTTTATTTATTCATAAACTCGAAATAAATAGTGGAATTTTTTTTCATTTCTCGTTTGTAATGGAGTTTTAGTATTCTTTGAGATTCGTTTGGTTTGTGAGAAGAAAAGGGAAATTTAGGAAATTTGTTGAGAAGTCGACTTTGACCACCCTCTTTTGAGCAGAAATTAATTTCGATGGACTTCCATACCTTTATTTATTCATACATCCGAGATAAGTAGCGCAATTTTCTTTTCTTTTTTATTTCTGATGAGTTTTTAGTATTCTTTGAGATTCCTTTGGTTTCTAAGAAGAAAAGGAAAATTTAGGAAATTTGTTTAGACCGATTTTTGATGAAAAGTCAACTTTGCTTACCCCCTTTTGAGCAGAAATTAATTTCAATGCACTTTCATGCCTTTATTTATTCATAAATTAGAAATAAATAGTGCAATATTTTTTTTATTCGTTTCTAATGGATTTTTAGTATTCTTTGAGATTCGTTTGGTTTCTGACAAGAAAAGGAAAATTTAGATTTTTGATAAGAAGTCAACTTTGACTACCTCTTTTGAGCAGAAATTAATTTTCCATCCGAATTCCTACTCGTTCAGCAAATACTCTTGGACAAGGGTAGTAAGCATAGCGTGGGAAATTAAAAAATCTCAGTGAAACAAAGTGGAAGAGGATCGTTGAAGTTCGAAGCTGTCGATTAACCAGAAAAATCCTCATCTCTATTCTAAACTTCACTATAGAACGACTAATAATCGATATTTGCATCATTTTAATTCTATCCTCTGATCAAACGTATCTCTTTAAAATAATTATTTAAAAATCACGCAAAAATTCACCCAAACTAATTAAAACACCACTAAAATTACCAAACACCAGAAACCTGCCCCACAAATCTTCCACAAGCCCAAAACGAATAAAACCAGAACTCACCAGCAAGAATCCAGTCGTCACCCTCTTCCAGATCTCTCTCTCTCTCTTTCTCTTCTCAGACCACGTCGAAGCACAAAAGCACACGACACAACGTCATATCTCGCGTAGAACCGTAACGAACAATCACCAGAGGATCTCGAACAGTTCCCACCGAGGCTCTCACCTTCTAGTCATCGCGCGAGGATTCATCCAGCCGGATCCTTGCAGCGAATTTCTATCACGAAAAAGGATCTAACGATCGCGCGTGGCCACGTAAATCACGATCGTCGCCATTCTTCGCCCTCGCACGGGACTTAAATCCACCGATCCGTGTTCGCCAATCGATCGATACCAACGCCACCCTCGACTCGCTTCTCAATCCGTCGCGTGGCGCCTCGGTTCCTTCACGTCCTGCCTGGAAACGCCGCCGTTGCTCTAATTAATCCCGTTCTTTTGGGCCGCGATCCGAGCGGGGATCGTTAAACACGCGAGTGGGTCAAGGACGCGGGCTGAACTTGCCCCCACGTCGACGAGGAGTCGTTAGAGTTTAGCCCCGGGCACCCTGCGAATCGTCGCCTCGTTTATCGGCTGGAACTACCCCTTTCAGAAAGGTCGCGATGCTTTTTCAACGACCATGGTGTGTGCTTTTTTTTCTCTTGGGTCGTGCAGAGGATGTTTAGTTTGGGGTGGACGCTTGTTTGGCCAAGGGTGGTTCTTGGACTGATTTTCGTTGTCAGAGGAATGTGGGACTATCGGGGTGGCCATTAGTTGACGTCTGTTTTTGTGAAGATTGAAAAAAGATTTTGAGACTCTAAGAAAAGTATAATATTCATTGCAAAAGTATAGAAATTGTATGTTCACTGATAAAACCTAAAGTTTCATTGGTCTATTTCTAAGATAAATTTAAGGGTAGAAAAAAAGTCTTTGAGAAATGAATTTTGCACGTTACTTATTGTAACCGTGAGAGAAATGATAGAAAGATTATTGCAACTCGATAAATTGTATGTTCATATATGAAACGTAAAGTTTCATTGATTAATTTCTGAGATAAAATTAGGGGTAGGAAAAAGAGTCTCTGAAAAATAATTTTTTCACACTCTGTTGTAACTATGAGAGAAACGATAGAAAGATTATTAAATTGACTCAATAAATTGTATATTCACAGATGAAACGTAAAGTTTCATTGATCAATTTCTAAGATAAAATTAGGGGTAGGAAAAGAGTCTCTAAAAAATGAATTTTGCTTGTTGCTGTAACCATGAGAGAAACGATAGAAAGATTATGTCACAAAAACATCTCCAACCCTTATTCACATTTCCATCAGGCTCTAAAAACTTAATTGTAAAGTTCCATTGGACTATTTCTAAGATAAATTTAGGGGTAGAAAAAGAGTCTCTAAAAAATGAATTTTGCACAATCGTCATTGTAATTGTGAGAGAAACGATAGAAAGATAATGTCACGAAATCCGTCACCAACCCTTATTCACATTTCCAGCAGTCTCTAAAAACCCGCGCTCGCTGATTGAATCTAAAAAGATGAGCGCCAGCATTTCGATTCACATCTCGCACTAAAAAAATCAGAGCTGAACTGAACGACGTGCTCGAGGGGTCTTAGAAACCGGGTGAATTCCATCCCTTAAGTGGAGGAATAAATGTAGAAGTTGACCCAGTAGACGAGAAGGGTTTGTTTCTGTTCGATCTGGCTGAAGGGTCGTCGCTCGTCCTCGACCCGTCTCTCAAATGACGCAAGCAGCTACCTCGAGCAGTTGCATTCGCTTGCAAATTATCCACCCCTGATGTTTTGACCTTTACGAAATATTCCAGCGAGAATTTTTCTTCCTAAGAGTCCTCCTTATATTATTACAACGATTTCTCTTTACGAGGCTGCTATTGCAAAAAGAAAAGAATTTACATTTTTGTAGGTGTTTTTTTCTTCTTTTACTTATTCAACCCCATTTTCTGCAGCCGTACGCGTCTACTTTTCGTTGTTATTTCACACGTGATCCAGATTGCACGGCAACGGTTCCCATATTGCCAGGCGTTTTACCAGAAAGCTCTCCTCCGTCGCATATTTTATGCGGACACCATTTTCCCAGAGATTTTTCTTGGAATCGCTACTATTTCGCCATCGCACCCCCTACCTATGCATCTTTCACGCCGCAACCATTTTATCCGCCATTCCCCGGCACGAGCCTTATTTCTTCATAAAAATATTTCCCGCGCACAATATCTCTCCGTGCTATTTCATACACTGCCCTATTCGTATCTCGTATTTCGCGCCCTGAAATAAATTAATCGTACTTCTCTCTCTCTCTCTTTCTCTCTCTCTCTCTCTTTAATTCACTTCTAGTTTCCATTTTTCGCGGACGCATTCCTCCTAGCGAAACTCGCGAGGTTGTTTTCGATTTTGCTTCGCCTCCCCTTTTAATTTCTATTTTCTTCTTCAATGAAGTTAAAGATTACGAATTTTTTTTTTTTAGTTTATTTTGTTATTCAAGAACCAATATTTAATTCTCATAATTTGTATTTTATCCTCCAATGAAGTTAAAGATTGCAAATTATTTTTTTTAGTTCATTCTGTTGTTCAAGAACCAATATTTAATTCTCATAATTTCTATTTTACCCTCCAATGAAGTTAAAGATTATGAATAGTCTCTCGACTATCTCATTTGCTATTTCTTTTCTTCGTAATAATAATTACAGTACAACTCTTGTTTTTTCTTCTAGTTCATTTTGTTCTCCAAGAACCAATTCTCTTCAACCCCTTTTAATTTCTATTTTATCCTCCAATGAAGTTAAAGATTACAACTAATAATTCCTGGACTGTCTTATTTGTTATTTCTTTTTTTTATAATAATAATTTTCGCACAATTCTTATTCTTTTTTAATTTATTCTGTTGTCCAAGACTCAATATTCGATTGTAATAATTTTTAATATGATTGAATTATTTTCATAGTAATATTTTTATATCCGACCCTTCTATTTTCTGTCTTTTTTATTCTTCTTTGAGTTCGTCCTGTTCATCAGCAATTAACGGTTAACACCGCCCAATTCACGACCATCCCCATTTACCCTCACCCCTCGCATTTCCATTCCTGCGTTTCCAACCCCCGCGACCTCGTTACTCTTAAAAATATTATTCATACAACTGGTACGCGCGATTCCATCCGCCATTATTCCCACTCGCGCAGTTTCTAACATCCCCCAACCCCCTTTATGAATTAATCATCAAGGATACACCAACGCGAGAAGCTCGTTCGTCCAATAAAAGAACCGCACCATCGCGAATTGCGAGTGAAGATCGCCAGAGATCGACTCGTTTCATCGTGGACATCCAAAGAAGAAGAAGAACAAGAAGAAAAAAAGAAAGATGGAGCCACACCATCGCAAACCGCGAAGCAACGCGTGTGAAGATCGTCAGATATCGACTTGTTTCATGGTGGACAACCAAAGAAGAAGAAAAAAAGAAAGATGGAGCCGCACCATCGCGAATTGCGAGTGAAAATCGCCAGAGATCGACTCGTTTCATCGTGAACATCCAAAGAAGAAGAAAAAAAGAAAGATGGAACCGCACCATCGCGAATTGCGAGTGAAAATCGCCAGAGATCGACTCGTTTCGTCGTGGACATCCAAAGAAGAAGAAAAAGAGAAAGATGGAACCGCACCATCGCGAATTGTGAGTGAAAATCGCCAGAGATCGACTGGTTTCATCGTGGACATCCAAAGAAGAAGAAAAAAAGAAAGATGGAACCGCACCATCGCGAACTGCGAGTGAAAATCGCCAGAGATCGACTCGTTTCATCGTGGACATCCAAAGAGGAAGAAAAAGAGAAAGATGAAGCCACACGATGGTGGCGAACTGCGAAGCAACGCGAGTGAAGATCGTCAGAGATCGACTCGTTTCATCGTGGACATCCAAAGAAGAAGAAGAAAAAGAAAGATGGAGGACTTTGAAGGTCGCGTCGCGGTCGAAAAACGGGACACTCGAGTGCCTCGAGACCTGGTGATTATTGTCAAAGACAAACGAGCGGACCGTCTCGAAGGAATTCTCATCTGAAAGCGGCAGCCCTCCTCGAGGAATTCTCGAGTGCTCGCCTTTTGATCAGCGGGGCCGTCAAGTGGCCTCGCGCGCGAAACGAACGTCGGAGGATTCGCGTTTCCACGGGACGATCGCCAGAGGAGGATCGTCGAGACGTCTCCTGCAAGAACGGACCACCCTTGATTTGTCTACGCGCCCTCTTCTGCGCGCTGATTTTAACGGGAGGACTTTCGTGCTTCTGCTCGATGGAAAGCTCGAAGATGGCTGCTTCTTCTGTGCTATTTTTGCGAGGCTTTAAGAAGATTTCTTTGCAAAACTGCGATACTGATAGTGTTTTCTCTCTTTTATGAAACACTTGCACACCCAAATTTGTTCTGTTCTCGATTTAATTTAGTATTGCTTGAGAAATAACGGTTCTTCTTAAGGGGACATGGAGAATTGCTCGTTTATGAAACACTTGCACCCCCAAATTTGTTCTGTTCTCGATTTAATTTCTAATCACTTAAAGAACAACACTTCTTTTGGAGAGGACATAGAGAATTGCTCTCTTGTGAAATATTTGCACCCTCAAATTCGTTCTGTTCTCGATTTAATTTCTAATCACTTAAAGAACAACACTTCTTTTGGAGAGGACATAGAGAATTGCTCTCTTACGAAACACTTGCACCCCCAAATTTGTTCTGTTCTCGATTTAATTTCGTGTTGCTTAAAGAATAACAGTTCTTCTGGAGAGACATGGAGAATTGCTCTCTTATGAAACACTTGCACTTCAAATTGAAGACGCGAGATCAAAGTTCAGAGGAACGAATTTCGACGAAAAGGGGTGGGTTTTCTTCTGTACTATTTTCGCGAGGCTATAGAGAATTATTTCTCTTATGAAACACTTGCACCCCCAAATTCGTTCTGTTCTCAATTTAATTTCGAATTGTTTAAAGAAAAACAGTTCTTCTGAGGAGGACTCGAACTTAACGCAAGATCAAAATTCAGAGGAACGAATTTCGATGAAAAGGGGTGGATCTTCTTCTCTAATATTCTCGCGACGTTTTAAGGAGATCCTGCGATACAGACGGTGCTTTCGTTCTGTTCTCCATTTAATTTCGAATTGTTTAAAGAAAAACAGTTCTTCTGAAGAGGACTCGAACTTAACGCAAGATCAAAATTCAGAGGAACAAATTTCAACTGAAAGGGGTGGGTCGACACAAAAGTGGGTCTCTTCTGCACTATTTTCGCGAGGTTCTACGAAGATCCTCGCGAAGCTACAACACAGATCGCTTTTCAATTGAGACATTTGATCTTTTATAAAACACAGACACCCTAAAATTCATTCTACTCTCCATTTAATCCTTCATCACTCAAGAAATAACAATTCTCTTGAACAAAACTCGAGCTCAACGCAGGACAAAAATTCAGAGGAACAAATTTCGACTGAAAGGGTTGAGTCTACACGAAAGTGGGTCACAGCGAAGAATCGCAAGAGAAAGAAAGGGGTGGTGGAAACGTTGCGGAAAAGTTGGCTGGCCGTTCAGGAAGTTGCTCGCCTCAGTCGACACCTTTTTTTCCGGACGTAACTGACGCGCGTCACTGGGAGGGGTTGAAGGGGGCCAGAATGGGGCGAAAGGTCAAGAGAAACGCGTCTGCTCGTCGTCGAGGTTTGACGCGAGCCGCGTGCACCACCGAACGAGCGAACGCTGCGCACTGCGGGAAGAATTCCGCGTCCTGTGCAGCCGTGAAGGTCATCGCCGGGACGAGAACACTTGACCCGCTTGCCACGTCGAAGGACCACGCGGCCTTCGCGTCGTTTCCCTTTTTTTTTCTTCGCAATTCGCGAAAACTCGAGAAGAGGTGGTTCCGAGAATAAAAATAGGGGATGAAGAGTCACTTTTGGTGAACATTTGGGGTGGTGAAAAGATGCATTTCTCTCTTTTCTTCCTTCACAATTCACGAAAACTCGAATCTCATCGAGAAAAGATGTTTTTCTCTTTTTATTCTTCACAATTCACGAAAACTCGAGTCTCATCGAGAAAAGATGGTTTCAAGAAAATAAAAAAGGGGTGGAGAGTCACTTTTGGTGAACATCTGGGGTGGTGAAAAGATGTTTGTCACCTTTTTTTCTTCACAATTCACGAAAACTCGAATCTCATCGAGAAGAAATGGTTTCAAGAAAATAAAAAAGGGGTGGAGAGTCACTTTTGGTAAACATTTGGACTATTGAAAAGATGTTTGCGAAGACAGAGAAGGGAGAAGGGTGGCAATGATGGCTCTTCGATCGTACAATCGACAATTTTCGATTTTTCGTTAAAAGATTGCTCGTTTTAGAAATAAGAAACGACGTCAATTCACGAAAATTCGAGTCTCATCGAGAAAGAGGTGGTTTCAAGAAAATAAAAAAGGGGTGGAGAGTAACTTTTGGTGAACATTTGGGGTGTTGAAAATATGTTTGCGAAGACAGAGAAGAAATAAGGGTGGCAATGACGGTTTTTCGATCGTAGAATCGACAATTTTCAATTTTTCATTAGAAAATTGCTCGTTTTAGAAATGAGGAACGACTTATTTTTCTTTCTGCTTGATCGAACCGAGAAACTTCAGAAAACACAGTAGATTGGTCCCCTCGAGGTCTTCTCTATCACGAATTTATCGATAATAACCAGAAAAGTAGATAAAGGGATTAACAGGGTAATTTAATTTCGAAAGTTGGTTAATCTGTAGAGAAAAATTTCGCTCGAACAACTCTCGCAAGCTTCCCTCTGTTTTTATCGAGAAGTAGAAACTGCTCTTCGAAGTAGAGGGGGTTGGAGAAATCGACGAGCTAATTTAATCTCGAGGATAGAGAAATTTGTTCCAGCAGATGGAGTCGGTGAGTATTGAAAAACGCCACGGTTATTTCTTTTCAATCTTCGAGGGAGTGGCAAACAAATCTAATTCCAAGAGCCTAAAAAAAAATTCTGAAACACTTCGAAATAAAGTCACTGTGCATTAAAAAACGCTACGATTATTTCTTTTCAATCTTCGAGAAAGTAGCAAACGAATCAAACATTTCTCAATTCTAATTCCGAGAAGCTAAAAGAAAAGAAAAAAAATTCTGGAACACCTCGAAATAGAGTCAGTGAGCATTAAAAAAAAACGCCACGATTATTTCTTTTCAATCTTCAAGAAAGTAGCAAACAAATTAAATATTTCTCAATTTTAATTCCAAGATGGTAAAAAAAAAAGAAATAAAAATTCTGAAACACTTCAAAACAGAGTCACTGAGCATTAAAAAACGCTGTCTTTTCAATCTTCGAAAAAGTAGCAAACAAATTAAACATTTCTCAATTCTAATTTCAAGGAAGTAAAACAAAAAATTTTGAAACACCTCGAAACAATTCCAAATACTCTGTCACACGATAGAACGACGTTCGATTTGTCTAATAGACACTGGCAACGTTCTCCACCCCTTCCTCAAGCGGTACCAGGTTGAACGACTTCGAAAAATTCGAACGATCGATCTTGCTTAAAGACGAGGCTCGAACAAAGGCCAACAGGCGTTTCCATTAGAGGGACCCGTCACAATAAACAGATAGGAACACTTTGAACAATGCGACGGGGCTCGTTCCTGGTGAATGAACGCGGGTGGCTGCCTCCACCGCCTTGAAGCGCGACGACGGCTGTTTACACGAGCAGCACACTGACCTACGACACCCCCTCGGTCTTTGTGTCGCGACGAGCATTCAGGGACGCCTGGCGACGATTAAACAACGCGATATACCCTGAGATACATCCAATAAATACGAGCAACCGTCCCTAAACGCGACCACCCGCCATTTATCGTCGAGGGGGTGGGATATGTCTTTTGTACGCTTTGAAGATTCGCGCGTGGAAAAGAGGGCTGGCTTTTCTTCAGCAACACTTTGCAACGTTAAAGGTGATCGTTTTTGAAGGGTTAACGCTTTTTTTTTAGAAGAAATTCTTTTAAAGAGATATAAAAATTCGATTGTTGCATGCGTGTGAGGAAAGAGAGGGGTGGCTTTTCTTCAGTGACACTTTGTGACGTTGAAGAAGATTGTTTTTGAAGGGTTAAGGCTTTTTTTTGAGAAGAAATTCTTTTAAAGATTATTGCATGCGCGTGAGGAAAGAGAGGGGTGGTTTTTCCTCAGCAGCACTTCGTAACGTTGAAGGCGATCGTTTTTCGAGGGTTAACGCTTTTTTTTTTAGAAGAAATTCTTTAAAAGAGATATAAAAATTCGATTATTGCATGCGTGTGAGGAAAGAGAGGGGTGGCTTTTCTTCAGTGACACTTTGTGACGTTGAAGAAGATTGTTTTTGAAGGGTTAAGGCTTTTTTTTTGAGAAGAAATTCTTTTAAAGATTATTGCATGCGTGTGAGGAAAGAGAGGGGTGGTTTTTCTTCAGCAGCACTTTGTAACGTTAAAGGTGATCGTTGTTGGAGGGTTGTTTGGTATTTTTTGGTGACTTTGGAGGCAATGCAACGATAAAGCTTCTCTTTGAGAGGAGGTGCATTTAAAGAAATATAAAAATTCGATTATTGTATGCTCGCGAGGAAATAGAGGGGTGATTTTCTTCAGCAACACTTTGATAGAGGAGGACTAACATATCTTTTCTACTCTTTGAAAATTCGCACTTGGAAAAAGAGAGGTGTTTCTCTTCAGTGGCACTTTGTTAGAGAAGAACTAACGTTAAAGGTGATCGTTGTTAAAGAGTTATTTGGTATTTTTTGGTAACTTTGAAGTCAATGAAACGATAAAGCTTTTCTCTGAGAAGAGATCCTTTTAAACAGATATAAAAATTCAATTATTGTATGCGCACGAAGAAAGAAAGGGGTGCTTCTCTTCAACGACACTTTCTTAGAGAAAGACTAACATTGAAGATGATCGTTATTAAAGAATTGTTTGGTATCTTTTGGTAACTTTGGAGTCAATGCACCAACAAAGTTCTTCTTTCAAAGAGATATATAAAAATCAGCTGATTAGTGCTCGTTCCTTAAAACAACTAAATTTAAAGCAAGAGAACCCACCCTCGACCCAAAGTACCGCCAAACGAGCGTGCAGCCTCCAAACCAGGAAAAGTCACGAACGACCCCGTGACACTCTGTCCGTCGCTCGAGATATCGATTGCTCGGTCAAGAAACAGTGAACGAGTAGTCGCGAGGCGGCCAACAACGGGGCCAGCCGCTTCAGAGCCCAGAAAGGGGTGGCTGGCGAAGAAAACAGACGCGCGTACGCGACGAGCAAGGGGGTTGGAAGAGAGAAAAAAATAGAGAGAAGAGGAGAGACAGAGCACTCGGTGCAAAAGACACGAAAGAAACGGGCAATCTGAAAATGTACCGCGACGTATTCTGGCGTTGATTGAAAGTAGTTTGTCAGAGCCGTTGGCTGGGCGGGGTGGCCTCCATCAGCCAGATTGCTCGAATTTCCGTGCCATCCCTTTTTTAATACCGTGAAAAATCTTCCCACCACGGCGACGCGCGCGAGCTATTAGTCGAATGCCACCGCGACACTGCTCGAAGAAGCTCTCGATCGCTAAGGGGGTGAAAATCGCGAGCAAAAAATGAATTTAGAATTCTCATTTGAACGTTTCTGTTGAGTATTATAAGTGATCGATGAACACGTTTTGTGGTGGTTTGTTTGGGCTTCTCTGGAATATTATCGAAGAGAAAAGGGAGGAATGGTTTACAAGGATGATTAGAACAGACGTGGATCGAAAGGAACGTACGTCGAGAGGACGCTCGAGATCACGTTTGAAGGGTTCGAGATGGATGTTCGTTTCGATGGAATTACGAGGGTCGAAAGGGAGGCACTGCTCGCGTGAACGTCGCGTTTCAATTCGATCAAAGGCACCGCGTTACTCGAACGAATCCACAAAGAACCCATCGATCCTGCCCTCGACTCCCTTTGACTCTGTCTCTCAATTTTCTTATCTCGATCACAGCTTCAACTCCATGATAAATCATTCTTTCCATCAGAAAAACACACATTTACATTTTTAAATAACCTTCGAGTCTTCATCCACTCTAAACGAATTTTAGAACGAAGGTCTCTCAACCAAGAGTTCTAACAAATTTTCTAATTTTATTGTCGACGATAAAATTAGTTTGCGAGCGGTTAGAAGACGAACGTCCTTGAGAACGTCCCTAAATCAGCCACCCCAATTCCCAGCCCTCGCGTTGCGTCCCAAAATGCCACTAACGAAACCTTTAAACTCGCTCGAGAAGCTCGCAAAGGGAAGATCTGCTCGACGTGGAGCTGGGTTGGCCCAAGAACCGAACGTCCTTGACCAGTCCTTCAACTCGAGTCCTCGATTTACCCCACTTCGAGACCCGCTCGGTACCGCGCGGATAACCCAGTTACCCCTGCGACTTCGATTCCCATCGAAACGAGAGACACAGCGCGCTCGACGAGCAACCGACTGCCCAATCGACTGGCATTCTCTTCGCGAACCAAGCCACTAGGTCAGTCCAACGAGACCATCGAGACTATCAATCGTCCCCTCACTGGTTACGCAACTAAACTCATTCTCAAATCGAGCAACACCACTTCCTTGACAACCTCACAAAATCAACCAAACCAAAGAACCTACCAACCCTCGTATCTTCTTCTCATCAGCAGGTCTCTTGCAGTATCCTTGCCAGTACCAAACCCAATTCTCGACTAGATCCACCAAAATGTGTCCAATCCAATCCACGATACCGTATCACGTGAAACACCAAGAGACAGTAACAGTACGCTGTCGAGAAGAGACGCACAGTATAAATGCTCTGTTTAAGGAGTCGAAGAGTCGCGAGACGCAGGGACAAGACGATCGACAGGAGTGCAGAGAGAAAAATAAGGGTAGAAGAGTAGAGGGACAGAACGAGAGACGAGTCGAGCGTGTTTGGTGGCGCGCAACTGGCCCTGGTGTGCTGGCTCCGGATCAGGGCGAACAGGTTCCGCTGGTGGCCTCCTCCGAGGGCTTGTGACCCAGTTCGAGTCAGGGCCGGAGAGTGCGCGCTACGGCCGCCAGCGCGTCGCGATACCTACTGAACGGAACAACCGTTCGCCAGCCCCAGCTGCGCCTCCGCTTCCGCCCCTCTCGCGCCCCCACCAAAGTCGCCAGGCAGTGTTCTCCTCCGCGCGCGTGCCACAGCCGTCAGAGGGTTGTTTCGCACTGACGAAGCTCGCGCGTAGCCGTGTGGACGATGAGGGAGGGGGTGGATCGCGCAGCCTTGGTTTGAGGGGCGACCAGGTGGGCCTAGTTTTCAGGGGTTGCTGGTCGCGCGACGAGTTACATGGAGAGAAGAGGAGCGTGTCTGGGTATACGCGGGCGCTGGAAGGGTGAAACGATTCCCCTCCACCCCTTCTGCATTCAGTTTGCTCCCCTCCATATTGATTAGTGCGCCGCAGCAGGAGGCTAGGTCTCTCTTCTTGGGTGGCTGCGAGAGCTGCATGCTGTCGACACGCTTGAATTTGGTGACCACCACGCGGCTCTGGGACTCGTGCTTTGAGTGGAGGGTTGTTTTGGGCTGAAGGATTCGAAGTGGTTTTATTTGAGGGTAAATAGAGGGTTCAGGGTGGTATCGAGGAGTTGGGAGATTGTTTCGAGGGAATTTTTCGACTCTTGTGAGGGATGGTTCGTTTTATTGGGGGGTATGCGGAGGGTTGAACGTGGTATCGATGAGTTTGAGAGGTATTTCGCGAGGGTTTTTGGATTCTTGTGAGA
Source organism: Xylocopa sonorina (assembly GCF_050948175.1). NCBI lineage: Eukaryota > Metazoa > Arthropoda > Insecta > Hymenoptera > Apidae > Xylocopa > Xylocopa sonorina. Next base: position 9,725,036 of record NC_135201.1, on the reverse strand, counting down.
GATGATTCGTTTTATTGGGAGGTGAGTGAAGGGTTGAGGGTGGTATCAAGGAGTTTCTGAGATCTTTCGTGGGAATTTTTATACTTTTGTGACAATTCGTTCAATTGGAGGGTGAGTGGAGGATTGAGGAAAATATCGATGAGTTTGACGGATCTTGTGCGAAGATTTTTGTATTTTTGTAAGAGATAGTTCGTTTGATTTAGGGGTAGGTAGAGGGTTAAGTGAGGTATCGATAAATTTTGAGGACCTTCCACAAGGATTTTTGTATTCTTATAAAAGATAGTTTATGGATCGACAGTAGTTGGAAATGATCTTATTTGAGAGGATCTAATTCATTGTTTGGGGTTGGTTTTTTTATTAACGATGATTTTGAATCCTCTGCGACTGTTACTACAGAGAAAATGATTCTATCGATGTCAAAGCTTCACATGAATCGCATAAACGTTAACACTGAAGTGAAATACACGAACAGCTGCTTATTGTTTCCAATGGACGTTGTAGAGTAGAACTGGTAGCAGTGATTTGGAAGTTTGAATATAATTAGCGAAACTATAAGTCGCGAGAGCGTCGAACAATCGAGAAGGGTCGTCTTTGCTTTTAATTAAGGGTTAAATATTCCCGTTGGAATAACAACGCTAATCGGATTCGGATTCGCGGATGGCGAGACGGAGAGGGTTCGAAGAGGGGGTGGTTGGCGTTTAAAACTCGCGGGTGAAGTTACTTGTTACTCCGTCCCGCAGCTGGTACCAAAGCGTTCCGCTTCCGGCGCGAAATTAGATCACCGTTCTCTGAAATAAAAGCTGATCCCAAAACGAGCAGCCATCACCGCCCGCGGACGAACCTAATTTTCGACTTCAATTTTCAACAGCCGTTTCATTAGCCCGCTTCTGAGGATCTTTCAACCCTCGAACCGACGTCTGCTCGAGGCATTCTCACCCCGTTACGTCAGGTTATCCGATTAAATCGATCGAGTTTTAAATTGTTGCTTATTTAATTTATCAAACTTCGAACTTTAATTAGTCACCGTTACGTAATCGAACGCTGTAGCAAGAAGATTAAGCCTGAGAAAAATTCCGTTAATCACTACAACCCTTAAAAGCAGATAAAAAAGAAAAATATATTTATGGAAAAGTATTTTGTACCTTATTTGTTTTTTTTGCTGATGAAAGTGGAAGAATAAGAAATAGCCCTCAGAAACGAGAGGGGTGGCAAGGACGTTGTAGGAAGAAGATTAAGCCTGAGAAAAATTCCGTTAATCACTACAACCCTTAAAAGCAGATAAAAAAGAAAAATATATTTATGGAAAAGTATTTTGTACCTTATTTGTTTTTTTTTGCTGATGAAAGTGGAAGAATAAGAAATAGCCCTCAGAAACGAGAGGGGTGGCAAGGACGTTGTAGGAAGAAGATTAAGCCTGAGAAAAATTCCGATAATCACTACAACCCTTAAAAGCAGATAAAAAAAGAAAATATATTTATAGAAGAGTATTTTGTATCTTATTTGTTTTTTTGCTGACGAAAGTAGAAGAATAAGAAATACAAGAGGGGTAGCAAAGATGGCGTCGATCTTCTCGCAACAAAAAATCCCCTGTCCACTCTAAATCAGAGCCAGCCGTCCCTGCCATTAATTAACGATATCGACAGCCCGCTAATAGACCGTCCGTTATAATATGAAAATTACACTTCGCGTGGAGCCCGGATAAACAGCCTCCTCCTCTCGCGACCATCGCGTGTCGCAGCTGTGGACCAGAACTGGTTTATTAATCGATTCTCATCTTTCATTTTGTCTCGCCAACCACACACTCGATTCTGCACTAACTGTGAGGAAATTCCATTGGAAAAATCGCTAAGGGCGTCGACCCTTATCCCAAGAGACTCATCCCCTATCCCAAGGCTGTAGGTAGCCAGCGTAGACTGGCTGAAAGGAAATCAAGTGCATCCCCGTCGGGGATTACACGGTCTCGAGGCTTCCGTCGACCTTCTTCGAAATGCACGGCGACTCGATCGGCTCTGCGAGCGAGGAGGGTGCTCTCGCGAGAGGGTGGAACGCGACAGCTTTCGCTTTCGAGGCTGGAGAGATCGTCTCTCCGACCCTCTCGTTGGGAGCTCGAAAGTCGCGCGCGTCGTACGTCGCTCCAGGTTCCAGCGAGTTTCACCTACCCCCGATTCTCTTGACTTTTCCGACCCTTTCGCCACCCCCTGGCCACGTGCCGAGGCTTTCCAGCCCCGCGGCCGTGAATGGACCAGCCAACCCCTTCCGCTCTTTGACCGTGTTCCGCTCGTTTCTGCGAATGGAGAACGGAAAGCGAGCGAGTAACGCGGCTCTGGATGGATCGTTCTTGGGATTATTGCTTGGGTGAGGGTGTTTTTTTGAGTAGGTGTCGCGGGTTTTGGGGGTTGGTGTCTCTTTTGATGAGATTTGGGTGAGTTGTTTAGGGTGCGAGTGGTTTGGATCAATGATAAGTGAGTTTGCGGATAGTTTTTTGGGGTGAAGGGTGTTTTTTAATGAGACACAGGGGAGGATAAGGTGTATAACGGGGTGAGTGTGTTTTCTGAGTGGATGTTATGGGTTTTGAGACTTGAGTGTCTCTTTTAATGAGATTTGGTTGAGTAGTTCAGTGTGCAAGTGATTTGGGTCAATAAAAAGTGCATTTGTGGATAGTTTTCTGAAGTGAAGGGTGTTTTTAAATGAGACACATGGGAGAATAAGATGTATAATGGGGTGAGTGTGTTTTCTGAGTGGATGTTATGGGTTTCGAGGGTTGGATGTCTCTTTTAATGAGATTTGATTGAGTAGTTTAGTGTGCAAGTGGTTTAGGTCAATAATAAGTGGATTTGCGTATAGTCTTTTGAATTGCATCGAGTTTTTTTAAGAAGAGGGTGTCTTCGAATGAGACATAGTGGAGGATAAGGTGTACAAGTCGTAAATTTTTTTAGTCCAAAGGATATGTATTATTTTAAAGAATAAGCTAGTAGTGTAGGTCAATAATAAGTTCGATTTCTGAATATTGTGAGAGTAATCACGTTTTTTAAATGTGTAATTTATATTATTAAGAGTAGCTGGATATCTTCGAGACACAATTGAAGATAATAATCATTTTATCCATCCAAGTAGTTCAACTCTAGATCAGTAATAACTGTAGAAACATTAACTCGTATTAATCACCCTGAAAATTAAAATCGCAGACATTTAAATAGCACCCAATTAAAGACAAGGATTATAACTACTCACCTTAACCCACAAAATATTAATTTCAAAAAAATTATAAGTACTCAACTTACCCATCAAATATTAATTTAAAAAAAAAAGAACTGAACTCTTTGAAGACAACAATCATAAGTACTGAACTTACCCATCAAATATCAATCTAAATCAAATTATAAGTACTCAACTTACCCATCAAATATTAATTTAAAAAAAAAGAACTGAACTCTTTGAAGACAACAATCATAAGTACTGAACTTACCCATCAAATATCAATCTAAAAAAAATTATAAGTACTCAACTTACCTATCAAATATTAATTAAAAGAAAGAAAAACCGAACTCTTTGAAGACAACAATTATAATTACTCAACTTACGCGCCAAATCTGAATTGAAAAGCAGAAACAGAACTCTTTATTCCTCCATCCGGCAAACTCGAGAGCGCGTGCCACTTACCCAGAAATTAGATATCGACACTGTCCTACAATATTCGAATATGGGTCGCGTTATCGGAGGAAGTTCGACTGCTCGTATCGGACAATTAACCGGCACGAGTTCGAATAACAGCCCGCGTCTAGCCTCGTTCTAATCGTAATTGGCGTCTGGAAGTTCCGCTGGCAACAGTCGCGACGCGAGCGCCGCCTCGTCGGGACGCGAGGCGATCTCGAGCGGTGCTACTTTCGCGAGATGTCAGCCGCGCGGTTGCAGCTTTCGCAGAGAAACGGAGAAACGCGGTCAGAAGTCTCGCGATCGACGAAAACCATCCGTTTATCGGGTCAACGATTGTTGGCATCGCTCGTCGCATCTGCAAGTAGCCCACGCGTGTTATTCTTCCGCTCTGGGGAGGATCAATTGAAGTTAGCATCAACAGATCGAGCCTCCACGGTGAATGGCGTCCATTTTGAACGTATTGGCTATTCAATATTTCGTTCATTCATTCTCTCGTGTGTTTCATTAATTGATTTATTTATTTGTTCGTTTTAGTTTGCTGGATTTTCTGTAGTATTGGCAGGTAATTGTGATATTAATTCGTACGATGTTCATCCTCTGATGTGTATTGGGTATTGAACATTTTGTTTATTCGCACGATGCAATGATTTTTAGCAATTTCATCCTCTGATGTGTGTATTGGGTATTGAACATTTTGTTAATTCGTACGATGCAATGATTTATATTAATTTCATTCTCTAAGGTGTTTAATGGCGTCCCTTTCGAACGTATTGGGTATTCAATATTTTGTTAATTTATTCTCTCATGTGTTCAATTAATTGATTTATTTATTGGTTCGTTTTAGTTGCTGGATTTTCTGTATTATAGTTAGATAATAGTAATATTAATTCGTAAGATGCAATAATTTTTATCAATTTCATCCTCTGATGTGTCTTAAGTTATGAACATTTTGTTAATTCGTGCAACGCAATGATTTATATTAATTTCATCCTCTGATGTATTTAATTAATTGGTTTATTTATTTGTTCGTTTTAGTTTGCTGGATTTTCTGTAGTATAGGCAGGTAACAGTGATATTTGTTAGTATAGAAGGTATTTCTGTGAGAATAAGCAGTTCTTTATTTTAATTCTGAAGAAAGTAAAAGTAGAATTTGTATTTTAGAAGATGCGAGAGAAATGGTGCTTTTATTCGTTATTTATTGGACTTTGAGTGATACTAGTGAGTAGTACGACTGTGCAATATCTGCGACGAAGTAGTTCTTCTCTTCGAACACAAGGGTAAATGCTTCGATTTTAATTCTTTTATACTTGATGCTTCCTCTGGATGTTAAGTGAAACAGATAGAAATATTTTAACAATATTTTAGCAATAATTTTTGTCGCCAACGTCTCTTAAATAATAGAAAATTTTAATTTAAATAGAAAACTTGTGATAGAATAAGTTTAACTTCAACAATCACTAGGATAAATGCTTCGATTTGAACCCTTTGTACTCGATGCCTCCTCTGAATATTGAACGAAACAGATAGAAAAATTTTAACAATACTTTTCAATCGTCAATGCTTCTTAGATGATAAAAAATTTCTGGAAAACCTGCAATGGAATAAGTTTAATCTCAGCAATCACTAATCAATGCTGATATCTCCTCAGAGGAAACATTCGAGTGCAAAGAATTAAACCAATTGCGATACTTAAAGGAAGAAGTTTAACTTGATCAATCACTAATCAATGCTGATATCTCCTCAGAGGAAACATCCAAGTGCAAAAGATTAAAGTAATTGCGATACATAAATAAATCGCGTGTAAAATGGCAAAAAGCAATATCGAAAGAAATAAAAAAAGAAAAGAAGAGAACCACCAAGTAAAATGGGCCAGAAATGGCAGTCGTAAGGTGACACGTGAACATTGCTGTAACGTGGGCGTGGATATCTATAATGAACGTCGACTCGAATCAACGGGACATCGTCTGGCCGCGATAAATTAATTAAACCAGCAGTGGCACCGACTCGGCTCAGATTTCCCAACGGCTGCATCCATCTCTCTCTCTCTCTCTCTTTCAACTGCGCGTGGTTCGAGTTCTGATCAATTTCTGATAGGCTCAGCACACGATATCGACTGTCGAAGAACGTACCTCGCGTTCCTTAATTGCCTCTATCAAACTCCGTCGACTAATTCTTCTTTGGTCCGTGGAATCTTTTTCCTTTTTATTTTATTTCGCATTCTAATGGACGTTTCGAACTTTGTGTGCGATCCATTTATTTGATCGAGCCTTCTGAAAGTGTGTTTGAGGAATAAGGAACATTGATGGCGAAATAAAATGAGAATATGGTTTAAAAAAGTATTAACGATATATTTAGCGAATACAAATGTTGGAAATGGGTAACAATAAATGAAAAACTGTTCAATGTTCTTTATAGTCTTCGACTTTATTTTTAAGGCTTGAATGGAACGTCCACAGGGTTTGAAGTGTTTTTCTTTTATTAGATAGATCTATTTTACAGTTTATATATTGGATTCTATTACCTAGCACAAGATTTACTTTTGTTTCTCCATTTGCATGTGAAAAAAATAATGCAACGATAAGTCTACTACTTTATTTAATTTCCATTTGTTTCTGGTTCCATGAACGTGGTCCACGAATAATTCCAAGCCTAACGAAACGCTATCAATTTTATTATTAAAATATTAAGAGACTTATACCTTGTAAAAATTAATTTTTAACTCGATAATTCGAGCCACTTCATCCCAAAAAATAGCAAAACCTGTTCCTTGGTCTAATTAATTTTTATCTCGATAATTCGAGCCACTTCATCCCAAAAAATTGCAAAACCTGTTCCTTGCAAAAATTAATTTTAATCTCAATAATTCGAGCCACTTCATCCCAAAAAAATTGCAAAACGTGTTCCTTGCAAAAATTAATTTTGATCTCGATAATTCGAGCCACTTCATCCCAAAAAAATTGCAAAACCTGTTCCTTGGTCAAATTAATTTTCATCTCGATAATTCGAGGCAATTCATCTCAAACACTTCAAAGACGAACAAAACAGAAAGAGATTTACCATTTAAAAGATTGCGAGCTGTAAGAAGATCGCAGCAGGATTCGTGCGCGCGCATGGACGCGCGAAATCGTCCGATTACCAACCGAGCAGAGGTCCGCCTGATTCAAATTCGCGTGGATCGTGAATATTCAGCGCGTGGCCCTCGCCGTGGTCCCGCGAGGGTGAAACACGAGGGGTGCCTAGCAGAGGTGCTCGCAGCTTGCCAAACGGGGATCAGAAAGTAATCTGACGCTTCTGCACACCGTGAAATGAATTTGTTCTATTATTCCGCGAGCGTCCGTCGTTACGTTTGTATTTCATTACGATGGACTCGCGTTCTAAGCTCTTTCTCGAGGTAATAACGTAAGGTATGGGGGTAGTAACGTTCTGAAGGTTTTAATGTATGCACGAGAGGGTGTGTAATTTTGTTCTTTGCTTGTAAGATGTAAAAAATGGTGGTAAGATGTTTGGAGACCATTGTGGATCACTTTGGATCATTCTGGAGGGTTTTAGAAGGGTGCCATTGGTGGTTTTGCATTGTACAAGTGTGCCATAACGGTTTAAAGGTGTTAATGTATGCATGCAAGGGTGTATAATTTTGTTCTTTGCTTGTAAGATGTAAAAAATGGTTGTAAGATGTTTGGAGACCATTGTGGATCACTTTGGATCATTCTGGAGGGTTTTAGAAGGGTGCCATTGGTGGTTTTGCATTGTACAAGTGTGCCATAACGTTTTAAAGGTGTTAATGTATGCATGTAAGGGTGTATAATTTTGTTTCTTACTTGTGAGACTGAAAGAATGGAAGTAAGATATTTTGAGATCATTTTGGATCCTTCTGTAGGATTTTAAAAGGGTGCTATCGGTGGCTTTGCATTGTACAAGTGCACCATAACGTTCTAAAGGTTTTAATATATTTACGCAAGGGTGTATAATTTTATTTTTTACTTGTGAGATGGAAAGAATGGAAGTAAGATATTTGTTGACCATTTTGAATCCTTCTGTAGGATTTTAAAAGGGTGCTATCGGTGGCTTTGCATTGTACAAGTGCACCATAACGTTTTAAAGGTTTTAATATATTTACGCAAGGGTGTATAATTTTATTTTTTACTTGTGAGATGGAAAGAATGGAAGTAAGATATTTGGTGACCATTTTGAATCCTTCTGTCGGATTTTAAAAGGGTGCTATCGGTGGCTTTGCATTATACAAGTGCGCCATAACATTCTAAAGGCTTTAATGTATGCGTGCGATGGTATATAATTTTATTCTTTGCTTGTGAGATGAAAAGAATGATGATAAGATGTTTGGAGACCATTATGGGTCCTTCTACAGAGTTTTAAGAGGATGCAATTACAGATTTTGCATTGTACAAGTGCACCAAGATGGAATTAATCGTGGGTTTAATAAAACCACGATCGATCGACGAATTTTACATGGAATCTTTCCAAACATTAGTCGATTATCCACTTCCGTGGTAACTTTAATCGTTACTGGCGATTCAATTGTGATCGCGCGTGTAATAATTAATTCGCGAGCGGAGATTTTTGGCGCCGTTTATTGCATGGACACGCAGAGAATTGGCAGAGAGATAGGATATCCTTTTGGAAAGGATAATACACCAGTTTGAACGAGGAATAGAGGAGATTTATTCTTTGGCTGTTAGTTGGACGAACGTTCTGCGAAATTTACAATTCAAGAGGGATTAAGACCAGGTATTTAATGGACAATAATTCCTGGTTAATTATTGGAATTATTGGAAAGATTTGTGCGATTGCAAGGGGAATTAAGAATTCCTGGGGCGACAGTCGTTTACTTCTTTTAAGGAAATAAAGAAGAACACTTCAGGAGTCATTTAATCGATAATATACACAGTTTTATGCATTTATATTGTAAATTCAGATAAGATTTAATTATAAGGAATATTATAAAATAATTTATAATAATTAACTTGTAAGATCACACTGTAGCAAATGTACACTATTAAAAGGACTCAATAAACGTTCAGTTATTGCTAATTAATTGTTTAATCAATCAATAACCAGTCCAACAATCCTGTAAAGACCAAACCCAGTCCATAAGCGAGATAAAACTCGTAAAACATAGCCCTGCTCAGAATTAAACTTAGTTGTAGGCTTAAATTTCGCAAAATAGGACTTTGTATCAGGAGAACATGACGTCATAGGAGGTATCGGAAATTCCAGGAATTCTTGATGACGTCATTTCCAAGAAATGGCATTTTCGAATACCTCCTCACATGTTATGTTCTCCTGATACAAAGTCGATTTTTCGACCAAAATCTTGAAAATTCGACTTTGTATCAGGAGAACATGACGTCACAGGAGGTATTTTTGCCACTTCCAGGAAAATGACGTCACTTCCAAGAATCACTGAAATTCCAGGAATTCTCGATGACGTCATTTCCAAGAAATGGCACAATTCGGATACCTCCTATGACGTCATGTTCTCCTGATACAAAGTCGATTTTCAAGGTTTCGATCGCTAAAATCGAGAAAGTATCAGGAGAACATGACGTCATAGGAGGTATGCTTGCCACTTCCAGGAAAATGACGTCATTTCCAAGAATAGCCGAAATTCCAGGAATTCTTGATGACGTCATTTCCAAGAAATGGCACTATTCGGATACCTCCTCACATGTTATGTTCTCCTGATACATTGCCGATTTTTCGACCAAAATCTTGAAAATTCGACTTTGTATCAGGAGAACATGACGTCATAGGAGGTATCCTTAAACGCCACTTCTTGGAAATGACGTCATCGAGAATTCCAGGAATTTTAGCTATTCTTGGAAGTGACGTCATTTTCCTAGAAGTGGCACGCATACCTCCTCACCACTTATGTTCTCCTGTTACAAAGTCGAAAAATCGGCAATGTATCAGGAGAACATGACGTCATAGGAGGTATGCTTGCCACTTCTAGGAAAATGACGTCATTTCCAAGAATAGCCGAAATTCCAGGAATTCTTGATGACATCATTTCCAAGAAGTGGCACTATTCGAATACCTCCTCATATGTTATGTTCTCCTGTTACAAAGTCGAATTTTCAAGATTTCGGTCGAAAAATTGGCAATGTAACAGGAGAACATGACGTCATAGGAGGTATGCTTGCCACTTCCAGGGAAATGACGTCATTTCCAAGAATAGCCGAAATTCCAGGAATTCTTGATGACGTCATTTCCCAGAAGTGGCACTATTCGAATACCTCCTCATATGTTATGTTATCCTGTTACAAAGTCGAATTTTCAAGATTTTGGTCGAAAAATCGGCAATGTATCAGGAGAACATGACGTCATAGGAGGTATACGAATAGCGCCACTTCTTGGAAATGACGTCATCGAGAATTCCTGGAATTTCAGTGATTCTTGGAAGTGACGTCATTTTCCTGGAAGTGGCGAGCATACCTCCTATGACGTCATGTTCTCCTGATACTTTCTCGATTTTAGCGATCGAAACCTCGAAAATCGACTTTGTATCAGGAGAACATGACGTCATAGGAGGTATCCTAAAGTGCCACTTCTTGGAAATGACGTCATCAAGAATTCCAGGAATTGTCGATACCTCCTATGACGTCATGTTCTCCTGATACTTTCTCAATTTTGCGATCGAGAACCCCAATTTCTGACTTTGTATCAGGAGAACATAAGTTGTGAGGAGGTATTTTAATTGATGAAGAGGACAAGGAAGAATGTAGGTGGTGGTTCGAGGTGGAGGGTAAATGAGAAAACTTGTGGAATTACGTTTAAACAATTAATTTATTGAGTAAAATTAATGGTACATACAGTAATATACATTATATACAATATTTTGGTAATACAGAGTGATATATAAAGTATATGATACACTATTCTCTTCTTTTCTTTTCTTTTATCTTCTCTCTTCTCTCTTCCGTTTCCGAATGCAAAATTGAGCAAACACCACTGAATCGAGCAGATTCCTCGACTTCCATTCATTCTTCAAACTCCTCCTTCAATTCTCCAGTTGTAACACCTGTAAAAGGAAGAAAAGACCAATAAATCAATGGCAAAGTGATAGAACTGTACGTTCTAAAGAACCAAACCTTCCAAAAGTATTCTACAACCCTCTAAATGTTTCTATCCCCACTCGATCATACAATTACCCCATGAAATAAGAACCAAACCATTCAAAAGAATTGTACAACCCCCTAAATATTTCTATTCCCACTCGATGACCCAACTACCCCATAAAATAAGTTCTAAACTTCCTAACAAAATTCTAGAGCCCTCAAAATGTTTCTATTTCTACTCGATCACCCAACTACCCCATAAAATAAGTTCTAAACCTCCCAACAAAATTCTAGAGCCCTCAAAATGTTTCTATTTCTACTCGATCACCCAACTACCCCATAAAATAAGTTCTAAACCTCCGAACAAAATTCTAGAGCCCTCAAAATGTTTCTATTTCTACTCGATCACCCAACTACCCCATAAAATAAGTTCTAAACCTTCCAAATGAATTCTACAACCCTCCAAATGTATCTATCCCCACTCGATCACCCAAGTACCCCATAAAATAAGTTCTAAACCATCCAAAAGAATTCTACAACCCCCTAAATATTTCTACCCCCCACTCGATCAGCCAAGTACCCCATAAAATGCACCCCAAAAAAACCAAGCCCACATTGCAACCTTCCACAAAGCCACAACCTACCAATAAACATAAAAATATCTACCAAACAGGTCTCTATTGCCATTCGTCTGTGAAACAATCTCCCAGAAAACTGCGAAAAAAGAGCAGCCCTCGATCGAGCCACTCACTCGCTACCACCAGGAAACTTCCATTATATCTCGACGTTCATTGTCCTCTCTGCGAACCTTCAGGCGATTCCAAAGTTCCACTCGAAACTGTCCCGAACCGACGCGACCAGGCGGCTCTGTGGGCGTAGCTGGAGAAACCTCGAAACCAGAGATAAGAAATAGGTCCAGCAGGACGAGGAGGGTCTCAGAGCGAAGCTGGCTACGAATGTAGGTCGCACTGTCACTGCCACGACCCGGTTTCACGACCTGGCCACCCTTCGCTCGCCCCAGAATCCAACCCCCCCGAAAACTGTGGTCCTGCGTCATCAAGGACGGTCTCTGGGATCCTTAAATAATAGAAATTTTCTCGTATTCAATATGAAAAAGTTTAAATGTAATTGCACGTAAAATTTTGAACATTTTGATGCAAATGACGTCTATAGCCGTCAGATCCTTGGCGACGCAAATTACGGCTATAGCCGTCAGATCCTTGGCGACGCAAATGACGGCTATAACCGTCAGATCCTTGACGATATATACACAAATGACGTCTATAGCCGTCAGATCTTTGGCGATCTGTACGCAAATGACGGTTATAGCCGTCGAAAGTTTTTTTTTTTTTTAGAAAAAACTGTGATGAAATGTGATAATTTTCACTGCTCTCGATTTCATTTGGCAGTCATAAACAATCGAAAGAAAAGAAAAACGTGTTTCTAAGAGCGATCGTAAAGTCAAAAATGTGCGTCAAAGTGTTAAATACGTTTCCACCCTCGCCATCGCGTTCTCTCTCCTCCACCCCCTCTGAAATCGCGTCTGCTACGTCAGAACGCTGCGTTACTCGAGGCGCACCCTTCTACCTGACGAGTTCTCCACGAGGACTTCCGTTCGCCGTGTTACGTAACGAGAACGAGGAGGTGAATACGAAGATGGTATTCGTCTCGCGTTCTTTTTTTCTATTTTACGTTAACAGTGATTTTTGAGATTAATGAGGAGTGCTTTGGGATTTAAATTAAGGAGGCATTTGTTCAGCGAGGGTGTCGTTCAATTTTTCCACCCCAAATAGTAGTAATAATTAGTGTATATGTGTGTAGAATGATGATTCTTTTGGAAAAAGAAAATGTTTCAGTTTGAGAACTGTCGATTTTCAAATTAACAGCGTGTAGAAAGAATGAAATTAGCCAGAAATGTTCCATTTTTCCACCCCAAAAAGTAGTAATAATTAGTGTAGAATGACGATTATTTTGAAAGAAGATGTTTCAATTAAAAAGCCGTCGATTTTCAAATTAACAGCGTGCAGAAAGAATGAAATTAGCCAGAAATGTTGTCGAGTCACCCAATTTTCATTTGTCCGTTGAAAAGCGGCGATTCTCGCGGGGTTTTATGAAATAATCATCAAAGGAGCCCACGAAACGGAATAGTCTCTCTCTCTCACTCTCTCTCTCTCTCTCTCACTCTCCCTCTCTCTCTCTGGTGGGTGTAATTACACCGCTAGTAATTATTCAAATTGGATATCGCGATACGATTGCTCCTTCGCGAGATAATTCGAGCATCCACCCCGAATACCTGCTTCCATTTCTCACCCCCATCGACGCGAATCTTTTCTTCGAGACGAGAGTCGCGTTTCTTTTTTTTTTTTTTTTTTTTTTTTGCCTCCCACGAGACGCGACTGTGCGCGATAATTATTCGAAATAATTGGATCTGTCCCTGATTAATTAATGGATAACCGTTCCAGTTGTTTTAATCGTAACTGTCGACGAGTTTCTTAGATTAAATCGAGGAATGTACTGTTTGCAACATTGTTAGTGATTTTCTGTCGTTCTTAAGGGATTCGTTGAGAATCTTTACTGGTTAAATTATTTAAATTCATCTGCAAACTCTTCTTAATTCTACGCAATGTGTAATGTTAGTACTGTGCATTAAAATTGAGAGAGAATAATTTCAGTAATTAATTATTCGAGGGATGAAAATGGAACGGGGCGAAGAGAAAAAGTAGATGGAAAATTGAACGGAGAGTAACGCGACAAGCAAATGGGAATTAAATAAACCAGCGACAAATAAGAATTAAATAAAACAGCATAAAATTGAAACAAATGGAAACGAAATGAAACAATCCAATATAAATACAATAAAATGTTCAAAGCCTGCACTAAAATTGTTAATATTCAATAAACATGCTTCACATTACAAAATAGCAGAACCAAAAAAAAAAGCAACAGACAATTATTATCGTTAATTAAATACAAAAAAATCTGCAGAAAATTTTCAATTTCCAACTGGGTTAATAAAAAGAAAAGAAGGAAAGAAAACGAAATAAAACAATCCAATATAAATACAATCAAATATTTAAAGCCTGCACTAAAATTGTAAATATTCAATAAACGTGTATTCAGATTACAAAATAGAAGAACCACAGAAAAAAGCAACAGATAATTATTATTATTAATTAAATAGAAAAAAATCTGCAGAGAATTTTCAGCAGAAACTTACCAACTGTGTTAATAAAAAGAAAAAATAGAAACAGAGGGAGAGTAATTGCGACGCGTTCGCAGTTTCGATTCTCATTGTCAGACACTAAAACTCATTAACCAGACGCATATACGCGTCAGAACGAGGCTGCATTTGCATTTCTAGAATCCACTCAGACACGCGTTCCAGCCATTCGATCGCATCTATGCGAACCGGGCCACTTGTCACCCTCGTTCGAAGCAGGAGGGGTGGAAAAAAAATCCAATAACAAACACACGTGCTTCGAGCACCCCTCTGACACCCGGAAAGAACATCGCATCGAGTGCATTCGATATCTGAATGTTAACATCTCGACAGCGTACGCGTTTCGAGCTCTCTATTATAATGTTTGATAATGTTTCAGTCGTAACGCTGAATCAAATTTCTTCTCAAAGAGACGAAAAATGATCTGTGAATATTTAATATTTTCGTGAACATCGCATCGAGTGCATTCGATATCTGAATGTTTAACATCTCGACAGCGTACGCGTTACGAGCTCTTTATTATAAATTTTAATAATGTTTCAGTCGTAACGCTGAATCAAATTTCTTCTCGAGGGATTTAAAAACATATTTATAACAGAGAAGAAAAATGATCTGTGAATATTTAATATTTTCGTACGAAATAATTATTCGAAGAGCTTGAAGAACTTCATGATCCGCAGATTACACGAATAAATGAAAAGATGTAGAAAATAAAATAGATGGAAATATATTTCAAAGTATTGCTATATAAAAATCATAAGAGAAATATATTTAAGCTAGATTTAGGTGTCTGTATATTTCTATATTTGATTGTTGTATATATATATATATATATATATTCTTTTCTGTTTTTTTTCTAATATATAAATATATAATTAATTTTTTCTAATATATATACAACCCCTAACAAAATTCTAGAGCCCTTTAAATATTTCTATCCCCACTCGATCACACAATTATCCCATAAAATAAGAAGCAAACCATCCAAAAGAATTCTGTAACCCTCTAAATGTTTCTCTTCTTACTCTATCTAGAGTTTAACTATCTTATAATTTGGAAATATTCTTTTCTGCTTTTTTTTCTAATATATATGTATATATAATTATTTAATATAATATATAATAACTATATTTTATTACTAATTATAAGATAATTAAACTCTCCAGTTACATATATACATATATTAGAAAAAAAAGCAGAAAAGAATATTTCCAAATTACAAGATAATCAAACTCTCTAGTTCTTACATCATCCCCTTTTATATATAATTATTTATAATATAATATATAATAATTATATTTTATTACTAATTATAAGATAATTAAACTCTCCAGTTACATATACATATATTAGAAAAAAAAACCAGGAAAGAATATTTCCAAATTGCAAGATAATCAAACTCTCCAGTTCTTACATCATCCCCTTTTATATATAATTATTTATAATATAATATATAATAATTATATTTTATTACTAATTATAAGATAATTAAACTCTCCAATTACGTATACATATATTAGAAAAAAACCAGGAAAGAATATTTCCAAATTGCAAGATAATCAAACTCTCCAGTTCTTACATCATCCCCTTCACGCAGAATCCACTAACTGCAGCCTCTTACGTCACTGGTCTGCGACCAAATATGTCCTTACCCCTTCTTCCAACCCTCGACCAAATATCTAACTCGCCATAAAAATTAAATTTCCTTCGATAAACCCTATTACACAAAAAGCAACTCTGAAAACTCGAACCATTGCGTGAGATTCATCCCTAAACGCGAGAAATAGAATAGGAAGGACCCTCTGGTTTGGTCCTGGACTCGCAATAACGAACGAGAAGATGGATACACGCGTTATATACTCAGTATCGATTACGAGAGGGAACGTGCACGAAGCCAGACTTAATTCGTGAAACGTTTTCACTGAGCAAACTGCCTGGTTCCAACAGTTTCGCAGTGGATTTTCAATTTTTGCGAGAGACTCGCGAACTCTTAGAGCAGAGTTGGCCATAAATTGGCTGGAGAACCGAGTCCAGTCCTGGAGCCATTCGAAATTGGGCTCACGCTCGGGTGACAGGCGTGGAGAGGCGAAGAGAGAGAGAGAGAGAGAGAGAGGGAAAATGGAGCGACGTATAAACGCGAGAGGGCTCGCGCACCTCCTCGCCATCCACGTCGCGTACTGTCCGCCTTTCGAGGATTCATAAATATTCTACGAGATGGGCGGAAGGCGTATCGGTCGTCTGAAAATTTCTTTACAATATTTCTATGGCGACACGCGAGCTGGAGACGCGCACGGTCGACGTAAACGTCATTTATTGGAAAACTTTCGTTCGCGTCCCGACCTCTGTCCCGTTGCAATTTCCAGCCCCGTCGTCCCATTTCTCCTCGATCCTGGGCACGTGTACTGGGTGTTGCGAAAGAGAGTCCACCTCGAGGAGCCTTTTTTCAATTTTCTTCGACGATAGTAGACGCGTTCAGTCTTCAATCGCTAGCGATGCTTCCATCTTGTAACATGAAAAAGTGTGTCTTAGTCCTTTGCAACTCTGTGAAACGAATTCTTATAAATGTATGAAATAATTGCAGCAAATGCTTCCATCTTGAAGCATGAAAAAATATGTAAAATATATCTTAACCCTTTGCAAGTTCATAAAACGAATTCTTATAAGTATGTGAAATAATTTCAAAGGCATTTTGGGACATGAAAAAATATATCTTAACCCTTTGTAACTCTATGAAATGAATTCAAATGCTTCCATCTTGAAATATGAAAAAATATATAAAATATATCTTAACCCTTTACAACTCCATGAAAGGAATTCTTATAAATATATGAAATAATTTCAAATGCTTCTATCTTGAAAATTCTTATAAATATATGAAATAATTTCAAATGCTTCTATCTTGAAAATTCTTATAAATATATGAAATAATTTCAAATGCTTCGATCTTGAAAATTCTTATAAATATATGAAATAATTTCAAATGCTTCTATCTTGAAAATTCTTATAAATATATGAAATAATTTCAAATGCTTCTATCTTGAAAATTCTTATAAATATATGAAATAATTGCAACCATTTTGAAACATGAAAAACTATATGAAATACACCTTAACCCTTTGCAACTCCATGAAACGAACTCTCACAAATATACAAAATAACTTCAGAACACTACTCTGAAATTTCATGTTTCAGAAAAAAGTAAAGAAGAAGCATGTCTCGTTAAGAAATCATACCCAGCGATCATAAGGAATTCAACAGGCCTGCGATGCGCGTCTGGTGCACGCTTCCGGTTCGAATGTGTATCGAACGAGAAAGAAACGCTTCGAGGGAAATTTCAAACTAACGTGGAAGCGAGAAAAAAGATCGCAGCGAGAAATAACTCGAATACCAACCCTCGAGACGGCCAAATAAATTTTTGCAAAGAGCCACGAGTAAATATGTGCCGCGGTTATGCAGCCTGCGATGCACTTCCGGTGGTGCACGCGCCTCTGCACGTCTTCCTGTGGTGCACGAGTGAAAAAGCAATCGCGAAGAGCGACTCGCCAGGACCCACGATGGGATCGTAAGTTTCTTCTCTGAAATAGAGATGAGTCCCTGGTGAATGATACGGATAATATATGCTCGAGGATTTCGAACTTTTATATAGGGTGTTTGTGTAAATACAGAAATGAGAATGGAGGTACGTGAATGATTAATTACATTTTTGTGTGCATAGAGCGATGGAAGTATATGATAAAAATTTTTGATTAAGTAGAAAATGTTTTTATAAGTTTGTTCTTAAGTAGCGTGTACTAAGTGAGAATTACTTTGCTAGGACACTTGTGGGAATGCAGAGTTCTTCTTTGGTGTATTCAGAGAAGTATGCATTAAGGGGTTCGTTTATAAAAACTGCAAAAAATTGTAATCCACGAAATAGTAAATTTCTAATGATTTAATATTATTGATTCCAGTGATGTACTAGTGTTTTTTTAAGTTTGTTCTTAAATAGTGTATACGAAGTGAAAATTACTTTGCTAGGACACTTGTGGGAATGCAGAGTTCTTCTTTGGTGTATTCAGAGAAGTATGCATTAAGGGGTTCGTTTATAAAAACTACATGAAACAGTAGCTTTCTAATGATTCAATATTACTAATTCCAGTGGTGTACTGGTGTCTTTTTAATAAGATAAAATTAATTAACGAGTGTGAGTAAAAAGAGGCTATCGATAAGCGTTTCTCAACCTTATCGACCAACGACTTACCTTAAAATTTCTTTGCAATCGATGATCAGTATTTCTCATCGTCGAGCCATTTGTTAACATTAAACGTTATATTATTTATTCTCACTGTTGAAGGCTCTTTAACGTGTTTCTCGATGAATTATCAGTAAAAAATAACTGGTTGAGTTGTTGAAGACTGGAGAAAGGAGACGAAAGAAAGCAGCTTTACCGACTTCGTGATTAGTCGCTTCCAGACGAGGACAGATGGAGATACTTGGATAGGAATTTCATTCGAATCATTCGATATCTCGAAATTTCAAATACCCCCGCGATTCTCGTTCCATTTGAATCGCAGGACTCTCGTTGCGTTCTCTGACGACTCTCGACGACTCAATCTTACACAGTTCTCTGAAATCATGCAAATTGTTATTTGTAGCAACGAAAACTTTCAATTTTAAGTTCAATTATGTATTATTAAGGTAGATAAATAAAAATTAGCCAGGAAAGAGAGACTTTGACTCGAGAAAGTGAACAGTTCCCGTCGACGAGGGAACAGGAAACGGAATCGCGATGGGAAACGGTTAGATCAGCGTCTGGGATACAATGGATACCGTGTATTATATAAAACCTCATTGTTACAAGGTACATAGTCGTACATCCGCAAGAGTTCTCTGATTTCGTTCGCCAGAACTCGCGATTCTATTTCTTTTTTTTTTTTGCTTTTTCGTTCCATTTCTTTCTCTTTCACCTGATGCAACAGGTGCGCTACTAATTAGTCCGACTGTTGCTCGTCGATACACGTCGATATTCGTCCTCGCCACTTTTCTCGTGTATCGCGATTATTGCACACCGATTCTTTCAACAGCGAACAAGAACAGTAAAACCAGACGCAGTGCGAAGAACATTGCTGCCTCCACCCTTCGATTTTTAAATAATCGTCGCACGTTTGCATATAAAATATTCAAATTCCATGTAGCATAGTTTTGTTCCTCTTCTTTTTTTTTGTTGTTGACAATTTAAACTGTGGAATTTGATTTTTATTTGTTTCTGTTGCGGTAAAAACATGCAGAAATAGTTTATATACATATATATATAGAAATCTGCGTCTGATTTTTTTTTTAATGTACACTGAGACTCACAAATGAGCGTACATTTACTAATTCTATAATTATAGTTCTCATAAAAATTCCTCTTCCAATTTTTAACTAAAACAGCAAGGTACTGTTCTCCAAAAATTGCTATACCCTTCGTCTCTATCACAAAATGTTGCAAACCTTCTTATCCACGGAGAACGCGTTCTGTTATCGCGAAAATTTGAGTCAGACGAATTTTGTAATTCACGCAACGTGCACGCAGAGATCTTTGAACAACGATTCGCTTTGGATCATCGTTGTTCCTATCGCCGCTCGAATGGAGGAGCGTGGAGGACGCTGAGAACGCGAACCCAATACACACCCGTTAAATTATCACATGGTACGACCATCTGTTCCTTTACACGAGAGACTAGCTTAAGGTAATTCCGTCACGCGACGACAGTTACGTCGACGAATAAATCTCTCCTCCCTTTTATGGTACAATCGATACGCCAGGCGTTACCAATCGATCGAACCTCTGTTTTCACAGCTCACTCGATTCCATTTAACGAGAGTTTTCACGAAACACGTGTTTGTGAACCAAGGAATTAAAAGAAACAGGACAAATCGTCTCGAGACATCGATCGCAGTTGCTTCGTTCTTGAAATTCCCTTTAAAAATCGTTATCGAAGGATAACTCCTGGCGCGCAGTTTTACAATTCCTTTTATATATAATTATATACATAAAAAACCATCGACTAACTCTACGTTATTTTATATACAATCAGAAGACGACGTTTACAGTTCAGATATAAGAACGCAACCCCAAAGTTCAATCGTGACACGTATAAAATACTATGATTACAATTAGAACACTGCATATACATATAATTACAATTTGGAGGACGAGGTAACCCCTGCGCTGGATCTCTGTCGAATTCTACATCCGTAAGGGTTTTAATTAACCCTTGAATACAACCCTTCAGGCACCACGCCAGTCGCCTAATTTCAATTGAAAATTGATTAATCTTTTCGAATAAAAAATTCGACGAAGCACTTAATGCAGACATTGTGACTTAAAATCGATTTTTAATTACAAGTAACCCAGCGCAACGCTTCGAAATCACTAATTAACCAGTTAAGTGCGTTCGACGTGTGAAATAAAAAATTAACGACGTGTGAAATCTCGATAAAATGTAATAACAATATTATTTAATTAATTAATTAAATTTTGTAAACTATTTCCTATTTTTGCCATTTTCAATTTTTCTTGTTCGTGTATTTTATTATTTCTTAACAATTTCCAAGCTTTCAGTAAGAATAGCGTATTCAGAAACGAATTGTTACGTCATTGCTTGTTTTGAATTCCTGTGCTGATCTTTTGAAACTAAATTCCACACTTAACTGGTTAAAATAAACTAAAGAATTAACCTTCCTCGGTTAAAAACCGTTCTCGAATCCTTTGACGCGTATCAATAAAATGTATCTACATTTATGTATGTACAGAGAGTGTGGACGAAAATGTGGACAAAGATATCGCAATAACAAACGCGACAACGTCCAATTGGTATAAATACAGAATTGAATGAGATGGACCTCTTCGAGGACGTTGCGCACCCTCGACGCGAGCGAATCTCGCGAGTTTCCTCTTCTTCAAGGGTCAATTTCTCCTGCTGGTCATCATCTGTGCGGGCAATTGGACACGTGGGGGAACAGGTGGCAGTGGATCGATCTGAATCTGTAATTAAAACATACATCGACACGTCGACGTGGAACTCTGGCCACAAAGAGCGCTGCTCGAAGAATATCTTCAGGGGGTGGATTTTTAATTTTGCTCAGAAACGATGCGAAAGGTCCCTAATGTTTGTAAAACTACGTTTTCTTTATGTTTGAACAACTTGTTTTTGTCTCTGAGTAATTTTAATGCAATGACTAAATTGTTTTTATATAGCAGTAAGGGTGAGTTATTTAATGGTAAATTTGTTCAGCAACTATTTGTTATATCGAAAAAATGTTCGAACAAAAGTTGTTCAGCATCAAGTGGACCACGAAATGTAGTAATTAGTTTTTTTTATTATCTACTGTTTCGTCTGTTATTCACGTCACACGATGAGTAGTGGTTTAAGCATGAACTTCTGATATCTTGAAGAGGTAGGTTCTTAATTTTGCTCAAAAACAGTATAAAAAATCGTTAACAATTGTAAAACTACGTTCTCTTTACCTCTGAACAATTTGTTTTCATCTCTGAGTGATTTGAATACACTAATTAAATCCTTTTTATATAGCAGTAAGAGTGAGTCAGTTAACGCTGTTCAACTTAAATTTATTCATTAACCATTTGTTATATCGAAAAAATGTTCGAACAAAAATTGTTCAGCATCAAGTGGACCACGAAATCTGGTAATTAGTTTTTTTTGATTATCCACTGAATTTCGTCTGTCGTTCGTATCACGCAATGAATAACTATTTAAAGGTGAACTTGTGATTCTGAACATCTCTGATCAGCTGATGCCATTTCACGCGATCTCTAATCTAGATCGAGTGCCTCTGTGCGATTCGGAACTTTGATGGCTGGAAATTTCCTGGGAATTGGAATCGTAGAGTCGAGGGTGTGCGATGTAGAATTGGCAGAAATTTGAATATCGTTGACGCTGTCTTCGAAATGAAACTCGCTTTAATTTAGAATATCGTTAGCTGAATTACACGTTCATCAAACGTTACACTATAAATTCAAAATATTACAATTACAATTACTCTACAAATTACATAGAATAATACAAAAACGCGCATTGAAGTCCAATTTTCATCCCCAATTTCCACCAAAAACCACTTCAGAAGACCTCGAATCGATAGATTCCGTGGAAAACGAAAGAAGCCACGCTTTCTTTTTCACCCAAACAACCAACACCTTCACAGAACCAGTTCTTCGTTAATATTCATAGAAAGGGCTTCCTCGCGTGCAAAAAAAAAAAAAATTGGTATCGAGGAGCGTGTGTACAGAGAGGCGTCGAAAAACGTGGGGAGAGGAGCTGGAGAAATGGCAAGAACGGGAAACGAGGGTCGTAAATGGGCCCGCAGGGCAGAGTGGTAATTACAATAAAGTCAATTAACGGCGGCGCGCACGGTGGCATCTTTGTCGTTAGCCTTCCGCTTTCGTGGCCCGCCGTGGAGAACAATTACCAAGGCGATTCCAGCCGAGGAAAATGATGTACGAGGTATGGACACCTCTGCGCGAGAGGCGAACAGGGTGCGTGGAGAATATTTCTCTGATGCATACAGGGTGAATCTTGCGAAACGATTACTGTGAGTCTCGCGAAACGATTGCGAAATAGTTGAGTATAGAAGAAAATGGTTTGGACAAATATCGTTGCATGGTTTTTAGAGTACGATACAGTGATGTACTTTTTTTGACAATGTAAAGTCTGAAATGGATAATTTTTTAGATGGTTAAAGTACTATAAGAAACGATTATTGTGTGTCTCGCGAAATGATTACTTAATAGTTGAGTATAGAAGAAAATGTTTTGGACAAATATTGTTGCATGGTTTTTAGAGTATGATACAGTGATGTACTTTTTTTGACAATGTAAAGTCTGAAATGGATAATTTGTGAGATGTAGAAAATAGTGTAAAGTACTCTTGAGTCATGGTTTGGGAGTCACACTGTATATGCAGCTGGTATACTGCTAATTACTCTTTCTTCTCTTTTTTTTATGAGCCTAAGTTACGGAGTTTGCTTCGTTTTGCTCGATGTGGTACGTGAAGGGCATAAATTATGGGGCTGCGTGAAGGATCGTCACCCATTTTGAGCGCTTCCGTTGGGAGGGTGAAGAAGAATGAAGAGGGTGTGAGCGATGGATGAATTGGGGATGAAGGGAATTTCTTTCGAGTTTGATTCAAGTTGTAATTTCTAGTTATCGAAGTTCCAAGCATCACGATGGCACTTCTCAATTTCTACGTTTCGAAGTTCCAAGCAACTCGATGGCAATTCTCAATTTCTATGTTTCAAAGTTCCAAGCACCTCGATGGCACATCTTAATTTCTACGTTTTAAGGTTCCAAGCACCTCGATGGCACTTCTCAATTTCTACGTTTAAAAATCCCAAGCACCTCGACGGCAATTCTCAATTTCTACATTTCAAAGTTCCAAGCACCGCGATGGCTCTTCTCAATTTCTATATCTAAAGATCCCAAGCACCTCGATGGCACTTCTCAATTTCTACGTTTAAAAATCCCAAGCACCTCAATAGCACTTCTCAATTTCTGCATCTAAAACTGCCATAGAGCATGATGACACCTCTCTCAATTTCTACATTGCAAACTTCCAAACACCTCGATGGCGCTTCTCAATTTCTACATCTACAAATTTCAAGCACCACGACAGCACTTCTCAATTTCTACATCTACAGATTCCAAGCACCAAGACAGCGCTGTCTCTTGGACTTATCACCCCAAAATCTCCCGTTATCGTTCCTGCGAAGCACCAAACAGAAGGATCGCGCCGTCTGGCACCCGAGCGGTAAAAAGGAATTGCAATAAATTACCACGCACCTTTTCGGATCGTCCTTCATATCGAAACCGTCGATCTTCAGGATGTTCCACTCGTCCCTGGGCCCCTTCGAGTAGCTGAACGACACCTGCAACAGACGGAAACAACCAGCCACGAATTAGCGCTCGTGATAAGAAGTGCTGGGCGCTGAAAAAATTGCAAACGCAGACGAGAGAGAAAGGAAAACGCGCGAGGACACAGCCAGTCCATCGACGCCACGTTGGAACGCGATAACACGCTGATTTTCGCCTGCGAAGCCGAAAGTGGCCGCGTTGAAACGCGAGAACGAATGCCTGGTCGTGTTCTGCCCACGAGCGTTGCGAAAATATTTCTTCACCGAGCACTTCGAGCCGCGATACGATTACGATACGATACGGTTACGCGAACGCGATGGAAAATTTCGATCCGCTTCGTTTCGACCCCGTCAGCTTTCGAAGCTCGACGAAATTGCTCGTCAAAGCGCCTGCCACTGAATTTCTTTCCTCGATTCTAAAGAAACACGAATGTTCTCCATTTCTAAGAAATGGAGAGAAATCTTTCTCAATTCCAGCTAAAGTAGAATTTCCATTTCTCGAGATAGTCGAAATCGAATGCAATTTATTAACGCGAGCAAATTTAAATAAATAAAACGAGCCGCGAGTTCATTGAAATTCGACTGAAACTAGACGAAATCGTGCGTTGAAGCATCTTCCACTGAATTTCTTCCCTCGATTCTAAAGAAAAATCCCCTTAATCCCAACCCAAACTAGAATCCCCATTTCTCAATATAACCAAACTCGAGTTCGATTTCTGAACGCGATCGAATTGAAATAAATAAAACAAACGATCCATGAGTTCATTAAAATTCGAACGAAGCTCGATTATCACGATCGATCATCAAGGTACAGGAACTCGCAAAGTAACCATGTAATATCGTATAACGATAGATGGTGCACGAAAAGACGAAGCGATCACCTGCTCGCAGCAAGTCGATTCTCCAGTGAGACGGTGTTGAATAATTTCTGGACAACGGAGAACCGCGAGCGATGGCTGAATCAATGGTCATTGTTCGCTCGTGGAAAGGTAGCCACAGTGATTCATCGCATGGATTATTCTATTACCCGTGATTAGACTTCACACTGCGACCCGTACGATCTTAATTCTTCCCACCCGCGTCCTCCTGGCCGTCTGGTTTAAGGTTAAGCTCTTTTTAATCCCCCGCCTCGTACCGGATCAATTAATCACCGTCGACTGAGATTGAACGCGTACGTGGTACGTACGATTTATGTGGACTGTGGACGAGGATCGCGACTTTGTCGTTGGTATCCAGGAATTTTTTGAAGGTATTCGTGTAGCTTGACTTGTGGAGGGTCGATGGAGTTGCGTTGATTTTTGGTTTAGACAGCGATGCGTGAATCAGTTGGCTATGGAAATTTTAGAATTTTAGGATCAATGGAATCGAGAAATGATTGAGATGCGATTGATTAAGTCAGAATCGCAAGCATTGCAATCGAGAAATTTTTTAAATGTAAAATCGCAAACCATGGAACCGCATGCGCTTCGAGTTGTTGGGAATTGTAGAATTTCAGGATCAATGGAATTAAGGAATTATTAAAATTGCAAGCCACATGCGTTTCGAGTTGTAAATTTCCAGCTGTACACATTTGGAATTGCGTTATTTTTTATTTCAGAGAGTAACATGCGAATTAGTCGGCTGTGGAAATCGTAGAATTTCAAGATTGCAATAGAGGAAATTAAATTATTAAAATTGCAAGTTATTGAACTGCATGCGTTTCGAGTTGCAAATTTGGATCAGTACACATTTGAAATTGCATTCAGTGGAATTTTTCGTATTTAGAATTGTGAATAGAGGAACATAGAATTGTCGATTGCTATCAAACCACTGAATTGGAAATTTAAAAATTGCCTAAACTTGCAATTACGAATAACAAAAGCACGCGCGTCAAAATATAATTTCTTGGGATAATCAAACATTTTATGGTATCAGAGGGCGTCAAAATAAAAATTTACAAAACGCTGGAATCACCATTAGTTACAAAATTGCATTAAGCAACCCTGCATACGAATTAAAAAAAAAAACCAATAAATTACCTGCTCGCCAAAAGTGTCCTTGTTAAGAAACTTCATCGGCTCCAGATGAGAATGAAACTGCTCGACGACGGTCAGCTGCTTCTTCAACAGGTACTCGATAATGTATCCCATGGTGACATCGTCTGGCAGCCTGATTCTGTCGCCAACGGTGATGAACTTCCCGCCTCTGCGAAACGAACGCGTACAATCGTTAGTGGCTCGTTTCAATTACCCAACAGCCGCGACCACCGCCTTTGCAAATTGCCCGTTTCAATGCAACCTCGACAGTGAATGAAATAATCGCAAAGTCTACAAATCAATCCTTCTTACTCTCGTCTACGAGCAAAACTTCGAGTTACGCGCGCATGTAAAAGGGTCGTCGACCCTGGCGTTCGCCAAGCTCCTCTAAAAAGCTCCACGATCTTTTCTGGGTTCGCCATTACGCGATACGCTTCTGAAAAAATTCAGAATCCACTCGAATGTTGACCATCGCGTGAATTATTACAAAGATGTTCCACAAGCGATACCTTTTCGTCCTTTTACCATGGAATATACTGCGTGAACCGCGACCACCGCCTTTGCAAATTGCCCATTTTAATGCAAAATCGACAGTGAATAAAATAATCGCAAAGTCTACAAATCAATCCTTCTTTCTGGCGTTCGCCAAGCTCTACTAAACAGTTCCACGATCTTCTCTTGGTTCGCCATTACGCGATACGCTTCTGAAAAAATTCAGAATCCACTCGAACGTTGACCATCGCGTGAATTATTACGAAGATGTTCCACAAACGATACCTTTTCGTCCTTTTGCCACGAAGTATACTGCGTGAACCGCGACTACCGCCTTTGCAAATTGCCCATTTTAATGCGAAATCGACAGTGAATAAAATAATCGCAAAGTCTACAAATCAATCCTTCTTTCTGGCGTTCGCCAAGCTCTACTAAAAAGCTCCACGATCTTTTCTGGGTTCGCCATTACGCGATACGCTTCTGAAAAAATTCAGAATCCACTCGAACGTTGACCATCGCGTGAATTATTACGAAGATGTTCCACAAACGATACCTTTTCGTCCTTTTGGCACGGATTATACTGCGTGAACCGCGCCCACGTCGTTCTAGGGTAATCTGTTGTTTATTACTAGCGTCTAGGGTGGTCTAAGAAGAAAGAGGAACGTGGATACCTGAGAGACGATAAATCCTCGACTTCTATGAGAGCGCACGCGTTCATGTGTGAACGAGTATCCAGGAAATCTGCGAGCGTTACAAATCTTGTGCTTGATATTTATTTAGATATACGGTTTTGTGTTTACCTTTTTTGCATCGAGGAGAGAGATTGCTGTATTTCTGTTTAACTGAGAGACGATGGAGAACACTCTGTCGTGTGTTTGGGATTGTCGACTAATTCCAACGAGTTCAGGGACGCGTGCAACCCCCTCTGGTGACTGGTGCGACAAGTAAATTGAGCCTCGAGATACGGCGAAAGTCACGCGAACTTTTGGCGCGCCATCAGAGACACGCACGCGCAATTAAGATCGACCGGAAGTTGCCACCCTTTCTGTGCTTTCCACGCTGTTATTTCTTTTTTACATCGAATCTGTGGATCGTCGTTCGAAAGTATGGGAACGCAAGCTTGCTTAATTGTAATAATTAATATAACAAGTATTTCTATGGAAATGTTGATTCATTTGGTTTAATTGAAATTTGTACAGCGATGAAAGGATGATGAGAGAGAAACAAAGTAGTGTTGCGATTTAAAAGCGTGCACGAATATTGTGTTACACGTTCGCTGGGACGCAACAATTTTGTTGGCTCAAAACAAACTCCATTTCCATACGAATGAATCGCGAACAGCCCATTGCGGTTATCCTAAATATATTACCAACCAAAGAGACACGCATAAACAGTTTTATCGCTCCAGCAACCGGTTCCAAATCGATCGCAAAAAGTACCACCTGGCTGGCTGTACTCGACCAACCCTCTCGACAGTGAACAGTTCCTCGAAACGTTCGCCTTCAAGCTTTTTTTTTCAATAAAACGGAACAACTGACTTCTTAAATAATATTACTAATATAAAATAATAATAACAATAAATAAAAACGAAGTATTTGAAGAAAAAACGTAATCAAGTTTCTTTTGAAGATTTGGTTTCTGTAAAAAAAACGTGAAAACAAGTTGCTTATTTCTATGAACCAAAAAATACCTATATACATGTTTCTACTTTAAAGGTCCTGAAAAACCATCCGTTGAGAAGAAAAAAAAAACAGCAGTAGAGGACACGTTTGTGTCCAGGTTTTTTTTTCAATTAAACAGAACAACTGACTTCTCAAATATATATAAAAAAATAATAACAACGAACAAAAGTAAAGTATCTGAAGAAAAACTAATCAAATTTGTGAAACCAAGTCGCCTTCTATGAACCCAAAAACACCTACATACACATCTCTACCTCGAAAGTCCCAAAAAACCATCTATACAAAATGAAAAAAAAGAATAAAACAGTAGTGGAGGACACATTTGGGTCCAGGTTTTTTTCAATAAAACAGAACTAACTGCTCAAATATATATATAAAAATAATAACAATAACAACGAACAAAAGTAAAGTGTTTAAAGAAAAAATTACCAAATTTGTGAAATCAAGTCGCCTTCTATGAACCCAAAAACACCTACATACACATCTCTACCTCGAAAGTCCCAAAAAACCACCCATGCAAAAGAAAAAAAAAATAAAACAGTAGTAGAGGACACATTTGGGTCCAGGTATTTTTCAATAAAACAGAACTAACTTCTCAAATATTATTAAAAAAAATATAACAATAACAACGAACAAAAGTAAAGTGTTTAAAGAAGAACTAATCAAATTTGTGAAACCAAGTCGCCGTCTATGAACCAAAAAAGCACCTACATACACATCTCTACCTCGAAAGTCCCCAAAAACGATCCTCGCAAAATAAAAAAAGGAAGAAAACAGTAGTGGAGGACGCGTTGGGCCAGGAGACGTAAGTATTAGAATCAGATAAGGAGAAAGTAACGAAGGCCCGGTTTAATTGTCGGGTCGCGAGGGGGACGGGTCTGGTGTTTAATTTACCGGCATTCCAGGCATGCAGATTAGCCGTGGCGAGGCGTGTGCACCTGCTGGAGTGGCCCTCTGCTTCGGAGCTGTCGACGTGCCACCCGTTCCGTCGTCCTGGAACTGGTTACTCGCATTAAACCGAGCCGCCGCGCATTTATTAACCGACCGTGCTGGTCCCCAGCGATACGTCATTGGCCCGTTAACGAATTTCCACCGATTACGCGATAATTCGAGCGATTAATCGAGCGTTGGAGCCGCTTTGGGCCGTGGTTCCCTCGCCGTTTCTCCAGGACGCGTGGCGAATCGTCGACCGCTTGGGCCACGCGAGCCTAACGCGTCGCGACACGCCTCGACGAGCTTGAAATTATTTTCCACGCCTTGTTCCACCAGCGAAGAGTTAATCCAAGGAAGCAGGTTTTTTTTTGTTCAAGGAAACCGTTGGAGAGATTGAAAATCGATGGGGCGGTTGGGTTGATTGGTGAGAGTCGTTGGATAAGTTGATGAATTGCGAAGATTGCTTTGGTTGAGTATGCAAGCCTTAAAATTCTTAATTTGCAACCCCATTTGTGTATTTATTGTTACATAGCTGTTTACATTACTAAGGACTGATTAAATGGAGGTCTAAGATACCAGAACTGCTATGGAAATCCCTCGAACCATAGATTGCCAACGATCCCAAGCATGTAAGCCTTAAAATTAATTTACAACCTCATCTGTGTATATATTATTATCTAGCTGTGATTATATTACTAAAGACTGATGAAATGGAGGTCTAGGATACCAGAACTGCTATAGAAATCCTTTGAACCATCGATCGTCGACAATTCCAAGCATGTAAGCCTTGAAACTTACTTGCAACCCCATCAGTGTTTCTATTATTACAGCTATTATTATATTACTAAAGAGTACTAAAATGGAGTTCTCAGACACCAAAATTTCTTTAGAAATCCCTCGATCCACCGATCGCCAATAATTCCAAGCATTCAACCCTTAAAATAAAATTCACTTGCAACCCCATCTGTGTATCCATTATTGTCTAGCTATTATTACATTACTAAAAATTAATAAAATTAAGTTTTCAGAGATCAGAGCTCCTCTAGAAATCCCTCGAACCATCGATCACCAAGAATTCCAAGCATCCAACCCTTAAAATTAGCTTTCAACCCCATCTGTGTTTCTATTATTCCATAGCTATTATTATTACATTACTAAAAGTTGATGAAATGAAGTTTTCAGAGACAAGAGCTCCTCTAGAAATCCCTCGAACCATAGATCACCAAGAATTCCAAGCATCCAACCCTTAGAATTAGCTTTCAACCCCATCTGTGTTTCTATTATTCCATAGCTATTATTATTACATTACTAAAAGTTGATGAAATGAAGTTTTCAGAGACAAGAGCTCCTCTAGAAATCCCTCGAACCATCGATCGCCAAGAATTCCAAGCATCCAACCCTTAATACTCGCCAATGGCGCGCGAAGTTCCGTTTAACCAACGCAGAGGGATCGCGATCCCACTCGTCGAAGCGTAAAACGGGAGCGAGGGATATTTCGGTGGACATTGATCGAGCTGGTAGGGTGAGAGGAGTTCGCGAGCCACGGCGGACATAAATCGTGCCAATTAGAGCGGGCAACCAGGGCTCTGCTGCTCGTATATAGCGCGGCGGCACCTCTTCCGCGAGAGAACACGGACGGACAAATGTCTCAAAGAACCAGCCGCCGCCACCCCGTCGCGGACTATCGTAGATTTGTCCGGACAGCTCCGCGGAAAAGGCGGATAAATCGGTTGGTGAAGTAGAACAGTCGATTTGGAGACGCCAGTGGCGAGAATTTTCATGGAAAACTGTGTGGACGTGGTTTGAATGACCCTTTGGACTTGAAAATGAATTAAAAAGGAACGAAACTTGGTTGAACAGTAGTCGATTGGATTAATATAGCTCGATCTACCCCTTAATTGAATCTGAATGACCCTTTGGATTTGCAAATGAATTAAAAAGATGGTTGAACAGTCGATTAGATTAATATAATTCGAACTACCCCTTAATTGAATCTGTGTGGCAACAATCTGAATGATCCTTTGGACTTGAAAATGAATTAAAAGGAAAGGATACTTAGTTAAAAAGTTGATTAGATTAATATAACTCGAACTACCCCTTAATTGAATGGAAATCTTTGTAACCACAATCTGAATGATCCTTTGGACTTGAAAATAAATTAAAAAGAAATGACACTTGGTTGAAGAGTCGATTAGATTAATATAACAACTTGAGCTACCCCTTAATTGAATGGAAATCTTTGTAACCACAATCTGAATGATCCTTTGGACTTAAAAATAAATTAAAAAGAAAGGATACTTAGTTAAAAAGTTGATTAGATTAATATAACTCGAATTACCCCTTAATTGAATGGAAAACTTTGTGGCCACAATCTGAATGATCCTTTGGACTTGAAAATGAATTAAAAAGAAATGAAACTTGGTTGGACAGTAATCGACTGGATTAATATAACTCGAACTACCCCTTAATTGAATGAAAATCTGTGTGGCCACAATCTGAATGATCCTGTGGACTTAAAAATGAATTAAAAAGAAATGAAACTTGGTTGGACAGTAATCGACTGGATTAATATAACTCGAACTAC
The DNA here is from genome assembly GCF_050948175.1 of Xylocopa sonorina. Classification (NCBI taxonomy): domain Eukaryota; kingdom Metazoa; phylum Arthropoda; class Insecta; order Hymenoptera; family Apidae; genus Xylocopa; species Xylocopa sonorina. The sequence goes on along the minus strand of NC_135201.1, from coordinate 9,693,489 downwards.
CCCTTAATTGAATGAAAATCTGTGTGGCCACAATCTGAATGATCCTGTGGACTTAAAAATGAATTAAAAAGGAAGGATACTTAGTCGAAGAGTGGATTAGATTAATATAACTGAAACTACCCCTTAAGTTAATGGAAATCTGTGTAACCACAATCTGAATGATCCTTTGGACTTGAAAATGAATTAAAAAGGAAGGATACTTCGTTAAACAGTCGATCAGATTAATAAAACTCGAACTACCTCGACTTAATTGAATAAGAATAATAATATCGCATTTCCTGGATGAAATAAATCGCGGAGAATCGATTAGAGATGGAGTCATAAATACAGAGACGCGAATGGAGGCTCGTTAGGCTAGGTCGCGGCGGAATCCGCATTTGCGATGCAACTGGGCCGCGAGTGAAACAGGAAGACGGCGCAGGTGCGCTTGGATGTTAGATAAAACAACGGGTTACACCAGGTTGCGTCTTTCAGAGATCTTCGATTACCCCATTCGGCAGCCTAACTTGTTCCAGCAGTTGTCTAAACCGTCTCTATCTTCGCCTTTTCCTGCGTATTGGATCGTAGAAACGATTAAATGGAAGCTTCTGTACGAATCGCGATTCGAGTGCGACAAATCGAATTTCCGATCGTTTCTACGTGCCATGGTTATTAAATGGTGGATCTATAAATCGATGCGTGAATGGTGTGTACTGATCTTTTACGGATATAATGGATTTCTTTAATTAAGATTAAAATGAGGGTTGATTATGTGTGTAAATAGAAAAGATATTTTTGTACGTGTTGTTGTAAAAATTGTAAACCAAAGCTACATCCTCAAGGATCTTCTCAATAATGAGGAAATTTTGTTGAAGAATCGGGGGTTGTTCGAGAAAGACGACCTCTCACCATGCAAGCAGAGCTCAAGACAAATTAAACCAAATCTTGAGCCCTAAGAATTCTTCTCAAAAATAAGAAAATACTGGCAAAAGTTCGAAGCTTCTTCGCGAACGAAGCCCAAGCAAATTAAACCAAACCTTCACCCCTAAGAATCTTCTCAAAAATAATAATTCTTCTCAAAAATAAGAAAATACTGCCAAAAGTTCGAAGCTTCTTCGCAAACGGAGCCCAAGACAAATTAAATCGCACTTTCATCCCTAAAAATTTTCTCAACAATAACAAGATTCTGCCAAAAAAATCCAAACTTCTCCGACAAAGAAGATCTCTCAGCACTCGAACGAGTCCCAAGACAAATTTCTCACGCCCCAACCCCCATATTCCCCACCCTCGAATAAGAATCACCGAAAATCAGTCGCGGTCCCAATTAGCCAACGATCGCGGTGCCGCGTAGGCAAAGGTGGCCGCGTCTAATTAACGTTTTCCAGGATGTCGATCGTCCTTTGCGGGGTGAAAAGGAGCCGCGGTTGAAACGAGAGCGCACCACGAGACAGAGAGGAGGACTCATTAGCGAATACCATCGACGGATTCGAGAATCCACTGGTACCGCTGTCCTCTCCTCCCTCCTCTGTGTCCCTGCTTCTTTTTAATTGGCCAGATTAGCCCCGAAATCGCGTACCCTTTCCTCACGACCTTCTCTCTCTCTCTCTCTCTCTCTCTCTCTCTCTCTCACTCTCTCTACATCTATTTCTTTTCTGGTACGTACAGAGTATACAGGGTGTGTCCTGTGACGGGTCGACCAGCAGGTGCTCGACGAAAGTTTGCAAATAAATTTGTTTTAGATGAAACGATTTATGAGACTCCATTGTGTATACATTGTGGAGTAACGAGAGAATTTTTTGATTGTTATTAGGAAGGAATTATATGAAGAATTGAGATTGTCTTCAGTTTGCCACTACTTTAAGTTCCATTTATTTCTACCATTAAATTCTTTTGATAATTGTAATTAGCTGACGATCTTAACGATCTCAGAATCTTCTTGTGGAGTAACGAGAGAAATTTTTGATTGTTATTAAAAAAAAATCATAAGAAGAACTTAGCCTGCTTTTAGTTTGGTACCACTTTAAGTCCCATTTATTTCTACCACTAAATTGCTTTAGTAAATTCTAATTAGTTGGCAATTTTAACGATCTCAGAATCTTCCTCATCAGCCTTCGAATATACAATAGAAATAATTACATTTTTCATCGATCAAATTTAAATGCCTCTATCTCAAAGTAATATATCAAAATCCATACATGTTACTTGACTCATCAATAATTTCTCCAAAAAATAACAAGAAAACTCAGACCAAGGACACACCCTGTATACGTATGTACATAACCGCGAATCGTTCTCTGTCCTTATCTCCCAGCTGGTTTCCAAATCGACCAGGCGTCGTCCTCGTTCCGATCCAGAAAACCCCGCGTCTCGCCGTTGTCCTGTCGGACGGCCGAGTGGTGTCCTTTCGGCACCGCCGACACGGAATATCGTCCTCGTTAAAATACCAGCGTAGCCGAAATCGAAATTTCGGGGTTACACGAGCAGGGGTCCCGGGAACGGAATCGAAGACGCTTTCCGTCTTCGTCCGGTGCTAAATAACCGGGGACAGATCTCGCTGATACCGAGCAGCCGCCTCTGGCTCTTCTTTTCTCTTATTTTTTCTCTCTCTCTCTCTCTCTCTCTCTCTCTTGTTTCGTTCGTTGGTCATCTTTTCGACCGTTTTTCGCTCTGTTCCTGGAGACGGGACCAGGGGGTGAGCATTCTTAGCGATCCTCGCCGCGAGGAGGAGGAATTTCGCCCGCGCGTTCTTCGTCGAATTTGGTAATTGGCTCTCTGAGGGAGACTGGGGTGGTTCTTCGACGGGGTTTTCGAGTTTCGCGTTAATTGATCGTTGGTAACGAGGGATATTCCTTCTTTTTTCTTGGTTTATATTGTTTTAGAGGATCGACAGGGTTAATAATCGAAAAAAGAACGAACCCTCTTCAAGGACATCGAGGGGTTTTCGAATTTTGCGTTAATTGATCGTTGGTAACGAGGGATACTCGTTCTTTTTTTCGTGGTTTATATTGTTTTAGAGAATTTTGGAGTTGATAGTCGAGAAAAAGAATGAATCCTTTTCAAGGATATCCAAAGGGGTGGTTCTTCGAGGGGTTTTCGAGTTTCGCGTTAATTGATCGTTGGTAACGAGGGATATTCCTTCTTTTTTTGGTGGTTTATATTGTTTTAGAGGATCGACGGGGTTAATAATCGAAAAAAGAACGAACCCTCTTCAAGGACATCGAGGGGTTTTCGAATTTTGCGTTAATTGATCGTTGGTAACGAGGGATACTCGTTCTTTTTTTCGTGGTTTATATTGTTTTAGAGAATTGTGGGGTTAATAGTCGAGAAAAAGAACGAATCTTCTTTAAAGATATCGAGGGGGTGGTTCTTCGAAGGGTTTTCGAGTTTTGCGTTAATTGATCGTTGGTAACGAGGGATATTCGTTCTCTTTTCTCATGGTTTGTATTGTTTTAGAGGATCTTGGGGGTTAATAGTCGAATAAACGAACCCTCTTGAAGGATATCGAGAGGGTGGTTTTGGTAGACGAAGAACTCTGTTAAAGCTTTGCTTTTACATAGAAGAAACACTCTTCATCCTCTTCTTCCATTTATCTTCCAAATGAATCTCTCTAATTCGCTATTTCTAATTAAATAACCAAAAATACTCAATTCTCTCCATTAAAAATCGCAGCAAAAATTTCGAGAGAAAGAACGAATCCTCTTCAAGAGAATCGAGAGGGTGGTTTTGACTGATTAATGAACTCTATCAAAGCTTTCCCATAGAAAAAACACTCTTCATTTATTTCTCAAATGAATCTCTCTAATTCCCTACTTCCAATTAAATAACAAAAAATACTCCATTCTCTCAATTAAAAATCGTAGCACAAATTTCACAGTCGTTGCTCTACCGATTTTCTATTTCATTAACGAATCGAAACGATCGAAAGACGACGCTTGTCGATAAGCTGGGGATAATTGAAGATTCGAGTGGGAAATGGCGGCGGAGGCGAAAGGAAACACGGAAAGAAGGCGCCACACGAGGGAGACGCGAGGCTTGTCTCGAGATCGATTATCGATCCCGCGATCGCACGACCGGATGAAACTATCGGCCGCGTCGCGCACGTACGGCCACTTCATTCGTCGAGCAGGATCGTTTCTGATCGCTGGTCGATAGAAGAAACGCGGGCCCCGTGGCGATCGCTCGATCCACGAGGACGCGATGGATCGTTATCGATCGCGCCACGGACGCACCGACGCTGTTCAAGATCGATCCGATTGAGACGTGCCGCTTCGTTTAATACATGCCTCGAAACTATCCTCGAATCGTTACTTTCTCTCTCTCTTTATCTCTCTCTCTCTCTTTCTGTTCTCGTGCTTCAATTTTTTATTATTTTTTTAGAGGGGTTTATTGATGAAATTATGGACGAATCAGTGGATTTTATTGTATTTGAAGCGAATTTGATACCAAAGTTTAATTATTCTTTGATAAACCTTGCGAATATCGCTTGCTTTTTATTCTTCTTCTTTCAGAGGGATTTATTATGGAAATTAAGGACGAATCGGTGGACTTCATTGTATTTGAAGCGAATTTGATACCAAAGTTTAATTATTCTTTGATAAACCTTGCGAATATCGCTTGCTTTTTATTCTTCTTCTTTCAGAGGGATTTATTATGGAAATTAAGGACGAATCGGTGGACTTCATTGTATTTGAAGCGAATTTGATACCAAAGTTTAATTATTCTTTGATAAACCTTGCGAATATCGCTTGCTTTTTATTCTTCTTCTTTCAGAGGGATTTATTAATGAAATTAAGGACGAATCGATGGATTTCATTGAATGTACCAAGGATTAATTATTCTTTGATAAACGTTGCGAATATCGTTTGAAAAATTTTCTCACGCTTCAATTTTTGATTCTTCTTCTAGAAGGATTTATTAATGCAATTAAGGACGAATCGGTGGATTTCATTGAATGTATCAAGGATTAATTATTCTTTGATAAACGTTGCGAATATCGCTTGGAAAATTTTCTCGTACTTCAATTTTTTATTCTTCTTCTACTCAAATTCACCCCCTGTTCTCTCACAATCTTAATTACCAAAATCAAATCTACCTTGAATTTAATATTCAACTTATAATATATATTTGGTAATATCACTAAGCAATGATATTATTAATATTTATATTCATATTTAATATTCAACTATTTCATAATTAATATTTAATATTCAAGCTATAATACACATCTAAAAAAAATAAAAAATCTGCCAATGGCAATATCTCTAAGCAACAAATTCAGATAAATACACGATTCGACTAGAACGAAATTTGCAAAAAGAAATGAAACTGACCCACAATAAAGAATTAATTTCGAGTTCGAAAGGCAGGACGACAGGATAGCCAGAGAGGGGGTTAAAGTCGACGAATAATATTATTAATATTAATATTTATATTTATATTTATGTTTATATTTATATTTATATTTAATATTCAAGCTATAATACATATTTAAAAAAAATAAAAGATCCGCCAATGGCAATATCTCTAAGCAACAAATTCAGATAGACACACGATTCGACTAGAACGAAATTTGCAAAAAGAAATGAAACTGACTCGCAACGAAGAATGAATTTCGAGTTCGAAAGGCAGGAATCGACGAGAGGAATGGCGGCAGGATAGCCAGAGAGGGAGTTAAAGTCGACGAATAATATTACTAATATTACTAATATTTATATTTATATTTATATTTATATTTATATTTATATTTATATTTATATTTATATTTATATTTATATTTATATTTATATTTATATTTATATTTATATTTATATTTATATTTATATTTATATTTATATTTATATTTATATTTATATTTATATTTATATTTATATTTATATTTATATTTATATTTATATTTATATTTAATATTCAAGCTATAATACACATTTAAAAAAAATAAAAGATCTACCAATGGCAATATCTCTAAGCAACAAATTCAGATAGACACACGATTCGACTAGAACGAAATTTGCAAAAAGAAATGAAACTGACCCGCAACGAAGAATGAATTTCGAGTTCGAAAGGCAGGAATCGACGAGAGGAATGGCGGGAAGGTAGCCAGAGAGGGGGGGTTAAAGTCGACGAAGCGTCCGTGGAACTCTTTGATTCCATTATTGCTCGCCTAATTGGATTCCGCCGCGCGATCGCGGCCTCTGCTGCAACGTCTGCGAAACCCGCGGCCAGCGAAACCAATTTGGGCATTCCTTCGTATACGACGGTGGATCCGTCGCCGATCTATAGATCACTCCAGGGCCCAGCTACCTGCTGATGGCGCGGCCAATTTTCGACCACCGTTCGATCCTTGCTGAGGCCAAGAGAGTCCTGGATAAAGCCAGGACTCTCTGTCAGAAAGGAAACTCAATTTTCGAACGTGCCATCGGCAAAAAGTCGACGGTTTTGTTTGGTAAAATGCGAGAGAAGAAGAGAGGAAGCTCGATGGATCTCTTCAGCTTCCCTTTATCGCGAGGGAATCGGTAATACAGGATTTTGATCGATCGTTCGTGGTGCGATGGAATGTGCTTCTCTAGAGGAGGATTTGTTTGGGATTCAGCGATCGAATATTGGTGTTTCTTTGATTATTTGTCGATGGAAACTTCTGTATCTTTTTCTCGAATAGAATATGGAGGTTGGTATGTCAAAGGGATGTTTTTTTTCTTAGCCATACTAATTTTGCATGCGATTGTAAATAATGTAAAATAAATATTTTAGTTGATTGACTGTTTCTCCTTTGATGAAATTCTAGCTTCTGTTAGAGCAGTGGTTCAACGTTTGGAAATGTTCAAGATCGCCAGTGTGGGCTTCCAGAAACAGTGACATACTGATTGAGAATGTAAGTAGATGAAGAGTAAAAAATATAAAATACATATTCAGATAATCAATCATCCCCTTCAATAAAACTTCGGACGCTCTAAAAAAAAGTTAAGTTAAACTTGATTATCCCCTTACAGAAAAATTACTTTGCAGTCTACGATTTTTCTCTGTTAAAACAGTGGAAATGTCGACGATCACCACCGTGTGGGCTTGGAGAAACATTGACACACCAATTAAGAATGTAAGTAGACAAAAGGTAAAAAATATAATAAAACTATAATAAAACTTCAGACGCTCCAAAAAGAAATTAAGCTAAATTCGATTATCCCCTTACAGAAAAATTACTCTTCACTCTACGATATTTCTCTGTTAAAACAGTGGAAATGTCGACAATCGTCAGTGTGGGCTTGGATAAACAGCGACACGTCGATTACGAGCGTAAGTGGACAACCTGCTTCCTGAATGATCCGTGTAAATACCGAACGAGTCTAACGAGGAAACGATAGGGACCGTTAGGGACGTACGCAGAATCGCGATAGCTTGGGGTGCGCGTGGGTGGCTTTGCTACTCAGCTGGGGCCCCGATCGCGAGCGTACTTGTCGCGATCGTCGTTAATTAAGACCCATCGCCGCGAGGCCTGGCGGAACCAGTTCGATGGTTGGACGGACGGCCAATAAAACGGAAAAATCCTGAGTGATCTCCTCTCTTTATCGCGGCATCTCGAGTGGACTGATCGGTCCGCCTGTACGCTGAAGAAGATCGGGGCCATTCGAGCGGACGTAAATCTCCGGTGTGTCGCTCGATTCCGCTGCGAGCTGGAAATTTACGATCCTCCAATTGATTCTCGACGAGAGACGATTTTTAGTTCAAGTGGATGGACCTGCGTTACTCTTAACTCGTTAAATGCTTGAAAATCGAAAGCTTAGAATTTGTAAGCTTGGAATTCTGAAGCTTGGAAATCTCGAGCTTAGAATTTCTAAGTTTTCAACTCTCAAGCTTAGAATTCTCAAGCTTGGAAATCTCAAACTTAGAATTTCTAAGCTTTCAATTCTCAAGCTTAGAATTCTCAAGCTTAGAATCTCTAAGCTTTCAATTCTCAAGCTTGGAAATCTCAAACTTAGAACTTCTAAGCTTTCAATTCTCAAGCTTAGAATTTCTAAGCTTTCAATTCTCAAGCTTGGAAATCTCAAACTTAGAACTTCTAAGCTTTCAACTCTCAAGCTTAGAATTCTCAAGCTTAGAATCCTCAAGCTTGGAAATCTCAAACTTGGAACCCTCAAGCTTACAAATCTCAAGCTTACAAATCTCAAGCTTAGAACCCTCAAGCTTACAAATCTCAAGCTTACAATTCCTAAACTTAAGATCAACTTAAACCCAAATTACCCGATCGATGCAACCCTAAAAGCAAACAGTTCGTACATCGTTCTCCAAGGGAAAAAATGGAGAACCAGGCCATCGAGGGTTCTTCAATCGAACCGATTGAAACGTGCAACGAAGACTAAAGAAGGAAAACGTAGGAAGTAAGAAAGAGAAGGGTACAGTGGCAACGTCCCTGAATGAGAAAGCGGTTCGATGCACTTGCACGATCCTCTCATCCCTATACTAACTCGCTTTGGCCTCAGCGAGGACGTGTCGCGACACGAGGGGAACCAGTGTACGTACAGGAGGCAGGATAACGCCAGGATCGTGTATACCACGTGCACGAGAACGATGAAACGTGGGTTATAGTTGATACCATTCGAAAGCCCTCCCAGGTGACGAGCTTTTTACCAATTTCGTTCCAATTCTCTACGATTTTCTTTCTCTTGGATGCTTCTCTGGGAAGAGGGCATTCGAATGGGGATCAGAGGGGTTTCTGATGTTGGAACGTAACGAGAGACGCGTGATTTGGTATTTGGTAGTGAAGGTTTTGGATTTATGGATGAAGTTTGGGGGATTTGATATGACTGAGACGATTTTCTATGTTTCCAAGTGGAAATAGAAAGCTGTGGATCATCTAAAATTGCATCCTTAATAGTTGCACCTTTGGTAATTAGAAACGAGAGAGTTGGATCTATGAAAGTTGCAGTTAACATAATTGTAGCCTCTAAATTGCACCCTCGAAAGTTGCACGCTCGAAGTAGAAGAATAATTTGAATAAAATAACCATCGTCAAGATTTATCGATGGACTTCAGTGAATTTGATATGATTGAGATAATTTTCTATATTTCTAAGTGAAAATAGGACGCTGAGGATCATCTAAAGTTGCATCCTTAATAATTGCATCTTTGGTAATTACAAATGAGAGAGTTGGATCTATGAAAGTTGCAGTTAACATAATTGTAGCCTCTAAATTACACCCTCGATAGACGCACCTTTGATAATTAGAAGGGAATGAGTTGGACTCATGAAAGTTGAAGATAAGATAATTACAGCCTCTGCAAATTGCACCCTCAATAGTTGCACCCTTGATAGTTGCACCCCCTCGATAATTACACTCTCAAAAATTAAACACTCGAAAGAGAAAAAAATAAAATAACACTCGCCACGCGTCAGTCAGGGGTGTTGCATCCTCGATAGTTTCACCCTTGATAGTTGCACCCCCTCGATAATTACACTCTCAAAAATTAAACACTCGAAAGAGAAAAAAATAAAATAACACTCGCCACGCGTCAGTCAGGCGCGTCAATTATCCGCGATTCACAAAACGATTCGATTAGCCGCGAGCGCAGACGCTCGCAATCCGCTGCGAGTCATTCCACTTAAGCGGACAACGACGAGCAATCAGAACGGTTGATCGCGACGTCGTCGCCGCGGCGTTATTATCAATAAGTTCGTCTCGAGGAGCAATTCGAGCGAACCGACGACGTTTATGTCGCGAACCCTCGTTCGTCGATCCTCGAGGAGCCCGACAGTGCCACCCTTTGTCTCTCCGCGTTGCATTTCGCTTGATAAAACGGTATCAAAATTAGCGATCTGCAATCATAAAGTATCTGCGAGCAATTTGCAATTATCGCGGTGGTAGAAGAGCTATAAATCAGCGAACAGTGATATTATAAAGTATTTGCGAGCAATTTGCGACTATGGCGGTGGTAGAAGGGCTATAAATTAGCCATCAAAAATATTATAAAGTATTTGCGAGCAATTTGCAATGGTTGTGGTTGGTAGAAGGGCTGTAAATTAGCGATCAGCAATATTATAAAGTATTTGCGAGCAATTTGCAACTATGGCGTTGGTAGAAGGGTTGTAAATTAACGATTAGCAATATTATAAGGTATTTTCAAGCAATTCGTAATCGTGACGGTTGGTAGAAGGGTTGTATATTAGCGATTAGCAATATTATAAAGTATTTGCGAGCAATTTGCAACTATGGCAGTTGGTAGAAGGGCTCCAAACTAGCGATCAGCAATATTATAAAGTATTTGCGAACAATTTGCAACTATGGCGGTGCTAGAAGGGCTGTAAATTAACGATCAGCAATATTATAAAGTATTTGCCAGCAATTTGCAACTATGGCGGTGGTAGAAGGGTTGTAAATTAGCGATCAGCAACTCTATAAAGTATTTGCGAGCAATTTGCAATGGTTGTGGTTGGTAGAAGGGCTGTAAATTAACGATCAGCAATATTATAAAGTATTTGCGAGCAATTTGCAACTATGGCGTTGGTAGAAGGGTTGTAAATTAACGATTAGCAATATTATAAGGTATTTTCAAGCAATTCGTAATCGTGACGGTTGGTAGAAGGGTTGTATATTAGCGATTAGCAATATTATAAAGTATTTGCGAGCAATTTGCAACTATGGCAGTTGGTAGAAGGGCTCCAAACTAGCGATCAGCAATATTATAAAGTATTTGCGAACAATTTGCAACTATGGCGGTGCTAGAAGGGCTGTAAATTAACGATCAGCAATATTATAAAGTATTTGCCAGCAATTTGCAACTATGACGGTGGTAGAAGGGCTATAAATTAGCCATCAGACATATTATAAAGTATTTGCGAGCAATTTGCAATGGTTGTGGTTGGTAGAAGGGCTGCAAATTAGCGATCAGCGATATTATAAAGTATTTGCGAGCAATTTGCAACTATGGCAGTTGGTAGAAGGGCTGTTAGAAGTGAAAAAGTGGCGAACTTACCCAGCGACAGGAGTCATCTTCAACGCGAGCGCCCTGCTGATGCAGAAACCGGCTCCACCCGTGGCGAACCAAAATTTCACCTTTTGCTGAAACAGTAAAAGCAAAACGACGATCATTAAATTGATCGTTGCGAAAGTACGTCGATCGTTGCAAGTTTTCAGCGACGATCGATCATCGCGAATGACTCTCGCGATCGAGATCGATACGTAGTTGGATGCGCGTTGCTTTGAGATAAATTATGATCGAAGCTTCGAACAATAAAAGCAGGAGGAAAGTAGCAGAGGGTAAGTTCGATTCCCCTCTTTTCTCGCGAACGATAAAAAGAAAAGACGGGAAAGGTGTTTCCGATCGAACTTCTTCCCAGTGACCTGGAAAGTCGAGTCGAGAAAACGAGCGATTCGTGCGCGATCTGCGAAAATTACAGTCTCTCAAAGCAAATTTCGAATAAAAAACACTTTAAACAATAGAAAGTTAGGAACAAAATTGAAAAACTAATTGAGTGCAAAGGGTTAATATAATCCAATTCTCCATAAACAAGAGCAGATATCTGTTACACCTTATTAAGCATAACAAGGTTTATTCAATCAAAGAATCAAAGATCACGAATTAGTAGTTCGAAAAAAATCTCTCGAATGCAATTAACGTGACTAATCGAAACAAGGCGTTGGTCATCGACAACTGCGAACTGAAAAATCGTCTCGACAAGAGAGCGAACGCGTGAAGAACGAAAATAAAGAACTGGATGAACGTAACCAGACGTGGACCAATTCCACGCGAGGCGTGTAAAAGGATCGCGAGAGGAAGTCGAGCGTGTCAGGCCGATTTCCAGCTGGATCGCAACCACGAGCCATTAGAACCGGACTCCTAGGAGAGCTGGCCGTTATCCGTGGCAACGATACGATCTCGCCTCGGTCTAGAACTCGTGCCCCTTTTCCTCGTTGCCTGGGCGTGGTACACGACGGAACAACCGTGAACCAAGCCACGATGCACGTGCGTACTTACCAATGGAACCGGTCTGCGACGGCGTTTCAGGAAAAAACCGCGACAATATGCTCGTACGCCGTTTCGCGCGCGTTGCGACCGATAACTGGCATGAATATTCGTCTGAGGGACGATTGAATGTGAATCGTTCGATTAGGAGGGTTCTTAGCTTGTGGTATGATTTAAAGAGGGTTAATGCTTGGAGTTTGGATTGCTAAAGTTGGGATTTTTAAGGTTGGAAATCTCGAGGTTAGAATTTCTAGGCTTCAGGTCTCAAGCTTAGGAAGCTCAAGATTAGAATTCCTAAGCTTCAATTCTCAAGCTTAGAATTCCAAAGCATAGAAATCCCAAAGCTTCAATTCTCAAACTTAAAATTCCTAAGCTTCAATTCTCAAGCTTAGAATTCCTAAGCATAGAATTCCCAAGCATAGAAATCCCAAGCATAGAAATCCCAAGCATAGAAATCCCAAGCATAGAAATCCCAAGCATAGAAATCCCAAGCATAGAAATCCCAAGCATAGAAATCCCAAGCATAGAAATCCCAAGTATAGAAATCCCAAGCATAGAAATCGCAAGCATAGAATTCCCAAGCATAGAAATCCCAAGCATAGAAATCCCAAGCATAGAAATCCCAAGCATAGAATTCCCAAGCATAGAAATCCCAAGCATAGAAATCCCAAGCATAGAAATCTCAAGCTTAGAATTCCTAAGCTTCAATTCTCAAGCTTAGAAATCTCAAGCTTAGAATTCCAAAGCTTAGAAATCTCAAGCGTAGAATTCCAAAGCTTAGAATTCTCAAGCTTAGACTCCTTAAGCTTAGAAATCTCAGTGGATATCGAGCAATCTATGGTTCGTCTTCCTCGAGGTTCAACGACCCAAAGACCAATAAAACCCTTGTGTAACACGTCATAGACACCTGCCAGCTCAGCTAGAATTTTCACGAACGCTCTCAAAGAGCATCCGATCGAGAGTGAGCCGCTCGTGGCCGATGTTAATTGCTGGTCGTCCTGGCTGGATAACGTCGGCGCGAATGAAGCGTTGGAACCGGTCGCGCCACGCCACGGCGTCAGGTGAATCGGTTGCAGCGAGAGAACAGAAGAAAAAGTATAGACAAGGTATGTTTATTATATATGTATCGTGACGCGACTAAATTGCAGACCGTTCTCTCGTAATAGCCAGCGAGCTACGATAAGAAGTAAACGGTTTTATGTATTTAACCGATCTCGCCTCGAATCCCCGCTTCCGTCACTGACAACATTCCTGCGAATCGTCTCCATCAGTGCAGATTAAAATAACTTATCGTGTGTTTGAATAAACAAAATTAATCTGTCTATTAACCTGTTATCATAAAACAGATTGAAGCGTGTTAAGTCGATTAAAGAATCGATTGAACTTAAGTAAGTCCAGCTGTAAGAGAGAAAGGTATTGTCGTGGAGGGTTGAAGAATCGTTCTCCACGAAGAAGCTATTCAACAAAAAACTTACTTAAAAAATAACTTATCCTGTGATAGAATAAACAAACTTAATCTAACTATTAAACTGTTATAATAAAACAAATTGAAGTGCCTCAAATCGATCAAAGAAACCATTGAACTTAAGTAAGTCCAGCTGTAATCGAGAAAGGTATTGTCGTGGAGGGTTGAAGAATCGTTCTCCACGAAGAAGCCATCGAGGAAAGGAAGGATCGGTGATGATACCTGGCAGCGAGCCAGCCGATGCTCGCGTCGATCGACTTTTATTATCCTCCAGTCATTTAACTCGTAAGTCCAGGGGAGATCCAGGTGAAATTGCAGAACCACCGGTTCAACCTCGACCTGACGCTCTCGCTGGAGATCGCCAGCCGAGATTGGTGCCCAGCTTGCTCCCCTGACTAATTACATTCCGAAGGGCAGAGCTAAGGGCGGGGGTTGCCGCGCGCAACCCCGCCAGGGGAAACCGATTATACGATCCTATATCCAATTACCTGGCGACGATTGCCAGCGATCCGGAGATAAATTCGGCCGGCTGATTACCACCGTTAATCATCCACGCTCTCTCCCTCGGCTCTGATGCCTTTCGCGGCGATCACAATTTTCAGACTCCTCTAATTAGCGCGCGTCGATGTGCGAAACGCTTAGAATCGTGAAATTAACATTGTAATATGTGTGTGTGAGTGAAAGAGGGAGTGAGTGAGTGAGTGAGCGAGTGAGTGAGTGAATGAGTGAATGAGCGAGTGAGTGAGTGAGTGAGTGAGTAAGTGAGTGAGTGAGTAAGTGAGTGAGTAAGTGAGTGAGTGAGTAAGTGAGTGAGTAAGTGAGTGAGTGAGTGAGTGAGTGAGTGAGTGAGTTTTGAGTATATATGAAAATATTAATGGAAATTTATGACCATACGAACTACTGTACGAGATTTTATCTGGAAAATATGAGTCACTCATTAGCAGATTTTTTTCAAACGCTTCACGAAAATCGCAAGACTCTTAACTTATTAAGAACCAACGTAAACCCAGCTGTTTATTCGAAATATCTCTCTACGCTAATTTACATTATCGAATAAGACTCGCTTCGAGCAAGAAGTCGCAAAGTAAAATATGGCATTAATGAGAACATTGAGCTTTAAATGAGTCAATTCGCGCGTTGCTTGTGTCTGCTAACTAGAATCGTAAACAACAGTTCCAAGAAAGAATTTGAGGGATCCTGACACTGCAACGAGCCTCCAAGTAATTAAGAGATTGTTGAAGAACATTGTTGCAAGAAGTAAACGGTGCAACCAAAGTGAAAGCAGAGATACAATCGTGGAGAAACGGGAAACAGCGGCTGCCTTAATAACCTGACAGAATATAGATTATCGTGTAAACAAGCAGCGGTCGTAAAGGCGTTAATTAGCTGGTGGCCCGTCCCAATCCGGAAACCGGTAATCGAACGCTGGTCTCGGGTGAGGAGGTCGTAAAACGAGGCCTGAATGACACGGCCAGTAATATCTGATGGCGAGTGGGTGGCTGTCGGTATATTAGGACTAATGAACGGATTAGAGGGCCTGATATCGCTCGACGTGCCTAACCGCGTGGATACGCGTGACCTCGCGCTGGGATGATACTGGAGAACGCGTCGAGGCACGAGGGAGGGTACCTTGAAAAGTTGGGATAATTGGATCTGATTTCTGGAAGATCGATGAATTTTTATTCTGACCCTCAAGCTTAGAATTCTCAAGCTTAGAATTTCCAAACTTAGGATTCTGAAGCTTCAAATTCTGAAGCTTAAAATTCTCAAGCTTAGAAATCTCGAGCTTAGAATTCCTAAGCTTCAATTCTCAAGCTTAGAATTCTCAAGCTTAGAATTCCCAAGCTTAGAATTCCCAAGCATAGAAATCCCAAGCTTAGAATTCTCAAGCTAAGAAACCTCAAGATTTAGAAATCCCAAGCTTTAAAAATCTCAAGCTTAGAAATCTCAAGCTTAGAATTCTCAAGCTTAGAAATCTCAAGCTTAGAATTTTCAAGCTCAGAAATCTCAAGCTCAGAATTCCAACGCTTCAACTATCAAGCAATAAATTAACCACAAGTCCCGCCTTACTTAGCAGCGTGGTCGCTAACAAACGCGATGTTATCTTCTAGAATATTAACGGACGATAATTGCGGACAAGTTGAGGTAATTTGCTGGCCCGTTCTAAAACAAGAAGAGGAGCAGGCCCAGAAAGTAGAAGGGAGACGAACGCGGCTGGAGCCCCGTGCACCAGCACCGGATGCCGTCGCTGCAAAACGAACGCGTCCTTCCAGCCAGAAGATACAAAGCTGCTGTGGTATAGTAATAATCCAAGTAATCGAGGTAGCGTACGTGGGTTAGGAAAGCTCCGCCGTCTCCGAGCTGCTCGAGGGAGCAAACGGATACGCGTCTATCCCGTGGGGCGAGGGTCGTCACGGGGTCACGAGCGCCTCTTCCATCGCTGTTCGCCACGCGAGTATTCCAAACGTTCACCTGTCCCTCCCAAGGCCGACGCCTCTTTCGTTTCATCCTGCTACCTGCTATGCGCTATCCTCGACACGTATCATAATTAAAAAAAAAATAGAGACACTTCCTTGTATCGATAAGAAAAAATATTGCTACTTAATGCTATGCACTGTGTGCTTAACACGTACAATAATTGAAGAAACTTCCTTGTATCAGTAATAAAAAAATATTGTTACAGAATGCTATGCACTATGTTCAACAGATACAATAATTGAAGAAACTTCCTTGTATCAGTAATAAAAAAATATTGCTATGCACTGTGCTCAACACGTACAATAATTGAAGAAACTTCCTTGTATCAGTAATAAAAAAATATTGCTATACTATGCACTATACTCAACAGATATAATAATTGAAGAAACTTCCTTGTATCAATAATAAAAAATATTGCTACATAATGCTATGCACTATGCTCAACACGTACAACCACTAAAAAAAATAGAGAAACTTCCTTATAACAATAATAAAAATATTAATCAATCTCTTGACTTTTTATGGAATAAAATAAACATCATTCAGAGTAACAAAATGGATCATTCGAAAATTCCTATAGAAGATCGTCTTGGGGGTTTAAAACTCAAATTCAGAAGAAGAACAAACAACCACCTTGTGTCTACATGGTCGACACAAACGTGCAGACGATCTCGAAGTAGCAAAGAGAAGAAACTTCTTTGTAACAATTATTCAATCTCTTCACTTTTTTATGGAATAAAATAAACATCATTCAGAGTAACAAAATGGATCATTCGAAAATTCCTATAGAAGATCGTCTTGGGGGTTCAAAAATCAAATTTAGAAGAAGAACAAACAACCACCTTGTGTCTACATGGTCGATACAAGCGTGCAGACGATCTCGAAGTAACAAAGAGAAGAAATTTTATGGAATAAAATAAACATCATTCTTTCAAGTCTTGGGGGTTTAAAAATCAAATTTAGAAGAAGAACAGGCATCCACCTTCTGTCTACATGGTCGACACAGGCGTGCAGACGATCTCGAAGTAACAAAGAGAATCGAAGAGTGAAAGACGAGTGTCGTACGTATTTGAGATCGCGATCAGAGGGAGTGCAGGTTTGCAGGGAGCAGGACTGAGAGGGCTCCACGCGGGACCACAGCCGATGCACGCTTCCGGGTTTGCTTGTCAGCGTCTACTTTAGCCGGAGCAATTGTTGAGCCGTGCGGATCGGCCGATTGGCCTGTAACGGCCGGTTAGGCGTGGAGCGTTTTAACGTGCCTTCAAATAACGGCACCCAGGATTAAATTCCTAGCCGTCCAGCGAGCGAGGCGCCGCTCGACGATGCGCGCGAGCTGCGACGCTTTCGAGCACGCCGTTTCAGGAACTAAGTTCCAGATATGGACAATTTAAGTTACCAAGAATGTATATGAAAGAGCGAGTGTAAGAGTTTGATTATTAGAAAGTAGAAAAATCAAAGTGTCTGATGACTATACTCGAGAACAGTGAAGGCTAAGAAGGTTAACTAGTGTTTCAGTGCTTCAACACTTTGCACTCGTACATTGCCACTTTAATTTATTATTATTATTATAGAAAAGAAATTCTCTTCTTTTCTTTTAGGTGCGAGTAAATAAAATTTATAGCATTTCCGTAAATTTCTTCAAAGCAAAAAGGACGACTTAAGTTACCAGAACTATATACTAGAGACTGAGTCTAAGAGTTTGATTAGTAAAGAATAGAAAAATCGAAGCATCCGACTATCAACTCGAGAATATTGAAGGCTAAGAAGGTTTTCCAGTGCTTCAATGCTTTAACACTTTGCACTCGTACATTGCCACTTTAATTTATTATTATTATTATAGAAAAGAAATTCTCTTTTTTTCTTTTAGGTGCGAGTAAATAAAATTTATAGCATTTCCGTAAATTTCTTCAAAGCAAAAAGGACGACTTAAGTTACCAGAACTATATACTAGAGACTGAGTCTAAGAGTTTGATTAGTAAAGAATAGAAAAATCGAAGCATCCGACTATCAACTCGAGAATATTGAAGGCTAAGAAGGTTTTCCAGTGCTTCAATGCTTCAACACTTTGCACTCGTACATTGCCACTTTAATTTATTATTATTATTCTAGAAAAGAAATTCTCTTTTCTCCTTTTAGATGCGAGTAAATAAAATTCTTCAAAGAAAAAATGAGATACCAGCGCAGAGGGTGAAAATCCTGATAACAAAACAGTTATGAACAAGAATACGATGCTTCTCGTTCTCCAAGAACCACTCTGGCTTTTATCTTCGATTCGATCCGAGGGAAAGAGCAATCTCCCTCGATTTAATTAACTTCAGTTCTCCATTGTGACCAGCGTGCACGGTTTTCCGGACGGGAACGCGCGTCGTTCCCAGTTTTCACGCGGGTCCTGGCGAACCGTAGCGGCGCGGTCGTCACGGGTCACGCGTGCACGATCCTGCAGCCGCGTTCGACGCGAACAATGCGCCTCCTAATTACAGGGGTAGGTTCGTTAGAATCGCCGGTTTCCCGGCTGCGTTCGTAGGTGAAACGCGAAACGATGCGTGCGACCCGCGGGTCGAGGCGTAGCGTTTGCTTGGGCTGTAATCAGCAGATCGTAACGCGTTGGATTAACACGTTACGCGATGCGTTGGCTACTGGTGGCTTCTTTGAGAAGCCTTGGGATCTTTCAACGGAAGCTGTGTGTTAGAGCTGATAGTTCTTGGGTTGGAATTTCTAAATTTTGATTGTCGAACTTGGAATTTTCAAGCTTTGGATGTCAAAACTTCAATTCTCAGGCTTAGAATTGCTAAGCTTAGAGATCTCAAGCTTAGAATTCCAGAGATTAGAAATCTCAAGCTTAGAATTCTCAAACTTGGGATTCTCAAGCATAGAATTCTCAAACTTGGGATTCTCAAGCATAGAATTCTCAAACTTAGAAATTTCAAGCTTAGAGTTGTCAAGCTTAGAAATCCCAAGCATAGAATTCTCAAGCTTAGAAATCTCAAGCTTAGAAGTCTCAAGCTTAGAAATCCCAAGCATAGAATTCTCAAGCTTAGAAATCACAAGCTTAGAAATCACAAGCTTAGAAATCTCAAGCTTAGAAGTCTCGAGCATAGAAATCTCAAGCATAGAAATCCCAAGCATAGAAATCCCAAGCATAGAATTCTCAAGCTTAGAAATCTCAAGCTTAGAAATCTCAACCTTAGAAATCTCAAGCTTAGAATTCTCAAGCTTAAAAATCTCAACCTTAGAAATCTCAAGCTTAGAATTCTCAAGCTTATGCGATCCTGAATACTTGAACGAAGCTCTATATTCTTCCTCGCCTAAAGTTCAACACATTGGAAGTCCTGGAAGCCTCAAAAGACACCAAAATAGCAAAACCTTACAGGATTCGCACGATCCTTGAAAATACCAAGCGTTTTAAAAACCTCAAAAGTATGAAGTACGATTGGAGCTCGCTGAAGCCTTGATCGACTTCCTGCCCTTATTACTATCCATCGTTCTAGACGGCTATTGTGCACGACCCACGTTTATTCATTACGTCATCGGAAGTTGCGAACCATCGCCTTGAACTTTCGTCTGAGAGTGCTGCTCTATCGTCGAACAATTGAATGGCGATCGATTTTCAACTGGAGGAAGCGGAAGAACGCGTGCACCACTGCCAAGGCTACGCGCCATAATGGTTCACCTTTACTCTTTCATCTCCACAGAGTGTAAAATCTCCAAAATTCGTATCTCTAACCTTGCAAATTCCTGCACTAATTCTCAAATCCACAAATCACCAAATGTTCGAATTTCCAACGAGACAAAATTACAAATTCCTACGCTAATTCCTAAATCCATAAATCACCAAATGTTCGAATTTCCAACGAGTCGAAAATTTTCGTAATTCCATCGACCAGCTACTTGGCAGCTACTGTACGACCCAACAAAACGAAACTCGCGAAATGGTTACAATTACCCAGCACAACGGTCTCATTCTACTTGCAAAGATGATCCGTTTCGCACGGCATTACGCGTTCAAACGATCGTGGAAAACCGAATCGAGAACAGAGAGGGGCCCTGTTGCCTCTGCAAGTTCGCCACAGTCGGTTGAAGCGATCGCGATCTGAATAAATAAGATCGTTGCGTTTCCTCGTTCCTCGTCCTCCTCTTTTTCTCATTCTTGGTAAGGATAAATAAGATTCATCCGCCTGGAGGGAAGTTGAGCGTGAATCGAAGGATTCCACAGGTGGACTGGGCGTCGTAACGAAATTCGCTGGTTCGATGTTCAGAACGTGGTTCACCGGACGCACTCGTAAATAATGTTGATTTTCCGGCAGAGTAAACAGCGAGATGTAATCACAGCGATAGTTTCACGGCGGCGTGCACTCTGAGGACGATTCCCACGTTCGTAACGCGTTCCGCCTCTGCTCGTGATTTCCGCGAGATTTCGTACGAATCTGGGGAGGATCCTTGGCCTTCTTACTCGGTGTTAATTAATTAGGGGGAGCTCTGTGTGGGGATCGATCGATCTGCGGGTAGATTTGTACCTGGCGATTCTGAATATTGTTAGGATAAGGATTTTTAAGCTGTGGATACTTTGAGTTTGAATTGCTAAAGTTAGGATTTTTAAGCTTAGGGTTTTGGAACTTGGAATTCTCAAGCTTAGAATTTTCAAGCTTAGAAATCTCAAGCTTAGAAATCCCAAGCATAGAAATCCCAAGCATAGAAATCCCAAGCATAGAAATCCAAAGCATAGAAATCCAAAAAGCATAGAAATCCAAAGCATAGAAATCCAAAGCATAGAAATCCAAAGCATAGAAATCCAAAGCATAAAAATCCAAAGCATAAAAATCCAAAGCATAGAAATCCAAAGCATAGAAATCCAAAGCATAGAAAACCAAAGCATAGAAATCCCAAGCATAAGAATCCCAAGCATAGGAATCCCAAGCATAGGAATCCCAAGCATAGGAATCCCAAGCACAGAAATCCCAAGCACAGAAATTCCAAGCATAGAAATTCCAAGCATAGAAATCCCAAGCATAGAAATCCCAAGCATAGAAATCTCAAGCATAGAAATCCCAAGCATAAAAATCCCAAGCATAAAAATCCCAAGCATAGAAATTCCAAGCATAGAAATCCCAAGCATAGAAATCCCAAGCATAGAAATCCCAAGCATAGAAATCCCAAGCATAGAAATCCCCAGCATAGAAATCCCAAGCATAGAAATCCCAAGCATAGAAATCCCAAGCATAGAAATCCCAAGCATAAAAATCCCAAGCATAGAAATCCCAAGCATAGAAATCCCAAGCATAGAAATCCCAAGCTTAGAAATCTCAAGCTTAGAATTCCTAAGCTTCAATTCTCAAACTTAGAATTCTCAATCTTAAAATTCCAACACTTCAACTTCGAAACTCAGAGTCCTCAAGCTTAGAATCCACTAAAATCGCAAATCAGCAGCTGACAAATTTCTTTAATTGGTCGTCAGCAAAGCAAACAATCTAATAGATTTCCAGAGAGCAGAGTAACTCTACGAGCGTGTCGACACACCCCTTCAACCTTCTCTAAAGTAAAGCTCGCGCGAAGAGTAAGGGTGCAGCACGGTTGGCCAAGGGCCCCGTGTAATTATCGTCCCTGGGTGGTTCGCGACGTCGCCCCAGGTGCTTTATGGACGTTCACCCGGTGTTTCCACGCTCATTAAAAGCTACCTTAATTTCGTTACCGGCGGTACGACGACGGTAGGTGAGGCGAAATTATCTTCGGCTAGCCGCCGTGTATCTGGAGGCGATGCGGCTCTAATTAAATCCTCGTGAGCACAGAAGGGACGCGGAGAACCAGATCGAATGGGGACAGATGAGAGAAAAAAAAAGAGCGGAAAAAACGAGGGAGAAATGGCTCGTCGTGTCGTGGTAACGCGTGTCTTCCACAATGAAGACGCGTTTCTATGTTTCGCTTCTGTTCTGAGAAATAATGCCGTGGAGAACGCGAGGAATGTGCTCTGTGACGCTTGGTAATTTCTAAACTTAACATTCTTAAGTTTAGAATTTTTAAGCTTAAAATTGCTAAATTTTAGTTCTCAAGCTTAGAATTTTCGAAGTTGGAAATCTCAAGCTTAGAATTCTCAAGCTTAGAAATCTCAAGCTTAGAGATCTCAAGCTTAGAATTCTCAAGCTTTGAAATCTCAAGCTTTGAAATCTCAAGCTTTGAAATCTTAAGCTTAGAGATCCCAAGCTTAGAGATCCCAAGCTTAGAGATCCCAAGCTTTGAGATCTCAAGCTTAGAGATCCCAAGCTTAGAGATCTCAAGCTTAGAGATCTCAAGCTTAGGGATCTCAAGCTTAGAATTCCTAAGCTTAGAGATCGCAAGCTTAGAAATCTCAAGCTTAGAATTCCCAAACTTAGAATTCTCAAGCTTAGAACTCTCAAGCTTAGAACTCTCAAGCTTAGAATCCTCAAGCTTAGAAATCTCAACCTTACATTTCTTGTAAATGCTTGTTCCGTACATTTAAATCCATACGAGGCAATGCTTCAAATCTCATAAAAAATCGACCAAAAGCACAGAGAAGATCTTGAACGCTCAAAGTTTCCATCGCGAGCTACAGAAGAGGCTCGTTCGCGCTTGCCAAATTAATAATCGAAATATTGGAGGGCATAAGAGCTATGGGGGGCTATGGTCGTTCGAGTGGCGAACTTCAGCAACTAATTAATAGTTCCGGGAACGGGCAAGAGGTGAGGAGAAAGGATCGCAGGATTGCGAGTCCCAGGAAGGAGGGAGGGGCGGTATGCGAGACATGTGGCGCGCATCCGCGTGCTTCTGGCCTGCGAACAGGGTGCGATTTTCTGTCGAATGGAGGAATAGGTGTTAGAAACCAGGGCCGTAATCCTCGACACTCTGTTTCTAATCTGTGTACACCTGATTACCACACGAAATAATATTCTAATGTTTCAAACATCGATCATAGCCTTGCGACTTTTTAAAAATTTATTATAATTATTTCAGAAATAATTAACTCATCCTCTTTCGTTCGCACTTGATAAATGCAACGATTACGAAAAAGTGAAGCTATCACATAAATGGAATAGCTTTCTAAAAATTTTCATTCGAGTGTTTTTATTTTCCTCTTCATCTCGAAGCTATGAGCTGGACTAAGACTTTCGTTAATTATCGAGAGAAATTTCAGATCGCTAGAGAAATCCACTCACTTAGAGTGTATAATCGTTTCTGGTTGGACGTGCGAAGAATTCATCGTTTAGATGCCTGATGGTCCCATACTCGAACCATAGCTGGGCCGTTTGTTTGCACGACTTTTTGCGACGGTAATAGGAAAACCACAGCGCGGAGAACGGGACCAACTTCCTTCGAGAATGTCGCTCGTAAACGTTCGACCTTCCATGCGAAGATCCAAGGCCAATCGAATCATCCTCCATCGATAATCAATAGTATGTCCAACGAAAACCACCAATTTTTAAAGTACAAACCTCAACATTAAATCCATTAATTAATATCCACTCGTCCATTAATATCCTCGTTTCTATCAAATTATTCGAAACTATCGAGTCGAGAGACATAATCGAGACCAAAGGTGGCTAAAGATTAGAAATCGAGTAAAGTACCTGTTGGAATAGAAAGTGCAATAATTTCTAAAATACAAACTTCAACAATAAATCCATTAATTAATATCCACTTCCTTTAATATCTTCGTTTCCATAAAATTATTCGAAACCAGCGAGTCAAGAGACATAATCGAGGCCAAAGGTGGTTAGAGATTAGAAATCGAGTAAAGTACCCGCTGGAATTGAAAGTACAACAATTTCTAAAATAAAAAACTTAACAATAAATCCACTAATTGATATCCACTTTTATTAGTATCTTTGTTTCCATAAAATTATTCGAAACCATCGAGTCGAGAGACATACACAAGATCAAAGGTGGTTAGAGATTAGAAAGTGCAACAATTTCTAAAATACAAAACTCAACAATAAATCCACTGATTAATATCTACTTTTCCACTAGTATCCTCGTTTCCATAAAATTATTCGAAACCAACGAGTCGAGAGACACAATCGAAGCCAAAGGTGACTAAAGATTAGAAATCGAGTAAAGTACCCGGTGGAATCGAAAGTGCAACAATTTCTAAAATACAAAACTCAACAATAAATCCACTAATTAATATCCTCGTTTCCATAAAAATAATTCGAAACTATCGAGTCGGGAGACATAATCGAGGCCAAAGGTGACTAAAGATTAGAAATCGAGTAAAATAACCGCTGGAATCGAAAGTGCAACAATTTCTAAAATACAAAACTCAACAATAAATCCACTAATTAATATCCTCGTCTCCATAAAAATAATTCGAAACTATCGAGTCGAGAGACATAATCGAGGCCAAAGGTGACTAAAGATTAGAAATCGAGTAAAGAACTCGATCGAATCGAAAGTGCAAGCGCGTGGATCGAGAGGGGACCGGAAGTGCGCCGCGGAAGGGCTTTCACGTTCGCCGGACTGTTGAGAGACTTGGAGAGAGAAGACAGAGTGGGGTTTCGTGGCGCAAGGGCAGCGGGAAAAAAGGGGAGAGCCGTAGGTGGTCACAGCGGGAAAGCAGTAAACCAGCGGCTCGCCAGTGGCCGTATTAATCATCCCGCGGGCGGAAAGAAGGAAAAGGGGGAACGAAGGCGCGAGCGATACCAGACGTTTCATTAAAGGCCACCCGTCGAATTCTACCCTCGATAAGCGGTCGCTACCTGGTACCAGTTGTTGCCCATCTTTTTCTGTCTTGTTAAGGACCAGACAATAGTTTGGCGAATCTTGAACTTTCTGATCTCTTTTTGGTTACTTTGAAAGCACATAAGCGATCTGAATATTTTATTTATAATTATATTCTACTCTCGATAAGCGTTTGCTACCAGGTACCAGTTGTTGCCAATCTTTTCTGGCTTGTTAAGGACCAGACAATAGTTTGGCGAATCTTGAACTTTCTGATCTCTTTTTGGTTACTTTGAAAGCATATAAGAGATCTGAATATTTTATTTATAATTATATTCTACTCTCGATAAGCGTTTGCTACCAGGTACCAGTTGTTGCCAATCTTTTCTGTCTTGTTAAGGACCAGACAATAGTTTGGCGAATCTTGAACTTTCTGATCTCTTTTTGGTTACTTTGAAAGCACATAAGCGATCTGAATATTTTATTTATAATTATATTCTACTCTCGATAAGCGTTTGCTACCAGGTACCAGTTGTTACCAATCTTTTCTGGCTTGTTAAGTATGAGACAATTATTTGGTGAATTCTGGACTGTTTAATCTCTTTTTGGTTACTATGGACAAATGGAAGCGATCTCAATATTTTATTTATGATTATATTCTACCCTCGATAAGCGTTCGCTACCAGGTACCAGTTGTCGCCGATCTTTTTCTGTCTTGTTAAGGACCAGACAATAGTTTGGTGAATCTTGAACTCTTTAATCTTTTTTTGGTTACTTTGAAAGCATATAAGAGATCTGAATATTTTATTTATAATTATATTCTACTCTCGATAAGCGTTTGCTATCAGGTACCAGTTGTTACCAATCTTTTCTGGCTTGTTAAGTATGAGACAATTATTTGGTGAATTCTGGACTCTTTAATCTCTTTTTGGTTACTGCGGACAAATGGAAGCGATCTCAATATTTTATCTATAATTATTCAGATAGATCTCGTTTCAGTTGAGACAAAAGTGAATGATAATTATTGCTGTTACACCTTTCGTTAATTAAATATTATTCACTGGTTCAGAAGTCTACTGTGTGTCTCGAAGTCTGTCATAGTCAAAGGATTAAAGTCGTAACGAAGAGGTGAGGCTTTTGGTATTCGATCACGCTCTATACTTGTTGTACTAACATTTAGAACAAGGAATTTTTATTGTAACATAGATATTAATGATTCTAGCGAAAGAGACGAGTAATGCGAGCAAACAAGAGGATGTATTTTCGTGAATTAAAATTTTAGACCATCTTTTAAGTCTTTCTTCTTTCTTGAAAACAGTGGAAGATTTTTATTTGAGAACAAAGGTATGAATTAGTAGCTTGTTTTCGTCGCAGACGCAGCCATTACCGATTCCAGATCGCGATCACGAGGGGCACGATCTCAACCAAGCGAGCAATCAATTTTTATTGCGCTTTGTGCGCCAGATAAACTCGTCCGGATTTACTTCTCTCTGCAGCAAAAAAATAGAAAAAAAACGAGAGTAGGAATTCATTTTCCCATCAGAAAGCGTCCACCAGAGAGAAACGTCGCATAAAACGATATCCAGACTTCGAACGAGGCTGTATTTCGTGGTTCAAACGAGGGAGAGAAACTTTCCAATGGCTAGATAGATCTAAACTGAGGTACCTTTTGAATCGAGCTGTATAAATCGCTGGAAAGTACAAAAAGCCAGCGTTCCTCGGTCCAGAGTCTAATATATTCTCGTCTCAAAGATCAGATACCGTTCTCCGTCTTATTCTCTCTCTTTGCTCGCGTTTTATTTCCGTGTCGCGTCGATCTTATCACGACCAGCTGATATTAACCCCACGCGTTGCTAATAGGACTGAAACGCGCTAAATACCGTACCAGAAATTCAACTATATTTACCTTCGATACGTGCTGTGTATAATTTACTGGCGAGCAAGTATCGAGAAACCAGCTCGTAAATATGGTACAGTAAAAACAGTCATTTTCATAATTATTATTGAAAAGCGCGATATTTCATGAATTTGAAAAAAGAGAAGTAGCACGTGCGATAAATTCAAATTTCTAAAAGCCCTCGGGAGTTGTACGATTTCTAGTAAAAACGTTAATTTTCATAATTATTATTGAAACACGCGATATTTCAAGAATTTGAGAAGAAAAAGGAGTAGCGCGTGCAATAAATTCAAATTTCTAAAAGTCCTGGGGGTTCAAACGATTTCCAGTAAAAAGGTTCATTTTCGTAATTATTATCGAAACGCGCGATATTTCAAGAATTTGAAAAAAAGGAAGTAGCACGTGCGATAAATTTAAATTTCTAAAAGCCCTGCGGGGTCGAACGATTTCCAGTGAAAAACTTCATTTTCGTAATTATTATTGAAACGCGCGATATTTCAAGAACTTGAGAGAGAAAAGAAGAAAAGTAACGCATGCGATATTTCAAGAATTTAAGGGAGAGAAAAAAAAGAAGTAGCGCGTGCGATAAATTCAGATTTCTAAAAGCCCTCGAGGATCGAACGATTTCCACTAAAAGCCTTCATTTTCATAATTATTATTGAAACTCGCGATATTTCAAGAATTTGAAAAAAAGAGAAGAAGTAACGCTGGCGATAAATTCAAATTTCTAAAAGCCCTGCGGTATCAAACGATTTCCACTAAAAACCTTCATTTTCATAATTATTATTGAAACGCGCGATATTTCAAGAATTCGAAAAGAAAAAAGGGGAAGTAGCGCGTGCCATAAATTCAAATTTCTAAAAGCCCTGCGGTGTCGAGCGATCTCCTATTTGCAACAGGGTCTCGCTATTTTTCACGCCAGCGGTTTCTCTGTCGCGCCGTAAAAGGATTAATTAATACGCGGCCGATTACCGATTCGACGTGCTATTAGCAGTAAATCCAACGCGTCGCCGTCCGTGGTTGATGTATGGGCCCAGCTCGCGTTTAAATGCCCGAATGGGAGAAGAAACGGGTGTGGGCCCAACCGTTCGACGTCCAACCGAGTTACGACAGAGAACTGGCCCGCGTCAACGTCTACCTGTTAATTAGCCGAGGTGAAGCGATCTCTCGGTACCGATTCTCGATCTCGTCGAGCAGGATCTGAAGGATTTAGTCCTCTGGTTTTAACGAGCTGGCGGTGGTCAGGTGGTTTCGAAAGTGGGCTAACGGTGATCAGATTTTGGTAGACGATTCGTTGCTCGCCAACAGGGTCTTTTTCAACGGTTCCAAACGGTTTCCTTTCGATCGCGATCGATTTTCAAACGATTCATAGAGAATTACAGAAATATAGAAATACCTCGACGAAGTTTTAAATAAAAAATACAGAAGGTTGAGCTACATATCCTTAACGATGATCAGATTTTAGTAGACGATTCGTTGCTCGCCAACAGGGTCTTTTTCAACGGTTCCAAACGGTTTTATTTCGATCGCGATCGATTTTCAAACGATTCATAGAGAATTATACAAACATAGAAATACCTCGACGAAGTTTCAGATAAAAAATATACATAATTGAGCTACATTTCCCTAATGGTGATCAGATTTTAGTAGACGATTCGTTGCTCGCCAACAGGGTCCACTTTCTCAACGGTTTCCTTTCGATCGCGATCGATTTTGAAACGATCCATACACAAACACAAACCTCAGAACCACTGTGGATTACGGAAACATAGAAATACCTCGACGAAGTCTCAAATAAAAAATACACCACGTTCAGCTCCATATCTCACTAATTAAATCGTTTAACGTATCAGGTAGAATTCAATCGACACTAGATTCGCATAGAGCAACTGATATATATGAGCTTGCTCGAGATTTGTGCACCGTGCATTGCAGAGTAGCTCGAGCTAAAATAAGAGGACCAAAAACCTAGGGAATGTATAACGTCCATCTCGATGAAGCTAATCGGTCATCGTCGATCGGTTGGTATACATTCTTTCGCCGCTGGTATAATTACAGTTCTGCGGCGGGGTATCGCGTACCACGCCCCTGGTGAAAGGGTGATCTCTTCGACGGCATAGAAAAGGAGGATGAAGAGGAGGAGGAGGAGGAGGAGGAAGAAGAAGAGAGGAATGGCAAGAGGCAGAGAGTACACGGCAGCCGGTGATTTCAGTTGGCCGGTAGGCCGATTCAGCCGCGGGATAACCTGCCGATGAACCGTAAACCAGGAACTTATTACCAAGCCGTGTAGCTCGCGCTACAGCTCGTGGATGCTTTATTATTACGAGTAGGAACTGGTGGCCAGCCACACGGGACGAAACGTTGCACGTGTTTCTAGGGCCGTGGACAACGAGGTTACTGCTGGGAGTAGCTTCTTTCGAGGGTGTGCGCGTGTGTTCTTCGCTGTTTAGGGTTTCTAATTGCGAGCTAATGCGGGAGGGTGAGGTGAGATGTGTCTCGCGGGGTGGAATTTGTGAGGTTTGGAGTTGGTGGGAGTGGGATTGTTAAGGTTCGAATTCTTGGGGCTTGAATTTTCGAAGTTGTGACTGTCGAGCTTAGAATTCCTAAGCTTCGATTCTCAAGCTTAGAGATCTCAAGCTTAGAAATCTCAAGCTTAGAATTTTAAAGCTTAGAATTCTCAAGCTTAGAATTTTAAAGCTTAGAATTTTCAAACTTAGAACTTCCAAGCTTAGAACTCCCAAGCTTAGAACTCTCAAGCTTAGAATTCTAAAGCTTAGAAATCCCAAGCTTAGAATTCTCAAACTTAGGAATCCGAAGCTTAGAATTCTAAAGCTTAGAAATCTCAAGCTTAGAATTCTCAAGCTTAGAATTCTCAAGCTTAGAAATCTCAAGCTTAGAATTCTCAAGCTTAGAATTCTCAAGCTTAGAATCCAAAAATTTCAAATTCCCAACCTATTTGCTTCGAATACTCATGCTTAATCTTTTCAAGCTGTGCGTAATCTCCATATAGAATAGAACTGCAACAGCTCGCAAAACCACCAAACGGATACACACAGAAACTGCGAAACTTGAAATTACTTAGAGACCGTGCAAGAACATTCTGGCGGGGCAAGCCAACGAAAATTAGTCCCTGCAGCAACAATGGGACGTATAGAATCGTGGAAAGAAATATAGGAAGGTAATTATTAGTCAGAGTTGCAGCCGGGTCGTTACCCGAGTGCAATAAACCCGGTCGCAGCTAATGCACTAGTATAATTCCCTCGCTCGCATTGGTACGTCGGGACACGGGTAATCCAACGGCAAAACCAACGATTCCAGCGATATGGATAATAACAGCGAACAAGAAGCGTATCGCAAGAAAACGTACACTCGGTTCGTAACCGACGTTATAAATATCGGTATACCCAGCTGCATATTCTACGATACTTTCAATTCTACGTTACGCAGGCATTCAATGTTTCTCTCTGGAACGAAAAATCTTGCGGTCTTTACTTATACGCCGTGAACGTTTCTTGCGAACTACGTTGAAGATATCTTTCCCTTGCTCTGTTTTAAACTGGAGGATTTTAAGCTTCAGAATTCCAAGCTTGAGAGTTCTAAGCTTGGGAGTTCTAAGCTTGGAAGTTCTAAGTTTGAAAATTCTAAGCTTTAAAATTCTAAGCTTGAGATCTCTAAGCTTGAGAATTCTAAGCTTCAGAACCCTAGGCTTGAGAATTCCAAGCTTGAGAATTCTAAGTTTGGGGATTCCAAACTTAAGAATTCCAACTTTGAAAATTCTAAAATCGACAATTGCAACTTAAAAAAATCCCAAACTCAAAACTCCCGAAAAGACTCTAAACTATAACAATAGAAGCTAAAAAATCTCCAACCCAGGAAATACATTCTTCACCTACCATATCGATGAACAGATCGCCAAGCTTTCGTTTAAACTTCGCGCGGGAATGTAAAAAAATCCCGCAGTTCACCCGATTGCGAACATCCATTCATCACGTAGCTGATTATCCCTCGAAAGATCTAAGCAGAGGGACGCAAAATCCGCGCGTGCATCTACCTTTGAACCACCGTTACCAACCAGTTCGCCAGTTTTCCGGATCGAAACGACGCGCGACACACAAAAGGCGCCGTGTCTCGTAATCACCGACCGATCTGGCGACGGGTAATTGAACGTCGAGAATTTTCTGGCCTAACAACGTAATAGTCGAGAGGTAATTCCGTGACGGGAACGCGCCTACCCGGGGCTAATTTAAATCCTCTCGCGCAATAACAAAAGTCGCGGTAATTACTCGCCGCGTGGTTCCCTCGTCCACTGCATGGACTGATCGCTTTCGCGGTTCCAACGGGACTAATTGACCCGATTCCTACATCCACCACACACGAAGCATCGACTAGCTTTCGATCACAGTTCTCGATCCCAAATCTACCAATTTCTACAAAAGTGAAGTCAACTCAACAATGAGGAACCAATACATTAAAAGAATAAACCGTTTACAAAATCCAAATACACAATAACTCCTCGTTTAACCACCTAAACATCTCATTCCACCCTGAAATGATCTCTGTACCAAAGAAGAACAAATATAAAGAAGCAGAGAGGAGAAGAAATGTAAAAGGAAGCCATCGACGAGTGCCCATCATCGATCTTCGTAAGGCTCTTGCTAGATGTAATACGGTGCGATGAAAGCCGCGGAGGCTACGCTTCCTGTGAACGGAAAAAGAAGCAGAAGAAGAAGAAGAAGAAACAACTATTGCGAGAACAGCATCAGGACCACACCCTCGCGACGAGCGCTCATTCACTCTTGGATCGGTGCACGTGCAGAGCCTGTAGGCCCGCGAATAGTCGAGGCGAGGCCAAGGTGGAGGAACCTCGACGGAAGAGACTGTGCAGGAATGGAAGAAGAGAGTGGTTAGGCAAGATGGAAGCTAGAGGATAGGAGGAGGGAGGTTGGCTCGGGTATTTCTCGGGCAAATATAATATACGAGTACGCGAAGCCCCCGGGGAGTAACGTCCACCGTACCGGGACCATAATCTTCGAGGATGGTACCACACCCATGGGGGGTCGGCCTGGACGCCGCACGAACCGCGTATTCGTGCTGAAACGAGCGTAACCTTTCGTTTTTGTGTTTGACGGTATCCAGGTTGCATTTTACTTGTAGAGAATTTATTCTGTTTAGTTGTGAGGTGTGGATTCTTAAGGTTTGAATTTTTAAGGTTGGGGTTGTCGAGGTTGGGATTTTTAAGCTTTGAGTTTTCAAGCTTAGAATTCCCAAGCTTAGAAATCTCAAGGTTAGAATTTTCAAGCTTTCAATTTCCAAGCTTAGAATTCTCAAGCTTAGAATTTTAAAGCTTAGAATTTTAAAGCTTTGAATTCCCAAGCTTAGAATTCTCAAACTAAGAAATCTCAAGCTTAGAAATCCAAAGCTTAGAATTCTCGAGCTTAGAAATCCCAAGCATAGAATTCTCAAGCTTAGAAATCCCAAGCATAGAATTCTCAAGCTTCGAAATTCCAAGCATAGAATTCTCAAGCTTAGAAATCTCAAGCTTAGAAATTTCAAGCTTAGAGATCTCAAGCTTAGAAGTCTCTAGCTTAGAAATCCCAAGCATAGAATTCTCAAGCTTAGAAATCTCAAGTTTCGAAATCTCAAGCTTAGAATTCTCAAACTAAGAAACCCCAAGCTTAGAATTTCCAAGCTCAGAATTTTCAAGCTTAGATTTAAATCTCAGACCCACCTAAGCCCGATCACGACAAGCTCGCACGGAACTACGGAAACGGTGCACCAGCTATGACGAATACCGCAATACATATTCACGATTTCCACGGGAATGCAAGCGAACACCACGAAAATGGGAACACTTAACACACCGTTGGAAATGAGATTCATCTCGCCTATTATTACGCGGTCTGGGTTATCCTAGGCGCGTATCATACACTAGAAGTAATCGTTTCGAATTAACTGAAAGTGGAATTAAACCCAGTTCACCTTCACGAATTTCAACGAAAACCAACTAAATATAACAAATGATGTTAATATTCATTATATTCAGGTAATACAATTTTCTAACGCCCACACTCAAAATTAATTCAACGTATACCACTCTAATTTCTTTAATCTTCAAACTATCCACAAAAATCTACTTCAATCCTCGAGAATCATCTGTTCTTATTGATGTATCGATATTTTACGTGCATTTCTCGCAAAAAATCGCGATCGAAGGCCTCGAGTAGTCTGAAGAAAGCGAGATCGGTACGATTCGCGCTATTTTACTCCACTTTTATCGGTCGCACATTAGCAGGGTCCCTGGTACGATCGTTTCGACTGAATGGACATTGTTCGCCGGACACGAGCAGCATAAAGGAGGCCTCCTCCTCGCCCTCTCCGTTCCATTTTCTTTTTAATCTTAACTCCTCGCCTCGTGGTGCGCTCTTCATTCAGGCCTCGAACGATCCGGTTCGACCAGTATCGTTGCGCGCGCCAGCCACCAGAGAAGCAACCCCTTCGCGTTTCATCCATCGATAAACTCGCTTAGTAACCCACTTACGTGCGTTTTTTTGGTGCTTACAGGGTCATCTTGATACGAATATCTCTCTCTCTTGCTCCATATTCAACGTATTAACCTTTTTCAACTTTTTGCAAAATGTAATACTGAAGATAATACCCAGGAAAGTTTAGGGGATGAAAATGTCTTCTTGACGAGAAAATGTAATCGATGGATGACGCTTATTTGGGTACTCGTTGATGGCTTTTTTTGTTGCTTACAGGGTCATCTTGATACGAATATTTCTCTCTTGCTCCATATTCAACGTATACATTTTATTTACGTTTTTTGTAGGGTATGGAATTGAAGATAATAGCGAGGGAAGTTTAAGGGATGAAAATGTCTTCTTGAAGAGAAAACGTACTCCATCGATGACGCTTATTTGAGTACTCATTGATGGCTTCTTTTTACATTTCTTCTCCTCTGGTTCTCTCTAGTTTGTTCTTTTTCGATATAGAGACCGTTGGGCGGTGGAATGAGATATTCAGGTGTTGCAATTATTGTTAAACGTGATATTGAATAATATATATTAATTTGTAGTAACTTCGTTCAAGTGACTTTAACAAACACATCTCTTTCTTTTCTTTGAGTCTACGATGCAACCCTTAAATCCTGATTTAAATATACCCCACTTGAGACAATATTCTGTACAAAATACGTAACTGATCGACATCAAACATTGTACCATGCAATTAATACGTGGCATAATGTTTCTTTTTGTCATTTAGACAATATGTTTGTCTAAAGTCCATACGTAATCCCAAAGGCGTTTAAGGTAGTTATTTCACCTATACGAACGATTACAGGTAAGTATTATGCAACATAAATTGCGTCTGTCTTAGACTGGTAATTTTCATGGAGAACGATTCGACGGGGAATCTAATTGGCGACGTGAATTAACGAGGATCGTTTATCTCGAACACCTGGTCGTGGATAATGAACGTCGAAAGTTAGTCGAGTTGGGTGGGGGGATTGGAAAAATGGAAAGAGAGCAGCGATTAGGGCTTAACGAGCCGGGGGACACGAGTAGAAATCAGAGAAAGAGAGATATTTCCGTGGCTAGAGGTCCGTTTGATGAATGGTTCTTCGATCGGTTCATATAAGAAACGTTTAATCTCTCCACTGCTGCAATCGAGCGAGTCCTCTGGCTTTCGTATGATTTATCGTTTCATCTCGCGGCTACTGGTCTCGATCTCTTTCACTTCTCGCGACACGTCGAATATCGAGCAGATGCGACAAAGCCCCCTCTTCCTTTATCGAGGTTAATTCGAGAGAGAATCTCAATTCGAGTTTCCGATACCTTATCTCAATTGGAATTAACGATATCTGTGTTCGTTCCAAGGATTTCTCTAAAGGAATCAAATCTATTTTTTGTAGAAAAGAAAGAACGAAGAATGGAACTGCAGAAGAGTCCATAATCGAAGGACATCAGTCCTCAAGAAATCGACTTTTCGCATTGAATTCCAAAACCAAACGCAATGGTTAAGAATAAAATAAAATGCAGGCATCTCAAAACAGAAACCCCAAAGAATCGAAATAAAATAATTCCTCTTAAAATAGAAGAACTCTGAAAAAAAAATGGTACACAAATGAAAGACAACGTCTCAAAGATCCATCGTGCAAAAGATCAACTTTTCGCATTAGCTTCAAAATACCTAAGAATAAAATAAACCACCAATATCTCAACAGAAACCCTCAAAAAATCTAAATAAAATAATTCCTCTGCAGAAAAAAGAGCAACTCAAAGAAAGAATCGCGCACGAACGAGGGACAACATCGCAGAGGTCCATCGCTTCACCGACAGCCCGATCAAAGCCGCTATTAATTTGTCGAAGCGGATGATAAATGCGGTTGGGGATTATTTTCTCTTCTCTTCTGTTTTTTCTTTTTTTTTTTTTTTTTTTTGCTTTCCAGAGCGCGACGGCTGACAACGTCGATCCTTTTATTCCGCCAACCCACCCCCGTCGCGCCTCCTCTTTTTTTCGGCAGGAGAAAAAGGATTAATGGGCTTATAGCATGACACTGTCGCGCGATAACATCTTCAGGAGGGTCCCGTTTTACCTGTCGGGGCTGCCGGGGGCTGCCAGAAGATCATATCTCGCGGGATCCAAATCGCCATCGTGTATCTCGCGAAGCCCGCTGGTAGGACAGGCCTTTTATCGATTTTTGATCGCGATCCTACACCCCTCTCCTCGACTCTTCTCTCTCTAAAGTTTAAGCTTCGTCGACCAGCGCACCATCTTCTGCCACGAGCGGCTTTGGATGATCGTTCGACATAGAATTTACTGGATCGAATCGATAATACAAGGGTCGTAGCCTATAACAAACTAATTTGGTCCTGAATCGTCGCTTCAATGTGGAATTTGTTGCTTTTATGAACGTACTTCGATTGCTTGCTGATATTTTGCGAATGATTTTATTAGAAATTACTAAAATTTAAAAGAAAATTTACTTAATAAATCTTTAGTGTATCGTGTGACGAATAAAAATGGAGAAAAATATGGAAGTAGAGGAGAAAACAGAGTTTTCAGAAATAAGAGAAATGGAAGAAAAATGCAAGATGGCGCTTGGATATAAACTAATTGCGTGCGCGTTGTCGAAGGCCTTGGCCTGCTTTTATTACAGAAATGATTGCTCAATTCCCGAGAGGCGGCAACACAGAAATTTGTTAGATTGGAATAAATTTGAATAACTCAGCGGCTATAAATTAATTCATGAACGGGGGATTTCTAAGAGCGAACCTTGGCGAGGTATTGAAAGAAAAAGATTGCCGTTAGCTGAGGACCCGGTTTTTCATCTCAGCCCACCCCTGCGAGGGGTGGCAGCGGCCGTGGATTCAGCTTAAACCTTGCAAAGTGGAAAATATTACGGGCTGGTTACCCTCGTGGACGCATAAATTCGACGAGTCTAATTTCTTTGCTTCCTTCCGCCTTCGAGCGAACAGACGTGCCATAAAATCTCTCTTCAACCTGTTAAAAATTCTATATACTTGTCATTTCCCCACAACTTCGATTATTGTCAATCAAATTTATTCACCTGCTTCGAATTGATAGCTATTGCCCACTAAATTCTTCTAGGCTAATAATAAATTGTGAGATAATAGATGACGGCTAATATATTAGTAAACGATGGAATAATAAATGAGAAAAGTAATAAATTTCGTGGTCGTCATTTAATCAGTGGAACCCAAAATTTTCCAATTTTCTCGACTCCTTTCTCACACTTTGTACCCTCTGGCAGGGTATCCTGTGCGGCCATCAAAGGACCTCCCGCGCCAGAGAAAGAAAGTAAATTTCACGCCTTCGTCCAGGGATAAAAGAAACGGGACGACGCTCATTACCGTCCCCGTCGCTCGAAGGGGAGGTCCAAGCGCAATCATATTGTCGCGGGGCAAATGAAAGGAGCAGTAAAATTATAGCAGAAGTGGCGTTGAAAAACACGGAAACGCCCACGTCGTTGGTGTCCAAGTGGAAACATCGAAATGACCGCCCTGCGAGGGTCTCATTGCCCAAGGGTTGCCGCCACGACCTTCTTCTCATGGAACGAGGCTAATATTGTGATTAAAATACAAAAGGGTTGCTATTACGACCTTCTTCTCATGAAACCAGGCTAATATTGTGATTAAAATACAAAATCTCAGGATTCTTCGTGATATCTACTTAACATAAAATCTGACAATACTACTGTGGCATTTAATTAATTTTTTCATAGTTAAAATGAACGTTTCTAGAACTTGACACAGGGATGCAAACCAAGTAGAGCACCAAGAATGCACAGAATGATAAAACACAAAATTTCACGATTCTTCGCAATATCTACTTAACATAGAATCTGACAATACTCCTGCAGCATCCAATTTAATTTTTTCATAGTTAAAATGAACGTTTCTATGACTTGACACAGGGATGCAGACACCAAGTAGAGCACCAAGAATGCACAGAATGATAAAACACAAAATTTCACGATTCTTCGCAATATCTACTTAACATAGAATCTGACAATACTCCTGCAGCATCCAATTTAATTTTTTCATAGTTAAAATGAACGTTTCTATGACCTGACACAGCGGTGCAAACCAAGTAGAGCATCAATAATGCACAGAATGATTAAAAATCAACGCGACTTCCATATTAGGCCAGCTGACGGTACCAACAGCGAGGCCTCGATCGATTAATCAACGAGGACCACCAGCGATCGAACGGACAACCGAAAGGCAAGATAATCTCGCTCAAGCGAATGGACGCTTGACCCAAATTCGAACGGTGCAAGAATCAATAATATCGAGACGAATATTAAACGACGAGGGACCACAGTGGTCGCGTTTCGCGAAATCGCAAAAAAATCGCACGACTGGTTTCTGTTTACGAATGGATCGAAGACACTTACCGGTCGCTTCGAGGGTTCTGGGCCCTGTCTGATGATCTCCAGAGGCGCCGGTATCGAGGGCCTGCCCAGGTACCAATCCTCCCGCGGATTGTAGTTGTCCAGCAGTTTCAACAGTCGCGGCACGTTCACGTAATTATCGTCGTCGAAGTGGCAGAACCATCTGAAACAAGCGAGCGTCCTTTTAAAGTTCCTGTTCGAGAATCCATGTGTCCTTCGATACGTCGATTTGCGTAAAGCGGTGCGATTACTCGATATCGATGTAAAATTGCTGCGTTGCGGATACTGTGTTATGCGAGATCAAGAATATGTATGTAAGAAGAGAAGTTGTGTTCGATAAAATATTTCTTTTAATAAAAGACAAATTTTTAATTCCATATAACTTAAGTTTTGTTAAGTCTGTGAGATGGTAAGCTTCAAACACTGAAGAAATAGATTGCAATTTATTTGTACATATTTATGTAAAGCCATTGTACTTCGTTATTTCTTCTTGGTATTATTTCATGGTAATTTATTTCTAAAATCTGTTAAAAAAAAATCGTGCTATCCAGTGCTGTAGAATTACAATATTGCGCAAAAGTTTTCGCTATTTTCTAATCCCCTCGATCTCGAGCCTCGATTTATCAACGCGTTCCAATAATCGAGCGGAAGAAACGGCGCGATATTAAGCGGAATCTTTTTATTTCTAAAAGTATCCCTCACGACGGGCGATAAATCTCTACGGGGTGAAAAAAAAAGGCGATTCGTTCCGCGGTAAATATGATATACATAATAAAAGGCAGTCACGCGGCGAACTGGGTTAGATTGCGCAACGCTCGCAACCACCGAACGATTGCTCTCGCGAAATTACAGATAGCCGAAGGAGATAGCCGGTCCGTGGCTCGTATTAATTTCCATCGGTCTATCCGTTTCTAATATCGCGTGGACGATTGCTTTTGCACGAGTGAGGAGGGCAGGACCTCAGCCTGGCTGCCGCCGGATCACGATTTAATCCCGGCAAGTCGTGCGCGCCACGCCCGTTTCCAATCCGCGGCACACGTCAGCCCTGACCTTTCCGATGGCTAACCAGGATCGACCGATAAACCCGATCCGATCGATCCGTAGCTCGTGCCCCGGTGAAACGCGCGAATTTACGACGCTGGAAACCGTACGATCGTGACTCGAGAGAGAGTGCTGCTCTAATCTAACTGCGAACGTGAAACAGATTCTACAGAACGATTTGGACAATGTAGAAACAAGAACATAGTCGCTTCAGTAAACTGAAGTACTTTTAATAAACAGAACATTTCTGTAATGTTCTCTAAAATAGAAGCTCGTACGATCGTGACTCGAGAGAGAGAGAGAGAGAGAGTGCTGCTCTAATCGAGCTGCGAACGTGAAACAGATTCTACAGAACGATTTGGACAATGTAGAAACGAAAACACAGTCGCTTCAGTGAACTGAAGTACTTTCAGTAAACAGAACATTTCTGTAATGTTCTCTAAAATAGAAACTCGTACGATCGTGACTCGAGAGAGAGAGTGCTGCTCTAATCGAGCTGCGAACGTGAAACAGATTATGCAGAACGATTTGGACAATGTAGAAACAAGAACACAGTCACTTGAGTGAACTGAAAATTTCTGTAATATTCTCTGCAATGGAAGCTGTGAAGCTCGTCGCATCTACAACACTGAAAACCGTACGATCGTGACTCGAGAGAGAGTGCTGCTCTAATCTAGCCTCGAACGTGGAACAGATTAAACAGAACGACTTGAACAATATAGAAACGAAAACACAGTCACTTCAGTGAACTGAAATAGTTTCAGTAAGCAGAAAATTTCTGCGATGTTCTCTAAAGTAGAAGCTTAGAGAACGATCGCCTCTGTGAAGCTCGTCGCATCGTCACAGTCGACGAAAGTCGAGTTAAAAGCGAGCATCGCACCGATGGGAATCCAGCGGAGAACAATTCCCACAAAAGTGGCGCGAGGCGCAGTCGCCACCCTGGTTCGCTCGCCTCCACCCCTATTTACTCGCGAGGAGGCGAGC
This sequence comes from Xylocopa sonorina, assembly GCF_050948175.1. NCBI lineage: Eukaryota > Metazoa > Arthropoda > Insecta > Hymenoptera > Apidae > Xylocopa > Xylocopa sonorina. Next base: position 9,654,108 of record NC_135201.1, on the reverse strand, counting down.
ACGTGTCGCGACGCACGTGTGACGCGACCGATCTCCGGCTTTAAAGGGCCACTGACACGCGTTGTTAACCGGGTGGGGTTCCCACGATACCCGAGTCCACCTCCTGGAGGCAGTCGTCCGCGTCCAGGGGGAAGTTCACGCGAAACGATACACGCACATGGTTTCCAGGGGGGTTGCTCGTCGAGTGGAACGGTCTTCACGCACCGTGCTCGCTGGTCAGACTTCCTTCGATTGGCTGGACGAATTGTTTATGCGATCGACGATAGCTAGAGCAGTTGCAATGGTTTACGGTTACATTTAAATCAGAATTGGTTTTAAATTCAAATTTGTATCGCCAGGTAATACGAACGAGAATTTCATGAGGCATCCATTGGGACGCTTTGGCGAAACGTTCGAGTTGTAAGGAAAGGAATATCGCGTACGGATGACTCGTAGCGAGCTGCAGGAAAAAAGGAATGGAAGAACGTCGAGTGGCGGCGAAGAAATCGCGTATAATCGAGGAACGAGTTTCTACGGGAAGTGTACACGGATTTCTTGTCACCTGCGCGAGGTCCACCTCGGGGATAATTGAACCGGGAATGAAAACAGCGCTCGATGGCAGGTGTCGCGCGGTTTCTTTTCGCACCTTCCGAGATCTCGAGCCGTTCGAGCGGCGCGCGTTGGGGTTTACGAAAAACCGGCACTTTCGTGTATTAACCGGCTAATTACCGTCGTAAATGTCGTGAAAGTCCAGTCGATCCGTCTGTGTAATAAAAAAAAGAAATACAAAAAAAAGGAGACACACCGCCTGGCTATATTCGGTGTTAATCGATCGATTATCGTGGAGCTCGGTCTCGCATACCTCTCGAAATCGTTCGAACAGAGTGCAACGCCACGTAATCACGATTTCACGAAGCATTTGATTTACGAGATTTCCTTGAAACGCACTGCAGCATATATCGATCATTCTCTAATTCCTTAGCCTCGAGAATACTACAAATTCTTGGCTAAAAAACCGCAAGATCCACTCGCATCGAATCTCAGCCAGCAATCAAATTTAAAACATCCAAGACGAGGTTCCCAAGAACTGGAAAAAACTCGCAGGACGCAGTTGTAATATATTACAATGTCGATTTTTTATTAACAGTACGCATATATCGATTATTCTCTAATTCCTTAGCCTCGAGAATACTACAAATTCTTGGCTAAAAAACCGCAAGATCCACTCGCATCGAATCTCAGCCAGCAATCAAATTTAAAACATCCAAGACGAGGTTCCCAAGGACTGAAAAAAGCTCATAGGACGCAGTTGTAATATATTACAATGTCGATATTTATTAACAGTACGCATATATCGACCATTTTCTAATTCCTTAGCCTCGAGAATACTACAAATTGTTGACTAAAAAACCGCAAGATCGACTCGCATCTCAGCCAGCAATGAAATAAAAAATCTCTCGACATCGAATCTCAGCCAGCAATGAAATTTAAAACACCCAAGACGAGGTTCCCAAGAACTGGAAAAAGCTCGCAGGACGAGGCGAACGCACCTGCCCAACCGAGGCAGTCGTACGGTTGCCCGCAACCATTTCAGCCGCCGCTGGTATCCGTTTATTCACGCACGATCGACTTCCGCGGCTTCGCGAGGGAAACGCAAAGCCATCGACGGTGTCTCGAGTCTTCCTGCACCGCGTCGAGGACGTACGCCCATCCTCGTACGTGCACGTCCGCGTGCACAGCCACGACGAGAGGGACGAGGCTCGCGTGGCCGTTTTACACGGCAATTAACTGGGACCAGGCACACCCACGACTCATTAAGCCTCCGCAACCGGCCTCGATGCCAATTTAACGGCTCGTTGCCAACGCCACGCACGCTCTGCTTGTGTACACGCGCTAGGCGAGCTAGAGTCCGCCTCTGAGTGGGCAGACTGGGTTTCAAGGGCTCGATTCTAGACTGCCAGTCGACCCTTCCGGAAACCAGTCTTTCTCTGTGTACATAGAACTACTTTCGACTATTTTCGTGTCGTCCTTCACTTGGTTTTTTGTACTTTTATAGAAGGATATAGGTTTGAGAAGTTTAGTAATCGATCAAAGTTTATAAAAGATAAATAATGTGTGCTAGGAAAATTCTCTTGGTTTTTTATGTTTTTAAAGAAAGATGTAGCTTTGAGAAGTTTAGTAGTGAATCAAAGTTTATAGAAGATAAGTAATGTGTGCTTGGAAAATTGCGACACTTGAAGGAATTCTCTCGAAGAAACAGAACGTCAGGCGTAGATAATACGCGACTGATTCCATCGATCGAAGATCATAGAAAGCGCCATTAATATCCATCGATCTCGAGCGAATGAAACAGCGGCGATCGAAACGTGGCTCGCGGCTTAGATCCATATTTAGAGATCGATTCATCATCGACGCGGATCGCTCTCGAAGTTAATGATCGTCGATCGTTGCAACGGAGTCGTGGAGCGCGCGGAGGGTGGTTCAACCCCCTCGCGCCAGACGCGTATCTAATTAAGCCTGGCGTCGCCGATTCTTGAGCTCGTGGAAGCGATCGAGAGCGACCGCGAGTGTCGAAACTCGCAGCACGAGTCCCGATACCAGCCGGTTTTAATTAGAAATCCTACCTCGACCGAGCTGTTGCACAGTTTCTTTCCGTCTGCCTTTCTTTTTGCCAGACACGCGCGCGCCGATCGATCTGCCTTTCCCTATCAATCTTCCGCTCGTTTGTTCGTTTGTACAACCAGAGAGAGGGTGAGAGAGTCGTAATTAATCACGCGAATGATTTGTCGAACGTTGCCTCGTGGCGGAAGTCGCGGATGAAATTTTTCGAGATCCTCGTTAATTGAATTCGAAATCTATATTCTTGGACTTTCGTTGTAAAAATAAAGTTTGGCATTTTAGAAATAATTCGATATTAGTGGAAAATAAGAATAAAATAACGCTCAACGTTTACCACCCCTTTTACTGTGCAATAATGAAATTTCGAAGAACGTGACATAACTGAACGATGAGACGATAACAGTAATGAATAAAAATCGGCCCAGAAGCGACAGCGAGGCTGAAACAATATTACAAAAATTCGAGGGATACCCTCGAGGGCATAAAGAATCTCATTACTCAGGACGAGCCTGCACGCCAAATCGAAACTCCCTCCGTGGCGGCATAAATTGCAGCGATCGAAAATTGGAATCGCGATCGCGCCGTCGAACTTGCGCTTTCTACACGGTGGTGGTGAAAACACGAGCGCAACGACGCCGGCAAAAAAGTCAAAACGAAACCAACGAAGGAGGAGCGAAAAAGAAGGAGGAGGAGGAGGAGGTGGAGGAAGAAGAAGAAGGGCGAGGAGATCGACGACCCGCAATTTTCTGTACGTGCAATTTCACCTGTTGCACGTACCCGCGTCGAATTCGATCGATTTGTTAAGGTAACGAGCCGCCTCGAATAAACTCGCTCCATTATCGCCGGCTACCAGTTCAGACGCTCGTCGCGGATCTTATCGACGGCTTCGAGGGACCTCGTGGATAATGGTTAATCAAAATTAACCGTAATAACGTTAACAGAGTTTAAATGTTCAATTTCAATTGAAATGGGAACCTGTGGTTATCCCTCGGGTCTCGCGTAACGTTCCTCCCGACCGACGCGATTTAATACTCGCGTGCGATCGGTCCCACGAGCGAGAAACCCCCTTTTGGGATCGAATAAACGTCCACTGGCTCCATCGTAAATCACACCAGAGTCTCTCTCTCTCTCTCTCAGAGATTTCTCAATTAATACACGCAATCTCACTTTGGAATTTATATGCAACAGTATAAACATTTTAGTTCCGATTTCGCAGTATTTCATTTAACTTTAATCGAGAGATTCGATCTCAGCGCGAATTGAAAGACTCGCGCCTTTCAATTACGAGTACCGTAATAATTATAGCGATCCTGGACAAAGTACTGAGAAAGGTCTCTCTCTCTCTCTCTCTTTTTCAGGTTCGATTCTCGAGGTCTCCAAGAACCTTCGCGAGGACAATTAAGTGGTATCACCAACTTGATGGAAAGCAGAAAAAGGGGGACAACATCTTGCAGACGGCGGTCGATTAGTCACCCGATACAGGTGCGGCCAGGTGAGACCGGAAGCGCCGATTTATCGGGCGAATCGTGACGGACCAGATCTCGTTGCCGATTTCCTCCTGCCAAGTCGGCCAGAACTTCCTCCTCTCGTCTCTACTGCTCTTAAAAACCGATTCGAAAGCCTCGAATCAGCGTCGTACGTCTTCTTCCTCTCGCTTCCGGTTCGCAGCGTTCTCTTTTCCCGTGAAAATTATGTATCCGCTTAAGGAAAGTTCGTTCGAAACTTTCCTTAAATAATTCAAATTGTTCACCAGAAGAAGTAACTTAATTTAATATTTAATATTTTAAGTTTTAAGACAGCAGAAGGATCAGACAGATTTTTTAAACACAGAAAAGTGGTGCGTATCGAAAAGGAGGATCCCAAGGAGGCAAAGAGCAGAGTAACACAGCGAGTTCTTAATAAATACAGAAAGACAGGGATCCTCGAGAGGCTTCGTCACCTCCATTCCCAGCCCATAAAATCCTAACTTCATCCCTAGCCGTTTCTCGTGTCTCCTCGTTAATAATACAAGAGACCCCGCGCATGCGTCCCTGTAAAATTCGAAAAATCGGTTCGCGATCCCCTCTGCTCCCAGGAGGAAGTGTGCACACCTCGGGCGTTGTTTGTCGAATAAAACGAGCACGTTAAAGACCGGGCAGAACTCTCGAGCGAGTCGACGCGCGGCGAATGTGTTGTCCGCGGTTGGAAACGGTTGGACACGGCGCTGGGGGACATAACTAAAGCGGTCTCGCGGCACGATCGCGGCACGGTCCGTACACGTGTAACCCCGGGGCCTACCAGGGGAAATTATTGATTATTAAAGCGGGCCCAGCCGCTCCAAGTCCCCGAAGAACGTTGCCAAGGCACGCTGCGCGCCTTCTGGATCGATCGATCGGCGAAAAATCCGCAGTGCGGGTTTCTACGGGAACGATTTGCATGCATCAGGGGTTGGGAGGTGAAATTAATAAGGAATCGCTCGATAACGAGTTTCTCGGGGTTCCAGTCGGGCCTCCACTCGAGGAGGACACGAAAGACGTCTTCCAGAAGTCGAGTGGACCCATATACAATCGAGCATCCGTGATAAACGCGACGTCCAGACGATCCCTTCCGACTGGTCGTCGGATCTCTTGGCCATCAGCCAGCGCTACCAACGTTTCAGAAGGACGCTACTCGAGGAACAAGAGGGTTACGTGTATAGAGATATACAAACGCGGAGGAACGTCGAAACATGTGAGAGGAGAAGCTCAACGGAAGCTGACTCGTTATTGTCCAGCTTTCTCCTCTTCCTTTTTCGAGAGCGACTGTTTGGGTTACAAGGATCCCTGAATTGGTTCTTCAAAGAGGGTACCAAGAGGGTTGATAAAAGAATAGATAAAGAAACACGACTGAGAAGATTGTATCGATGCATCAGTACACTGTTGTTCAGCCTTTTTCAAGTATTGTTTCAATTAAAAAATGTATAAATCTTCTATTATACAAAATAGCTGATCTGATACTGATACCAATGTTTATAGATCACGTAGATCGTCAGACGATGAGTGATACATATACTGTCAATATCTGAATGTAATTTAATTGTATATAATAATTGAAATACAAATGTGAAAGTAACGAATCGAGAGAAGCAAAGGACCTCTGGCCATCTTCACCCCAGGACACCCGATACACACAATAAGGCCAGACTTTTACGCGGTCGCCGCAGGATTTTCTTTCGCCCCGACCTCGAGGATATTTTGTTACGCGGATACGATTGCGTCCCGATCGGACGCGATTTTATTCCATCGCCCTTCGAACCAGCCACGCCTTTCGATCAATCCGTATCCACGAGAGAAACGTCTTCTTACTCGCGTCTTTTAACGTCAGTTTTCGAGACGACGCTCTCAATTTTCTCTCGACTCGAACGAGAGTTTTCGAAAACGACGCTCTCAATTTTCTCTCGACTCGAATTCCATAGAAACTGTTTCACGGTCGAGGGTTGGGCCGCTATTTAGAAACTGGTAGCAGCGCGGGGCGGCGCACGTGAGCCAGACGAAACGTTCCGTGGAACTCTTTTGTTCCACTTTCGAGTGTATCAAGTTATATTGTGTACCGGCAAGCATCGTGCCGGATGTAGCAATGAGCGGCGCGGCGAGAGTCAACGAGCCATTTCCGGGGCCTCTCGCTGCGGAATATTACATTGATAACAGAAATTGCCCTGGCAAGTGTGCCCCGCGCCGGATAAGACGTTCTCCTCGAGGAGACGTCGCGTGATCGCCGAGGAACCGTCGCAGACCTCCACCCCCGCTCGATTTTTCGCTCCATGCTCTATCGAACAACTCACAGATCAGTCTAACTGTCGATAACAATTTTTATTACTATTCGATGATAGTATTTACCATTTTAGCCAATCTAAGAATGGGTTTTTTTAAACTTTCTTGTTTTGTGAGTTTGGAATGGATTTTCTAATGAAGAGAGTCTCTAATTGATGCTAGTGTAAGCCAAAAGCTTTTGCAACCCCCAAAGAAAATTTTGAATTAAATAAACCCCGTGTATTTTATTATAAAGGATGCAATATTGAATGTCTCGAGTAAGTTTATACATTTTCTATGGTTTCCATAGTTTTTATGTGCGTACGAACCAGCAGTCCTAAGGGTGGATTTTTTCAAATCCTTCAAAATATAAGAAACTTTTTATATTCCATGAGTTTAGAATAAATTTTCAAATCTGAGAGTCCTTAATAAATCTACTGAAACCCAAAACCTTGTACAACCCCCAAAGAAAATCTCAAATTAAACAAACCCTACGTATCTTATTACGAAGGATACAAAATTGACTGTCTCGAATGAAAAAGTTCATAAATTTTCCATTTTTTCCATAGTTTTCTCGTGCGTACGAACCATAAGCCTCGAAAAATGGTAGCCTCGAGGCTGAACCAAAGAGGCTGCCCACTCCGCACCCTAATCACCGTGGCCACTCGAGAGTCGGCTCACGAGGGCCGAGATAAGCGGCTCGAGGTGGGTGCGCGGTTCCGAGAAACGAAATCTGCCGATCCGATCTCGCGAATTCATCGAGCATCGTGTCGCCGTGCTCGTCCGGCAGGCCTGATGCTGAATGGAATCATTCATGCGAGGACACGTACCTACGCGCCGCCTCTTCTCTCTCTTTCTCTCTCCCCATCGAGCGCCACTGTTTTTCGAGATACGAGAACGGGGTGAAAAAAAGCGAGGGAGCAACTGCAATGGGACCACGCCAGTCCATCCACCTTATCGTGGATTCGAAGGGACTTTTTGTCGCTGGCTCGCAGCCAGGACGCGGTTCGCTCTTCCTTGCCTGCGATCTTTCGACAAATGTCCACCGGATCTGGAGCGAGCTGCTGGCGACAAGTTCGATATCTCGCGATTCGAGCACACTGCGAGCATTCAAGAGGCATAAGAAAGCTTATCGATGAGAAGATCCTCAAGAAGAGGATTCTTTTCTAACTTAAAATCTGAGAACAGAATGTTTGACTAAGGAAAATCTAATTTAGAGTTCCATCGTCGAATAAACATTGTCGCGAGTATTAAGTCTATTCGCGACAGTGGACTCAGGCGAGAGGATTCTTTTCTAACTTAAAATCTGAGAACAGAATGTTTGACTAAGAAAAATCTGATTTAAAGTTCCATCGTTGAACAAACATTGTCGCGAGTATTAAGTCTATTCGCGACAGTGGACTCAGGCGAGAGGATTCTTTTCTAACTTAAAATATGAGAACAGAATGTTTGACTAAGAAAAATCTGATTTAGAGTTCCATTGTTGAATAAACATTGTCGCGAGTATTAAGTCTATTCGCGACAGTGGACTCAGGCGAAAGCTAAGCACGCGTGTAGAGGAAAACTAGCGGCAGGACGTTTAACGATTTCACGGTTGGTGTCCTGCGAGCGATTCGCCGGATACCACAAGAAAGTTCGCCTGCTCCTCGATCTGCTCTACCAGCTGGCCCGAACGAACGACCCTCGCCGCGGCTATTAAACCGCGCGTCTATTCGACGCTGATAGCGCCGCGATTTGTTTATGGAGCGGAGCCGATTTCGCAAACGCTGCAAACCGTTGCGACACTGAACGAGAAAGCGATGGTTCGAAACGAAACACGACCCATTTTGCGATCACTAAAAACAAATAGACTACTTATTTGGTTATCCAAGACGTTTTTAAGGATATCAGAGTACGCAAAGCCGTTCTGATGATCAATCAAAGCGACAATTAAAAGTAAGATGTGTTTAGAATCCATAATTGATCGTAGCCAGGATCTGATCCACATTTTATCCCAGACCTCGTCAACGCGAGCGCAACATAAAAACAAATAGACTAGTTATTTGGTTATCCAAGACGTTTTTAAGGATATCAGAGTACGCAAAGCCTTTCTGATGATCAATCAAAGCGACAATTAAAGGTAAGATGTGTTTAGAATCCATAATTGATCGTAGCCAGGATCTGATCCACATTTTATCCCAGACCTCGACAACGCGAGCGTACACCAGCATCGTCCAGTGTCCTTTCGAGCGTCCAACGGTCGAATTCATCGGGGCGGTTTCGCAGAAAATAAATCAAAGGGTCGAGAGACGGAGGGCTCGCGTGATCTTTGTGAACGGTGGAAAAAGGAGCAACCGTGGTGGGGGACGAAAAAGAGGCGGAAGAAAAGGAGTAAAAGAAACGCGGGCACAGCTCGTCGGGGGTTAAGAAGAGGAGAAAGAAGAGGTGGCGGGTGGGAGGGGATCGGTAGGCGCATTGAAACGCGTCATTCGATCGCGAAGCCGGTATCAGGTGCAAACCAGTTTTCGGTGCATAGAGGAGAGTGCACGGGGAGCCGCGTGCATCGGCCGCGGATCTGCAAATGGCGACACGCACTCGCGTCGTTCCTGAACAAGTGCAGCCCCACGTGACATCGAGCGCGCGACGAATCGTTTCGAGGATGCCTCGTCTCGAAATTTTACCATACAACCCTGAAACGTATACTTTCTTTTTAATCGAAAATTCAATTCTTTTAAGAAAGACGCGAGTCGATCTGAAATTTGGGGAAAGTACAGTCCCACGTGAGCGACGAATGGTTTCGAGGATGCCTCGTCTCGAGATGTTACGATGCAACCCTGAAACATACCTTCTTTTAAATCGAAAATTCAATTCTTTTGAAAAAGACTCGAATCGATCTGAAATTTCTTCTGAAATTGCGAGATAGGAAAGTGCAGCCCCACGTGAGCGACGAATGGTTTCAAGGATGCCTCGTCTCGAGATTTTACTATACAACCCTGGAACGTACACTTTCTTTCTAATCGAAAAATTCAATTCTTTTGAGAAAAACGCAAGTCGATCTGAACTTTTTTTTTGAAACTAAGAGATGGGAAATTTTACTGCTGATGAAAAGGTATAAAGAGTGTTAAGAGCGTAAGAGAACGAGATACGAAGAGATATGTAGGGCACACTGTACTGGACGCCACAGTGCACCAGCATTAATTTCGACATGGGTTACGCAACGATCGATTCGAGCCGCGAGGCTCACGGGCCAACGGAGCAGCGTCATCTAAATCAATTGGCTGCGAGCACGTCGGGTCAAATCGATTAAACGATCGATCCTCGAGCTCCCGCGCGAAACAATACGTATCCTACTATCTCGTCGAACGCTGCAAATATTTGTCGAACGGAAATTTCCACCATCGATTAAACTATCTCTCGATACGCCATCTAAAGAATACCACAGCAACAAACTATCAAAGATGAAAACTCGTGACTCAATTAACCCAAAGTTCCACTTTTGAAATTGCACCCCAAAAGAAGGAGAAAAGAATAAAAGAAATTCGCAAGGAAGGAAGAACTGTGTTCTCCAGCCATATTCGATCGCAAAACCATCTGCCATCTAAAGAATACCACAGCAACAAACTATCAGAGATGAAAACTCGCGACTCAATTAACCCAAAGTTTCACCTTAGAAATTGCACCCCAAGAGAAGAGGAAAGAATAAAAAAAATTGGCGAGGAAGGAAGAACGGTGTTCTCCAGCCATATTCAATCGCAAAACCATGCGTCATCTAAAGAATACCACAGCAACAAACTATCAGAGATGAAAACTCGCGACTCAATTAACCCAAAGTTTCACCTTAGAAATTGCACCCCAGGAGAAGAAGAAAGGCTAAAAAAAATTAGCGAGGAAGGAAGAACGGTGTTCTCCAGCCATATTCAATCGCAAAACCATGCGTCATCTAAAGAATACCACAGCAACAAACTATCAGAGATGAAAACTCGCGACTCTATTAACCCAAAGTTTCACCTTAGAAATTGCACCCCAAGAGAAGAGGAAAGAATAAAAAAAATTGGCGAGGAAGGAAGAACGATGTTCTCGAGCCGACGGAAACGTCTTTGGAGGAGCACCAGAGGCGCATTCCTACAAGACATTAGCATTTCTGCGACGCGCGTCGAGTCGAGAGGCTAGTCGCGTGCAGCCAGGAACAAAAGGCGACACTGGCGAACGGCCAGTACCATCCTACGTGAACAATTCCCCGGCGTGTTCGTGTGTTTTATAACCCTTCCCCGTCCTTTTTCCTTCCCCCGTGTTTCGGCCGGAGAAATAATATTCTCCCCAGGAAACAGATTCCGGGAACGCCATCGGATCACCGAATTCGTATCACGTAGACGGCGAAGGAGCCGTCGTCTCGTTCACCGATACGTCCGCCACCGGGGAACGCAACCGTGTACTGCTAAGAGCAACTTTGATGCGCTGAGTTACGCCTCGACTGTTTCGCATCCCCTGGTCCATCGCCAGATCTATTCCATTCTTTATCAGAGAAAATTTCGATGAGAAGTACGAAAGAAGTTATAAGAAAAACGTAATGGAGCTTAATGTTTGTGTATACAATCAGTATTTATATTATACTTTCACAAGAACTTAATTTCAATGAGTGCAATGAGTGAACTAATCATGGTCCATCGCGAGATCTACTCCGTTCTTTAACAGAGGAAATTTCAATGAGAAGTGTAAGAGAAGTTATAAGAAAAACGTAACGAACTTAATTTCAATGAGTGCTTTTAGTAAACCTACCAAACTGACCATCATCTGCAAAAGAAAATAGGAAGCACAACTAGTGAACACTTTCCACGATCATCGACAAGTTCAACGTCGATAGAATGAGTAAAGAGGACCCGAAAACCCGCATAATGAATTCCTGCAGCGTCTCGAGCGTTCGATCAACCCCATGCACGCACCCCATTATCACTGGCGAACTCGATTGACGCGCACCCCGGCGTCGTCCAGCGATGATCGATATTTAATAACGACACGATCGTTAGCGAAGCGTCGCCTGGTCGAAGCCAGAGCAACGGTCGAGGAACGGCGAACGCGGGACCGATTGCTGCGCCGCGAGGAAGAGAAAGGGGAGGCTCGCGTCCCCTAAACGCTTATTATGCGGCATTACGGGCTCTGCCCTCGGTGTATGCGTAATACTAAGTCACGCGAGCCGTTCACCGTTCGCGAGGGACTCCGTGTCCAGCAGCGGTGCAAGTTTTTTGCCGGTTTCCACCGTAATTGCGGCCACGCGGGATATCCTTCGCAGGCGAGAGGACTCTAGGGACCTTCGATGGACCATCCGTCAGGAAACTGTTACGTTTCTATGATAATAAACGAGAGTAACGATATTTAAATGCGATAAACACATTTTTTTAATAAAATGCTTGAAATCGATGGGTCCTCCGTCAGGAAACTGTTACGTTTCTAGGATAATAAACGAGAGTAGCTACATTTAAATGCGATGAACACGTGTGTTTAATAAAATGCTTGAAATCGACGGGTCCTCCGTCAGGAAACTGTTACGTTTCTACGATAATAAACGAGAGTGACAATATTTAAATGCGATAAACACATTTTTTTAATAAAATGCTTGAAATCGATTGGTCCTCCATCGAGAAACTATTACGTTTCTAGGATAATAAACTAGAGTATTTACATTTAAATGCGACGAACACGTGTGTTTAAAATACAATGCTTGAAATCGATCAAGATTTTGAACTATGTAATAAAATAAGAGATCCTTGCAATCCTCATCCTTGCTAGGTGTTTACTGATCGTCTTTGCTCTACTTATTCCGATCGCGTTTGCTGCTTCTAACCATACACGCCTGTTCCACGTACTCTATTTATACCGATTATGTCTTCTGTCGCAGTAACGCCAGAAGATATACTAAGACAGAAATGAATTTTCTTTTCCTAGATCCCATCGTTAAATATTGACACGCGCAGATAACAGCGTACCGTCGTTATCGAACGATTTCGTGCCAGAGCGTTTCTACGGTTCATATCCATTTCCGTCGAATTTCGAGCCGCGAGGAGGAAAGCAACGAGACAAACGACTAATCGAGGGTTACAGTCGAGGGATGGGCGAGGTTTCGACCGCGTTGTTTGAACGACGCGATACAGGTATCGCTGTGCAAACCGCGGTTAGCCCGGCTGAAACGCGATAAGACAACCTGAAATGCCGCACGCTCCTCGTCAACCGGCTTGCTGATCCTTTCACCGGCCACGAGAGCGGGGCACCGCGATACGCTTCCACCTATAAATCATCAGTATCGTCGTTACCGATCTAAAATTCTATGGAGAGCCCAGCAACAATGGACGAACGGCAACGGGGACGCCGATACGTTTCGCGCGGACAAGCTCGCCTCGAAATTTGTCCAGAACCTCCCCCACGGGGGTGAAAAATACCGACTGGAGTCCTGCTTTCACTTGGCGACGCGTCGAGCGCGATCCAACCTCTCTCGAGCGATTTTTTCAACTGTAAAAATTACGAAAAGAATCTTCTTGAGTCGCAACAATGGACGAACGGCAACGGGGACGCCGATACGTTTCGCGCGGACAAGCTCGTCTCGAAATTTGTCCAGAACCTCCCCCACGGGGGTGAAAAATACCGACTGGAGTCCTGCTTTCACTTGGCGACGCGTCGAGCGCGATCCAACCTCTCTCGAGCGATTTTTTCAACTGTAAAAATTACGAAAAGAATCTTCTTGAGTTTCTCTAATGAGCGTAAAGGTATTTCGCGCGAGTAAACTCATCGCTCGAGACGATTGCGGTGATTAACTTCGAACGATTTTCAAGGAAGTGGACAGACCATTGAATCTGGCGAAAAGATTAGGAAAAAAATCTTTGTAAGTTTCTTTAACGAGTGGAAGAGCATTTCGTGTAAGGAAATTCGTCGCTCGAGGTGGTAACAGGTGGGGTTTGGTGATTAACTTGGAACGATTTTGTCAAGTTCGCGAGCAGACCATTGAATCTGGCGAAAGCAAAACCGAGGCGATCCACGGGGAGAAAAAAGTGGCGAACGAAATGAGGTCGAGGCACAATGTCCCGGAGCGGATCGATGGCGAATGAACGGATCGATTCGGGACACGATTAACTCGATTCCGTTTGCTGGTCGCGTACCCCGTCAGCCTCGTTGGATTCCGCTCACGTGCCCGCGATCGCCACGCGTAAAAAAGGCTTTATGCGCGCGTCCAACCGCGGCCGACCATCAGAAGAAACGTACTACGAATTACAATTCCGTGGATCCTTGGGCGTCAATGAAAGTCGACGATCGCTGCCCAGTCGAGATCGAAAATCGCCACGATTTCATGGAAAATTCCGATTCCACGGGAGATCAACACCCGATGCGATTCAAATTGTCTCTCAACGATTCTCAGAATTAATATATTCCAGCAACAGTTAGAAAATACCGTAGTTCGCTATTCAAATTGCAAAGCAAAAGTTTAAAATTCTCCAAGACGCCTCGAGCGAACATAATCCTCGACGAAATACATCCAACTGAATCTCTATAAAGTTGCAACATTTGAATAGAGAATCAAAACAAAATCGAAGAAAATTTCATCTGGTTGGTTTCGAAAAATCGTCAGGCGATTGGTCGTAGCATAGAAACGATCTGATTAACGCAGTCGATGGTTTGCAAAGTAAAAGTTTAAGATTCTTCAAGATGCCTCCAGCGAACATAATCCTCGACGAAAAACATCCAACTGAATCTCTATAAAGTTGCAACATTTGAATAAGAACCGAAACGAAATCGAAGGAAATTTCATCTGATTGGTATCAAAAAATCGTCAGGCGATTGGTCGTAGCGTAGAAACGATCTGGTTAACGTGGTCGATGGTTTGCAAAATTCTTCAGGATGCCTTTGGCGAATATAATCCTCGACGAAAAACATCCAACTGAATCTCTATAAAGTTGCAACATTTGAATAAGAAGCGGAACGAAATCGATGGAAATTTCATCTGATTGGTTTCAAAAAACCGTCGAGCGATTCGTGGTGGCGTAGAAACGGGTTGCTTAACGTGCCCGTTTCCGTTCCACGTCGCAAAGTATCGCGGAACGATGGCCCGTTCCGCGGCGTTGAGTCGCGCGAAATCTGTATCGCCGAGAGGACGATGGAGGCTCGTAAATAGTAGCGCGCCGCGCGGAATTCCATAAATTCGCGGCGCTCGCTGCACTTTTATCGATAGGACAGATCTGAGGTCCGCGCGGAACGCTCGCATAATTGGACGAGCGCGAGACGACGGCCTGGGCGATAATTTAACCGGGTGATAAGTCGTCCCCGGGCTTTCAACGGAGCTCTGCACGCTGAGAGTGCTGCTCGAGTAAAAAGTATCGAAGCATCGCCCAACGATTCACGATAATTGCCGCGATTCAGCCGTGCAGAGCTGGCAAGATGATGCGATCGAGCCTTGGGACCGGAAGTCGAACGGAATTCATTGCGAGAGACACTGCAGTACCTTTTATTTATGTTCGACGCTCTCAGAAGTTAAATAGCAGACACTGCTCGCAGTCGAAATCTGTTTTTAACAGAGAGCAGATTATTTTGTATAAAGTGAGATTGAAAAATTTCAAATTAATATTGGGAGATTGTATACGAGCAGACGCAGCTGCAACAATTCTAAGGCTCTCTCAACCCTCGAAAAGAGAGGAAAAAAGAATCAAGAACCAAGGAAGGAAACATCAATGGCCCCACAAATCATCTCCGAGTGTTGCGACGACAAATATCCGGCATAATCCAATAAAAACGCGGGCTTTCCGATAACCAACCGAAGACCACCACATGCGACCATCCCTGTCCCGCAGTAAATCAACCACCGCTCTCACCCCACCCTAAGTACAATCCAAACGCGATCCAAGGGTGGTGGTGTTCAAGAGCACACGCAGGAGGGCGCATGAAACTAAAAACGAGGATTAAACTACACGTCGAGAGGCGAAAGAAAGCGAACGGTCGCGGGGCGGACGAGCGAGAGGAGGAGGAAGAGAAGAAGGGTTCCGGGAGGAACAAGAGGAAGAGGATCCCGAGGAAGAGGCGTCCAGCCAGCGATGGAACGGGGCCTGAGGAGGGAGCAGACCCGCATGTGACATCCGAGACACTCTCCTTGGGCCGTCCCTCTTTCTCCACCACCTTCGTCGACCGCCGTGGAGAGCGGAATGGTAAAGAGCGAGAGGAGGGATGATTGAATCGTCTCCATCTCCATCTGCAGGGCCCAGCTGGTGCGCCCTCTCCTTCTCCTCCTCCTCTCAGCCCCGCAGCTTAATCCCTCGTCGTCCACCAACGCTCACGGCGAGTCCTGCGCGCCGTTCTTCGTCCCTCGCCGCCGCGTATTGTGGACTTTCCTCAAAGAGGACACAAAAGGATTCGCCTGGTGTATAGGGAGAGCCGCGCGGTCGATCGGGAGCACGTGTGCCCCCGGTGGCCGGTCAAAGGGACGCCGAAAGGGAGGCCAATTAGACGTCCACTCCGGGGAATACTGGAGGAACCTCGAGGAGGCTCTAAATAGCGAGCTGCAGCTCGAGATTGGTCCCTCAAGAGGACGATGGGTGTCTCTCTTTCTCTCTGCGAGGATACTTGACGTCGAGAGTAGGGGGGGGGGGGGGGGGAGAGGCGGGTTTTCGGCTCCTGTGGGAAACCTGGGTTAGATCAAATATTTTTCTGCAGCTCTTCGGTTTGCTTACGTTTCTTCATTTTTTTTATCCACTCGACATCTCTCGACGAGATAAATAGTTTTTCGAACGAGGAGGTAATGTTTCTGGTTTAGTCGCTGCAAGCAGCATTATAAGAATTCTTCCTTGGTCGATCTTGAACTCTTAGTTGTACGAGGATCGTTTTAAATTGTAATGATCGCCAAAGGATTTGAGAATGTATTATAGTAGAAACTTGGATGGAATTATGTTATAGCATCATCTTCAATAGAGTGCTATAAAAACGTCGTTAGCCTGTTTCTTCGAACTACAGCGATCTTATTCGATGAAGAAACACGTACAGGCGGATACGTTAATGGCCTTTCCGTAGTCAGATTAACAGCTGCAATTACACCGTGTTCCCCTTAGTTGTCCCTCTCTGTCCCTCCCTCTTCCGTCCGTCTCAGTGGAGGGCAAGGATCTTGTAGTTGCTCTTTGATCTTCCTACTTATCGTGGTTACATCGTCGGTGCGCTGGTTTACGCGTTTCACGTAAACACGCGTAAGTGGCCGACGAGGGATTGTTATGGGAAAAACCAGAGCCGCCTGCCTCGCAGAAACCGGAAGCGCTGTCGTTGCCCTCTTCGACGCTCGAGCAATCCACTTCTCCTCTCATTTTCTCGAAATTTTCCCGTGTCTCTTCGATAGATCCATTTTTCCACTCGATTTCCATCGATCACTTCGATCGTCGATACTTTATAGATTTCCAGTAGGATCGTGAAAAAGCGAGGGAACGAAAGTTTCGAGGGATGTCCTCGTGCGAGGTCGAAGGTAAATAGAAAGGAGGAGTCGTTTGGAGTAACGTGAAGACGAGGCTCGAGACACGGTAATTGGTTCGCGACGATGACGGCCCATTAGGAGTGTTTTTTCTAGCCGAGGATAATATTTTGACGCGCGCGATCGCGCTGCGCCCTATTCAAACACGAATTTTCGACGGTCAAGCGGCAGCAATAACATTTCAATCGAGCCACCGCAAACGGTTTCTGTCCAGGGTGTTCCAACTCCTCGCTTTTCCTTTCGCATTCAGTAAACGTGCTGTCACTTCGATGAAATATCAAAAATGCAAGAAGAATCTACACAACATTTTCTGAAGAATGATGAGAAATATCGAGAAGCTAGAAGATAAGAAAAAATCGCCATCTTGGTTCCCTTACTACTTTACTAATATTCTAAAAGTAGAGTAGATTCGTTTGAAATTAATTAACTAAAAAATCAGCGAAGTATTCTATCTTAGAAATTTGTAAAATTCCAAGAATTCCGTTCGCCTTCCCGGAAATTCCACGACCACTAATATTTCACTGCACACGTGCGTGAATGGTGCACGGGGGCGCAAACGAAGCGCGGAAGAAAAAGCGGGAGCAAAATAAATTTCGTCCACAGAATGACTCCCTCGCAGTGCATTAGCGAGGACTTCAAACGATGCCCGAAAAACCGCTGGAAAAGCAAACAATTAACAGAGACAGCAATTTCCCCACGCTCTGAGACGCCATCAAACTTTCACCCAACAACGTGGAGGAACCTTTTAATAACTCGCCACGTAGGGACTTAATCGTCCCGTGGACGTATATACATTCCCAGCCAACGAGTCGTCGAACAGTTATTACCACAGACATGCACGTTACAATTATTAATTCTAACGTGAATGCTCGAATAAATACGGATGATCGCAGATATAATCGCCTCAATAATAGTTAAACTCTCGTACAAATGTAATTACACTCGCGAAACCACTTTCTGAGAATCTGCAGTAATAAACCAGCAGTAAGTACGACTTGTTCCTTTCATAAAAATGATTCAGCGCGCTGAATCGCGATCTTACGGCTCTCCAGAGCATCGACTCGATATCGAAAGCGTTATCGAAGCACCGTCAGGTGCAGGACCAGGTATATCGCGATTCACCAGGCTCGAAAAAAAATAGGAAAAAAGAGCAAAATGAAATTTGGCAGCGCGTGGATCGGCTAACTTGGACGTATCAGATAAACGTGTTCAAAGGGTGGGAGACTCAAGCGTTTATTCCACGCGGAGAGAGGCCTCGGATCGGACAAATGAACAACCTGTTGGCGGCTCGATCGCCCTTTCGTGTTTCTGCGTACTGGGCTCCCCCTCGCAGAGCGTGCTTTCGCTGCACCGAGGCCTGCTCGGGGCAATTAAAAAGTGCAGTCGAGGCGAAATGTATCGAGAAGCCTCGTGAAATATCGCGTAACTTTTTAGTTGGGTTTCCAAGGTGCAATTTCCTCTCAAGAATGTTTTAATCTCGACTCGCTTGTAGCTTCCTCGCCTCTTCGATTTCGATAAATCGTACTTAATATACGAGATATTAAAGCGAAGAGAGTGTGGAACTCGCATCGACCTAATTAACGCGATGCTTCTCGTATCTCTTTAATTTTAAGTAAACCGCTTGAAAAAATGGAAATCGAAGCATGCGAGAGTATTCGAATCTACATAGACACCGCGAATGTAGTTTACAAACATGTTTCACAGTTGCAATTAACAAAATGAGAGTAATTAAAGAAGCGGGGTACTCACTTCCGGCCGCTGTCCAGGAACCTGTCGAACTCGACGGACATTTTGCAGCAGAGGGCCCGCCTGTTGTGCGAGGACGAGCACTTGGTGTTGATCATGTGGCCGTCTGCAATCAAACACGAACACGCGGCTACAGCAAGGGTTTGTGGGCGGCGCAATTAATTAAGAGGTTAATAATCATCCTCCCGGGTCGACGGCTACCAAAGGTTTAATTAATTCGACTGGAGGCTTCCCCTCTGTCGCTTCTGCTCTTCGCCAGCGCACAGGTGGGGCGCCTTAACCGATCACCCCCTAAAACCTGCATCGTTCTCGCTTAGAGACGCTCCCACGATACGCGGCTGTTTCAATTAAGCCTGTCGACGATACGCGACAATTAACCGTTCGAACGGCTCGCGGGAGTAATTGCACGGCCGCTTAATATAATTGCACGCGATCGAGCGAGCCCTGTAAATCATCGAGGAAGTACGTATATACCTAATACGAGTGTCCACTTTTTTTTCTCCGTCAGATTTGCGATTGATCATCGTGATTTGCGATCACTATAGGATGTGTATTCGTAAAAATGATTTCTCTCGACTCTCAAGTAAAATCTATATCGACCTACAAACACTTTTAAACGAACGCTTAAGGTTATCCCTGGCCTGCGAGGCCTGAAAGATACCCTGGCAAACAGAAAGGAAAGAAATTCACGGGGATCCAGGTCGAAATTACATCACGCGTTCCCCCGCGGCACGGCTGACGCGGCCGGTTAGTCCGCGTGGGTGGACCAACAACAGGGAGGATAATACCTGGCGCGGAAGGCCTCAGGAGGAGGGATGAGCACGCGAGCCCTCGGGCACCGTCCGACATTTGACCTCACCACGCGCTCCGCACCGGTTTCCACCTTTCTTCTACCTGCCCGCACATAATCCACCCTCCCATCCGTGCGCTTATTCGAGATACCACCCCTACTGCCTACCTCGCGTTGCACCTTTCCTCTCTTTTCGCCTCTGACTCGTTACTTTCTTCAAGTCTTAACCATAGCCAAACGTTGGAAGCTCCGTAAAATTCAATTTAATTTATTCGTTTATAACTATTGAAATTTCTTATTTATGCTGTCGTTATGCAATTAAGTACTCCGCATTAATCCACCCTCCTATCCGTGAGCTTATTGAAGATACCACCCCCACTGCAAATCTTGCGTTGCACCTTTCCTCTCTTTTCGTCTCTGATTCGTTACTTTCTTCAAGTCTTCACGTAGTGAAACGTTGGAAGCTTCCTAAAATTCAATTTAAATTGAATTTATCCATTTAAAAATTTCGCAATTTCTGATATATGCTGTCGTTATGCGATTAAGTGTTTGTCAGTAAGAATGGACGCATTAAAAGTAAACGTGAATGCAAATCTCGACGATCGGAGTAGAACACGTTTCGGCTGTGCGATCAAAATGGATGGGAGCGTGGTCAGAATAAGTGTATCGACGCGATCGACCGATCCGCTCGCCTGGAAACCGGTCGCGAGGTCTCCTGCAAGGTGGAATCTCGTCGAGCCTGATCGACACGCGGCCCTTCCTTTTTCGACGCGAGGAACGCGGGATTACTTAACGATTATCTGGCTTATGAACCTTGGACATCGAGGGGAACGATCGAGCAACTTGTCACCCTTGCAGAATCGCGTTTGTCAGCGAAGAATCGGTTCCAAATTCAATTCAAAGGAACAGGAGAACCCTCAAGATTTTCTTTACAACCGATCGAAGAAACGATCGCACTCTCGCTTCGTTCCACGCGATTTTTCCAACGAAGACTTTCCTTATTGCGAAATTAAAGCGTTTGATGTCCGAGTGACGCGATTAAAAAATCGATTTAAACGTGCTAGCCTTAGAAACCAGCAGAAATTCGTGCACAAGTATGTTCTCCAAGCGATATGGATCGTTTCGACCGTGTTTCGCGGCGACAATTAACCAGGGACGAGCTTTAGAAATGATTGACGAGCGCACGGGTACCGCGAGCGAGCCCAGCTCCTGCACGCTCGCTCCGCGCCGGCAATTATCGCGTAAACGAGGCCAGCCATTAAGCCATGCCATAATTATCCATGCCTCGTATTACAACAGAAATAAACGGTCCGATTTCATTCATTTTTCCCTCTTGTTTCTTTTCTTCTTCTTCCTCTTTCTTTCTTCCATCAATCTCCTTTCTTCTTTCCAGGGAATTACGTCGACGTGCTTGTCCCCGATGCTTTTTCTACCGTCGACGCCGGATGGAAGGAAGCGATGGGATGATGCCGTTAAGTAGGTTAGAAGAGAATTAACGAAGTATGACTGGAGTTTAGTCGTCTCTCGCTACCGCGGTTATTACGATCGTAATGGGCGAGGACATTTTCGAGCTTGATTACTTGTTTAATTAGTGAACGACTTTGGTGGGGGTAGCTGCGAGGTTTTTAGACATTGCAGTGGCTAGAATTGAGAAGATTCTGAGTTTTCTAGTTTTCTATTAAAATGTAAATCTATGAGAATCTCTTTCATAGTTTTTCGAAGCCTAAAGCAATAAGGAAGCAGGCCAAGGAACGAGTACGTCAGTGGAAACCTTTATTGCCAGCGGAGGGTTAATATTTGAGAAGCATATGCGAGGGGACCCTTCTGACTAAATTTACCTATGTTCTTCCTAAATCGATGTGTATGCGTGTAAAGTCAGTGGAAAGAGTCTGGTGTATAAGATTAAGTCTAAAAATAACAATTATTGAACCTCGTATGTGTTTTGTCAATTGTACGAGTCACATCAGGGGATGAAACGAAGATTACAGTTTCTATTATTATTCTTTGTACACACTGAGTGCAAAGAAGCTAATACCAAATGAGTTACACGCATTTGTATCTTATGAAAATTCAATAAATGAAAAGAGAGGTACTCACTGGTCTGGTTCTGGAAGTAGGGATCATCTCGATCGGTGAAGAACCACGTCTGAAATCAGAAAAATCGAACACTGAAACTGAAACACTGATACCATGAACAGAGATCCGTTCAGTTATAATAACAATATCATCGAACACCACTAAATACCAAATTTTCCATATTCCACTACCTCTTCTATACCTCGAATATCGCATCAACCAATTAGCAAGCTCTAACTAACCAAGCCTCACTCCTGACGATCAATCTCGATCGACTATTCCCTAAATTCGATTCCTGCGTGTTAGACCAGCAATTGGAGCCAATATTTTCGAACGAGCTGCACCAAGACGAGCACCTTCCGTCCAATTCTAAAGTGTCGCATCGCGGAGTCTCATCTGGCCTGGCGCAGGCGGCTGACGACGTTAATGATCGGTGGAGGCGCACGTGTTAAAGCAGCCGCCTATTTTTAGTTGCCGTGGTTCCCTTCAGGAAGTGAACGGCGACGAAACGAGGGAGGGGACCGCCACCAGACGTCACGAGCATTGTCTCGAGGATTTTCACGTGGCGGGATGCGCGCTCCAAGCCCGGGGGTTACGCGGATATCCCCGCCAGTTGCGCGGGAAAGGAGAAGAGTAACGTGGGAGAGCCACTCCACTAGGGACACAACTGGAAACGAGTAGAAAATGGTAAACTTGTGCTTGGTGGAGATCTTCAAGCTTCGACGCGAAATTTCTTAAAAGGATACTAAATTAATTTAAAAAATATGCAGGCTTGGAGTACACGCGGTTGTTTTAGTAAACGTATACTGGTTAATTCAACCCTGATCAATGTTTAAATAGAACAAGTACAAATTTCAGCCACGAGATTAGACCTTAACTATCTGAACTCCAAGATAGCAACGATTACATTCATCCTTTAGGCACGTACGCGAAATAAATAAATATTTAACAGAGGATACTTTTATAACTTCCGATATTTCCGCTCGCGAAACCAAACACGATAAACGTGTAATGAAAACAGAAGAAAAATACGGTCGTAGGTAAGGATGTTTACAGTGCACGCGGCTAACCGATAAAGCGAAAGATAAAAAGTGACTCGAGTGTACAGAGCCGACGGCGAGGATTCGTCGCGACGATGGAGGATGTCCGGTGTAACGATAATTAAACAGTCTACACGGTCGAAAGTGGGGGAGAAAGAGAATGGAGGAAAGCGTGGAAATAAAAAGAGGTGAGACGGATAAGTCCACGAGTCAGCGTTCGCAGAAGGAACACGAATATCCGGCAAACAAGTAACACCGCCGCGAGCTGAGAGACGCGATGACGTCACTGGCACCGGCGTCGCGTTACATCGACGTAATTACGTTAATCCACGCACGTACGTCGCTGCTAAAACGAGCACCGTCGTTAAGCCGATCTTTTCACTGGGACCCCATTCTCTTCCTCTCTCTCTCTCTCTCTCTCTCTCTCTCTCTCTCCCTCTCTCTCTCTCTCTCTCTCACACGCTCCCCTTCCTCCTCGAGCGCTTAAACGTTTCGGTTCCACCAGTTTCCAGTGTCCACGGGCAACGTTGGGAGAATTAAAGAGGCCTCGCGCTAAACTTCGACGACTGGAATAGAAACGGGGCAAGATTAGAGTAATCGTGTCCCACTTCGCGATGCATCTGATATCGCCTCGAGTCCAGTGCACATATGAAATCGTAGGAGGAATGTAAATAGAGAAGACAAGAATGTACTCGATGGGCACGAGTACTTATACGAATACTCAATTTATTTTAAAACAGTGAACTAAGAAAACGAGAACGAAGAAAGGAGAATTTGATAGGGACTTTAGATTGATTCAGCTTGTACGCAGATCGGTATGCGTGCGTTAGAGTACTCGAATACTACGAATATCCAAGGTATTTAGAATTCCATGCGTGGAATGCCCAGAGTGCAGGGTATTCGAAGTATATCCAAGTTGGCTCGATGTACTCTACTCGATCTCTTTAGAAAATCGAAGGGGAGGTATCCAATCGATTTCAAGGGCAGCTCCGCGACGATCATCGGTCCCAGGTAATGAAAACGACGAGGAACAAAAGGAGGAAGGAGATATGTATTAACTCGAAGGGGGATAACTCTGTACTTTGGCCATGCGAAATTACAGTGGCGCGGCCTGCGAGCGTTTTCAGACAAATAAACGACGTAATTGAGCAATTATCCGCGAACGGTTCAGAGGCGAAACGGCTCTTACAAATTGAAGGGTTGCGATATGGAGCGAGTCACGGAAACTAATGACAAAACGGTTCGACGTACGATCGATCGGTATGTATCTCTGGTCAGATGAGACGCGCGGTTCCTTTTTCCTCCACGTCGCAATGAAATACCCTGTTAATCGTGGCCCAATCGGCCGCGATGACTCTCTCGAATCTGCGACCTACGAATTCCAATCGGTTACGAACTGCAACGGGAGCAATTTGTTGGAACAGTAGACGTATCCGTATAATCTTGCTATTTCCTTTGTCCTATACTTCACACACAATAGCAAGTCCCAATGCTGTTTCAAATGATCGTTCCTCTTAATCCTTCCTGAGTCGCGCGATGAGCTCAAGTAAAATGAAATCTCTGCTGGTAACGCATAATAATGTTAATTTAAGTAACCAATGTTGCAACTTAGATAATGTACATTCTACAAATTTCAAGTGCAAAAGAATCCTACCTGGACGAAGAACCTTAAAGCTCTTCCATCTGTTGTAAATGTGCCGCGAAAACAGTCGAGACAGTTGGCAACGTGGAAGTCGATTTACATTTTTAAACGAGCCCCGTATCCACCGGGTAAACAATTCGACGCCCCTGGCGATGGTCCGTTTTCCTACCTGGCTCTCTCGTCTGCCCACCACCGTGGTAAATCATCCTCGTCTCGAAATTGGATCGTGAATTCGTAACAGCGTGAAACGAAGGGAACACGCCTCGATATTCCCTGATACACCTCTCTCGCCGCAATAGGGAGCGCGGGGCCCAACCGAGAACGCGAGTAAAAAATCTGCTACATTATTTCGAAGTTCCACTCTCGCACGTCCAGACGAAATGGACACCGCGACGTGCACCGCAAGATCCGTTGCAGAACAGCCAAAAGGGAAGAACGAATCGACCGACATCGCCTTGGTACCCCGAATCGCGATCAGCGTTTAATCACCGCCCGTTCCACAAATTGTACGTGATTGAAGCGTCGAAATCGACGGGGACCGAGGCGTTATCGATCCTTAAACAACCTTCCTCGAAGAAAAGAAAACCTGGATTCGTTCTGCGAACGATTCTCCACGGTGAATTAAGTAAAACACAGTTTATCGACTGTAACTGTTAATATCAAAGTAGATACCTAATTGAGATTAGGGATTATTTGGAAATCTTCGATGCAAACAAGATGAGAGTTCCTCTTCTTTCCAATAGCAATTGTAGAAAAAGTAATCTTAGTTCCTCTATCATTTTGTGTCCCCAAGCTACCCTTATTTTGCTCCAATTTCACGCTCCAATGGCTTCCCAAGCTAACGGTGAATATATCGCTTAATTGTCTCGAACCAACCACCGTTGACGAGGGCACGATAATCGACGCGTTGCCACGAGAGGCGTAATTTAATAAAATTCCCTCTTACTTCGAGTCCATTGAATAAGACGGGCTGACGCGCGGTTCAAAGGTAGCCGACAGCACGGTGGCAGGCAAATATCGCGGCTGCTTGAGGGGATAAGTGGCTCGAAATGGGCATTTAGGTCCGCGGGTAATTTCATCGAACGCGCGATTCCTCGAGGATCTCGATTCGTTAACCAAAGGGGCCCTCTGTCGAGGTTTCTGAGGCTACCGGTTCCAGGAAGTGTCGCCAGCGGCGCTGCAAATAGCAAGGACAGGGGCTGGCGAGGGAGTACAATGCATGCAATTAGTCGCGGCGAGATGGTTATCGCGAAAGTTGCCAGTTCCTTAGGCCTTCCGCTCGTTCCACGATGTTACCTCGGGTTTCCGGCTCGGCAGGAAACAGAAAAAGGCGGACAGGGCCAAATAAAACGAGAGGGCGAACGGATCCGGAATGGAATTCGCTCGTTCCAAGAACGTGCTCGCCGCGCGCGTAAACAAAGTACCCGCGCGCGGTATCGAGAACAACACGATACGACGCTAATGCAGAACAAGGGGGCGAGAAGAAAAACGAGAAGAAACTGTAAAACGGAAATACAGAGGATCGCGTTCCCACGACGGATGCTCGTCGAGATTAAAATACACTGTGCGTACGCCTGGGCGAACGGTAACAAATTGCAGGGCAAGTCGCGACTATTCTCACCAGATGTCCAACCGCTTCTAACGCATTAATATTTCCACAGAGACAACAAGAACAGACTACACGATGATTCGATGACAATCGTTGATCCTACCTACGAGAGACGCTGCCAATATTGCGGTGAAAAGACGCAAATCGATCGAACCTCTTGCGTTATGTTAGTTGCAGAGCTTACAAATTGGTTCCAACTCCAAAAATAATGCATACGAATGTTACATCATGTTGTACACACATGTTACAATTTTATAACGAACTATTAGATTAATGTAGATATATAATGATCTATAGAGATCACGTACTTCTTTAACATTGTTCGACAAAAAAAGGTGAGAGCTTAACAAAGTTCTATCACGTACCTGGTCCCTGGCGAATTGAAACCACGTGCTTATGATCGCCGGCAGACGAGAGTGGTGGTAATGCTTGGTAGTCTTCACGCTGATGAACACGTCGTCGAGATCGGTGGTGAACGGTGCCATGGTCGCAGTCGCGATCGCAGGTGTCACCGACGACTCCTCGCTGATCATTATTCTCCTCGAAGCGGGCAACTCCGCCAGCACGTTCCTGCTGTTCACCTCGACCGTCACCTCGTCGACCCACTGGAAACAACGCGTCGAACGATTAATCCCAGCGTCGAGCCTCTCTCGACGGTACCAGAAACAAGACGACACGGCACGCGATTCGATCGATCGCTCGCAAACGTTTCACGTAACCGTATCAAGCGAGCACGTGCACGCGAGCCGGATGGAACGTTCGCCATCCGCCTCTCAATGAAAACAAACTCGACCGATTTGTCGTTCGATTAACATAACTGGCTATCGGATGGCCGCTTCGAAACTAATTCGCGCGTTTCACGATCGCTACTAACGCTACCGTTACCGCCAAGGTCGATCAGATGGACAAACCACCACGCGAGTCGGACCAGCGGATACGATCACGTGAAAACGATCGTTATTTCGTTTCGATGAGACTGAATGGGTTTACCTGGCGAGGTGCAACCGCTTGATAGAGGAGAATCGTGGCGTAAGCGGTGGCGAGAACAAGTGCCAACGCCTGGAGGCCTCGTCTAGTCGGTAGGCCACGGGGCATTTTAGCACTTCCGGTGCCGGCGTATCCCGCGCCAATCACCGACAAACGAGCCTGCGGCCCACCGCAGCCGCTCAACTTCACCGCTCGTACTTCCTCCTCTTGATTTTCACGCTTTTCTCGGCACGGAATCAACGGAAACCGCCCCGCATCGTTCCCCTCCTTTTGCCGCGCGAGAAATACGCCAGTCATAACATACGACACTTCACGCTATCGGCGTCACTCCCGTGTTTATCCTTCGTGGGTGAAGGATTATCCAGCTGGATCGATGGCGACCTGTTACAGTTCGATGCTCGAAATCGCGCGTACCTCGTCTCTACATTACAACGCGAATCGTCACTGATCTACCATCGATGGAAATCGAGTGTCCCTCGTTGCTGATTTGCGAACAGATCGCGGGGATTGCGCGCGAAATTTCGGCGTGTCGTGTCCTGCGTCGTGCCGCTGTTGACACTGTCAATGTCATCGTTTCGTCTCGAGCCGATTCGGTCCACTGCAATCTATCGATTCGCAATATCGTAAGTTTCGAGTGAACCAAGTTCCTTTCCTTAATTGAAAATCTATTTTACCTTTGCGAACTGATCAACCTTACGCGAGATCGTCTGATTTATCGTCGCAAAATACGTGTCCGCAAGTACAGGATGTGTTACGCGTTTGTAACTTGTAGCAGTGAATTGTTTACTTTGTGCAATGGAGTGGTTGACACACGGGGACGTTTTGGTAGAGCGAAGATAGACGAGAAGACGAACACACGCACAAAACCATACCGTTGCCCGGCGCGACAGGCCACCGACTGAACACATGGCCAGTCGCCCTGACTACGCTGTAAACATCGCCATAGCGGCCACTTGGTTGCCGTGGTGGGAGGAGAACGGCCAGCAGACGAAGAGTGGGGAGACAGCTTGCATTTTAAATGGAGCACCACCCCTTCCCTGCTACCTCCACCAAATTATTACAATTAATTTTGATGCAACTCGGTAACCGATTAGTAATTAACTGATCATGGAATTATATCAATTACTTGTGCTTCTTGTTACCTGATTTCCATTATACTTATGATTAATCTTCTATTTTTTTCAAATCAATTACCTCCTTGACTTTACATGCGAAAAAAAAGATGTTACAACAGATTCTTATATGAACTCTTAGATGAATCGGCTGGTGTTGATTTTATCTTTTTTATGGTGAAGTCTGATGTTTGGTTGTACGTTGTAATGAGTAATGAAGGTACTGTATGCTATATCGTTGTGGAAAAATACGTATACAATGTTATTAATATTGATAAGAGACTAGTTCTTAGCTGGATGGTAAATAGATCGAAAGACAAAGTGAAATTATACTCACGTATGATTAAATATCGCACAGCAGGTGTAGATTGCTTGTAGAGACTTCTTGCATTTTTTTTTTTTTGTATTACAATATTTAATTATTAAGATCATTAATATTTACATTTGTACATGATTGAATGCACTTCACTGTATAGGAAAAAACGGACAATCGTAAGTACTTTATCATGCGCATACATCCCAGCTATAGTTATATCTCGTATAGTATCAGTCGTTAGAAATAAAAATCATCCATTTCAACCTCAAACGTACAATCATCTTTCGCCTCAATGAAATGTCTTTCACGTAATCGAATTAGAATTTGTTACAAGTTCCTCATTTTATAAATCGACATTCTTAATTGCGATAGAAAATACATTTCTATCCGGATTATTTCTAAAGTTCTTTCATATTCTTTGCTTTAATCCTCTCAGTGCAGAACTCTAAAACAAAAGTATTTCACTGCGTAAGTTTTCTTCTGTTCGATAAAGTCGAACGCGAGACGTGTAGTGTATATGTAAGCGAAAGCAATTTGCGGCAAAATTCAGTCAGAACTGTGCGATATCTGAGAAACTGCTCTTTTGTCCATACGTTAACATGTACATTTTACTATATTTACTTAATTATTATTTATAATTTTAATACTTTTCACTTATTTTGTATAAAATTTTTACATTCCTTATATGCGTGTCTATAGCTTTTATATGTATATACACTTTATGTATAATTTTTTATATAGTTCATAAAAAATGCATACATTGAAAATTTGTATATATGTAGCTATAAACATTTTTGAAACCTATGTATTCCCAGCTAAGATCGCACGGTTTTGACATTGCTGATCAAACTAATCCGAATTGTGTGATTAATTCTTATTAAGTGAATCTAACTAATCAGTTGATACTGTTTTCATAAGAATAGGATAAAGATTGAAGAAATTAGCATATTTCGTCAGATGGTACATTATAAATGCTGAGTCTCGACTATCGCTGTTCAACGTTCTCTTCGATACTCCCATTATAGCTGTTCTTTTTCTCTTATCCGATTATTTGAAGTTTTATCTCTCACACTTGTTACTTCAGCAATCGAAGTACGTACACATCGATGACTGTCTCGCCATAGCCTCTTACATCAACGATTCTGCCACGAACCAGCCTAGAACATCATCCCGAAATTACGCCCGCACTGAGAGGTTTAAGTAAAATACATTCAACGTGATCGTCACGATAGCTGCCACTTTGCACTTTTTATAATCCAATTGTACGTGCGTTCATCGCACATCATTCACGTTGCCCTTCTACGCAAAAGGACTATACTATTGTACAGCTTAATTGCAGGTCCAAGACGTAATCCCAATAGCGACACCAAATCCTCTTGAGTCAGCATTAAAAACGCTTCTCCGTCGATATTCTGCAATAATGCGATAAAAGATTAGGTGAATAATTCGAATTTTTTTTTCCTCCCTTTTTTGCCCAATACGTACATGTTGCCTAAAGACATTTCCAATTTCTTTACAATTGGGGACGCTCTGTATAAATTTAATAACTTCCTCATTCGACCACCTCCGCGGATTCGTATTTTGTTTCGCTACTACCCTGTTTAAAGCATTGCTATGCTTCGCCCATATGTGCGGCGCGTCTGGTAACGGATTGTATCCAGGACTATACACGGACTGATACAACTCGGTACGCAACTGCTTATCAGGCATATTCGCAGCATATGGTATAGTATTTAACGACGAATCACCAAACGAATTTGAGAGAGAATATAAAGGTTCGTCAGATATTTGCCGCCTATAAGAACACATATGTTTAAATTAATAATGAATTAATAAACACTTTTTTTAATACAACAACGATTTGGGACAAACCTCTTCTTTCTCTTTCTCAGAAGTTCATCATCATCTGTTTGACCATCGCTATGATGATGTTTTGATTTACTAGACCTGTAAATCGAGGAAATTTTTAATCTATGTAACAGTCGAAACAAAAGTACAAATACACTGCTCGCAAAAAAATCGAAGCATTTGAAAACAATAGTGATAGTCCAAACTGCACAAAGGTGCTGTAGTTTGTTTTGCGAGCAATGTACGCAAAGATATTTTTGTAGTTTTACTTTTCTGAATTTTCAGACTTGTCATTTTTATCAGAGAAATCCCCGTCTTCCTGTTTTATATCTTTCTCAGTCTTCAGTAATCGTTCCTCCAGAAACAGTGGCTTCTCTAACTTTTCAGACTTCTCCATTTTTATTTTGTCAGTCTTTTCTAATTTTGGTCTGTCCTGCATGTCGTCGTCGAAATCGCAAGTCTCGTGCTTCAAATTAAGCCTGTCAGCCAATTGCCTGACCTTATGAAGATTCTGTGGTGAATACGGACAACCAGACGCAGAATTGTGCGTTGCAAATTTAGGCCCCTTTACATGTCCGATTCCTTTGCAACCGTACGTTCCACATTCTGGCCTGTCGTTTAAATTATCTGGGGCTATAAACAGTACAATCATTCTTCAG
The DNA here is from genome assembly GCF_050948175.1 of Xylocopa sonorina. Taxonomy (NCBI): domain Eukaryota; kingdom Metazoa; phylum Arthropoda; class Insecta; order Hymenoptera; family Apidae; genus Xylocopa; species Xylocopa sonorina. Next base: position 9,623,456 of record NC_135201.1, on the reverse strand, counting down.
TATCATTGTTAAAAGTCATTAAAAATATAAGAAAGGAAATCTTAAAATATTCGTACTTAATGGCGGTTCCAAAGGATGACCTGTTTTCATACACCAACCCATGGGATGTATGTCTGGAGAATCATCGTCGACCCAATAAGCATGATTTTCCGGCCATCCATCGAATCGTATTTTCAACCTGTGCCACGAAAATTTAAACAACTATCTTCCACTGCAATTAATCTCGATAGAATGAAATATTTATGATTTACATACATGTGATCCTTTACGTCTTCCACGGTTGCCACTCTTATGAGTTGAGGCACGCGTTTGTCAACCGCTTCCAGTTTCATTCCACGCTTAAATCCACATGGCGGTCGTTGTTTAAAAGCTCTCGCTGGTGCAACCATAGACCGAGTTTCCCTAAGGTACGCGTCCCAGGTAAAAGACTTGGGATCTTTATAATCTGAAACGATAAGTTTACAGTTTCCCTATATATCACTTTCTTCGAGAGAGAAGGATCCTAAAACATAGGACCAGTAAGTGTATATTTCTACTTACTATTCGGTGGCGTGAGACTGTGACCATTGTGATGGCACCATCCCACTGGATGGATATACGGCGAGCTCGCGTCTGCCCAATAATCGTACACCTCGTCCCAAGAATCGAAATGAACTAATATACGAGAATCCATTAGGCCTGCTATACTTGCTACGCAAACCAACGAAGAATGCTTCCTATCCACGGCTTCCAGTTTCATTCCTACACGGAAACCAGTTGGACAAACAGACTGAAACGATAAGCGTAATGGTTAACTTGATACGCCTTCAAAATGAACTGGTTGAAAGTCAATTGCCGCTTACACTTTTATTTGAAAATATATTTTTTGGCGCTGCAGTGGCTTTGCAAATTTTTAGGTACGCGTTCCAGTTAAAGTTACTAGCTACGTAACCCTTTGGGGGGTCTAACCGATGTCCATTCTTTTCTGACCAGCCAACTGGAAAGATGTCCATACTATCCGCGTTCACCCAGAAATCGTAGTTTTCTGGGTATCCGTCAAAATGCAAACGTATTCGATATCCTGTAACCATTTCGTAGATGTACCAATATAATGTATGGAATATAATCAATATATCAATATACCCAAACGTTCAGAGATAAAAAGGAACATGGTGTAACGACTTACCTACTACCTCGACAACAGTGATAACGCAATATCGCGAGGGATGTTCCGGATCTATTCCTTCTAATTTCATTCCGACCTTGAAGTGGTTTTTAGCGTAGGGAAACGGATCTTTAAATAACTTAACGGGTGCTGCTTTTGCTTTGCAATGCTCGAGATATTTAGCCCATGAGAATCCGAGTTTTCCTGTCTGCCAAGGATACTACATACAGAGACACATTTATGAGCAGTACGTTTCAATAAATATCAAAATGAAGTTTGATTACAAGTACCTTCGACTCGGTAGTATCCCCCTGACTTTCCTCGTCTATTCCTGTAATGGTATCTTTCGTGTCTTCGTCAGTTTCGGATTTCACTTTCTCTTGCTGCACTTTTGGACTTGTTTCTTCAGGCTTCTCTTCGATTTCTTTAGACTGCTGCTGCTCTTGAAGTAGTCTTTTACGTTTCCGTTTCGCACGTAAATCTCTGTAAAAATATACGTTCGGTTAAATGTATCCCACGTTTTCTAAAACGATTTGCGCGTTAAGTACGTACTTTAAATCTTTTTCTTTCCGCAACACCGGCTGCTTCTTTGCTTCTATTATTTCCGTACACGTTGGACCGCACGATATTGGACTCTCAAATTCTGCGGCTAATCCGTAACAACCACAACCTTCACAATGATACATCGTGTCTGCCGAAACAGTCCTGGATTTCCTATCGTCAGCTACAAAAGTAAATTCAAGTTAGTTATATTGGGAGGAATTTTTCTTAGAGCTAACAGGATCACTTCTTTCGTTAATACTTACGTTTCTTCTCGGTATTCACGTTATTAACCGTTACGGAACTGGATTTGGAAGAATTTTGCGTCGAGCACACATTTTCCTTGTCACCAATACTATCTTTACTTTGCTTGTTATTTTCATCCTCGTCTACTACTTCCATGATACCGAATTCATTCATACAAAACTTTAACGTACTCCCGGGTAGAGTGCCAACGCCGTCTTTCCAATCTAAAACTTTTGTCGCGTCAAAATTCGAATCATTCTGATGTGTTGTATTTATATGATCTTTCAAGTCTTCGTGATTACTTATATTAATCTTCGAATCACATTTATTGTCTGTTATGGATTCAACACAACTTGTGCGCGTTTTAATAATCTCGATTTTTATGTCGTCGTCCATACTGGTATTGCTAAGCTTCATAGTTTTATCTTCGCTAGGAACTACTTTAATCAATGTAATGTCATCGTCATTTTGCACCTTCTTATCCTTATCTTGCTCTGATTCGGGACTGCTTAGCGGATAGCTTACATCGACCATGCTCTCCTGTGGAGACTTTGAAATATTTTGCTTCTTCATACGTTTCTCGCTCGAACCCCTTAATATATTGCTTATCGTTTTTTTCCGCTTTTCAGGTATACCTACATCGTCCTTTTTCGGAATAAGGGTAATTACGGCGGAATCTGGATTCTCAGTGATTTTTATACTATCGATTGAGTTATTGTTTCCTTTATTTGCATTTAAGAAATTCATTTTTGCTATCGGATGCAAAGGTGGCGGATGTGTAGCTGAATTCGTAGTCTTTGACTCCCGTAACACTAACACAAAGAGAGAAGAATACGATTATTTATTTGAATATTTATAATGTATTGAAAAATATTTCCAAGTGCTTACCTGTAATAGTACCTTTGTTTTCACTGTTAAGTTGGCCATTGTTGATTTTGAAATTAAACATACTGGATTTAGTAGGTACGCTTTGTTGAGGAATACTGACTGGTAATAGTAAATTTGCCATGTGTTTTGGTGGTTGACTTTGAGATAGTGTTGTAGTACTCGTCGATGTTTGAGCTAACTGGGATATAACCGGCGCTATCACTAATTTTGGTTTAGCTATTTGAGTTGTTGTTAAAGCTCCTGCTAAAATGTGTCAACGAATAAATTGAAACTGTTGTATTACAAACAGTACTATTTGTTATTAGGTCTATTATAAGAAATGTATAATCACCTGCTGGAATAACAACAGACTCGCGTGATTTATTTGGTTTAATGAAAGTGCCAAGATACGCAAACGTATGCTTGCCTGCTTGTGCATTGGTTTGATTTCCCTGAGAAGTACTTAAGGGCACAATCTGAGCAGTAGATGTATTCGACTTTCTAAGCAATATATGTTTCTGACATTGCGACGTTGTACTACATTGTGTAGTACTAACTGTATTTATTGGCCGATGAATCACAATATGTTCTTTACTTTGAGAAGTAGTAACCTGACTTGGCCCTTGTATAAATACTTTGTTTTGTCCTGCGACAATCTAAAACCAAAGCAAATGAAAACAATAAATTGATGATAAATCCAGAACAAACTGACACAACAATCCGCCACACAATTAAATTATAAACACTTCAACACAATTTACTGATGAAAAATTTAATTATAATTGATTGTGTAACTTGGTGCAACTCATTTCCATTTCATTAATAATTATCATTTTTAAAATACAATTAAAATACTTGTAACATCATATGAACAGATATACCAAAATGGTTAAAAATATAGTGTTCATTCATTCTAATTTCTGCTTTGCTACTTGTTATCCACTACACAACAAGTATACTGAACAAATCTATATTTACTATAAAGATGTATATCACTCACTGCTACCACCTACACTTAGTGTGTCTAATAAGGTTTCAAACTTTATATAAGTACAATCCATATCAATTTACATATGACATGATGAAACTGTATACACTGGTTAACAGTACTAACATACTTGAGGTGCTACAATTTTTTTTCCATCATTTTATACAATTATAGGTTACTCTGACCTATATACAGATGTATATAGTTTATTATACTATATAGAGCAGTATATTAGTCTGCTTATATAAGACTGAAATTATGAATATTGGTGGCTAACTGAAATTTGATTTAAAATCTGCAGACACCGTCTTACACAGAATATGATAAAAGGAGTAATCTTTTTGAATCATCAAAGATAACAATTTGAACAAAATTACCTGATTGTTCACTGGATTGATAATAGCGGCGAGTTGAGTAGCATTAGGTGAAACCAAAGTCTGATTTGTGGTTATCGGTGGTGCGTTAATTAAACGCTGTAATTTACTTTTTTTAATGTATAAAAAAGGCATAACGGGCATTGTTGGGTCATCTGACTGAGAAGCCTCCGTACTACTGTTCTCATCTACAACATCTACTACTATTTCTTCTTCCATTCTGTGGAGAAAATACAATGAAATATATTTTTCAAACGTAGTAGGAAACTTTCACTTTACTCGTTTATCTAACAATCGTTGAGACATCATGAAAAATCATAGGCATACTAGTGAACTTTATTCGTAGTTTATTTAAGCCTTGTCGCAAGATAATGCGAACAAAAAATAATGTGAAAAAGTGGCATACTAAACGATAAAGGTAAAATGAAATGACCCAATGACTTGGATCTCATCTATATTTAGAAAGTAAAATTTCGAGGATTTCAGAGGAAAGGGACCATTTCAAATCGAGAAAACCCCTGCAACATTTTACCGAAATTGTTTTAACGCGCGACAAATATCGTGGACCGAGCAGAGGAGTAGAAAAAAAAAAAAAAGCACGCAAGAAAAAGGATTCTATGACTGTTACAAACCTAGCGATATATGTATAATATCTCCTATCACCACAAATGGAAATGTTGCCAGTTACATAATTCGCGGATAATTAAAATATTTTCGTGTGCCGCGCGATGAAATGCCGATGAAAATAAACATCGGGCCAGTACGCGGATTGCAATTACTTATATCGTGGTGTCCCGTCTAGCCATAACTGGGCGTTAAGAAAATCACTAACGCGATTTGAAACACGCGCCCAACTAATATCGTCGAGTGGAGTTACGTTATTATTTTACACGGTATCAAGCGAGTCGGGCGTGCAGCAATTTGTCGACGATATTCTACGGGACACCGAGAATCCCTGGCAGCTGATCGTTTCACCAGTTAGACCGCTGATACGTTCGTTGAAACACTTTTACAAAACGTCCGTCGCGCATCACGAATCACTCGACGAACACAACGCGCACGCACACTTTTCACTGGAATAAGAAGTCCGATGAAAGAATGAAAAACAGGCCGTTCCCAGGTTGATCCCTAGAACAAGAGGTACGATTCAGGCATTTGAAACGGGGAACAACCGATAATGGATATTCCACGGGATTTGAAACAATTATTATCGCATATCTTTTAAGCGTTCGAGCCTTCAGCCACGGAACGCTACAGCTACATCCTCATAGGCTCCAACTGTAGTGGCGACGGCGCAACAGGCCGCTCGCCATTGGTTAATCGGCGTTACACTAAAGAACAAATCCGCAACCTCGACCAATCATAACATTCTCGATGCATTACTAACCGCATCCGATGTACAGATTTTTCCTCGGCACGAGTAATTTTGAAATCGTTCAACGATCATCCTCTGGCCAATCGATAACGACGATTCGACGTTCGCTGCCCACCACGAGCTAATCCGACGCTGGTTTATGATATTTTTCTAGCTCCAGCTCGCGATCGATCTCCCGCGCAAACATCGCCAGAAAAAAAGGACGAGCAATTCGCGTTCCACTGATCAATGCAACCCGAGCCATTGCTTTTTTAAAACGGGTGAATCACGCCGTTTGTCCGTCGTTCGACGGGTCCTTTATTTTCGTTTCTTTCTCTCACGTTGAACCGTTCAAAATCTGGTCGCATTCTACGTCGACGCATCGATAACTCGACGGGAGCTGCACCGATACGAAACACATTTGATCCACGTTTGTTTCTATAATACAGACACATGTTAAACTTTATTGTTTCATTTTTGTAATCCCGAATTTCAACCAATGGTGAGTGGTATACACGTGACGTCGTATTGTTATCGCGGCTGGATTGGTTAAACAAGCAGCAGGTATAATCGGGGAAAGCATTCTATCTTTGAAACAGCAATTTTTAACGGCCTGTTGGTAAAATTACTAAATTTGACGATCAATATTTTTTGCCATATCGTGCACAAAACTATCGTTTGTATTGTCTCTCGGAAAACGATAATCGCCGTACTAATTTCGTATACCGTACAAATGCACAAGTTTCGACTTCGATACACTTCTGCATTAACCTCTAAAGTATAAAAGCTAACGTTCTTAATGCAATATATTATCGCCGTGTTTTGCAAGTCTAAATCTCCTATCAGATTACCATTGCAATGTAATACAATCTCGTATTTATTCGCGAAACGGTTATAGTTCGTTAATAAACAATTGTTAACGTGGAATCGATTAAAATTTTTGAATACTTAATAAACATGATATAAATTAATGTGTAACGATAATAATAAAACGTGACTACGACACGAAAGTAAGTAGCCTTTAAATTTTATAAAGAACAATATAAAGTAAACGATGTCTGCTTCTCTTCTCTGAATGAAAATGATTTTTCAATCGCCTGCTCCTCGCACCACGGAGAAATTACGAATGTTTCCTTTGGAAAAAAAAAAATAATAACCAATTATACCTGGATAAAGTACGGCATATATTTATCGCACGATGTGTATCGAGGTTATTACAAAGTTTCTAAGGACGGCGAAAAGCAAAAGGTAATTTCCTATTTAAACTCGGCCACTATAAATTGATTATTATGAACGTGTAAACGTAATCGTTATCAAAGTCCTTAAGGCACGATGTTTCGAGTATGTATTTCTATACGAGTGATGGTAAATTGAAAATAATTAGAATGAAAGATCGTCGTGGGACTAGTGGGAATATCCGTTAAAAAATTAACTCGCGTTACATTCATTCTGAAACGCTTTACAACTTTTTTTCCAACTATATCAATGCGAGGAAGTTATAGGCAGCTTTATAGGTATACTTACTAGGATAAGTGAATGTTGGTCTAACGAATTATGAGCGGTAATTTTAAGGATATACTCTGTCGAGCGGCGGTCGTGAAAAAAAAATTATCCGCCTAACGGATATCTGAACGTTTGTTGATAACACTGTTATATTTTACACGCGAACAGCACATTGTAAACATAAGAAATTATATGATAATAAACTCACGTTTTAAAGTTACCAGTCGCCATCATATGCGAAGAGACGATATCATTCTAAATGCGCATGCGCATCGACCCATGTTGCTTCTGCTGTAAAGACACGTTCACATTTGCGCGCACGCACACACGCGCAACTGAAATAGAATAAGAGAAAAATGTTTAACTACTTCAGAAATATGTATTTAATGGCATACGACGAACTTTTCTCACCGGAATCGATGCTTCTACCGCAATTTTCGATACGTCCAAGCAAATTTTCTTTCATATACCCACGAACCAAGTACAGTCATCTTTACCAAATATTATACTAACATATAAACCAACGAATAATTGCAATTATTCTTTTTTCATCAGTTTCATATAATAATTACGCCAAAGGAAGAATCGATTTCCCCTTAATTCTGTTAAATCGAAACCAAGAGCCATTCGCAACGGAAGGTAACGCGACTTTATGAAATGAAATCTACTCGTTTAGTCCCATTAACGCAAGAATTATATATCACGTTCTTCGGTATCGATCGAAATAAAAAATAAAGATACCGCGTACGTACAAGGAATTCAATGGAAACGTCGAATAGATCGAAACACGTATTCCACCGTCTTATTTCCGTGACCATCTCCCCCCTTCGTTTCTACCGCAGTAACTTAATAATCACCATTAGGTGTATACGTGCATTATTTTTACACGTTTCGTCTGTGCCGCGATAAATTTTTTATCGCACACTCGACGCACGTTACAACGATTGCATAGACGGTTAAGCGGATTACGATTAAATTTCATTATAAATATGTACATACATATATGTATATATATATACATTTAAACGGAACGTGTTTATAATACATACATATTTATATTTACGTCGAGTGACATGGGTATGTGCCGAAGCATATGCAAACGCTTGCGCTCGATGTCGTACGCCAGTGCTGTCCAAGCTAAATTTCGGTGGTTCGAGAGCCGTTTCCCACTCCGACTTGGTTACCATGGCAGAGGGACGCTAGCTGGCGTCGTACCCTACACGTGCGTCCAATACAAACACTTCCCGCGTATTGTTCTCCGTTTTAAGCGCAGGCCAGAACGAGAGAGATATCACGTCGAATCGGTTCGTCTCTCTTCGCAGTCTCTTTGTCTTATAAGAACAGCGTCAAGAGAGAGAGAGAGGGAGGGGAAGAGCCGTGCGAGGGGCTCCACCCGTGGCGACGGCACTGTCGTACGCGTCGAAAAGGCCGATTAACACGCGTACACGTTTCAAAGGAAAAGGTAAAAAAAAGGAAGACAGAGAAAATAGAGAAGCACGATCTTGGGCAGGAAAAAGTCGGAGGGAATAAGAGAAAAGAAAATGGTGATCGCGATCGATCAGATTTTCCATCGCGAGCCTCGCTCGGCTGTGCTGTTTAATTAATCGCCAAGAGCAATCGGTGTCGGACAATGGCGTAGGGGCAGGTCGTGTTTTGTGCTATCAGCTGATGAACCCGATGGACCATCGCACTTATCAAAACAGAGGAGATCGTAACAGTAAATCCAGCCACTCGTCGCGAAACATCATGTTACAATGCGTGATACTCTGTGCATCGTAATAAGCTAACTCCCCAAGGCGGACCAATTTTTTTCACCAACTTAACGTCGACTCCATTATTCTCGCTGTCATTCAGCCGAGTGTTTTCATCTGGTAAGGGAACGTTTTAACGAGGACACGGCGCAAAAAAGTTACGCGCATCCTCGTCGAAAATTTCTTTAGGCCGATACACGTCTCTCGAATGCCCGATCGTAGAGTTAAGTTATCGTGCCTGTACGATACACAAATCTCAAGTAGTAAAAATGAAATATATATACGTATGCGTTATTCGATTTTGTATATGCGTCGCACATTGACGTAATCCCAAAGTGTTATATTTTAATATGTAAAATTAGTCATTATTGTGCTGCCCTATTAACAAGAAGCTACGAGACCAAAATAAGGTATTTTTTTTTCATACTGGTTATAAAGTTTAGCCTTCTTATCAGATGAAATGTATATACGTGTACCTTTCCAGATTATTTGTTACATTCACCGTGTTTATATGAACTTTGATAGTTGTAATTAATATGCTATACTTTGACCCGGTGAGTTATTTATAAAGTTAAGATCCTGAACGCGATCGGTTCGTGTACAAACTTTTGATAATACCACGATTAAAGTTCTTCGGTATGATAACAAAAAGATGCAACTGTTACATAAGTGCACACATTTATTTACATAATAATTTTAATCGAAACGGAAAATAAATTGTTCTGCCAATGAAAATTTTGAAAACATATTTTTTCTGTTTCTTTAGCTCTCTATATTCTTTTACTTAGTGGTGAACATATATGTATTTGAAAATTGATATAGTCAACATTGGACTAACGCATTGAAACTTTGTTGCAGAAGAATTTTATAAGTTTTATCGATAATGGGGGCGGCTGTAAGCACTGGACAAACTAATAATGAACTAGTCGACAACTTGATGACATCTGGGTATATAAGGACTAAAGAAGTGGAGAAAGTTTTCAGAGCGGTTGATAGAGCTAATTATGTCTTACCATGGCATAAGGACAGAGCTTACAATGATCTTGCATGGAAGCATGGCAACATTCATTTATCCGCACCGTGTATATATAGCGAGGTGATGGAAAGCCTTTCGTTGGAGCCTGGATTGAGTTTTTTAAATCTTGGATCAGGGACTGGTTACCTGAGTACAATGGCAGGACTCGTGTTGAGTAAGAACACTGCAGCTTTAATAGATTGGTATAGAATATTCGTGATATCTTTGTGCCTTTCTTAGGCCAACATGGAACGAATCATGGTATTGAGTTACACGAAGATTGTTTAGAGTACGCGTACGAGCGACTAGAAGAGTTTAAACAAGAGTCGTTAGCTCTGGATGAATTTGACTTTTGCGAGCCAGTTTTTATACAAGGTGACACATAAAAAGAATTTACTTATGTGCGACTCCTACGAGGGCAGAAAAAGAGTCATGTGTAACTATACGTTTAACAGGGAACTGTCTGAATGTTGCACCTGATAGACAGTACGATAGAGTGTATTGTGGTGCAGCATGCCCCGAAAATTATGAAGGGTTTATTAAACAATTCGTACGTATCGGGGGTATTCTCGTAATGCCGTTTAAAGACCATTTGCTACGTGTGCTCAGAATAGACGCGGATACCTGGTTACACTTTAAAACGCTTCCTGTATCGTTTGAAACGTTGGTCATACCCACCACTTCGGAACAAACTTTGTTTCACTTACGTATGTATATACAACGTATTTCTAAAGTTTTTTAAGTAACAGCGAAACTAACAGTTTAAGTTAGTTATTATTATTAATCATTATTAACGAACCATTTTTATGTTTTATAGCTGAATGCGCTCCGTTATCTTTGCAAGAATTGTGTAGAGGCCAAATTAGACGTTGCTTGCGACGCAACGTGTGGAGAGAGCACGAAGATTTGGAGAATAAAAAGAAAATGCTATTAGAACGAGAAAGATTTAACTCTCCCGGGCAAACCATACCAAGACTCGTCATCCCTGTATTCGGAGATACCGATGAATCGGTATCCGAAGAATCTGTGTCCGATGAAGACGACGAGATCAGAAGAGTGCGCGTGTTGCTCAGCATAGATGCTGACCCCAGGTATCTCTACACTTCACAAGTACGAACCGGCGTGCTGTGTAAAATGAGCGACTGGCAACTGACGAACAGTAACAGCGCCGTTGATTGTCACGATCAGAATACAGAAAATTCCACGAGCGATGATAAATCAGTCTCGAGGACGGAAGAGACGAACAAAGCGCAGGACGCGTCGAATTCGTCAGGAGAAGAATCTCAAAGTAAAGCCCAGGTGCAGAAGTTTACAAATCCCAGCGAAACGTATTTAAATCTACTGAAGAATACCGAAACGTTGTTAAGTATAAGTGAAAGTGATAGCGAGGCAGAACAAGATGAGACTTTTGTTCAACGAAAAAAAGTTCCCAAACGGGAGAAGACAGATAACAGCATCGCGGAAGATGCAAACGTAAATAACAAGGATAGCAGCTCCAGATCAACTACCAGTCAGTCAGACTCAGAACCAGTCGACTCTACAGATACAGCAGATGCAATGGACGTCGATTCATCCAACAATTTCCACGACCAGGAAGAACTAATAATCGCCCATTACGTGAATAGAGGCGCCTTTTCTATGTACATGAAGGAGAAAATACATCAGTTACCATTGCCTTCTTCATCAAAGTTGTACCTAAATTACAATCGTAAGCTGTAGGATAAGTAAATTATATCTAAGCAAATTACATTATTCTAATTTAAATAAATAAATATATATGAATAACTTAATGTCATGCAATAATTTACGTAAAATGTTCATTGATGATTTTTCTTTTTGTTTTTTTTTTTTTTTACCTTGCAAGTCCTTGAATAAAAATATATATATACATATATAAGGTACAGAAAGTTGTATCACATTCTATTTAAATCATCCCTTATCTTGCCTTTTATCTACGTTAATGTCAGCTGATTAGAGATATCGTGTTATTTATAGATACAGTATCATTCAATAAAACAAAATTGTATGTAATCACAAGCAGCCGCTACTGTTCTCCAAAGTGTTTCACATCTATGTACACGTGCGTCAACATCCAATGACTTCTTTCTTTCTCTTTTTTTTTCAGCGAAATCCTAACTCACAATCTAAACTCTTGGATCTCCTGAAAAATCAACCCTATAATCTGGACACGTACCCTAGCTACATCCCTGTCGGTCCACACACGATCCACAATCACGTGATTCAACCTCGAACCCGAACATGAACTTTTCAACGTTCGCCAGGGGTTGTCAGCATCCCCACGGTGCAACCACTGCTCCTCACCCAGCTCGAGGCGGGATAAGAGGGCGAATGGGTGAGAGCTAGGGGTGGACTGAGGGTGCGCGCGGTGAGATCAGTTGCGCGGAAGAGGCTAACGCCCAGCTGCCCGACAGATCGCGGGTTCGTACGTTCGCGATAACATTCTCGACCGCTAACATCCGCCTAATCCGATTGTTAACCGCCTCGAAGGAGTCGGATAAGATCGATCAGATGTGTCTGTATTCTTGTGTTGTCTGTCCCTTTTATACTTAGCCCTTCGTCTCATCCAACAGTTCAACGAATTGGAGCCCCCGTTAATTCCCATCACCAGATGTAAAATCTCGCGTAAGTCATCGATACGCGCGATACGATGACCTTCTGCTCCATCGTATTTATGGGTGACAACGAACGATACTTGCTTGGTTCGAGGTTGAGGGTAACACTCGAGTGTTGTACGGAAACGAAATGTGATTGTGTAATGGTACGGTCGAACGAGGAACGAGTGCATTTTGAATACTGGTGAGGTGGACCTTGTCCCTTGGATTTTAAAGCGTAAGTAGAGGGATGTTATTCATTCGATAAACGGGGTGAGTGAAAACATACCGGCCTCCCTTGCTCCTAGCATGTGCATCGGTAACACTCGTTGCTCCTGTTGCATGCTTTTAACGAGCAATTAGCCTGTGCGACCTCAAAGCCTTTAACTTCCCTTGCTTTTGGAACCTTTCAAACGCCTGCACAGAACGAAGCTATTTTAACATCAATTCACACCCTTAAATTGTATAAAACCCGTAACGCGATCAACAAAATTTGTTACATATCAACAACATATACTATATCTCATTTTTATGCATTAATAATATCGATGTCGATGAAACTAAAAAACTGGATCTAAATATATATTTTTTTTTAATGTTTTCCTCTCCTTCGTCGCTAGTTCTTTGTAATTATCTTTATGCAGAACACAGATTCCAGCGTTAAAGAAAATCCAAAGAGAAAAAACTTATTCTTCAGAAGCATTCCCCGAAGATGTGGTCTGCAGCGACCAGCTTCACCGTTTTCGTTCATCTGACCTTAATCGGAGGTTCAACGACAGCCGAGGTGTTATGCGGTGATCGCTTAACGGCGCCAAGGGGTGTGATCCAGACCCCAAACTTCCCCCGGTCTTTTCCCGTGCCAATCAAGTGTCGCTGGGTGATCGATGTCTCCGATATCCCAGCAACGAACAGCTCGATCGTCGTCTACCTGACGCAGGTCTACGTGTTCAAGGGGCTGAGCTTCACCGAGTACGCGTACTACGAGTCCGAGAGCATGAATTTTGGCGCCACCCTGATAAAAGAGATAACCGAGGGGAACGTGTTCGAACACAAATTGTTCAGAACGTTCCGTACGTTTCTGGTGATCGAGTTCGAGCTCGATCGGCTCGAGGGCAATCACGTGCGCGTTCTGAACAATTTGCTGGACGTGTACGGGTTCAATGTCACGTATCAGATGACCGACGACGTGCCAAATTCGGATTCCTGCTCCGTCCAACATTGCTCCTACACCGGGGACTGTCTCGTCTCTGGGGATTATACGTGAGTGTCGTAACATCTGCTCTCCGCTTTCGATCACCACCTTTTAAAGCCTCTTTTTAGAATACTGTTACGTCCGATATTACCTAGAATAATATATACCAGGCAAAAATATCCAGTTTGATTATCCGTTGAACCATAGAGGTAATATTCCAACTGTTGTAATCTGTGACGTTGATAATGCATTGATTTTAATATACTTGACAATGGAAAATTGTGTAACGTACTTGTAAATTTTACATATAACATTCTGCCAGAGCATACAACGCACCTCGATGGATCAACACCCTAAGACACAAACACGTTGCAGTTTACTTTCGAGTAGCAAGAGGATCCGTTGTATTTGTCCCAGCGGCCTCCTCGGCATTCATTAAATGCGTATTATCCTACTGCACACGGGATCCTCTCGGAACCTAATTGAGCCGCTTTAACATTCGCTCGGATTATCGTCCCTGTTTGCTCTCGTACAAGCTCGCATGAGCGCCGCTTTCACGTTGGACGACCCATTTCTTCCCGAAGCACGTTCGTTCCAACGTCCTAAAAAAAAATGCCAAACAAAAGGAAGTCAATGCTCAGAAAAAAATTCCTTTAACGGGCAAAGTATAAAGAAGCGCGTCGTAAATATTCCATTCTAATCTCGTTATCGTTTCGAGTGGTATCCTTGTCACGTGGCGAATTTGAGAGGAAAGAAATAATCATGTCAAACAGAATGGGTGGGAAATTGGATTAAACCAAGGGGTTATCGTGGCGAATAATGTCGGAAAATTTCCAGCGGGAAAGGCAAACAGAACAGGGGGATGGTTCCGTGCGATATCATATCAGCTCATGAATCATTAATGAACCCCGTGTCCCCTGACAATTTGAGTTGTACCCGCGGATCTCCCTCTTTCCGAGGACTTGTTATATACGAATAACGAGGACTGCCATTTGTTTGCTTGTAGGAGCTTCTGGTGTAACTGCTTCGAGGGTTTCAGTGGTAAGAACTGCAACGAGGGACCCCTCTGCTTCGACGATAGGAAGAATCCCGTTTGTCAACATGGAGGCACCTGCAAGTACGGAGATAATATCAGAAAGAATTCTACGATTATTCTTTGAATGTTCAGATCTTTAGAGAGATCGTGTAATTACAAAGAATAGCAATTTCAACGAACCATAATCTTTCCATTATCGTTATCGCAAAATTTCGCTTAACTCTCGAGGAGCGTAAAATCAAGAAAACCAATTAAAAGATAAACGTGAGATGATCAAACGAATTACGTTAGCATCGCCGATTTTTTTCAAACTGAAAAAGCAAACTTGCCTGATCTTCTTTATAAAACTCCTCCCTGTTCTACGAATAATGGTCGAAGGGCAATTGACGAGGTCATTATCAACTGTTCCAGTCAAATTGGAGCAGAAGCGATGACCTGCGACTGTGCCGATGGCTACGTTGGTCGCAACTGCGAGATACACCTTTTGGACACCGTCGATGGTGGTAGGATTCCCTTAACTATTATTATAGCAGGGCTCTCTCATAAAAATGATCAACTGTACAGACTCTGCAAAGTTATTATGACTCAAGAAAATCAAATTCATCGTCTAGAATTATAAAATGCTAATATGATAACTAGACCGCGAAGCTTTTATGCAAATGCATACTTTTATTAGCACAATTAACGGAACAGAGTCTAAGCGTACAGTTGTTATACGCTATAAATACATAATGTGTATTTTACTTTAGATATCGCGTATATTTTTCTCACGTTATGTGTCTTCTCCAATATTTGGGAATTTAAACTTTCCATAGGTGCATAGAGTGCACATTCTGGAGTCTAGCAATAGTAAATACTCTTGATCACATTGCACAGAGATACAGAATATGTTTAATCGCGTTATATGAAACTTAGTAGACACGCTGTACTTGCCCGCGCACATCCGCGGATAGCAATCCGATGAGTCATCACGGTTCGCATCGGAATAAAGCAGCGTGAATCATTCACGCGAGCTCACGAGGTCAATGTTTGTTCCCAGAATGTGGAATCGAGAATTGCATAATGCAGTGCCCTTACGAGGAGGAGGAACAGCAACCGTGCACGTGCAAGAACGGCACGAAAATTTACAATAGTAAGTCTATTTTCCCTATTCTCGAAAAACCAGAGAATATCCCTAGAAAACTGATGTGATCCGTGGTAATTCGCTTGCAGATCGATCGAGGTACGAGAGCACGATCAAACTGTCGAACGTGACGTTCCTGAGGACCGGTCTGATCGCGCAACACGGCAGTCTGGAGTCGTACGTCGGCAAACAGGTGAGTCAGGAATGCCTGAGAGAGGAATGCGTCTGGTGGAGCAATGAGGGAAGATTAATATGAAAATTACCATCGAACCAGAGCTGTTCGCCTGTTTGACCGATTGTAAGACAGGCTTCATTCAATTTTCGCCTATCAATATTAAAGAGATCGGATGGCATATCTATCATCCGCAGCGTTTAACGCGGATTGATGATGCGATAATGTTGCTCAATAACGAGCTATAACGTTATATTTAACTTTTATACTATACTGTTTCGTCTCGTGAACAGCTCTGTTATGGATCATAAGAAATGCTATTATGAAGAATCGCACGTGCGCGAATCATGCTAACAATACACGCGAGACAATCGCGGCGTTGTTCTTTCGCAATTTTAACGCCTGCCATAAATCGGACCGGCAGGCTGTTTACGGTCAGAAACATGCGCCACGATATGACGAGCGTGATGCACATCTCGCTTGCAATTATTTAATCACGCGATCGATTTGCGCGAGTTCTAGCAATCTGCAGATACGTGTACACGTTTCATCGCGCTATTTAGTCGCAACTATGTGCTCGCGTTGCGCAACACGTCTAGAGTAACATAATCTAATCGAAGGGACAATTCCACGAGACTACAATGGGAGTCACTTGCATCCTGTCTAAAAATAATGATACATATAATAACTAGAACAATAGCAGATGGTCAATGTTAAATGTTAGCCGCAGAACTCCCAGACGTTGCACCTATCGTAACCGTAGTTCTCTTTCCGAACATTCTCTGGCAACGAGTACCGTTTACAGATTCTCAATCGTTTCCTCAGATCTCCCGTTAAACCGTGTCTTCCAGGATCCCCAAGGTAAATCCTCGATCCGTTTCGTCGCGCCTCCTCGAGCCACGGAATTAAAACACCAGCGATTTCTTCGTCGTACAGCATGTCTCCAATAAATATAACGTCGATGAGCTTGTCTGGTGGTCTTCGAAGCAGATTCTCGTCGGATACTTCAATGTCCACGTGGTTCAAGGCCGCGTTCATGGATATGGCTGTGCAAGCGACTGGAATCAGACAAACAGAATTTGAAAGAGGACCATTACGCGAATTTATTTACGAAAGGAAATAATAACTTCTGTACATCCAATTAACGGGCGCATAGATGGTGATTATACACGATTCCAAGAATACGTAGCATAGCTCGCAATCGCGTTTACATAATAGGTTGCACGATTTCCACCGATGCTTTCATTGATGCTTTTAACCGGGGCATTCGTCAATTTAAGTAGCGAGAATTCTCAATAGAGTCACTCGGGCCGATCGTGATACGATTACTAATAAGCGCGAAAATATAACGTGTCTGTTAGTGGTCGCTTTTGTCTAGGATAAGATAAAAGAAATTGTGGCGTCGATATGGAGGTGTAAGTATCTCGAGTGCTCGCGAAGAGCCGATTGCGTAACATTAATGAAAATCGATGCAACACGGTGAAAGTGAACCATTGTAGAAGCCGTCGAAATGTGGCAAAAGCGGGTCTCTCCTTCTTCTAGAGATCCTCGGTCGACCTCGCGTCCTCTTCAGTAATTTAGTCCCCTCTGTTACGCAACCGTGCGATTTTTCTCTTCCTTCTTAGACTTTCCTGCAAAAACACGATCTGCACATCTGTTATCAGCATGAGTTTGCAACCACGTGAGGCGCTAGTGGAGATAGCGCGTATGTTGCGACGTAATATCGATGCGTCAGCGTAGCCCGATCGGCGCACGAAGGGACCATTTGGAATGCTGTGGACGTAGAACTCAGAAATGGGCAGCCTTTCACTGACGCACGAGCACCCAAACGCTTGGCGTTCGTGCCTCTCGTGAAATGGGGAATACCGTGCGACCTGACCCACATTACGGACGTTCTTGGTAACCGTCCACGACACGGCTTCCGATTATTTATACAACCATCCGAGAGAAAATGGACCATTTTAATATTTCGCGAGAAAGTTAGTCGATCTCTTGCACTCTCGGTGCTAATGATGCATTCCGTGGAAAGTTGTGAAAGGCCGCGGAAAATAATTAAGGAAATATTCTATGTATCTAAAATATACGACACAAGTGACCTTTACCTCATAGGAAATGTGGCGAATTCCGCGTATAGCAGTGCGAATACCAGACTAGTACATTATTATCGATCAGCATTCCCAGAGGTGGGTAGGCGAAAAATGCTAATACAGTCAACGGAAAACGTGGTAAGAGTCAAAGCGTCGGTTCTTCGAAGCTGCTTCAATTAATTACTATTACGTGTTGATATTTGTTTGGCATCAAAGATCATTGGTCCCGTTAGTAAAATCAAAAGATAATTTAACGCGGAGGAAAGTAGTTGACCTTGCGAACTCCCTTGACGTTCCACTTGTTGGAAAACCTGAACGTGCTCTCCTTCTTCTCTTATCAATGTTTTGCAGTTTCACATCTCTGTTTTTTGTGTTATTAGGTCGCAATAACACTTCCGTTGATCGAGATAAATCGATTCTCGCTTCTAATTAATTTCTGCGAATCAAAATGCATTCCACTTCGATTTATCTATCGTATGTTCAACGAATTAAAGTGTATTTTTCATTCTGTTCGAAGTAAATCGTATACTTATATCTATGTTGTTCCGCTCTGTTCGCATAATTGCGAAAGATAATCGTTTTCTTCTTTCCTGTTTCTCAATGACATCTCTATTTATAGCACGCAGCTCTATTATCAAGCGGACGTAAGCATGCAACTCCGTATCGATCATTCAGAAATCCGGCGGCCGAATTCGAATGTTCCGTCGCTCTGGACAGGTATACCTGTATATACCACACGTGACGTCAATTCTACCAGCCAGGTTTTCATTTTTTTCCCTTTTGCTCTCCCTGGTATTTCCACCGACTCGCCCTACTCGTTTTATCAGTCTCAGGCGCAATGCACTCCGGTTCTTCCCGGACGCAGCCGTTCCTCTTTCCTCGTGCAAATATCCCGAGAAACCTCCATGCTGTACGAGATAATAATTCCCCCTGCGAGCGTGTATGCAAGTGGAATGCCTGTGAATCACTGTCCCTAACGATAATCGCGTTTTAACGCGGCTGAAAACGAACCGAGAGGAAATGTATGAAACGTGCATGAAACGAGCCAAGCATTCCTTTTCACGTGTCGCTCGTGAATAGCGGAGCGGTTTTTTTACCATGCAAACTGCTTCCCCCGCCCAGGCATAACGAGAAACTATCGTTGCCAGAAGCGGTTTTTCATCGATTCCTCGTCTACGTCCCTGCTACTTAATTATCGATTTCCGATCCGCACTCTGCTCTGACGCGTTCAATCGTATTCTATGAAACTGTGGAATATTATTCGCATTCAAATTCCTCGCCCCTGACAAATGAGATATGATTGCATAATTGTACAGTTCTTTTGCTCGAGATTAATGCAAGTTGCGTTTTTAAACGTGCGAACCTTCATCGATATCGTTGGCGACAACTCTCCTGGCGCCAATGAGTTTCGCTGCAATCGCTGTGGCTCCGCATCCAGCTCCAACATCTACAATCTTTTCTGAAGAGGAAACAAGTTCCCTCGCCTCGTCCAGTACGAATCTAGTAAGCGCCTGTCCACCTGGCCAATATATGGACCAGAATGGTTCCGAAAATACTCTCCTTTTCATCTCCTCCCCCTCTTCAGAAACTTGTTCGAACGGCGCATTGTACAGCTCGCAGCTGGGAGTTAAAAGACACAGCTGGACCTCTGGCGTCATATGGTTCCTGGTAACCTCCGTGTGCTCGAAAATGGCACGAGCCACCTCTGGTTTGCGTTTAAGAATTCCATCAATGACCTTTTCGTGGTCGATGCTCGTGGAATTCCTCGAAGCTCTTCTCTCGCAGCTTGCGCGGAAGGTAAAAAACGGTGGTTCATTCTTGATCGTCCAACAGCCTGTACAGAATGTTATTCCCCCTGTTTATCAGAAAGCTTTTGTTTGTGGAAATTGAAAAAATATCTTGCTTACAGATGGAGGTTTTTATTATTTACTTTTATATTGTAAAAGCAATCTTAGGGATTACGGGGAATGATAAGTGTTATATACCTTCCCAGAACGATATCGCGAATATCTATCTGTTCTAAAAAAGAAATCTATATTTTCTGTTTCTTCGCGGAAGCGATAAAATTGCTCGAATCATTCTCCTTGTAAGGAAGAATCGTTGATTACGGCAATCGTTAACTCTATTGCGACACGATTGGCATCGTCTTGCGAAATTCTAAAATTCGTCCAAGAAACAATTTTAATATTTCAAAATTCCAATTAATACTCAATCGACGATATTTAAAAGTATAAAGTGAAGGCATTACGTACGATAGAGTGCATCGAAAAGGAAGGTAAACGATTAAAAACAATGTTTGGTAGTTGGAGAGGTGAAGGACGCTTCAAGGTCGTTAATTATTCCGTACAATCGAACCACGTACAGAATGGAGAAGTCATCCTGCTGTTCCACACGCGCGCAAAGCGTGACATTTCAATAAAATTCTGCCCCCGATCCGTGCATCGTCCACGACGATCTTTCTGGGATAATTATGCGTTCGTTTCGTAGCGTTTAATTTGCCAGATATTTTTAGTACCGCGTCGTACCAAGAATCGACCAGTTCTTAGACTATTTCAATGCTGTAGCCTCGCTTTCTTGCCTTAGCAGTTTGGGATTCCCACTGGTTGCACACGCACGCGCAATGCCAATGCGCTCGTCTGCTTCGATGCTCTTTCTCTGAAAACAAACAAATGTTCGATTCAGATTGCGAAACGAATTTCGAAGATTTCGAGGGCACGATCTTGTTGGGCCTGCTGAAAATAGCGAATTCGTCCCGCGACGACCATCGCGAAACGTAACTACCGATCGGGTTGGTTATATAACCCGTCAACTCTTCAGTCAACGGAATTAAAGCCGTTACGCGCGATCGATTTAATTTTAGCGCGTACAAGCCCGTTTTGTGGGGGTGTATATTCGTATAGAAAAGGATTAGAGGAATAGAGCCACGGCCGCTGTAATATGTAAACATGGGGGACAAGAGAAACGAGGGACAATGTACGGACAAAAGAGATGCGAGAAGAGGGGGGGCGGTGGTGGACAGACCGAAGCAGATGCGAGATATCGACTTTCCGTAATTCCCTCCTGGCAGATCCCCTATCCACGGGTAGATTTCCACCTGAATTATCAGCAAAACTGTTCAATTGCAATAATGATGAAACTGGAGAGAAAATGCTTGGCTGTTTGCATCATGCATGTTTGATATGAAGCACGTGCCATCGATCGGGAAACCCTGTCGCGGGAAATGGATGCGAACCTGTTAGCCAAACAATCGTCCCATGGTGTCCATCGATTCAAACAGTTTACGCGCGATAACGCTACGGGGACGCTCGTTACATCCATTATGCAAAATAGGAATAAACATTGCGAAGATAAAACTTCGACGATACCACGTCGCGTACCAAGAAAACGCTTTATCATTCAACAATCGTGAGATCCCTATCTCTCCCTCTATCTGTCCTTGCTTCTCCAACGGCACGATTATGTCCAATATATAGAGGCGACGTTTCCAGCGGTCGGAAGTTCCATGTCCAGCCAAGTTCCTGAAACGAGGCTCTGTT
Organism: Xylocopa sonorina; assembly: GCF_050948175.1. NCBI lineage: Eukaryota > Metazoa > Arthropoda > Insecta > Hymenoptera > Apidae > Xylocopa > Xylocopa sonorina. Next base: position 9,601,916 of record NC_135201.1, on the reverse strand, counting down.
TTACACGACTGTTACAATGTATTTACCTATGCGACGTGTACACGGCTACTTCACTGTGTATAGTGGAAAAACATCTCTCGCGGGCATCGTCGCGCGGTAAACTTTGTTTCAGGATCGAAAGATCGAACGCTGTGGGAAATTTACCAGGATGAGAAACAATGATTCGAGGATAAATGAGAGAATGGAAAATTTGTTTCTAAAATGAACATCCTAACGCGGTATTCCCACGCCCGTTTCCCCATTAAAGAGATTATAAATAACATGCGAGAGATTACCGCGAAACTTTCGGCCTTTGCGTTACTTCGTTTCCTGGTAAAAGCTTTCCTGATAAAAGCTCTGTCGTGTGTACACAGACTCGGTAGGGTTTATCTGGAATACCCGTGGATATATAGCGCAGTAGCGCGAGGGTGGGGGTAACGGATATATAAAACGACGCGTGCCGGCTCCGAGGTCACTCGTTAATCGAAGCCCAACGGAGGTGCTCTGCGCCGGTACCGTGGATCATTGACGATCGTGAAAGTTTTCTCATCGTTGCGTAACGACGACTTGTGCGCGCTGAAAGAAGCGAAACGAGCGCAATTCAGTGAATCGAGTGGATTAACGGCGACAGTGCGTACCACTCTGGAAATACCACGTTGGAAACTGGCGATCAAACGCGAGAAAATTCCAACGTTCAGTGAAGTGTGCAAACGAGGGGTGCTAAGAAATAGTAAGCCTAGAAGCGACAAGGAGCGGATACTCACGGATATGACACGCTGCCAAAATCTTCAGGCGTACGCGTCTGCTGGGATTACAGACAGGTATGAGATTTTCACCTTCCTCGCGGGTCACGTTTCGAGGGCGACACGTGACGCGCCACTGATCCTCACGAGGTATTCAACCACGTTGCGGCGGTCCGCGTTGCGACTATATCGAGAATCGCTTGTGAAACTTTTCGACTTCCGTGATACATCGTGAACGTTCGATCTCTCGATCAGGCGCGATGGATTCAAAACTAGATGCTTGTACGTATCGAAGTAAAGTATTGTCTTCGAAAAATGTAGCACGTCGCAAGCCTTCTCTTCGTCGTTGAATACCCTCTAATTGTACGGATCTATTCTACGGGAATGAATGAAATTATTTGAATATTGGAATATTTATTCGAATTGGTTTTTAGTGGAAAGTTATGGACCGAGCAAAAGGAGATGCCTAGATGCCCTAGAGGGACGATAACTTGCGGTATGTTACCAACGTTACGAGCCTTAGCGTCCAAGGAGTGCGAGAACAGCCAAGGGACCATCTGTCTCGTCCCTGACACCGATATGGATTCCGCTAGCCACCTACAAATGATTCTCCTGGAGGCATACTGTCGCGAGACTGGGATCAAAGTATTGAGAGTACCTACGGAGAGGATCCGGGACCATCTCTGCCCAGGAAGCGGCGATTTATCCTGCGTACTAATCTCCAACGACGATCCATATTTCCTCGAGTCACCAGAGTGAATATGGCGCGTGCTTATTTTACAAGAATTGAGTTTTTTTGACTGAAACCAGTCACGCGATTTCGTATCAAGTTTTGAACGTTGTGACTCGAACGTTGAAGTTCGGAGGAAGAGACGTTGGGCCGTTCAACGGAACGGAGAGGGAGATATTTTAAACGATTTCGTCGGTTGCGTCTCGTATTGCGGGAAAATGGACGCAACTGAGCGCAAAGAAATCGAGTACGAATGAGATTAGCGGTCTCAAGATAAGGCGGAGATTAATATGGAGTGGATTCAACCACCGACGAGCACTCCTCGTCGAAAGGACATGAAGTTAAACGATAATCGTGCAGATATATGTACACGTATACATATGTTTGTACATGCGTGTATATATGCGGACAACCATTACGATCTAATTGTTGAACATATCTGGAAGATTAAATAATTATTTTGTAATTGTTGAATTTGAATGGAGTACGTCATTGTTATGACCTGATGATTGTTTTATATAATATATAAACGTGTTATATATACCACACGAGATTGTTGCTTTTATTTATATTCCTGTAATTCCTTCTCTGATATCCTCTCTTGAGATAGTTGTCCACTGTGTCTTTAACGTGTCTTAAACTTTTCCGCAGCTTGCAAAGTATTTAAGGAATTCTAATATTTCGTCCATGGAGGATTTACAAATCCTGAGCGTGACGTGAGTAGGTACATTAGACAAACAAAGAATTTAGTTATATACTCGCCAAGATCTTTCTGCTGAAAAAAAAGATCATCCAACGATAGATTATCGAGAAAATCCGATTGAAATGGTTCTTATCGTTCACGTATACGTTACATAGGCCATCGTCGGAAATCACTTTCCATTTTTTCGGAAATTCGGAGGATGGAGACAAAATTCGGGAATCCCTCAACAGATTGGTCCAACGTCGACGACTCAGCGAAATTTCCCTCGAGTCGACTCACTTTACCTTTCAACAGAAGCCTGCCCTTAAATTGCAGGTACGTATCATCGATCTCTGCTGCCTGATATCCTTCAAAAAATTTTATTGGGTCTCAATCGCCTCTTCAGAGTCTCAAATTGAATCAAGGAAACGAACACGACGTTCACTTGGGGGATCAGTTCATTCTCTCTTGTATTGCTCAGGGCAGTGGCATAAATTTCACCTGGTACAAGGACAATATGCCAGTGAATACGAATAAAGCCACCAGGTAAAGGAGCAATTATTAAGTGTTACATGAAAAGTTTCTAGCACCTTTCATTCTTTGAAAACCACTCTAATCTTCGTTACTTAGGGAAATTTGGTATAGACACCTACCCAATGACGGTTCTGACCTGCACACATCTTTGTTAACGATAGAAAAAGCAACTCTGCTCGATGCGGGTCAATACACTTGCCAAATAGTCGATTGGGGTGTGCAACAATGTAAAAGCATCTATGTAGATGTGAGGGATGAACCGGATGTGAAGGTGATGCCGATGAGCGCTACCATAGACAAGGTGATTCTATGAATCCATCCTTTAAGGCAGTGTTTTATCCTTCTCAAATCGTACCGAGGCTAAGAACATGAATTTAAATAAACACTTTCATAAATTGCCCTTTGTTTTAGGGAACCAACATACAATTAACGTGTATGACGCCTAATATGCCTAATATAGGCATAGGGTTCGGTTGGACGAAGAATAGAGCTCTGTTGAAGTTAGAACCCGGCAGCGAAGTCTGGGAAGACCTGTACCCAGCTGGAAGCATACTAAAAATCACAAATGCACAGGTATACTGTTCAGCCAATAGTGAAGTCTGAGATGAAGTTTTTTTCGCACGTTGCTGTGTTGTATTTTCAGAAATCTGCAATATATACCTGTAACGTAGCGGACAAATCTATGTCCGTTCGCGTGGAGGTTGTGAATCGAACATTAATACCAATTTGCCCGCGAGGGAAGTCCTGGGGTTTGCTTTGGCCGGACACTGCTCCTGGATCCGAAGCTCTATTAGAATGTCCACAGCATTTTGTGGGCAAGAAGGTCTCAAGGCTGTGCTCGATGAAAGATGCCACAACACCAGAGTGGCAAACGCCTGATTTCTCCTCTTGTTTATACGAACCGCTAGTCTTGCAGTATAACCAGTTCAAAAGCTTAACGTTAGGATACCAGAACACCACTGGTTCTGAAATCATCATGGTCTTCTGGGATATCCTATCTTCACGTGGCTTACCTCTTTATCCTGGCGAAGGAGATCGTATTTTGAGCATCCTAGCGGAAATAGGACATTACCAGCGTAATATAGACCCATCTGATTTGTATATCTCTACGGAGGCTCTGATACGGATAATTAATCGAATATTAAGCGACGAGAATTCGATTTTAAGTCAACAGGTAAAAAATTCAATTTGATTTGAAAGTAATGTAAAAAATAGATACGTAATTTTATAATTTCCAGAAAGTTCTGCTGCTTCTTCAAATCACGCAACGTAGCCTGGTGTACTGGTCCAAGCTAGCTACCAATCCTTACAAGCATTTATCTCTTTCTTCCTTGGTGCTCGATGTCCAAGATCTGCAACAACACAATGGAGACAGTATTACTCATTCTCTCCAGATCCCTATAGATGACTCCATGTATACACTATTCATCGAATAACATTATGTTCGTTTAATTACGTTACTAATGTTACTTATCATGTCTAGGTATCCAAATTGGTACGAAGATAAAACGGCGATACGCTTATGGAAAAAACGTCAGCGTGGTGTAAAATCTGGCAGTACACTAAACGCAATCATAGTCGTTTACAAGAATATATCCCAATTCCTGCCAGCGACGTATGTCAAGGAACTCGAGTAAGTGTTCGCAGTACTAAAATCCATAATTTGATGTTTCAACTATTCGATATAATTTGACCAAGCGATGGGACGGACTTGGAATTCCGTATCAACTCGCGAGTAATCATGGTGGCAGTACCGTCGTTCAGCCTGGACAAATATAACAAAATTTGGGTAGACCTGCAGCTGAGACACGTGCAGAACCAGTCAAATTCATGGAATGTGTCCTGTGGCTTTATGGACAGCGCAGGCACCTGGGATCTGAACAGCTGCATCGCCAACACCTTGCCAGGTGACGCTTCAACCCATTGTCTGTGCCCTAATACTGGGACCTTTGCTGTTTTCCTAACAGCACGTGCTGTGAGAGTGAGTATAGGTGAAACTGTCATGAATACTTGGCTTTAAATTATGAGATGATCAGGATCCTCCTCAGGTAGTGCTCGCAAAGAAAGAACAGACCACGTTCATCGTGATATTCGGATGCGGTAGCTGTTTGGCGCAATGTCTCCTGTCCTTTTTGATCCTAGCGTCGTTCTGGTGGAAAAATCGAAGCTGGTTGAACTTTCTGAAACTTCAATGCTGCGGTGCTTTAATTGGAGCGATGGCTGTTTTCATTTACGCTGTGCATAATGACTTACCAGAGGTAATTGGAGTGTGTATTAACTCTGGAAGCATTTAATAGCAGTGATTTCTTTATTTCAGAGTTCCTTTGCGATCGTAGCGATAAGCTTGGAAGCCTTTCTTCTCGTTGGTATGTCGGCACCAATATCAGAAGCTCTGATTATTTACGCTGGATTAGCTCAAGTTAGATCTGGACAGCACTTCCAGCCTACGGTTATCGCAGTCATTACTGGTTTGAATAAATATTTGGAAAAAAGCGAGTGATAGTTTAATGGACCTTTTCCTCAATTTTTTCTGTCTGATGCAGGTGTTCCAGTCTTGGCCGTGTTAAGTACAGAACTGACGCACAAGAGCACTGGTTGGAGGCACGAATCGTGGTGGTTACTGTTCGGCAGTGGTGTCTACAACATATTCGTTACTTGCGCAACGATGATGTTTCTTATATTTCTACTATTATATTTAGGCATTTTGCACAAGGCTCATACTCTTGTCGAGGAGAACGTTATGAAGAAGGAAGCCATAGAGAATAGGTATAGCTGAAAAGCTTGTGCAATTAAGGAATAATCGGAACTAGAAAATTTGAAAAGTACTTTCTTTCAGATTACGAATGCTACATCGAGCTGCCATAGTCATTTGCGGCGTAATCGCAATGGAAGCCTCCTCTATCTTCTACATAAACTCCACCTCCATCATTTTCCATTACATATTCGCTTCCCTTTCGTCCGTCTTAGTAAGTCGACGTATACTTATTATTTAAAATAATTACAGAAACCCAGTGTTTAACGATGACTTTCACAAATTCAGGGCTTCGTCATAGTAATGGTCTACATCTTGAACGGTGAATTAGCCATCGTCGAACTGATGCTCAGAAAGTTGAGATGGAAGCAGGATACAGAGGAGGAAATAACATCCGAGCCAATTAAAGGTATACCCGTAGAACAGTTTGATTAGCTTTGTTCGGCGCAAACGATGCTCGAATTGTATCTCTCTGCTTCAATGGGGTGTAAGGCTTCTCGCCACGACACTGCGTGAAGCAGCGAGTCGCATCTGCATCCAGTCGCGGAGGAACCTACAATAAACCATCGATTAGAATACGCTTCATAGTCTAACAAAATAAAATGAATTACCAGTGTGTTCAAAGAGTGGTGCTGAAGTGGAGAACGACACTGCCCCGCCACCGTCGTCCTTAAGTATCGGGGAATCGTACTTAGAAGTCCGCGGGATAGCGGCGGGCATAGATATGCGCGAGTTCGTGAACGAGTCCTCGTCTTCGTACTCGAAACCCTCCGTCCCTGTCACCGGCAGATTCTTGCCAGAGATCCGGATCGACCACTCGGACGATATAAACCTGGAAAATTACAACACCAGCCCGCGAAAGTACCAAGAAGCCATCGCGTTCGACAGCGTGTTCTCCCCGCGGCCGCAGCACTGCGTGAACGAGCCGTACGGCCCTGGCGAGTGCTGTAGTTTCCTTGAATTTGGTAAATACCGTGAACCCCAAGGGCAGCTGTTCATATCGCATAATCCGTCGCAGGAGAGCTCGGCGAAAGTTCTTTGCAGCGCTGACGTCGAGTCACGTCTAAGTGGGATGCCAGACGTGACTTTGGCCGTGAAGAACGAGGTCGAACTGCTGTCCACGACAGAGCTGAAGAGCCGTGAGCACGTGAACGCCATACCCGACATCGCCAACACCACGGAACGGAAACAACCTGACGGAGAAGAAAAGGCACCTGAAATAGTAATAACAAATTGTGAGGCTACAGCTAGTGGTATGCTGGATCGTATCGCACACGACTTAGACTATCTCCTGAATCGTACCCACTCCGCGGATGGAACTTAAGTCTAATCACAGTTTCAGAGGCGCTGATTGACCTCTCAAAGCTATTGAGAGACATTTACCCATTATGATGTTTAATGGATAGTTGTATAGTTTATGGTGTTTACCAAATGCTTGGAAAAAATTCAATTGGCTCAAGAATACATTGTAATTTAGTGTTATTCAGGGTAAATTATTGGTACTCAGGGGACATCCCTATTCTGTTTTTATTATTATAGTATAGAGACGTTGAATAATTATACGTTACATGTGATATACGTATTATTGATTGTCTAAGGGCATCGTATAGAGGCGATGGAAAGTTGTGAAGTTAGTTTTTCTACCAAATTTCTCCTTTGCTTTCTTTCAAAATTGTGGAAACTATAAAAGTGGAATGAGTTGAATTGTAACATGCAATTTTATCGAACATGCGAGTTCAAACGAATAAACAGACAACGGTGCACTTTTTAAATAAAAACTTATTATTATCTTCATTTATAATATTGTTTCAACGTTATGTTCTCATCGTGTAACAAAGACCTAGCGTTGTAAGAATATTACATTACGCTTTCAGCGTTCAGCTAAACAAGATTGGATGATATACACAATCTCTCCCTCTCTCTCGTTCTACTCCTCTTTATTTTTTGCAAACATTTATACGCTCTCTCATCTATCTTATTAAGATGTCTCTAAAAACAGGACGTTTTTTCATTACACTCCATCCATTAAAAAGTGTTTTACATCGAAGACAATTCGTGTTTCTTCTTCTGCTATATAAAGTTGTACGAATAAATTTTTTATAGAACACACCCATCTCAAAGTGTTATACCTTTCCCCCTATACTTTTAATACTCGTTTCGTTTCTGTTTGTCAATGCTGGCTGTGGAGCACAAACGTGTACATGGGGTAGAATTAAATGATCATAAACTGATCAGGAAGACAGGAGCGAAAAGTTTCAATGAACGAAAAACAAATTTCAGGCAGTGGAATTCCGAGTTATAGTATTTATTTATCACTGTCATCGCGCGTACAGCCCTTTTCGATAATATCCACGATTCAGTCGTCGTCGCACTTTCTTTTTTCTGTTTTTTTCCTTTTTTTTTATATAATTTGAATTATAAAGCTATACATTCAATTTTTAGTTTGATAATCTACTTACATACTTAAGATCGAAGTTTATGTTGTTGGTAATAGTTGTTGTTGTTGTTGCTTTGTTTACTTATTTTTTTTTTTTCCGTTTTGCCTTTTTTTACCGCTAGTAATGGTTAGTCGTTTGCTTAGTGAAATGCGTCACTGAAAATTTTATATATATATTTTTTTTCTTTTTTACTGAGGTACGAAATCGGAGCAGTAATCTCTTGGCCAAGCACGTGTTATAAATGCAAAAAGATATAATAAGGTCGGTGTTAGATTGTTAGCACTCGAATATACCTATATGACTAGTTTTCTGTGTCAACAGATTTTCTTAAAAATATAAATTATTTACAAGGATTTCAGCTAATTTTATGGAGATTTAATAGCCTTGGTTGAATCACATCAATAATACCGAAGTATAGGAGGGCCGTGGCTGTATCCGATTGCTATTAAAAAAAGAACAAAAATAAGGACAAGTAAAATGTGTATTTGAGTGACTGTTGTATTACGTTCCATTCCACGAACGTTATACGCGCTACCACTCTTCTCATCTTTATCTTCTTAATTAATTAAAAGTTAATCCTCTCTTTTATTTCATTTTAGTTAAATCAGTAAAAAAAGACCATATCTTCTTTGATTAGGGACGAATCGCAGTACACGTTTAATACCATAAGTGAAGCAAGAGTGCGGAGTTCCATAATCTCTTATTCTTTTTCTGTTATCATCTTTCTCGCATTGCTGTACATTTATTCCTCTTCTTATTCCTCTTTTTTACTCTGTATCAATTTATATGTATATATATATATATGTATGTATATATATAAAATAAATTTCTATAATATACTTCGTCGCTTCACCACAGAAAGTAATTTCCTTTTCATTCAATTATATCTTCAATTGTTACTTCAAATAATTCGTTCAAGTTCACCGTCGAATTCAAACACTCGCTAGAGAAATGCCCTTTATTATTCCAGCCTAATAACAGGTGACTACGATTATCCATGATAATTAGACGCAATTCAGTACTCGTTACACATTCGCATTTGCCTTAACAGTATAATCAACTGAAATAGTATAGCGCGTCCTTTACTCTTATTTAATTAAATTTATTCAGTGCGTATATATCCTAGCTCTCGAAACTACCTTATGATTTAATTAAAAAAAAAAAAAAAAAAAAAAAAAAAAAAAAACAAAAAGTGTTGACCTTTTAATCGAATTAAATTTTGTATATATATCGAACATGTGAAACAGTTCGTAAAGAAAATACGCTCGAATCTACCGTGTTCAACATTCTTTTAGCCTAGCGCTTTAGCCACGGCACCCTTTTTCCTCTTTTTTTTTCTATTTTTTCTTCCCATTTTTCCTTTTAGTCATTTAATTCCATTTTTTTTTCTTCCTGTTTTACTTAAATATAAAAATACATAGCCAGTCTATACATAGAGCGTGCAAAGTGGCACAGTGAACTGAGTTACCAGATATCCTGGATGGTTAACTACCGCTCTCAGCGTTCGACGGTGGTTCCGTTTCATCGTGATTTCTGCTCGTATTACACGACACGGGGAGACCTGAGGTTTTTGGCAGCGGGTTAGTTATTACACTATCACTATTAGATGTTGTCGCATTATACATAGAATTATCAAAATGTTGCAAACATGGAAACTCCGGGCCAGGCAACAGTAACGTAGTCTGGGTGGGAAGATTGGTTAACGATACCATTCCTGGCGTCATCATTTGCTTGTTAAAGCAACTCCTTAATGCCTCTTCGATTAAATTTGCTATTTTATCACGATCGTTCTGTAACAAGCAATAACGTCTTGAAACCCCTTCCCTTAACCCAGGCCTGTCCAAGTAGGGTCCTCGTAATTAAGAGCAACTTTGGCCACTCGCGAACAAGGCTGAGAAAGCGGAGCTAAGAACGAAAGCCATAAAATAGCGGGAATAGCCATAAAACGGCGTTGCTTCGTTAAATCCCGCGGGCAATCGGGAATCGACAATAGGCTCTTCCTCTTTTGGAAGTGTGGCTTCAATGCTCATCGCTGTTTCCGCTCTACGCTCTTCAGAAACACTCGAACGAGCGAGAGCTTGGACAGGCCTATTGTAACCATTTCAATGCCACGCAGTTTTAACGCGATCACGTTCTTCGACTCATTAGCACTATTGCCATAAAAGGCGTGGCACTAAAATAGTTAGAAATCTGTTGTTTAAGTATCCAATAGAATAATCACCTCGTTAATAAATCCAAAATGTACAAGTTCCTGTGCAAGAAGCATCGAAGTATCTAATTGACTCACAGGACACGTCAATTGCCTATTCATTTTGTCATCCATTCGTAACAATATTGTCATCTATAAAATGCAGTCAGTATAAAAAATACAAACCGACAGTTTGACCACCGACATTAGGTATAACTAATTGCATTGCTGTATTACACTCACAAGTAATTCACAACTTTCTTCCCTAGGCTTAACGTTACACATCATATTAACTACTCTTCGAGATTCCACGTCTACCGGTTCTGGTGTGACTGATTTCACCGACTCGGTAACCTCTGGCGATATCGCCCTAGGTCGAACGGGTGGTGGTAGTTTCGCCATAAATGCTGTCAGCGGATATATACCGTATCTGTCGAGTCAGAAAATCATCGATATTGTTACCGTATAAATGTCCACAATTTCGAAACGAACACCCGGATCAATGCGTATTTACATATGTATTCGTTGTACAATAATCTTAACATACTTTACATCTTCGACGAACTTTTCTAACTTTTCCGTTACGGGAATATCACTTAATCGAATTTGCTGCGTTGGTCGGCCTTGATACTTAATTTCCGCGACTACCGTATCAGGCCCGTATAACCTTTGCAATACTTCGTCCGTTATCGTCTCTGAAATGTTGGCTGAAAACAAGTAAGAAAAGTCTCATCATCGATTTCTAAACATCCTCCGATTTAAATGTTCTATTCTGAGTTCAACGAATGTCTCTTTATCTCTCTGAATTTGCTAGAAAACGCTGCAATGCAGCAATAAGAATATTATTGAACTTACTAGCTGAATTAACCAAGGCATGAGCAGCGAGTAATTTCAACGAGTGCACTTCGAATAAGACAGGATGAAATAGGAGCTCCCTCGCGCTTGGTCTACTCAGTGGGTCTACTTGAAGACATTTACGGATGAAATCTTTCTGCTGAGAATCGTCTAGCGATTCTATGGTCTTCCGTACATTTTCGTCAGTCACGATCGTGCCGGTATCACCATTCCCCTGAATTTCTAACGCGGCCATTTCCAGTGCGCACATACCAAATGAATAAATATCAATGGCAGGGGTTACGGAATCTGAAAGACAAAATATGGGATAATCGAAAGCAAAATATATAATTACGTACAGCAAAATCATGATAACTTGATATGTACGCTTACTTCCATATTCAGGCGCCACAAAGTGCATGTTCTTCATGTTTGCTCTACACGTTTTAACATGATGATGAATCGCATCAGGAGCCACTGTAATGAAAAAAAAGCATACCATTATTCTTTAAAGATTTATTCCAAGTAAACACTCTCTCACAAAATATATATATATACTTGCATGAAAGTATTTAACAAGCAATGCGTTAAAAAACTTTCTTTACGGAGTAGCAGGAATTCATTGGTTTTTTGTTCTGTAAATACGGATAAAAAATAGTTATGGAAATGTAACATTATTATTCTTTTCTTTCTAATCGAATACCAGCTACTTCCGTGGGTAACAAGTAAATTGTTAAATCGCTAGAAAAATTGTGGTGTAACTGAAAAATTATCCTATGAATAACTTGAGCCCTCATACAGTTAATAATTTTCGCATATACATACATATGCACGAAAGTGCCTCTGGAAGGGGCAAACATATAGCGTATAAATGTAGGACAACTGAAACACAAGCAACCAATCGGAACTAATTATGCACGATATGTTTTTAGATTATTGTTCGCATTCTATAAAGGAAAAAAAAAAATAAAAAATAAAAACAGAAGTGAGAGAGACACTTTCATCGAGCATGGTGAAATTTTGTTTGCCTTTCTTTGGGAGGGATTTGTTTTATTGATGAACAAGAGTTACAAAGGAAATTAGTTAGAGTACAATGAAAAATGCGTGCGCTAAATGATGACACAAAAGGACTAAGAGACATTACAGACTCTTTAACCTTCCTCGTTATTACAAATTCATTGTTTTAAGGGATGATCAAGTGCAATGCAATGATATATGGACAATGTATTAAACCTGAAATAAATCTTGAATATTTCTTATGTATCACTCTATCAATAATTAAGATGTAGATATAAAAAATATATATATATATGTATATGTACACATACATAAATGGGAATGTTTACCTCATTATGCCTAAATTACTTAGCTGGCGATAGTCGATGATTATCTGCCAAATGTATATTCTTCAAATTCATCACTTTTCTCACAATTTACACCAGAATTGAAGTATCGTCGTTATCAGTTCACTTTTATCCTCTGGATAGGCGAAAGTACGATTGTACTTCCTCTCTCTTCGAAGACTTTGCTGTGTTTTTTTCATTATCTAGATTAGCCTATCTGCTACAATTAAAAATGAGGACTCAAGTTACTCCTAATATGTAGAAAACATTTTATACACAATCTTTCTAACAGATTTATTTTATTAATAGGCAGGACAAATAGTATTTATGTACATATAGAAAAAAAAAGCCAAATAGATAGATAGATAGATAGATAGATAGAATGAGACAGAGAGAAAGAGAGAGGAAGAGAGAGAGAGAGAAAGAGTATCGCTATGTAAACGTAGTAACAACGATAAACGAACTGTTTTGTTTAAACTAATCTGGCTAAAATAGAAGGATTATCAGAGATATTCAACAGAAGTATAGCATTTCATTGTTCTCATATCATATACGTGTGTACATGTAATTAAATCTTTAAAAATTAATTGAAAAGAAAATATTTTATCATTTTCTGTTGTACTGTTAATCTCATTGTTCAATTGAAATTCAATAAAATTATAACATGGAGTAAAACTTTTTTCACAATATATAACTGTATCACACCCACTTTCACACATTTTATTATGACTTATAATAAAGCATTCGTATATTATATTTACATATGTATCGATTAGTCTCACTATTAAGTAACACGCGATGTATATTGTGCATTACGCATTGAATAGAAATTAATAGGGTAATTGTATAAAACATATTTATTACTGTCGATTGGCTTATCGTACGAGTGCCGAGGAGACAATCACAGTAATGGCAATATACGTACTTTGCTTGTACCCCATGTAAGAACAAAATAAATACCAGTTAGCTCACAGTAGTTACTTTTAATATCACTGGTCGGTTGATTTAATAATCCTATATTGTGATATATAGTTTTCTTCCATGAAAATTATGAGAAAGAAAACTATTAGCCTCTCATACATAGTCCTGTGAATAAAAAAAGGGAAGCGCCTTGCAAACTCCTATTCCAAGATATGCTAAATAATTTCATTTACGGATAAATGCTCTCTTGATTACCTACTAGCAGCTACATGATTTCGATACTTGTTACCAGAGCGTTTCAATGTACAAAGTACAGGAACATTAAGACGGTACTTTGTTCGATACAAAAGTATGCCCCATAGAATAGAAAAATTTTTATACTTTGCGATGTAACTACTTACCTGAGCCAATTTTTACAAGTCCATTATGTTGAATAAATATAGTGTCACAAGTGAGATTTCCATGAATAATGGGAGGTGAACAGGAATGCAAATAACTGCAAAGAAGCTAAGATTAACATATAGGTAATAGAAATATGAGGAAAGATACAGAAATATTATAGTCATACAAGAATTATAATAAGTATACGCAATGAATCATGTTACCTCAACGCAGAAAGTATTTGAGTACACCAACGTTTCCATGCTTGCAGGGGTAATTTTTTCACATTACGCTTTGTTCTTTTTAGGAACTGTTTCAAAGATCCAGAGGACATATATTCAGTTATAAATATGACCTAGCGAAGTAACAATTCAAAGTATAAGCAACAATTGAAAATCGAGATCGACCCATAAGTACTTAAGCTTTTAGAAGAAACAACTTACCCGAGGTTTATCATTATGAGTATCTGTCCAATACCTATGAAATTTAACAATATTCGGATGTTCTAACTGTGTAAGATTTTCAAATACGAGTTGTATCTTTTCCTCTTGTGCTTTGAAGTTCTTTCTCTCAGAAAATTGCACCTCATTCCAAACAACTTCAACACCTTCTTCTGTATCCATTGCCAAATAGGCACAGTCGATTCCTGGTACATCACGTTGTTCTACCTAAATAACAAACAACATTATTTACGACAATATTTCATCTTATTTATGTAACTATCTACACAACTAATTTCTTACACTAATTACACAAAATACAGAAAGTTAGTCTATTTACATGTTTTGTGTATAAGTACATATTAAATTATTTATTTACAATGTACACGAGTTATACAGGGTAAAAATAAAATCACGCTATTAATACACTCAAGGGGTCTATGAATACAGAGAGAGTGACAGAATACATTATTGCAATCATCCATTTTAAAATTACTTAAAGCATAATTCAGACAATTTCATGCCTATTTGCCATTACATCAATGTGACCTTGTAAGAAATTTAAGTAGGGGAAGTAATTCAAGGCAGGGACTGTCATTAGACGATACATGTCAACAGTATAGGCTACGTTCTAACAAAGTATACAAAACTCCTTCTATATTTGTACCATATCTTTCAGATGATACGTAATACGCAGAGTGCGTAAAACAGAAGAGATAGCCTATTTTCTTTAAATAGACATACCTCCATTTCAGTGACTTCATTTTCACTGCTTCTGGCTGCTCCGAAGGTAGAGCCTTCGGCTAACGTGGACTTGGAACCTACATATACCTAACATAAAATAATAGTTATTGAACAAAAAATATAGATAAAAGGTTTCCTTTACTTTTCTTTTTTTTTTTTTTTTTTTTCTTAGATTACTGTACTTTTCGCAAAAGAATTTCAATTTATCAGGCGAAACAATGATGGAGAATGATTAAATGAAATAGTCGACGATCCAACTATGCCAATTTATTTTTAGGATGAAATATGAAAGAGACCGCTGTTGGTAAAAGCTTAGTGCCAAGAAGCTGTTGGAGAACAATCTATAAATGTAAATTCAGACATGGTTAATACTTATAGAAAGTTTTGGAAAGCTTGCTTCTTCTTAAGTTCTTCAAAAATAAACTCTCGACAAGCTTAAACATATTTTACGTATAATACATTCGAAACATCGACAATTCCTGTACAAATACACGTAATACGGATCAGCATTTAGGTGAATAACAACATTCAGACTTCTTCCGTTAATCTTTAAAGCAAAGATCCAATTAGGCAAGATCGTTACGCAAGATTACGAGGCAATATCTCTCATATTCCCTGCGACAATATTCAACACGTACACCTTCTTATCGTCGACCACATTAATACACAGAATGCGTCAAAATAAATCCGAACTTCTTGACACAAGAATAGATCCTCGCGTTAAACCATATCCAGGTCCCAATATTATAGAGACTGTCCGTTCATCGCAAAATGTATACAAACATCCCAAAACGATCTACCCAGATGAGAAGCGGAACGCGTTAGATTAAAAGCTATATCCACCGTTCTCTTCCTGGCTCGATGCGGCACGATGGTAATTACGACAACGAGTAACACATAAACCAAATGTTCACGTATGTATCAACCAGCAATGAATCCCAACTGTGTGGACGAACGAGATATAAACAAATAGGTGAGTGTGTCGTGACGAGAGGTGGAGGATAGTATAAAAAAAAAAAAAAAAATTAAAAAAAAGGTATTAAAAAAAAAAAAAAAAAAAAAAAAAAACAGACATACCTCTTCCCGGCGTTTGAGCCACCGCCCGCAGGGGCTCTCCTCCAGGATTTCACTCTCATCTTCCGAATCTTCACCACTTTCCCGCGGTGACTTGTGCTCTGGGTCCGTGCTGGATCGACTCCCGGGCATCACACACGCGATTAGTTGAAGGGGCAGCACCGAACAGAGCGCAACGCGGCCAAACTCATCGGTGGTGATACTCTCTCGTATCGAGTTTACTTCAATATCGCATCTGTCCCACTGGCTGCGCACTACTGGCGAAACGTATCAGAAAGAGTATCCGCGGTAGTCCGTGGCGGTGTACGCGGTGCCTTCTAAGCACAGCGGGCACTCACAGTGACACATGCAGCGACAACCCGTTCCAAGGGAACCCGAGCTGCGATATTTCTGATGTTACGCGGTCACGCGCACGGATCGACGCTTTTCGGTTCCCCTCAGGACTCGGCCGGTGTATCGGGCATCGCGCGGGCCACCAGCAAATCGCACTGTCAAAATAAAACCTCTGTTATGAGCGAAATAGCTTCGATGTGACACACACTCGAGTATTCATTTTCGCTCTGTCTTCGGTCACGTTCGCCCAGTATGGCGATTAGCGTGTTACCGCACCCTTTTCGGGCCAATAACAGCGACACCTGTCGGCGGACGACCTGATTTCGATCTACCATTCGAGAGAGGACGGATTCGAACAGATCGCGCGAGCTCGATACCGAGCCCCTACGTCGCCTATCGTCGCCTCTATGTTAACCGCTTGCCTCGTGCCCAACCAATTTCCACGCGATAAGGACCAAAAATTGAAAACATACCGAGCCCAAGGTCGAACGTGCCGATTTACCCGCTACTCGACACACAGCGACGAACGTGCCCCGTTAGACGAGCGTAACCGACGATCGTGCAGCTGGTTCTTCGACTGGTTTTACCTTCGATTGAAATCCCTCTCCGCGGTTTCTAATGCGACGCATCCCCGTCGCCATTCGCGTATCAACTGCGTGGTTATTGTTGATTCGATAGCTCTAAATCTATTCGTAAACGCGACAGTTGCACGGTTTACGCACGATGACGTCTATAAGAATGTTACCGTTGTTAGAAGGGACGAAATTAATCGTCCTTGACGAAGGTGCGTTTATATTACGCTTACGGGATGGTATTGTGTGTCGTTAACGGAGAACGACGCCGAAAAATTGTACGCTCTACTTGTCGTTAGGTGTACAGTTAAATTCGTATCCGTAAAAATTTCATGAATACACTGCGTGCGTGTGCATTTCGTTTCAGGAGTGGATGCGATGTACGCGAGAATGTTGATCGCCGGATGGCTGGAAATGTGGAAGGACAAGGATCCGAATCGTATGGTCGATTTACTGTTGTTCTCCGATCCGAAGTCCTCGTTCCAGAACGAACCTGAACCGTTCGCGTCCAGTAACGTGAATATTTACGATTACTATACAGTTGACATCAACGAGCTCGATATAAACGCGATCTGCGAGAACGACTTCAACAGTTTGGAGCACATCCTGAGAACTGTAAACGTTAAATCGACAGTGATCATCGATTGCTTGACGTCCTTGATTCTGTTTGTCGGTCTCTCCAAGGCTTTGTGGTTCTTAGAGAAGCTGAGCAAACAGGTGCCGCAACTGATTTGCATTTACAGGCGAGATTTCGTGCAGAACAAGATACCGTGCATTAAAACGCTGGGCAGCACCTATGTAAAGATACAGAAATTCTCTGGAACAAATATAAATAATAACATTAGTTATATGGTAGAGTTTTTACATCGGAAGGTAGGAGGAGGAGTTTTAAGGCAAGAGGAGATAGTGAATCAAAGTAACGCGTCGTACGAGATCAAATCGGAAATATTTGAACAGAGCAAGAAACCGGATTCCGTGTGCGAAAATCATAAGCAAAGAATCGAGTCTTCGTTTAGGATAGAGATGAACGAGAATGAAATGAAACAGAGGAATGAAGTGGTGTTACCTTACACGGTTAATACAAATGCGACAAATACATCCAAGATTCATTACCAACCAGAGGACATAGATGATATAGACGAAGAAGACCCAGACGATGACTTGTGTTTCTAATTTATTCGTGTACTTAAATTTCGCAGAATATTATATCTAAAAAAATATATATATGTGTATATATTAATGTTCCAAGCAGATATTTATTTTATTTTATATTTTACAATATGTTGTTATTATATAGTAGATATCAATACGTTGCTGTAATAAAATTACCTATAATAAAATTCTAAAAAAAACATACAAGAAATATAAATTTTATTAATGTATATCTGCTTTAAAATTATCGATGTCGATTCAATAATTGTATAACCGTTGCAACAGTTCTGTAAGAATCTACAGATGTTCTAGAACATTATTTCTCACAAAGGATACGATACTGTGCACAATACTAATATTTAAAAATAGAATTAAACTTTTTGGCATTCAGTTCAGTTAGTTGTCATATATATCACTACTGTATCACCGTATTTTAAAGCATTTTGATTATACCATAAAATATATATACCATTTAGAATCATCCATAGACGATACACAGAAAGCACAGCCACAATTGTAGAAAAAAATTCCATAGAATAAATATCAAGCGTTGATTCACTATAATTTTACAATTCAAATGAATTAAAAAATACTACATAATTATACGTCTTAAAAATTTAAAATACCTATTACAAACAAGATACCAAACACGACAAAAATATGATCGGTGCAAAGGAACTCATATTTTTGTAGTATTTTGTAAAACGTACATTAAAAAATAAATTAAGAAATAAAATTATTAAAAAAATAACATCCTCTTACGCGGAATTTGATCGAGACGTTCTACTTTCTCTTCTCTGTTTAGGCATTAAATGTGTAAAGTAAATTTTGGTCGCAAAAATGATGAGTACCATCGATATGCTGCAATACTCTACTTTCTAATAAGCTACGACCATATTCAACAGCTTCTTCTCTATTCTGCGCAATACCGGCTTCGAGTAGCCAATTAACTAAATCAATCCCAGTGAAAACACCTTTATACACCTTCAACATGCGTCTGCGACATATAGCTATACGAGCACGACATTCAGCTAAGTGGCATCGGCTGAAATTTTCCCTAATAGCCTTCACCTCGGGACTTAAAGCATCTTCAGAGGGGAGCCGTAATTCTGTTTCTACAAATATTAAATTATATTACATACTTGATGTACACTATTGTTTATATAACAACAGTAAATATAAAAATAATGTAATCCTACCAGCGCGCCATTTACGGCACATTCTCTGCAACCAACATCCTAACTTTCCAAGGCCAGCATCTAATCCAAAAATAGCAAACGCGATTAGCGATTGGCCAAAATTCAGAGCAACATCCAAAAACGCCAATTCCGCGTAAACTCCAGTCAATTCTTCCATTATTAGTGTTCCAATTGATATGGATAAGCCCTGTCGTAAAAGATTTGTAATATAAACAACTTACAAGAAATGACCATTTTATATACTCACAATAAACATAGAGCATAGAAGTAGTATAACGAATACAAGATGTCGAAGAGTCTGTGGATCTTTTCTTGCATTTTCAATGTCTACATACAGCTCGCAATCGTCAACTTCGTTCTCGTTTCTACATAATCCGTTCGGACAACCACCTTCATATTCGCAACCGATACTAGTAACACCGAGATATTAATTAATTCAAACTAAGTTTCAGTACTTGTAATTTTTCTGAAGTTTTCTTACATTGGCATAGGAGAAGTTGAAGAAACAAGATCCTCGACATCTACTATGCGTCTTCCAGTATTATCGTTATTAGAATTTTCGGCGTTATCTATTAAATTAGAATTAGATTCCGAAACATGTCGACGCTGATATATCTGTTGTAAGATCAAACAGCCCATGGTCACTGTAACAAAAAAGTGTGCAGTGAAAAAAATATGATATTTTATTTACCTTCGTGTATTGCCTATTGTAAACTTACCGATAAAACAAAATACCAGAACAAAAATTGAAATTGCAGCTTGAGTTCTACCAAGTTGGAAGTTGGGATTTCTAAATTCAAGCTTAGTTTCCTTTCGAGACATTGTGCTGCACATTGTAATAACTATCAAAAGTGGAATCCTAAAAAAAAATGCTTGTGACTCTGCTTTCTTTCATAACGAATTGTAAAAGAAAAAAGTAAATTGAACATCATACCCCCACCCAATAGGATAAAACCATTTCTGAATACTATGAACAAAATCTAAAGAACGGGAACTTAGGTATAGCAAGGTTGCAGCTATTGCCATTGTCCACATACGACTTGCATACACTCCAACAGTAATTAAAATGAACTGAAGATACCTACAACACAATTACAGTTGTAGTAATAATAATATGCATATAATTGATTTAAAGAATGAAAATAAACTGAAAAAGATTACCATACAAATGAACTGCCTTTAACAGGATCTAGTTTAGTCCAAATTATAACACCTATAGCTGTAGCCAGCTGCAATCACAGCATTGCAATTTATAGTATTTAATAGTATTTAGACGAATACTCTAATTATAATTGACACAAGGCCTAAGTATATTTAACTGAGTACAAACCTGTGCGATTACGATAGAAAGTGTGCATTTATGCGTAACGCATTTATATTTTTTCCTTCCGAATCCTACAAAACAGATTATCAACCATATGCAAACTGTCACCGAAGCGATGCTCACGTCAAAAGAAAATAAATTCAGCTGGTGTACATAGTTTGTCGGGGTGACTCCAGCAGAAACAGCGTCGATTAATTTTGCTGATACAAACATTAACGGAGCAGACAAAAACGTACAAGCAACCATCGCTGACGCGATCAAATCGATTTCAAGATTATAACGAAGAGTAAAAATAAATAAAGCTGGTGCCGTGGGGATGGTACCATACAGAAATCCGTATGTACTTAGATTCTGTGTCTCTGTAGCATTTTCTCCAGCATTTACCAAAATAATAGATTCTCTTATAACCAGAGGGAGAACCAGTAGTTTAACTGATATCAATATTCCTGGTATCACAAGGGCTGTACCCTTCAATTTATGCACCTTTCCAACCATCATCAGTCCCAAAAGGAAAAGAGCAGTAGCTGAGAAAGCATTACCAAATACTTCGAGCACAGTTGCGAGTGCAGCTGGTACCATATGACTGAAAACAATGTTTCCTGTTATACCAAAAACAGTCATAAGAAGTACTGGATTCAATGCAATTCCCTTTATCACAGAGAAGATCATGTTTTTGTAACTACTTCTGTGATCTTCGTTATAACGTTTGCCAATCTCTAATAATACAAAACCAATCGGGTTTAAAATAGCCAGTGATATAGGTGCCATTAGATACAGATAAGCAGCATACTCGGGATGTGTATTCCCATATAGTGCATCGACTGAAAATATGTAATATTATCAGTATTATCAAAGATAGAAATATAACGTTTTGTACTCTACTTACTCATAGGATATCCAATAGCAAAATCGTTACTTTGTGTGGTAAATATCGCAAAAAGTGCTGCGCAACCTGGGTTCGATGGTCTTTTAATGACTAAAGATACACCAAGAACAATGAAAAATATACAACTTTTAGCTAATAATACGGCGAGAAGAAATTTCCAGTTCACTAAAGAAAAGTCCAGCTTTGCCAGTGACATAAAAATTAAGGAAGGCAAAGCAAACGTCCCCACAAAAGTGTTTAGACCGTTTGCTTCCATTTTAGAAATAATCTCGAATCTTCCCGCAATATATCTAAAAGAATAAACGCATTATTCATCTACACTTTCGTATACAATAAATAATTAAGGATCAAGTCATTGAAAAAAATTTACCCGCATAATATGATAGCAAAGCATTGGATCAATGCTAAATACAAATTATCCATTGGTCCAACTTTCATTGTTGATATCTGAATTCCTTCCAATAGAGACATGATTAAATAGTATAGTTCTTTGAAGTGCTGTAAATATAAAAGCTGAATCACTCCGAACACGTACACGTATAAAGTATTAAAAGAAATACATTGGATTTATTTACTTCTTAATGTTTATACAATTAGATTATAATTGTTCCTAGTATAAATATTGTCATCTTTCTAATATAACATTGTCATTGTCCCAAAGTGGACAAATATGCAAAATAATATTACATAGAATTAACCCCATATCAAGTTCATCGTTGCCTCCGTTGTGTAATTCCTTTGTTGCAATCTAAAACAATCAAATTTAAATAATCTATTTAAATAACAGTTTCCATATGTTCATGGTGATCGAATACATAAATGTCAGAAGTTAAAACGCTGTAAAAAAAAAAATCGCTAAACACTATAGAATTAATAGAGGAAATGATAAATTCTTTTTTAATCTGTCAATAGAAACTGTGAAACATGCGTGTGTATGAATAATAACTCTACTCGTGCAAAAATGATAACACTACGTCAAACACGTCAGACAATCCATCATATCCTTTATTCATAGTGGAAGTGAAAATTGCACTATAAATACTTTCGCGGATGTTACGAACGATACAATGCTACTTAATGCAAGAGAAATATATTATGCAAATTCGTATCGGTAAAACATACACGATACTCTATTGCACATTACGTGTGTCAAGCAATTTCCAATACACACATCGATATCGTTCGTTGAGTCATCTCATTCGTACGTTCCTATCACGTGCGCGACGGACATGTTTCGCACCAAAACAATTTGTTTGAAAAATGCAGAAGCAATTGCCTCGTTAAACGAACTCGTTTCAAAAGAAACGCAAACGTAATGCGGTGATTATAAAATTGTCTAATCGGGAATGTAATTACTGCGTTACGTAAAAGTAACTGGTGACTTTCACTTAATTCCATTCAGTTTGGTCACGTACGGATGCGTGTACAAATTTGAACTTGTCGAAGAGAACGAAAATTCGAAGAATATTTCGATTAGAAGATTGGATACACCTTATACAAACCTATAAATAAAAGAGAAAGATAGTTCGTGTTTAATTACGCGTTACGTAAATTATGGTTAATTGCACGTTGTACTTGATAGTTCTAAAGAATAAACAGCTGTTACGATAAGGTGCAAAATATGATGGATGTGGTGGAAGACAGCTATGCATCAATTTTTTATCGAAATGTTTTCAGTTTTCTGTATCAATTAAACGGTGCAGTTAATACGTAACAGCACAGGATTATTATTAAGAGGTTATCGAAAGTATAGTCGTAACAGACTTTGAACACAACTTTTATCTCCTATTTAACTAATTATTTTTAGACCTGGAAGGCAGCTAACAAACTTGTATCTCCTATTTAACTAATTATTTTTAGACATGGAGAGCAGCAAAAACTTCTTTATTTACTAAGCTTTCTGATGATATAATCAGTTTTTTACTTCACTGCACGGAAGTAAAGAAATTTTTTGTGAAATAGTGAAAACTACGGGTCAACTATATATGTGTTCATAGCTACAGTTCAAATATTTAAAAAATTTTTCTTGACACACGTGGCGCCATCTCTGTGAAAAGCGCTGAAACTGGTCGCACAGCGTTATCGACAGTGAAGTAAACTACTTACCGACTAGTGGCGCCATCTCTGTGGCAGTTGCTGAAACTACTCATCGAATAGTTTCTGCGCTCGCCACACAGATGGCGCCACTGGTCGGTAAGTAGTTTGCTTCGCTGTCGATAACGCTGTGCGACCAGTTTGAGCGCTTTTCACAGAGATGGCGCCACTAGTCAGCTGAATTCACTTCGCTGTCGATAACGCCGTGCGACCAGTTTGAGCACTTTTCACAGAGATGGCGCCACGAGTACTGCGAAAAATTTTTTTAAATATTTGAACTGAACTATGAACGCATATACAATTCACCTGCAGTTCTCACCATTTTACAAAAAATTTCTTTGCTTCCGTGCGGCGGAATAAGAAACTGATTATGTCAGCAGAAAGCTTAGTGAATAAAGAAGTTTTTGTGAAATTTGCTGCCCTCTACGTCTGAAGATAATTACTTAAATAGGAAATGAAAGTTTATTACTCCAGCTGTCTTCGAGTTTCAAGGTAAAGTAGGGACTATTGTAATAAGAAGTTTATTGCTGTTTTCAATATTGTTTGTCATTTTATTGTAGGGTTTACGGTTTGGAAGGTACAATGAATATAATATGAGTGAAACTGCTGTTTCGTTTTTGCGAATCGGACCTAGGTTTATATGAATTGTTTTGTTGCTTCGCAGATGTTGTATCAGCTGTAAAAATTTGTCAGACGAGTAGTGAATCACCCTGTATATGTATAGACTTACATACAATACATCGCAGATAATATATTAGCGACAACAGCGACTGTCTACAGGTTCATTAATCTTAATTAACGTTAAATAATAATAATAGAAAAGGTAAAACGAGAAGATTTATTTTTACTCGTACGATAATTAGCGTTTAAGGATTAGCAGACTTCATTTTTTGCTTATTCGCATACGTTTCGTATACCAATGTAAAACATTTTAGCAGCTGGTAAAATATACCTTTACGTCATTGACCTCCATGAATCATACATTCTTAGAGCATGTTGCGCAATAAAACTGTCCAACGATATAAAGGGAACCGAACTCGGCAAACATCTTATCAAATTGGTTCAATTCCGCTAATCAATATTTTTAAGGTGGTATCTACGCGCTGAAGTAAAAATGTCAGAAAAAATATCTGCTTTCTGTCAATTATAGATAAGTATATGCACATGTGTAGTATGCGTATCGTAAAAAATTCATAGTACTTAACATTTTCTGCTTGGTCATGAAAATTCATGGAAATACATGACTCATTTATAATGAGAAACCTTTCGAATACAATTCGTCATGTAAAATGTAGCGGAAAACTAAAACCGTATAGTTCCTACTTAGTAATCATTAAGATTCAATCGAGCAGTTTCTCTTTACGTTCAGCACGTACAGAAATAAAAAGGAGAGAATGCAAACGAGGTGCGTACAATTATCGTACCCGAGAGATTAAATCAATGGCCAATAAATTGTGCCAATAACAGTTGGTTTACTTCCAATTTTCGCGAACAAATAATACAACTGCGTAGTAATTTTGCTTCATCGAAGCACACATTGAATCACATTATAATCACGTGGCCGATAAACAGGCGTACGATATGACTATGTATTTTAATTAATACATGTGCACGTGTACACGGATTTGGGTTGAATATAAATGTGCACGTATATCTGGCGGACTTGTTCGTGACGTCAGCTGATTCACTGAAACAACGCTCGACTGATGACACCGCAGTCCTATCCCGATAAAATATTTCCGCGCAGAAAAACGCCTCGCGACACGAAAATTCCAATCGAAGGTCGTTTGAAATAGCGCGCCTGCGACCACAAAGAAACGTGTGCGGCGATCGCGAGAGAAAAAGCAAGAAAGAATAAAGAAGGGGGACCGATCCTTAGCTTCGTACGCGATCAGGCCGTTCCTGGAAGTCCTGTTAATTATGTTAGCGTTCCAGAGAACACAGTCATTATTTATCGTGACGTTCGAGTTAAGCGAAGCTGACGTAAGGCTTCGAACGGTCGAGCAGCTGGAGAACGGTATAATTTCCAAAGGCGCGATACATCCGACCAATCGTGTCGAGGATGGATTTCCCTGTAACGGACTTCGTTCTTATTCGCCTCGCGTGCTCGTAGCAGTCACACTGAAATCTTACACGAAACCACTGGAAATAATAGATTTTCTCGCGTATCTACAAGAAAAATGTTAAATTGTTACGTTTACAGATGTAATAATGCTATCGTAAGAACGTTATCGTAGAGCGTTATCATCAGTTGTAACACGAGAAAACGATCATGTAACGTGTTTATTGTAGGAAGAAAAGGAAAAAGAAATCTGTTGTTCAATATGTTTATAAAAAAAGAAAGCTCACGTAACCGTGTCTTCTTCAAACTTTACATGAGGGCTGCGGTCACGTGTTGAACTGTTAAAGGATTGGTGGGCGGTGGGGTGGGGGGTTACAGGCCCAAAGGTATATAATCTTCCGCGCACGTCCCACCATCCAGTTCTACTTGGACTTCGGACGTGTGAATTGTATCAAGCTCCCGACGAGAGAAAGTTTTTGTTTGTTTGGTGCGCTCATTGTATGGGTAAGCTTCCACGGTTTATCTTCACATTTTACTTTTATCGGCTCGCGTTCTAACTGAAATCGAACGCCACTGGGTCTGTTTAGAGAACGAAATCGTCGATTTGATGGGAAACAATTCGCATATGCGTACCTGAAGCTTCTTGTGTGCCCTAGTTCAGGAGGGAAATGCCCTTCACTTCCCAGCATCGCATATTTGCGACTTGAGTCAGCGTATTTAATAACGAAACGAATCGGAACCGTAGCAATTCACGTCGATACAGACAGTGGATCGTATAAGTGAAATAGCGAATATCGTACGAGTGTAAACACCAATGTTTTGATTGTCATTAGAATTTTAATACGCGCACGCGATACCGTTATGAGTTAAAGGTTATTTAAAAATTTGATTTCTCCTCGTTTCATCGTTATATTGATACACGCTGGTTTATTAGTATGGTTTATTAGACTTACGTAATTATTTTTTATACACTAAATAATTTATGTTTGGTCAGCTACTAAAGTTGTTAAGTGCCCAGGAACTTGACTGATTTATTTTCACGCGAAAGTATTCAACGGTTCGCGGACGTTAGAGGATTTTTTCCTGAAATTTGTATTCGAAGAATAGTGTGGATAGCGCGAATGGTAACATTGTGACGAAAGTCATAGTAGACACGTGGCACGCTACGTATCTATTTGGTCGTGTATTGATTCACCATGCGTATATACTGTCGCCATGTTGGACACCAAGCCAACGACAAATCCGATCCGCTTTTCTGCATTTATTTCCCAAATTCTGTCATACGGGATCGTGCTAATTCGTGTGCTTAAATAGCAATGGACATATGGTAAATCTGTGTGTAAATAAATACGGAATTACTCTGAACAGCTTTCGAGCTATACCGATTGAAGAAACGCGGAGCTTATTCTTCTAAATCTAGAACGCAAAATGTGTTATTTTTCTGAAATTAAAAACTTCTTCTTATATAGAAATCGATTTAATTGAAAGAAATTATCGAAGAAAAAAATGTTTATTAAAAGTGTATCAAATAACTTAAAGAAATTTCATATTTACAGAGCGAGAGAAGAGTATAAAACACGGAGAGAGCCCTGTGGAGCCAATAAGCAGCTGCAGGGATGAGCATGGCTTTGTGCCAACAGTGGGCCGTTGGGGCAGTGAATGGCCGAGTTGACTCGAGACGGCAGAGATATGGTGCCAGCCACAGGGGCAGGCACGCGGGCCCTGGATCAGGGGTGTGCCGCTACCCTTGCCGGTATGGGCCCATTACGAGGCACCAGCCCTGACCGTCTCAACAGTCGAGCAGTATGAGGAACTGGCAGGCAGCGTTGAATTAGAAACGCAACATTTATTGCGTGAGCATCGCTATGACACCATTGGAAATTTCCTTATGTAACTGTCGGAACATACATTTTTTTATATATTAATATACGTCTAACGAATCTCTATATATCCTTATTTTACAATCGATAGGTTCTACAAGGACTATGTTGCAAGTGGTGAAACCGTGTTGGATAGATTTTATCACAAGTATCAACCGCTCATAACACGTGAACATCACACTTGCGTGGGTTTGGGATTTGAATTACTATATCGTTTAAGGGGTTTAAACAAACGATTTCCTGGTATAGCAAGTGGCCTCTATTTAGTGTCCTGCGAGGAGGTAAATTTAAAAAGACAAGGAAACAAATTTGTTACTTGCGATAACAAATTTGATATGAATTTATTTATTTTTTTATCGTAGACGATCGACAATGTGGCTAATTATGTCGGTGGACCACCCGCTGCAGACAGCGGGGAGAAGGAACATGTACTAGTGTGCCTGAAAATCGAAATTAACGGACGAAGAGGAATTATGCTCCTTGATCCTGGATATCACGTAGCTCGGGTAATTACTGTGATGGAGGATAAGTTATACCCACATACAGGCTGGTTCATCCAGTCTGACGAGCCAGATTGTAAAAAAGAGTACAATTACTTTCTATGCGCTAATGATCCTGATTACGTTGAATGGCACGAGAGGAAAACTCGTTCTGGTACCTTCGAAAGAACACAAGTTGCTCTTATATACGTGGCAAGGCCTTATTTAACTGCCATAGATGTTACGGAACGCAGAAATTTAGTTTATAACTTCAGGAGTCTCCTAGCGAGAGATACTAAGGGTCATGTTACAGCTGGTATATATTTCCCTGTTGTGCTAGATATGAACAATGGGCAAACTTTTACAATTTTCTACCAAACTAATAATGGGAAAAAAAGAGTTAAAATGGCATTTAACAAATTCTGCAGTTCACCAAAAGTATGTTTTATACAGATTATCGCTTGATTTACGGTAGTAAGTAATAACAAATAAGTAAAATGAAATATATATTCTCAGATAAATCCCGGTGCCGAGGAGAAAGAAATTATTGCTGAATGTGCCCGACAGTTAGGTCTCCCGCAAGATACTTTAGAAGACCTAGTGTCCGCTCTTGCTACGGTTATGAGTGACTCGGCCTTTGTGGCTCAACTCCTGGCTATTAACGCAAGAATCAACACCTTAGCGGAGGATAATTAACAGAAGTCAATCTGCCCTGTGTGGTGCAGACAACATATATTGTATCATTTCTTTTGCCGGCTTTCCTCTTACTTTCTTTTCGTTTCGTTAACAATCATGTTAATGCTTTACTATGTACTACAAACATTAATTTTATTCTTGTTACGAGATAGGGTATAATATTTTTTAACGGCTCTTAATAAATATATATCGTATTTTATGCATTGTTAATAACAGTTCAATGAAAATGTTAACATGACGTATTAATGATTTTTTTTTGCGAATTATATTTTTAGGATTCAGTAATAGCATACTATTTATATATACACACACACATCATTCTTTATTACTACTTATACAAGTATTTAATCGTAGATCGTTTTCAAATCTTAGGAAATTTGATAATATTTTCATTGAAACAGTGCTGGATAAGAATAGAGGGTGTTTCTTGCTTACGTTGAAAAAAAATTACAAAAAATGATGGTACTAGGGATGACTTACGTTTAATGATATTTTTTTTTGTTTTTAACATAAAAAGTGGGTTAAGTTATGCCAAATCTATAATTTTTATTTTAATAAACAATGACGAAAATTATTACATTAAATTGTACATTTATTGATAAATACACTACTCCAAAATATGTTCAATTTTGTTTGGCATTGTGAATGTAATCTTAAGCACATTTCTAAGTTCGAATGCGTTCTTAATATTAAAAATATAATTAAAATTAAATCTTGTTTAAATACAGTGTTTGAAACAGAGTATCTTTTACAATGGTTAAATATGTGAAAAGCTAAAAAAATAATACTTTAATAACTTTCCGACTACACACAAATTAACTACATTATTTTTTACTAGTAAATTAAATTTCACGGGAAACAATCAACAATTCTCCTTCCTTTTTTAATCACCTACAAACATTCGAAACAAAATGCGTATTTTCTGACATTCTTACTCTTATACTTTTTATGTATGTTGATATACATTATTTTGTAGAATTTCTACATAACATTTTATTTGTCCATAAAGATTCTAAGAAATAGTAAGTCTATATGTAAAGTGGAAAATGACTGCAGTATAACTTTGGTGAGCTACCTACTAATGCGACCCTTCGATATGAAATTAAAACATTACTTTCCATTTTCGTTCTTAAAAAAAGAACTGTAAAACATCAAAAAGCGTACTACAACTCATATTCATAATTTTATAGGAACACGATTCAAGAAATCGTTTGTCAAATTCTTTTTTAGACTTAATATCAATTTACACCATGTAATTTGTACATGCCCTGCTGCATGGATTGATAACTTATTAAAAATTAATTTTAAAAATACTTTCAAAGATACCATGAAATAAAAAAAAAACTTTACCAAAGTATCCTGCAGTGTCGGAAGATAGTTTATATGATTGAATAAAATATCTAGACATTACTATCTGATACAACGTGACACTTTTTCGAATCTTTAGCATCCGGTATATGTTTGCGTTTTCGGTTTCCTATCACACTTGCAGTTGTTGCTGACGTAGGTTTAGTAGATTCAGTGTGACCGGATGAATTCGAACTGTAAACATGAAAACTTCAATATATTTCTCTGGTTTCATTAAAATTGTACACGAACTTAAAAGGAATGGTGATGTAATTAGACCATGTGTAACAAAAAATTTTGATAAGTATTTTTGTAAGAAAAGTAAGAAACGATTAATAAATTTTTACTTTACCAAAAAGTCAGTAGTATAACACCGGATAAACATATCCAGAAAATTACGGTAGTTAATTGGAGATATTTGTACAAAAATATAAATGTAAAACGAAACAGCAACGTACTTACGTTGCAAAAGTGTCACCATTGTGTACTATGCTTTTACTTTATTAATATTTGCGGCTGTACCTGCAATACACAATATATGGTATATTCTATACCAATGCTTTTTGTTGTATTACAGATAACAAAGTAAATAATAAAACTGTAAGAGAGATATGCAGTGGACTATCTTTAATCTGATAAAGAAATAAAAGTAATGAAGAAGAAGTCAGACAGTCAATAATAAAATATCACTTATATAAAAGCTCCTGAATTTAATATTATTACATACAAAGCAAAGGACTCTAAAGAAAGGATAAGAACAGTGTAACGGGCATGCAGCAGATTAATTACAAGCAGATATTTTTTTCTACTACTTAGAAGTATCATTTACCTACATACTACATAGCAATCGCATAGTATATTATACAAGAATGTTATTATATAGATATAAGATTCCATTTGGGATACATCTTATTTTCTATAGCTATCTTTTCTTGCAAACACATGGATACCTTTGTTAAATGCTAAATGGAGATTAACTTCAAGGTATGAGGCGCTCCCATGTACCAAAACAACTAAACTTACCTTAAACTGTGAATTGGATTGTACGTTTTAGATGTAGGAGGTAGCAATCTTAAATTACGTCTAGGAGATGTCCATCTTGAAGAACTAGAGTATCGACTATGAAAGCATATAACAAGCAAATCAATCATATACAAAAGAAAAATAAGATAAATCAACGAAATAGAGCAGAAAAATATTTAAAGTTTGAAAATCATGTTTCTCACGTATACGTTCTACTAAATAAAAAAAAAAAATGTTAAGTCCAATATTACATGTTTTATTGATACATTATTTATTAGTCTTAAAGATTTTACATTGCTATGAAATACCTACTTTTAGCGAGATTTGAAATTACGAAATATGTCACAATTAACTTATTACTGTATCGTTATACATGTACATTAATCATCATCCAGCCAATATCGAATCATTTTTTATCCATGTGGGCGTATTAACACGAAAGAAGTATTATGTGGAGAGTTTCAATGTCTGTGCAGCAGATAGTATTCAATACAACAGTAACAAGGAAAGATTTAGTCACGTATGCTTATTTGTTGAATTTTCAGATGCAAAAACAAAGTAATATTTTATGTATAAATGGTATATAGATAAAAGTAATATTTATAAATTACATACGTTTATAAAAAAGAAGTATTTACATTTTTCAATGCAAATGTTCTCTCTTCTATAAACATTATCTGATAATATTTTGTATCAACTTAAAGTATGCATAATGAATAAATTGTGTCAACTATGGGTAAAAAATGATTCGACCTCGGCCTGCAGCATCGTTTTCAGTCGTTTCCTCGAAGGTTGCTAAATAGCGTTATTAATAGTATATATACGCAACAGCGTTACAATAAATTATAATTTAAGGTGTTTGACACATGGCATTTAATACAAGTCTAAAGATTCGAATATCACAAAAATGCAGTAATGTAATAAACATATGCCTGCTTGTCATGCTTATATTGAAACTACGTAGAAGAAATAGAAATTAAAGCCTAAATATTTTTATTTTAATGTTTAATACAAAATTTGGATTAGGGAATGCAGAAAGTAAGATAGAAGTGACATAGTGTGATGCGATCCCGTTTCTCCATTTCACTTTTTTTTACTGGTTCGTCTTCTGGATTTCTTATGCACGCTGCATAAATTTTGAGTTGATCAGTAATAGGTTGTATGCTACACATTTAAATACTGCTATGCATGCATACATAATCTTTTATGCAACATATCTCTACGCTTATACAATGCGTACGCGTAATTTGTGCATGCCCTACTGCATGCATCGACAACTGATTAAAAATTAATTTCAAAAACCGTTATAAACACAAAAGTTGAAACAGATAGACGTTTTTTCATTTTAAAAATACTTTCTCTTCTCTTTTGCAGAATGTATTATGTATGCCAAGAAAAATTTAACAAACTAACCTTCCTGATGGATCGGGTAGAGCCAGCTGTCTATGATCAGGTCGGTTTCGATGACCGTGGCTAACATAGCGAGGATTGCCTATTGCGTTAGCTGCGCGACGTGTACGCGATTCCCACTCATTGTTGAAACTCTCAGCTTCCTCTACAAGATAAAAGTTTTTTAATCCGTGGACAATTACGAGGATAGTTATGCCAGAACACTTGTAACAACGTTTCTAAATCAACTACCTTCCTCAAGATTAATAA
This sequence comes from Xylocopa sonorina, assembly GCF_050948175.1. NCBI lineage: Eukaryota > Metazoa > Arthropoda > Insecta > Hymenoptera > Apidae > Xylocopa > Xylocopa sonorina. The sequence goes on along the minus strand of NC_135201.1, from coordinate 9,569,427 downwards.
ATTCCTGGTGCTCTTCTTGTTCACCGCTATGAATGTTCTGTTCTCTTTCTAAAATATGAGCTCTCTCCCCAATGTGATGTCCCACAGCCATTTTCTTTACGCCAGTACGAGAATCGCAAACAGTTTTTCTTGTCTCTTTCACATCACCAGGAGCAGTTGTTGTGGACATAGTCTCTTGGTACACCTGTGGGCGACCGTCAGGGCCACTAGCCATGGTCATTACAGATCTAGAAGTAAAGGAATGGCAGTTCCCACCGGATGCGATATTATTCTGAAACATTTTTATGACTCTATTATTTTCAATGGACATCTTTCTCATGGATCATCGTAATTAAGATATTCGTTACGCACAAAGTCAGCAAACAGATTGTTCATATTAAATGACGGCATCGGTGGAAATCCAAATGGCATCATTTGAAGATCGTCTACGTGACCTCTGCTCCTTTGGCTACCGTCGGTAATGGCATTGTGACCAGGATGACCCATCATGCCAAACGGGTCGTTGAACAAGGAATTCATCATGTTATTCATGTGCCTCATCGACTGCATGTGAGACCTACAAAAAGAATGACAATGACAAATGTGGTATACGTTTTTTTTATCCTAACAGAACCTCCATAATTGATCCATGTATACACATGTACGAATGTGTACTTAAGAAAGCAAATTTCTAGTAAAACATATTGTCAATTGCAGAAAAAAAAGACAGTTACATAACACAGCAAACAGAGAAAGTAAAACAGAAATAAATTGCTATGGAAACGAATTTCCATCTGAAGTTTAGAACAGTTACATCTGGTCAGCCATGCTTTGATAGGACTGGAAAAAAAAAAAAGAAAAAATGTAATTTCTCACGGACAACAATATTTTGATAATAATTCCGCCCTTGAAGTCTGTGCACACAGTTTCACCGTGACATGGAAACGATTGGAGCACCCTTTCGCAAATTTATGCAATAAATTTAATAAAATATCGCTTCTGCTCGTAACGGTGATAAAAATAAATTATTCGACGTACGCATTTTCTATTCGTATAAAAAAGGAGAACGAAGACAGCGAGAAGTTCCTCTAACTCACCCAAAAATAGGATCATCGTCGAGATCACCCATCAGTGATCCGAACAAGGACATTTTGGAAAACAGTCGATCGGATATTACTTGTTAAAAAAATTACGATCAATAATGGAAGACTTGGTAACGCGTACGCTAGTCGCGATATCAAACGAGATCAATTTTCGTAGAGAATTCCACTTGAACTCTGTGCTCTAGAAATTTCTGGAACTTAGAAACCCGAAACGAACGTCCACAGCTGCCTAAACACAACCGTTTATTAATCGTAAAGCGAACAGTATACAGTAAATGGATCCACTTGCTGTAGTTATATCCACATGTATATTTCCAGCATTGTGGCTTGTTCTCATGAACCATCCGTATCTCGACCAATATGCTACCGTATTGGATACATACAGAATTTTTTAAATAGATTTCAATATACTTAAGCTTCTTATTCATATGCAGAGGAATTATAAGTAATTTCCTTGAGATTGCTTCTTCTCTTATCCACTTCGATTATCACATAAGTTTGTCCTATAAAATAATAAAAGACTCGATAATAAAGAAGAATCAAACTCATACATTTATTGTTTCTATTTAATAGAATAATTATTCTGCAGAACGTTATGGTTGATGATGTAACGAATAACGGAGAATCGAGAAATCATTTGGAATAATTTACATTGAAATAATTAAACCTGTAGAGTATTCTGTAAATTGCAGGTGATGTAAAATTTGTATACATTTTTAAAGAGTCGAATCGTTTTCGATCGCTTTTTGAGAAAGCAAGGCTCATTAACGATGCTGGTGACTTTACAGGGGTGAGGACTATTTCAGAGAGCGCCACGTGCAAATTAATGAAAACACGTCACCGTTACATGGAACATATACAAGAAGAGAAACTAAATTTTTCTTGGGACGCGAAGTTTAAATGTTAACTATGTGAACATTGCTTCATTTAAATAGTCAATAATTATTCATGATGACGAAGATGTACTTAAAAAATGTAACGCTCGTCAAGGAATTATGGAGACTGTTCTAACCAAACTTTCTCTCTCCTGGAAGAATAGTAGGTAGGTAAGTTGGTCTCGTTTGTTGAATGTTTACATTGGAAAATATGTTGTTTTATCGAATCACTCGAGCGTTAATATTGTATATAAATAGCGATATGGTATTGTTATACTTTTTTAATCAGGTAGAAGTTTCCCTGTAGAATCCTGCAGTTATATTACAATAATTTTTGACCACATTATTCTGTACATTTATTCCACGTTTTTTGTTATAAATAATGACAAAACGTATTCCACATATCAATGATACAAGTATGTAGAAATAAAATTCACTAAAAGTTTTTTTTTATTATTATGTAAGTTTGATGCATCATAAGGAGGTGTTATAAGCGTACTATTCTTTATGTAAGCCTCCTTTAATTTATAAGTTTAATTCGCACATTGTCCAGAAGAATCCAAGCGTCATCTTATATACTTTAATATCAGCATTATTATATTTCAGCATAATATAAAGCATGATGTCCAATGGTATTTGGGCCTCTACTAAAGAAATTGGAGGAAAACCGATGTCGAACAACGCAAACTGTGTACCCGTAACGTCGTCGACGTTGGATTCTCCGTTAATGAAGTTGTCCTCGTACTTCTTAGCTGTACGACCATGGTCGTTGAGCGCTTCGTTGATGCCAACGCTTCTCGGATCTGCACTGGCGTATCGGTTAACCGGTTTAGCAAATTTTAGCTGGATATCATTGATCTTAACAGTATATACAGTTTTTTGCGTACATGGAGCTGGCAACGTGGTAAATACTTACTTTGATTATATAAAAGGGGTGGATAGTCGGAAAAGTGACGACAGAATATTGGTGGATCAACTTTTGTCAAAGGATGAGTTAGTTTCGCTAGGGGCATTGCTGTACACGGCAGGATGCTTGGGCTTCGTTCTATTAACTACTATATCCCCTGCGAAAATGGAACATCTCGCACTTTTGTACTTTGGAGGCTTATCCTCGTCTTTCCTTTACACTGGAGGAATAGGATTCAAATATATTGCGTTAGGCGACGTTCTTATTTTAGTTATATTCGGACCGATTTCAGTTTTATTCGCATTCATGGCTCAGACCGGTTACATTGAACTGGGTACAATATATTATGCTATTCCTCTCGCGCTGAACACAGAAGCTATTCTACATAGTAACAATACACGAGATTTGGAGAGCGACAAAAAGGCAGGAATAGTAACGCTAGCTATTTTAATAGGTCATACCGTATCTCATGTTTTGTATGCTTTTCTACTATTCACACCATACGTAACATTGGTGGTGCTTGCATTAAGGTATTCCATTTGGTTTCTGTTGCCAGTAATTACTTTACCAACTGCCTTTAAAATAGAAAAGCAATTCAGGAGCCCGCATATGATTCAGAGTGTGCCTAAGCAAACAGCAAAATTAAATATGTTTCTAGGCATTTTATATGTTGTTGCCTGTTTACTTGTAGATCCCCTCCCTTATTTGTAACAAACATACATGTACGTCCTGTATTATTCAAAGAAGAACTTGACAGTTCAAATAATTACATAGGCAGCTATTAGCCTATCTAATACATAAAATCGTATAAGTTTCTTATTTTCATCACATGTGGATTGTTATTGATTGTCTATTACATCGATCAAATCGATACCATTTAAATTCGCTTTCTAAGTTCACAATGATTTCATTTCTATTGTATTCTTTTTCACGCAAGCATTACCATGTTACTTTTGAAAAACTACGAAACTTATTTCTCATTTAGTATATCATAGTACCAATATTTATAATACAATAAATATTTGGAGATAACATTTCCAGTAATGTGATGATCTTTGATATGTACAAAGTAATTACACCGTTCAGAATCTGAATTCGTACTTGTAGTTTCTCCAACATGACTAATAAGCATAATATTTTCGCACCTAAAATAGGTGTTAAAAAAATTGTGAATTTTAAATATATATATTTAAATATGTTTATAATAATTTAATTCATTGTTTAGAAGTCTAAGTACCATTATTTATAAAAGAGTATATGCATATCTTAAATGTTTTATATAATTTCGGTACTGTCATTAAAGTTTTCACATTTTATAAATTGATAAATTTACACAATAAGACAATAAATAAATTCTTATGGTACATTAATAACGAACTAATAGAATATTGTTTCGTCGTTTGGTATTGCTATTAGAAAAAAAAAAATGTGTAATTCAAAACAATTATAAATTATCGACGTAATTTTGACTAAAATTATTGTATTACATATTTTTTAAAAGTACAGGATGCAATTCAATCGAAATATACACTATACTATAAAAAGAAACCGAATGATATTATATTAAAATTATAATTTTAACCCCGTTCTCTGTAGAACTCGAAACGATATACTGTACTTTTAAACGTGAAAGCAACAAATGCAGAGTAAAAATATCAGACCTCTATAATATGTTAGGATCAACTTTATCATACATGTACTGTCGTAGTTATTTATAAAAGTGCTAAATTTTTCGTAACGATACTTGCTTTGATCATGGATTTATGTAGAGGATACATTCTCAAAGAAAATGGGATATAGTATTATGAAATACGATATAAAAAAAAAAAAACAGAAAAATTCAGTTTTTATGGCAATAATTTAATAAATAATTTTTTATCAATTAAATTTTTTATTTTTATTCCTAATTACGGATATACTAATAGGTTAACAAATTTAGCGAACATAACGTAATGTATGAAACATGGAGCAGTTTTTTTCATTTTTTTACGAAGGGATAAAAACAATTTATAACTTGGTATTTGAATTTAAAATTTAAATATCTCGTTCGAATCGATTTAACGATGATAGTCGATGTAAGATCGATTTTAATCGATCTATCGAAACGCGTTCGTAATTTCGGTTACGAATATAAACAGCAAATGTGATAAAAGTTCGTAGAATAAGATATATTTCTACTATTTTTTATTTGTATTTAAACAATTATAAATCTTCATAATAGTTTGAAAATGTACAGTTGTCGTACATTCATTGATCCAGTTGTGAAATGCCCGTATTATGACAATCATTTTATCGCAAAGTCTCGCCTTCAAAAGCACATTGTCAAGTGCGAAAAAGTAAGCCAATTATTGACATCAATGTACTTTGTTACAAACGAACATAAAGTATTATATATAATATTAAAAGAGATGTAATTTTTGCAATAGCGATATAATGGAGATTTTAGAGCCATGTGCCCATTCAATGCCACTCATCGTTTGGTTAAGGAAGATTTAAAGGAACATATTACTACCTGCCCCTCACGCAATGTATTCAATTCGGAAATGTATCCAGGTCTTCTCTCGATTTTCTATTTCATTCGTATCTCCTATCATTTTTCTAGAAAATTGGTTATACATTAGAATATTCCTTGCAGAGCCGACAAAGCACGGTGCAACAAATTTCAATTTGCACTCAGAGATTTCGAGTACGATAGATTCTACAGAAAATTGGGATACGCAAGTCGACGATAGTTCTACGATTTCTGCAAGCGATGTTTATTATGCGCATGATAATATTGATAGTTCCAGAAGGAATCTTGATTTAATGTGTGTAATTATGAATTTTTTATCTTTTGATGTTGATTAGATGGTATACATAAATACTGAAACTTTCTAATTTATTGCAAGGACTCCACGCAGTACTCCTGAAACAATATTGAAAGAAACATATGGAGAACATAAACCTGTAAGAGCTCCTCGTGGTTTTTCTGAAGCTATGATGATAGAAGCAAGTGAAGATTCTTGTATCGAGGACCTAGAATCGATAAGTAGCTCAATGGGTATTGGGAGGGGGAAAGTTACTTGGGAAAGCAAATTAAAATTAATTGGACTAGGTAGAGGACAATCGTTAAAAAAAGATTTTTAATACAATTAAACTTCTTAAACCAAAGTCAATTAAAAGATTAATTTATGAATAACTTTTCCGAAAAAAAGTTATTCACCTGAGAAGATTAATCTTCATATTTTTTTAAGGACAAATAAGATATGCAGATCAGTATTATTTAAATACTATATTTTTCTATATAATGTACAATAATGTAGCTTGTAACTTAGATTTATTTAATCTAGAGATTTCTTTAATTTCATGAACCATTTTATTTTTGTTACATGACTGATGTGTTTACAAATATGATGTGAACAGTTTTTGCAGCGGATAAGTTGATTGTTATCTAAAAAACGAGGATACATGGATTATTTGCAAATGATATTGCAATTAATTTGATGTTGCGATTTATTTGATAATGACTCGATATTCCCTATTACTTTTAAATGCTTCACTTAATATTTTTGTAGCACGATTATTATATAAGATAAAAATATATATATATATATAACTAAACATTTCAAACATTTTTATGAATATAATGTATAAAATAAGAATATAACAAATAACATTGTTTTTTGAATATTAATAACAATGAAAGTTATCTATTTTAGATTATGTGAATGTTCATTTAGGTTCTATGTTACTTAACACTGTTAAATGGTATGAAATATTTTTTTATGTTTAGTATTTACATCGATATAATAAAAACCGTCGTTCTTCTTGGTAATTGTAATGGCTTTTAACATTATTTAATGATAAATTTATGTAACACCAGTAATTGGTAGTTGGACATGAAAGTATGATTATATAAGTATAATTCGCAAGAAAGCAAGTTTCAATTTATCTGAAAATAATGAACTATAAAGTATATTTTTGGAAGTCCAACATGGTTCCCTTAAACTTTCGGAATGTTACAAATTTTCAGTCATTTGGTGTACACACCATCTTCAGAAATGTAAAATGTAAAAATACATACTTAAAGTTTTAAAGTAAAAGAGACGCTTGAATTTATAATTGAAAAAGCATAATTATAGAATGAAAATTTTATATGATATCATACGTACAATTTTCATATTGCAAAAAAGGAAAAAAATAGTTCGCGCGTTAGATGGAATTGTTTCAAGTAACATATTATTATATACATAGATACAGATCTTTGCTCATGAAATTTATTGAACGAATATGCATGATACATTTACCATGTACATCTTTAGAAAGAATCGTAATCGCTGCAAATTATCTTTTCTTTTTTTTACGTGCAACATGTCACATATTAAACATTTAAAACGAGACTTTAGTAGCAATTTTGCCTCAGTAATATTTCATACGAATTTTTTTACATAAATTTTGCATCAAATAATGTTTTTTTCATTTTCCCGTTCCATTCCTGAATTATTAAATTTCAAGCGGAAGGGTCGAGAAAAGTATTAATTCCTCCTGATTCTAAACCACTTTAATTTACCGTGTTCTTATGGTTCTTTTCAAATTTTTGTATCCATAGTTTCGTATGTATTTAGAACGTATAAAGGAACAAGTGCTAAGTTTGTAAATAAGATTTTAATTTCTCTGGGTAATGATGTTATCGACCAGCAATTATTTACATGTTCTTTAAAAGTATCTTTCCTTTTTCTTTAAGAGTAATGTGCAGGCAGTTACCTAGCTGTAGTCTGTTTAACGTTTTAATGTATAAAAACCGTAAATTTATTGAGCGCAATATTTGCACATTAGCGAGATCATTGCACTGTATATTCAATTACCACACAGAATGATACATCTATGGGCTGGTACAATGTATCGTGTAGTAACGACATCAGCTACGCAATACCGTGATGTTTCCGTGAAATGGTTATTGCATTCAGGATCACAATTTATATGTTCGTCGATTTTTTCTTTTGTTGTTTCCACATTGATATTCTTTCTTTCAAGTCGGGCACTAGAAACGTTATCAAGTATTATTAATCGACATATTCTACTTTTATAAACCAATAATATTCGGTTTACTCACTTGGCATAAGCATATCTTCGCTAAGAGGTTGTCGACTGAAAGGATCTGTTGCACTATTAAGAAGGTGTCTAATAATAACTGCTTTATCCATAACAATACCAGATGGAAGTTTAACAGGTTCTTCCATAAGTGTATCCATAAGCGGGTCTCGAAATTCCTCCGGTGCATCGCCGTAATCTTCGTCACGCGCACGATTATCCCTGGCAATATCTGCGGCACGTTCCGCTAGCGCTATAAATCTTTCAATTTCTATGGTAGATTTGATTACTGATCTTTCTAGCCTGTTTGCGGCATCGGTAAATAGTTCCTTACAGAATGAACGCTAAAATGATAACTTTCGTTAGAGCATTCACGTATAGTTTGTACATGTGGGGCGACGAAAACTAAAACGTTTGGTAAATGGATATTTCATACGTTACACGACCTAATACTATAATAAACGTACTTCGTCGGTAGCCAAAGCAGCGGCAAAGATCTCGCAATCGAGGTGCAAATATATGTCGACCAATTGACTAAGTAAAGCTCTCGGCTCCCATCCATATTTCTGTGGTATCCGTACTTTTAGGTTTTTACATTTAGGTCCGCATAATTGTTTTAAATTAAAATTTAACATGGCACACAATCTCCCGACTAACTCCGGCCGTAGAAATGGTTCAGTGATATCGTCTGTTAGATAGTGAAACATGGCAACAGTCTCTTTAGCCAGAGTGAGATACGATCTGGCTTGTCTTTCGTCCGCAGCCAATTGCTTCATCCGCGAGTGTTGCTGTTCACGGGACAACGTCGCCCACACTTTAATATCGGACATCAACTCTTGGATCTCATGGATACGCTTCAATGATTCTAAACTCTCGTCGAGTAGAAATGTGGTGTCGTTCATTAGCATATTGATAAACTTGACAAATTGCTTCCCGTTATTGCTTTCATTTATGATCGACTCCCGATGAACCGGACTTTCCCACATCGATTTTAATATTAAGCTGATATGATAACGAATCGAAAATTTGTCGTAAAATTCTGAACTGGAGCCGGTCGTTTCGACGTCTGTGTAGAATTTCATTAGATACGATGCCAGTAGCGTTTTAGAGATAGGGTGTGCCATTACTTGATCGTGAAGTGATTCAGTTCGTCCCTGCAATAAAGATTTATCAAATATCGTTTAACAAGGTATCTTGGTTTATACTTGAAGTTGGAGTTACCTGAACATTCGGATTTATTACGAATAGTACTTCAATAATTTTTGCTATTAAATATGGATTTCGTATACAATGCGGAGTACAAACTACAACAAGTAACCATGTGATGAGAGAATTATCCATATTGTTTACTATTACCCTAGGACTGAATCTATAAGAAATAAAAAGTGGCAATAGAATAGTATAGTATGCAAGTGACTGTTGTACGTATTTGTTAACGTAATGGAGAACAGTACTTACTGAAGGGTAAATAATATAAATTCTGCAATATCTTCGACATACCATTCTGGTAGTGCTGTAAACTTTTGCGGAACCTCTTGAGGCAAAGGCAGTTCAGGAATAGGATTTCCCGGCGGAGTTTGTGTCAGTAGACTTAGCAAAATCTCAGCGACGGAAATGTAAAAGTGCAAGCACCTTCTCAATAAGACAGGATCGATTAATCCAGCGTCAGTGCACGATTTCGATTTGCCAAGCTGTTTCAGATGTTCCTTGCAACGTTCTACCAATTCTTTGTTACGACCAGCGAAAGGACTGTCTTTCCATTGTGATTCAGTCGCTTGTAGATCGTCGAGCATTTTCTGCGCCTCGCGTAAAATCCTCAGCTTTTTCTGGTATTTCTGTAAAGCCGGTAACAACGCTATATGGTGACAATGTAGAGTAAGGAACCAACATTGTGTCGGAAACTTTGGCTCGACCCACTTGTGTGTCCTCTGTAAATGTTTCAACCAATCAGCAACTTCTTGGCACGTGAGCTTCAGCCTTGTGTCATTCTTTATCTCGACGAAACACGCCGGGTGAAACGGATACAATGGATCTACCGTGTCCAATTTGATTTTCACAGAAAGCTTTTGTAACACTGATAACAAGTTCAACATGAATCCGTCGCCGGCTAGAGAGAATTCCTCCGTCTGTATTTGAGCACGTTTCTCGTTGTAACGTAACAATGTCGCCAAGTATGTTAACATAGCTTCACGGCAGTTAGTACTCGCGAGTATCGCATGAAATATCTTATGGAGCGACGTTCTGGTACTCTCTAGCTCTTGTTGCAACGTTAAATGGATCGGTTTGTCGACGAACGGGTTACCACTGAAGAACTTTTCGGCCACGTTCACTTGATCCTCGTCGAACACTGACACCGATAGAAAAGGTCCGAGAAGAGACGTCGTCGTAATTTCTCTGCCAGCTGCTGATGTCATAATATCGGGTAAAAATTGAATTTGATGAACGATTAAACGGCAAATTGGTCGTATGTTACTACTCGGCCCGCAGCGGATCTCTATTAACTCTTCTAACGCCTCGATCGGCCTTCGATGTGTATTTCTGATCAGACTGGCTTGCTGCATCGAAAGATACAGGCCTTGTAACAGTGGCGTGAAAATTTTGTGGAATACTGCTGAATTCGTGTGCGTTCTCGCGACAAGCTCGTGTAAATAGCCTCGGGGTAAGCTTTGCGAGAGTACTGGATACAGAAGTGGCGTCATGGACAACGGGTACATGGTCGAGGATTGAAAAATGCCGACTAGGCCTTGCAGCACAAGACTGGAATACTGAACACACTGTGCCCTTAGAACAGCCAGTACATCGGACAATGGTGGTGTACTCGATTTCTGTTTAAGAAAAAATAGTATATGAGTATATCGTCGACAAACAACGAATGCTATCGTTTGTTACCAAGTAATATCGATGATACCTTTGGGTGATTTCGTTCTTCGATTGCAACCCTTGAATAACAATCTAGCAAATAGATCAGGCTTTTCGGTTGCGACGACTTACGGCAAATATCACAACGGCAAAATGTCGTAACCGGACTTTGTAACGGACTCGTTTGACTATTAGGACTATCCTCGCGATCTGACGTTTCTACGTTAATGTCTTTTAGAGGATCTTCGTCTCTCATAAACATGCACAAGACTTCCATTAAAGCTTGATTAATAATCTCTGTGGCATCAACGAGTTTCGTCGATGGTGCACATGCCGCCGTTTGCGGTAAGAATATACAACCCTCTGTAGATTCTTTCCATGATATGCATAGTACACGCGAGATAACTGTATGTATTTGTTCCATAGTCACTTCTGTACTGGAACTTGTAGTCTGAAAATCGAACAGGTGTAACAATAATTTGCTTCACGCGTTACGTTTACAGAACTACGCGTGTACCTACACGTGATCTTGGCTTCAACTCTTTTCTATCGGACTCTTCGACTTCCATATTTTCAATTCCTGAATCTACGTCTACACCAGAACTGCTGCTACATTGTTTGTCACTATTTTCTTCCACTTCCATTGGTACCTCGGGATTTTGGAATTGCTGCTGTTTCAGCGGCGATATTATCTGTTCCGCGAATGCTTTCGATGGACCCGGTGTATTCGGTGAAACTGGGCCATTGTTGTGATTTGAATTGGCTGCCGAACTGATGCTGTCTAAGCCTACCAATCGAGCCATGCGTCTTTTCCTTACCTACAATTTAAACACACCAACGTCCGATTACTTGATCCCTAACTTTCATCTTCGTCACATCTATCACTAGATTGTCTTTCGACTGAATTTACGAATCGCACAATTTTAACAGTAATTTGAATTTATTTATCGTTTCGTTTCTATTGCACGCGTATCGTTCAACAGGACATAAAAGGAGGTGACATAACAATTAGACCTACGTAAAACCTGAACACGGAAAGTTACTCTATTTATATCCCAGACAAAGAACACAAAGAGCAATCCTGCACGGATGACAACATCCCAATAACTATAAACATTGTATCGTTTCAGGCAGAATGAATTTTCTGTGAAAAACGCGATATCACGCGTATACACCTCGAACTGGCGAAACGCAACATTTTTGTTTACACTGTGAAAAATGTAAAATAAATGCGACGACCGATCGACAAGGAGAATTATCGGTGAAAATCACATTGTTCGAACGGGAAAACGGTTTCAATTCGTTATCGTTACATAATTATCTCGACACAATACCATAGCGGAACAACGACTATTTTGTAATTGTTGTCTCGTTAATGAGACGCTATTTTTTTTTTTTTCTCCCTTTTTTCTCTCTCCCTTTAATCCTGTTATTGTTTCCTATGCCCTGGCGAACAGTCCCTGTCAGTTTTCCTTTCATGTAACGAAATTCGAATGGAAAAGAGCAAGCGTAAAGCGAAAGGAATGGTAACAACAAAACGGACTTACGGACGCTATTGAATAACGATTGGAAACGGTGCATTGGTACTCACTTCCTCTTGGCTTAACTCGCTCATGGCGATTTCTTTATTTTTTCTTTTAGTCTCTCTAACCTCTGACACGACCGCCTGTGACTCCACGTTCGCTGGTGCTAGAAAAATTTTATAGAAAAGGTGTCTTCGCTGCTCGGGGGATCTTGGACGAGATATGTCAAAAATTTGGACAGCCACTCCACATCTGTTTGCGTTTGGACGTGAAAGCAGCAATTCTACGCCGCGTTACGGATAATCACTGCCAAGCTGCGTCGATTCTTCAAAACAGCTGAGCAACTAACATACGACGGAACGCTCTCTCGCATTGATAATGGTAACTACTTTTAAGAGATCCCACGTCAGGTAACATCTTTCCCTGGCTTAGACTCCTTTCATATCGCCAGGTTCTCGCCGTCCGATTCAAAATGATCGTCGACCCTCGACCGTTCGCTCGTCACGCTCCTTTTCTCCTTTCTGTTTACCATACGTATAGACGCGGTTTTTGATGCCGCTCGATCGCACCTAGAATCGCCAGGAGAACGTAAGGAACGAGCATTATATCGATCGACAATTGGTCAATATTGAGTTTCAATGGGAAAATAAATAAACAAACAACGAGACTGATATATCTCGAAAACCCAAGCGTTCTTTGCATTACCTATCGATTTAAATCCCCGTCGAATTCCCTATCAGTCGTTGATTACGCGATCGAGAAAAAGTATTTGTATTTAAAAGTCCCTCAAGTTGTTTCGTATGCGCGCGGTTTTTCGAAAACTCGATCGTTTAGCGCTTCGTTCAAGGTTAGGTCAGAAGTATACGCGCAACGTTGAATTGTAAATCTCTTAGAATCGTTTTGACGAGCATTGAAATATTTATCGATCGAGGAGGAATATCGTTGCGATAATTCTTCGTTAGAACGATTATATGGAAATGCAGAAGAACAAAGCGGCGCGTGTTTAAAGAGCCGTTTGTTTCTTGTCTCTTCGTACGCGCGTTCTTATTGGCTGTCATGCGTGCGGGTCACGTGAACCGTTGTTGCATTTGCTGAGTAGCGCGCAGGCGCGCGAATTGTTGCATGTATACACGGATATGTGCAAAGTCGAAGATAATATTTTTGTGTTGCGGTTTTGGTGGGAAATTTTGTGACGAAAGGAGCGGATTAGTGCCCGTGAAACGCAAAACCGGCCCACTTCGTGAGGTACGTTGGAAATTGATAATTAACGCGGAACTTGTATGCAGAATAATCTAAGTTTATGTTTCTTATCCACTTGTGGTGCACAGCTTGGAGTATCGCAACCGAGTGTGAACCAATTGGAGCATCGAAATCGAAATGAATGCGAACGATACGGAAGAGATAATTCATTTCACGGATTTAGGTAAACGAAACGTTATGATATTCACGCGCGACTGAGCTTGTCAACGACCATTGCCATTTAATTAAAACGATGTCGCAGATTTAATTCGCTGTTCACGATTTGCCATGAATCGAGGTACAGCGTACAGCAGAATCTTTTTATATTTATGCATACCCTACGTAGGAAAATGTTACCAACGTATTTTAATAATTTATCTGTAATCGTTGAATTGTATTTATCTAAATCCATTCTTTTGTAGCACGATTTCGCCGATTGCAATATCATACGTATCGTTTGAACGTGTTAGTTATCACGCGCGTGATTATCACCTTAATCTGCGATATTAACAAACAGATTTTTTTCTAATTTTATCTCTGTTATATAATGTGGATAAATTACTTCATTTGAATTTATTACAGTAGGGCAGATCTGGTAAAATCTTTAGCCTAAACGTTCTTTATTTTGTATTTGTTTATGATGTCTGTTGAAGAGTTTCGCAAGAACAAAAAATATGTACATATGTGATGAAGTTTGAAAAAAATAAGTATATAAAGAGTCATTTCTATTCAAATTTGCTGAATAAAAATTGTTCACACTAATGTTGCTTATAAACGTTTGTAATATCTTTTATAGATCCGGTTATTCAGAATCTAATAAAGAAGGGTGCAGCTGTCCGTGAGTACTCGTACTCGCCGTATAGCAAGTTTAAGATTGGAGCTGCAATACTTTGCGATGATGGGACTATAATCACTGGATGCAATGTAGAGAATGCATCTTACCCGGTTGGAACGTGTGCCGAAAGGACGGCAATAGTTAAAGCAGTGTCAGAAGGGAAAAGAAAGTTCTTAGCTTTAACAGTAGTAGCTGATAAGATAAATAATGCTTTTACTACTCCGTGTGGTTTCTGTAGACAAGCTATTGCGGAATTCGGTAATATACCAATTTATTTGACAGGGCCTGACATGAAAGATGTGTTGAAAAGTACATTAAGCATTCTATTACCTCATTCCTTTGGTTTTGGAAATGCAGAAACGGTGCAATGAAGTTTTAAAATAAAAAGAAGGCTAAATCGTACATGGTGATATCTAATATATCATTTGATATTTCTTTAAATTAATCGTTGTTCTTATCTATTAGTCATTCCACTAAAACATTATTTTTGGTAATTAATAAAAATATGCAATCGTTACTCACATTATACAAATTCGCCTACAATCTTGTTAATGTACAGATGGTGTCATTGTAATAACTGAGATATAAATTTTCGATGCAAGATTCAATGTATACAAGAGGACAACTCGTTAAGGAAAAAATATCCTCGTTCGAACCTCATTTCCTGAGTAGCTTTTTCCACGTGTACATAAAAAAATGTAACTGATTACCACGTTTCTAAATGTCTGTTCTTTCTAATGTACATTGTACTTTATAAGCAGAAGTAACATGAATATTATATACAATCAATATAATAATATAGCTTATATATGTACAATATGCTCTAAGAGTATGGCATTACATATAATTCCTTAACGATAAGAAATGCAAAAAACAGGAACGAGACTGCCTATGATACACGTTCAAGTTCTTATTTATGAAAATTTGTTTACCAGAAGGGACACCTGTAATCAAATGTTATTTCATTAGTACGCGAAAGTTAGTAATTATGGACTGATTGTAAAACTATATACAATAACTATATACTTTATATACTATAATACCAAAGAATGTTTATGAAAAATATTGGTGGTTTTGTAATATATTAATAAATAAAATAATGAAGAAAAATACCATCCAATGTAACATTGACACAAATTCTCATTGTTTGTAGCTTGCTGAATTAGGAGGTCAACTTGGCGTTGGACACTTAGAGTTTCTTCGTGAGAGAAATCACGTCCTGTTAATTTATCTCTTACCCTCGTTATAATAGCAAGAGCCTTTTTGTTCAACGCTTCCGGTTGATTAGTGTCACCTGTGATAACAGTAAATTCGTATCCATTTTCATTATTATATTCTATAATTTAAGTTTTGTTTTCATAATGATGTGTTTTTTGTTCGATAGGGAGTCTGAATGATACCTCGTCAAGATGAACAGCTTACCTCCGTTCTCGACGCTGCATGGTACACCTTTCTTTGGTAACGTGGCGGTAAGAGAATCTAATGCATCGTTATGCTCTTGATTACTACTGGCGCTCATACCCTGGGCATCGGATCTTTTACCTTTTAACGCATTGTCCATTAACCGCCAATTCAACAGGGGGTCATAGACGAATGCTTCTAACACTGCCATTAAGCTATCTTTGTTACGATGTAACACCGACATTACTGACTCGCAAGTTCTTCTATACGTGCCCTCGATACCGGTTACTTCCATCGCGTTGATTAACATTCTCGTTAATCGGAATGGAATTTTCTCAGGGAACTTTTCACGAGTCATAGCCACTTCGAAGCAATCCCCGAAGTCAATGTGCAATATTTTCCCGCTTAAACGATCTAACATCAAATTAGACGGATGTCGATCGCCAAGACCGAGAATATATCCCACCATAGACATTACGGCGAGAGAACGCGTGTAATTTGTCCTACGGTCAAACCATACTTCACTCGATGGTGATTTTAACCAAAGGAGCCGTGCCAAATCATCACCGTGCGTATGTTCTAGGGCATGTTCGAATACTTCAACCTTTTGCATGAGCATTAGGTGATCGTAACCAGGAGCCATCTGGGAAACAAATCATTGGGGTCAGATAAAATGAAATAAAATATTAACCTGCATATGTTGCAATAATAATACTTACTCTTAACATTATTTTGTGCTCTATGTTTAATAATATTTTTTTCTTTTCTCTATAATCTCTGATTAACGTATGCAATGTATCACAATGCGGTACCCAACCAATTAAACCACTGTTTGTTGATAGTGGAATTACAGCATACCTCTGAATATAAGATTTAATTAATATACATAAGTAGGGTGTATTATGAAGCTTTCATAGTTGTATTTACTTGAATAGTAAGATTCCTCCTAAAGGTATCTGGATCGTGTAATAGGAGGGTATTGACTAGACCAAATAATTGCATTACTCGTTCATCCTGTCTGAGATCTTCGTGTCCTTTCAAGAGGAACATATAATCTTTACCATTGCTACCTGCAAATATTAAACATCTAAGACATTCATTTTTATGAACTAAATTAACTTTAGATAAGAATATGTTTAACCTTTTATACACAATTTTCGTGGTCGCTGTTTGCTCGTTATCACTTGCATGGAACTATGTATACTTGCTATTCTAACTATTGGCTGTCCAGGACTGTAGCTACCCGGCACAGCTAGTTCTAGATCCCTACAGAGCAGTAACTTTGGACTAACGTATTGAAGCTCTAGGCTGGTTAACTGTGGCAACTGTCGGGATATTCTTCTGAAAACATGATAATACAAATCCCAAGCTTGATTCAAATCACGAACATTGCGCGAAGTTTTATATCTTCGACACCATTCCTGTGCTTCCATCAAGTCCCTTCCGTAAGCCTGATTGAAGGAAGTTTCTTTCAACGTTTGCGGACCTCTTTCTAACATCGCGTGCAATGGTTCCAAAGTATCAAACATCCCACGAACATTTCTTTCACCAAAGTATAATCTGCTAGCCTCTTCCAAACCTTCGTGCCATAATTCGTGCCAAAGAATCGCAACTCTTATCAATTCGTCGCTGGCCATCATTGCTTGCTGTACCAACGTCGGGCTATGCTCGCACATACTCTTGAGAATTTTATTAGCGGCAGTTTTTCTTGCAACGCTTGCGCTCTTCGATGCGACCGTTAAGGGATAAACCAAAGCCTGGGGATGCGTTTTCCCGATGTCTATCAAAAGATGATGTATGCATCTACCAACTAAAGCTCTGGGCGTGTCTATCCTCGCTATAAGTTGAGGAATTACTTGCAACCAAGTGTTGATTTCGATTAAGCGTATACCTTCGACGATAGCCTCATATACTTCTGGCCATTGACCATAGTCGAACCATAAGGTCAACAAACGAAGCGTATCTTGCAATGAATTACCATGAGATAGATTAATAGACCTAAAGAATCCTTCTACCGCCGGTACAGTAAATTCGGATATATATTGTGAACTAGAGAGATTATTGCGAGTCCCATTACCTGGGATGTTCTCAGTGTTTGAATCGCCTTGCTGATGTTTATAGAACAATACCGTTTCAAAATTAGTATACGCAAAAGCGTGCCATGCTTTATACCAACTAGGATCGTGTTCCGTAGCAGCAGCATAATAAGACAACACCGCTGGTATAGAATGCTCGTTTATGCCTTGCAAAGCCTCCAACCATTCTCCAAGCTTTAAGTAACATCTGGCGAGTAATCTTTTTCTGGCTTCCTGCTGCTTCTCGTCCTCTTGATTCACCACTGACACAGTCGTCGGTTGCAAAGACGTTTGTACGAATCTCTGCAGCTGACTATACGCTTCGTCCCGTTTATTCGCCACCCACATGTGCTTGCAATAGGCGAAAGTCACTTGAGGATGAGTGATTGGCAACGGCTGATCAGGGGTCAACGAAGGATCTATTCCGAGTAGCATGATTAACGTTTTATGGCATAACATGAGACTGCCACTTTTTCTACACAGACTAGCGTATTTTAGCCAAGTGTACATATCGTCCTGAGGCGAGACTACCAGCGTATGGACTTGTATGATCTTCTGCCAGTCTTCGACTATCCTCTGACCACCTTGAAGCCTCTCCCACCACATAGATTTAATGGTCGACCTTCTTTCTGGGACCAATTTAAATTGTATCACCTCTTCGAGTTCCGCCAACTTTTGTACCTCTACCATAGCGTTATAAGCTCTTTGATAACTTTCACCCGCCATCGCGGTCAATTCTGTGTCCAGTAAATCTCTAGCGCTATCGATCAGCTGATGGGCGACGTTGTATTGTTCGTCGTGAATCGCCAAGACAGCCCTGTAAAATGCACCATCCTGAGTGTCTTTCGGTATCAGGGTAACGTATTTCTCCATACTTTCCCACTGACTCAAACCCCACGCAGCAGCCGCTGCCATTCTCGCCATTCTTTGTTTGGTCTCGTCAGTTTGCTGCGACCATTGCTTGGTCGCGACATCGTGCAGTTGTCCCCATTCACCAAGAGCTTCCAAACAACGCATCTCGCCTAACGTTGACTCTACGTCCGCAGGATCGCATTCCAGTCTTTCTCTGTACAACTGCAAGGCTTTGTCCCAGTTATGTAGCTTTTCGTACCAACGAACTTGCACTTTTAGATCTTGCTGATTATTTTGGTTCATAACGTACTCTAGCAAACCTTCCGCGGCTTCTTTCTGTTGTAACTTGTTATTGATAGAGATCAAGGATTCGAAAACGTTGCTATTTCTGCTCTTATGGAACTCGTCCTCCTTGTAATGAAGCGCCTTCGCGTAAGCTCTGCAATGCATCGCTCTTTCGCCCAGAATCTTGTTATCCAAGGGCAACGGCCCTTTATCGCAATGTTCCATGAATTCTGCCAAGTTCAAAATAGTCTGTGTAATCTCAGGAAGGTCAGGAACCATTAGCGCCTGTTGTAAAGTTTGTATAAGTTCCGCTTTGTAAGTGTCATCCAATTCAGTCCAGCACGAAACAAACGCCGCGTTAAATAAGTCTCTGGGTAATTGGGAATAGGTCTGCGCGAGAGCCCAGCATGACCTCAGCGCAGGTGACGGTGATTCCTTGAGCAAACCTATCGACAAACTTCTCAGCCATTCCAGCCAATCGTCCTTCGAGACTCTTCTCGTCGCTGTCCAGGCTTTCTGGAGATTCGAGGCGGACACGTGTAGTCTTTTAATCGTAGTCGTGTCAGACGATGTCAGGGAGGATAAATCACGATTCTTGTTTCTCGAATGCTTGTGTCTCATTAATAAATAATCCTCACCGTCCGCAACAGTGGTCTCTGTCAAAATTTTATCGATTAGAACGTCATAACGCGAATTAACTATCTTATGTTTCATCATAATCTTTTGTACTAATACGATAAAGATCTGATACTTCTTTCCTAATTGTATCACTAGCGAGCACAGCGTTTCCATCGCTGTGTCTCGCAATTCTGGGCACTGATCCAGAGTTCGTACCAGAGGGTGCACAATTCTAGACGCGAAGTCCGTGAAATCTAGCGTATCAGCTAAGTGATCAACGGTTTCAAGCGCCACTTTGTTCACGGCTGTTGGGCAATCAGTTGCATGGAATAATTTTACGATCGGTGGCAGAACTAGATGAAGATAATTATCCAGGTTATTTCCGAATTTCTGGAGCGCTTGGAGAAGCTTAACCGTGACCAATCTGTCTTTGCTTGTATCGTGCGTTAATACTCTTAATATCTGTGGCATTAGCTGTGGTAAATAAATTTTAAATTCCGCACCGAGTGCAACAGCAATGTGTTCAACTAAAAGTATCAGTGTGCTTTGTAATGGACTGTTCACAGTCCAGAATTCTTTGATTAGATTAAATATATCGTCCAAGTAATTTCTAATGTGTTGCTTCACAATAGCAATGAGGATGGCCAGTTGTTGAAATAGATATTCGCGAAAGTTAACGTCTGCCGTACGAACCACGTTAAGGAAGCATGGCATTACCTGCGAGATATACGGCACGCATTTAATCCCTAAACTCTTAAATATGAAAGTCACCGCTTGGACTACCATCGTGTGGTGTTGCGATAACGTTGGATCGCGGATAATCCTCATAAGAGTTGCAATTGCGATAGCTGGATAATACTCTTCCAAAGTCGACGAGGACATATTGACTAGCATTTCGCTGGTGGTTAAATCTTGTGTGTTTTCAGTTTCACTTTTAGTATCAGCCATGGAAGTGAGGGTATCCAATTGAGAGTCGATCTGACCAAGGTTCATCTTATGCTTGTACGGATCCAAAGCGCCTAGCAATCCAAGAACTCTTATCGTCTCCCTTCTGATAATTGGTTGTTGTTCCGTTTTTAAAAAATTTATCAATACGTCCAGTAACGAGGGGTACTGCATATAGGGTTTAACGACGTGTCCCGTGCTTCCCACGAGCTGGCCAAGAACCCACAAAGCAACTCCCCTTTTTTCTGGTGAACTCGCGTCGACTAGCATTTCGAGCAATATACTGAGCAGCTCGGGCATCCACTGTTGCATTTCAGCGCCGTTAACTTCCGCTAAATCGCCAATAGCACGCAGTATGGCTAATATCACGCCTGGATTCGATTCAGGTTCCTTCAGCTTCGGCACGAGGACTTTTAAGATCGGTTCCATGTACGGCCTGATGAGCCTTGGCGCACTGACAACTAAATGATCTAACATTCGTGCAGCTTGTTCCTTATTACGACCCATACCCGAATGTTCTAATTCTGTTAAAAATTGTATGAGAGTCTTACGCAGAGAAGGCATAACGTACGCTGGATTCATCGTGCTCAATCGTCCGATTGTGCGAATCGCTAATTCTCTTATTTCGAACATCTCGTCGTTCATTGCTATGAACAGTGCCGAAAGGTTCTCTGCTTGTGCAAGGTGAATATCGAAGGAGTCATCCATTGAAGCTAAAACCCAGAGCCTTACGTCGGGATCCGTATCTGTTATGCCTACAACAAGTAATTTCCCAAGAACAGTAGAGACAGTGGTGGTCACTGTGGGTCCAGGTTGATTTAATGCTAATCGTAACAGTCTTGAACATGTTCTTACAGCCTCCAATCGTACCTCCGCTTGTTCAGACGTGAGAAAATGATCGGCGCACCGCCTTACGAATTGCAAGAGGGGATTACCGTCGAAATTGAACGTTCCCAGAGTCTTTAACGCTAGAACTGTAGATGGAATGTCTACTTCGGTCGGTGGGCCAGATATAGGGCTGGTTACGGTCCACGGTGCGCCAGGATGTCTCAAAGGTTTTTGCATTAAAACTTGTGATAACATTCGCAGAAGTCCTTGAGATATATCAGGTTTCAAGGATGGAACGCTGTGAGCTAGTTCCCTGAGAGATGTTGTAAGAATGGGGCTTAATCCAGTCTGCAACATAGATTCTAACAGATCCCTCACATCTGCAGCTATAACTTGTTTTACCGCGTGTCCGAGTAAAGTTATGCAAATGAATACCGCAGGCTCTAGAGACGCTGTGCGTTTCTTAGCAGACGTGTCCTTCGAAGGTAATAAGCTCTTGATCACTTCCATGATCTTCGACAGATAAGGATTTATCGAATCTTCTACCGCGACCGCTATGAATCCAATCGTGGTGAATGCAGCGTATCTATCTTTCTCTCTGCTGCGTAAAGTCATTAGAAGGTACGCTAGTGATTCTCTCAAGTGATCCCTCGTGAATTTTTCCTTGTTGAATGCTGCAAGTCTAGGCAACAGCATCATAAGAGCGTGTTGAATATGCGGATTCCTGGACATCCGTTGGTTCATTACGTCGTTGTAAATATCATCTAGTCTTTCTTGCATTAAACATCGACAGACCGCAGATTCGTGCGCAGGATACAACGTTGGCTGAGAATTAGAAGAATTTTGAGAAGAATTAGACCACTTGGACACTATTGTTGTTTTCAATCGCGGCATCAACGATAATATATCGTTTTCGTTTTGTTGGGTAGAACAATTCAGCCGTTCCATTAAAGCTTCATAATTTCTCTCCCATTGAATGTTACTACATCTAAGTAATTCGTTTAATATTAACAATGAACCGTGTATTCTATCGTCCCTGTTCACACCTCGTTCTCTGGTATATACTTCTTCAAATCCTGCCACTATTTCGTCATAGCATTGCTTGTACCATTGCGATTTATGCATCTGTTTCGCTGTTTCCCTCTGTGCGGTAACGACTAAAGCAGCTCTTAATGCTTCAACAGCACCCTCTCTTATCACAGGTTTCGGATCGCGTATCGCGTTAAATATAAGCTCAAAAAACGGCGTCACTTGTTGAAAAAAATATGTTGGCATGGAAACAGCAAGTTCTCTTAAAACAAGAACAGCGGCATGTCTTTTACCCTCGTATCTATCACCGCCAAGCCATTCAAAGGCACGCTTCACTTCAAACTCTACGTATTCTGCTGTATATGTACCTGAAACTAACGCTAGTTTACCAACTGTTTTAGCAGCTAATTCCATAACACCCACGTCATTAGAAGATAGTAAATTCCTTAAGTAATTCGCAAATCTTATAGTTCTTGTGTTAATATTTCCCACATCGGCTCCGATAAGGCAAACTATGGCTAAGATTCCTCCTTTCTTTTCGTTCACGTCCGATCCAGATACCATTTCGAATATGTGATGATTAAATTCATCCATAAAAGCTGTGATTTCTTCTTGTGATGCTTCGCGTAGCTCTGTCTTAACGTAGAGACACAGGTCTCTAGCCGCCTTGTTACGTACTTCTTCATTTCTAGATTTAAGTCTCTGAACGAACTGCTGTACAAGTGTAGTGGACATTGTTAAAAATTTACCTTCGGTGTCAATTTTACAGCGTTACTTTTACAAATCGTCTCGTAATGATATCTGAAAACGAAAAAGGGCATGATACCGTTTAATGCAAAGCAGGGTTAAAAAACGAAGCGTGAATTGGCGCTATCTTTCAGATACCTATATGACATCACACGAATCTCGCGTTACAATGCAACATTTTCGTGATTGTCGTTACTCCTTGAATTTCTTCGATGAACAAAGTTCCAATATGTATTCTTATTACATTATTACAGTACGACGTCTGTCACGTAAATTCTTCATGTTTTGAGGCCCGCTAATTACAGATCCAATGAATTACAAGTCGAAATCTGTGTGTTTATACACATACGAGCGAGTGAATTAACTCGATGCCATTAAAATTCTGCGAACTTATAGTAAATATAGAAAAACAAATGTAGTGCGTTCTTCGAGAGAACTATCTTAAGTTTATAACCTCTACATTGGTTAGCACGATCCGCTTCGACAAAACTGTTCGTTTTGAAAGGTTACCCCCACTGCTATTATTTCAATAGGTTAGTACATACCACTGATCTCTGTGTGTACACAAAACGCACACCTGTATGCAGAAATTAGTACTACGCTGTGAATACACGCTTGTATACTTTTTTTACTTCCAATTCAAACTTGGATTCAATCTTCGATCTCGTAACTATCGAGTGACGAAGGAAACAAGACGAACTGACTTTTAAATAAATCACAGTACTATGCTAGTATATTCCAGAACTAGAATAGAGATTTCGAGCAAAGTTAAATCATCGAACGATCAAACGTAACGATTTGTATTCCCCTCGTAGTTTCTATGAATCATATAAACAAATATAAATCATGGCATACCGATGTGCATAGTAAAGAAAGCACGAGAATAAATTAAGTATAAATACTTGGTTCATCATAAACATTACTCTGGTATTAAGTTACAATGATTGTACAAATTCATTCATCGCCTTTCCAGACACGTGACCAGGAGGGTATACACTCAGCTGATCAAAAACATAATACAGCTACAGAATTAGAATGAATTACCAACGAAGAATTATCAATTTAGCATCGAATGGGGTCTAACGAACATGCGTTGAAAATAATTAAAATAGATTCTGCGATATCGACACGTTTGGCTATGTCATTCATTTTAAACGTGTCATAACCTTCTCAAGTGGTCGACGATGAAGTAGAACCTTTAATGACTTTACATTTTTTGGTTTTATTGGTTCCCAGGCGTCGTTTTAAAACATGACATCCACTTGGAGATTGTTCGCGAGGAACATCACGTTGCAGAGGATAAAATTCTGCAAATCAACGGCCACGCAGAGGCAATTATTCTATACGTGTCCGTCGTCGCCGATTAAGATCAATGCGAGGAACTATATATTCTCGATTCTACGATATTATGGGACGAACGCCATAGAAACGAAAGGTTTAAACGCTCCTGTACGATTAGTCGCGAAACCAAAGAAAACCTCGGAGCTGAAGAACCTATTTGTGCTAGCGGTCCCAGAGAGATGGAGGTTATTTGGTGCTATCTCTTTTTTACTCGTCTCATCCGCTGTAACGATGGCAGTACCGTTCTGTTTAGGCAAATTAATCGATATTATTTATACAAGCGACAAAGAAGAGATGCGAGGGAATCTTAACGAACTGTGTATCATACTGTTCGGAGTATTCGTGATCGGAGCGTTGTGCAACTTTTGCAGAGTATACCTAATGTCTACTACCGGACACAGGATTACTCAGACTCTGAGAAAGCAACTGTACGCCGCTGTTCTTCGCCAAGAGACGGCAATGTTCGATAAGCATAGCACGGGGGAATTTGTTGGTAGACTGTCTGGTACGAACTCTTCTTGTAATAAATCTTTGTCGTGCTTATACTATTATCTTATTTACTCTCATGTGTGTTTTATTAACTTCAGGTGATACACAACTCGTTAGTCATGCACTGACAAGCAATATATCTGACGGATTACGTTCTGCTGTTATGAGCATTGCTGGAATATCGATGATGTTTTACGCCTCGCCGAAATTGGCTATACTTGGCTTAGCTATAGTACCACCGGTTGCTGGTTTAACGATAGTCTGCGGCCGCTTTTTGAAACAAATCTCCCGAGACATACAAGACAATTTGGCAATGTTGAACACAATAGCCGAAGAGAGAATTAGCAATATAAGAACAGTGAAAGCATTTTCCAAAGAAATAAGCGAAGTTGATCATTATAGTTCTCAATTAGGTAATTTGCTCAAAGTGTGTTACAAGGAGAGTTTGTATAGAGGAATGTTCTTTGGATTAACTGGCTTCTCCGGAAATGTTATTATCCTATCTGTTTTATATTACGGTGGTGCTATGGTTACTGATTCCTCTCTCACGATTGGAAGCTTAAGTGCCTTCTTAATGTACGCAGCATACGTAGGAATTTCTTTAAGCGGATTGTCTTCGTTTTATAGCGAATTAAATAAAGCGTTGGGCGCGAACACGCGTTTGGTTGAACTCATCGAAAGAGAGCCAGCAATACCGATTCATGGCGGTAAAATTCTGGATAAACCATTATCAGGTGATATTGAGTTTCAGAAGGTCAGTTTTGCTTATCCTACAAGACAGAGTACATGGGTTTTGAAAAATTTCAGTTTGAAAATTTCAAAATGTATGGTGGTCGCTATTGTCGGATCATCAGGTTCTGGAAAATCTACAATAGCTTCGCTCTTGTTAAGACTTTATGATCCCAATCTAGGATCTGTGCTTTTAGACAATCATGATCTTAGGTCTCTTGACCCAGCGTGGGTGAAATCCCAGATGAGCATTGTTTCTCAGGAGCCAATTCTCTTTAGTGGTACGATACGAGACAATATATTGTTCGGTGTTGAAAATTCGATAAAATATGACGTGGAAGAAGCCGCAAAATGCGCCCACGTTTTGGAATTCACAAGAAACATGCCGGATGGCTTAGACACAATAGTTGGAGAACGGGGCATCACTCTCAGTGGTGGACAGAGGCAAAGAGTTGCTATTGCTAGGGCGTTAATAAAGGTAAATGTATCGTTGAAGTATCAGTCGTGCAATTTAAATAGTAATGAAAAGTTTTTCTGCTTAGGAACCAAAAATTTTAATTCTGGACGAGGCCACGAGTGCGTTAGATGCGGAGAGCGAACATTACGTACAGGAAGCTCTAGAGAAAGCTGTCCAAGGACGAACAGTTTTAATTATAGCTCACAGACTGAGTACAATAAAAAATGCAGATAAGATTGTAGTTTTGAAACAAGGACAAGTGACAGAAACTGGGACTTATAAAGAACTGATGAATTTGAAGGATAGTTACTTTAATAAATTGGTTCAACATCAAACTTTTACTTAAATCTTGG
Source organism: Xylocopa sonorina (assembly GCF_050948175.1). Lineage (NCBI taxonomy): Eukaryota > Metazoa > Arthropoda > Insecta > Hymenoptera > Apidae > Xylocopa > Xylocopa sonorina. Next base: position 9,542,888 of record NC_135201.1, on the reverse strand, counting down.
ATTTTGATGAAAATTTGAGGTAACTGACCAATGTAAAAAAGAGCTATGTGTATATGTATATATTGATCCATAGTTTAATAAACTGAAAGAAGATGTCTGATAATATATAAAAAACAATCTTGCAAAGGTTATTGAAAGTCATATTTATAATAAATAATTAATAAATTTATTAATTTCTTTTTTCTGAAATACAATGTCTTATTCCCTAGTCGATTAATTATGTCTTAGTTATTCATGGTTTTTATTCTACACCATTATACTGTTTCTCAAGGAATTTTTATAAATAATACTATAAAAGTGTATGTATTTAAATTAATTTTTCAGTGGTTTTTCTTTACTAACAGGAGATGGAAATTCTATGGTAAAAGATGAATTTCAATATTTAAAAGGTAGCATCCATTCTATGTACTAAAATAATGTACAAGCACACTGTTTGCGTGTATGTACATTAGCATAAAAATCATAAAGCTGTCTCTACTTTCTTTGATTTATAATGTAAGGCAGGTATTATAAATAATTCCACTTTGGTAATAAATTTTAATATATTTTTCTACAAAATAATGTACACTGCTATTTTAAGTTATATCAATGTTTTTATATCATTGATCTATGTCGTCTTTAAATTAATATACCATTATTATAATTACTTTTAGAATGAACTACCTCTAGACTCGTATCCACATAAAACTTATTCAATGAAAACTCAATCAGAAGCAAATTATTGTAATTAAATGGGACATATTTTTAAATCATATGAGTCTATTTCGATACAATTTCCTTTTTCTGGATAGGAAAGGAGGATGTCGCAGTATTTATTATTATTTGACAAGTATTCAACTATTATACCTCTATTGGAAAACATAGCAAGACGTGAAGAGAGCAATACCACTCATTTTTTTTCTTTTTTAATTGGAGAGTACACAAACTTTTTATTCTTGTTATGTTTCATTTTTCTCTATATAGGAAATGTTTGTAATAAAGGCATTTGTTTGTCGATTACAACTTGAATCATTAAATGGAATCTACGCTTTGATTCCAGCTATGCTTAATACAATTGGAACACTCGTAACTGTCAGTCATCATTGTGAAAATATGTTATTGATAAGTATAGATTTTTCAAAATCGGCACATTTTTCGTGTTGTCAATGTGTTACTCAATTATTAAAATTTCAGGATATCTCTTTGCATAAGATCGGTAACCAGTTTAGTTCTCAATGGCTGGATTTCAAACTTAATTTATGCTTGATTGCGTTAAAGAAAAATTGTGTTGTAGCGTAAAATATCAGAGTATGTATATTTAAAATGTTTCAGTATTTATATCACATGTACTTGTTAGGAGCCACAATAGAATCTCATATGCTCCAGTCGAACACAGCCACGTCCTAAGTAGAAACTTCAACTATATAAATTTGTTGCGAAATTTATTAATAAATTGATTTGAGTTGAAACCCAAACCATGGTCAAAACTGGTCATTAATATTACAATGTTTTGCTTTCTATAGGAGCTTAGAAATTCATATGAACAAGTTCTTTGTACAATACCAAAGTTTACCTGGTTCAGTGGTGATTACAAAGTTAGCGAAACAGTAAATAACATATAATTAAAAAATTCCTTGTAAGTCTTATAATATTTTTTTGTACGTCTTACATATCAAATCGTTTAGGGAAAGTCATACAACTTATAATTGAATCATGGTCAAAATTTTGTCTTATACAAACAAATTCATTTCTTTTTTAGTATCTGTTTTTCTTTTTTTTTTCTTTCTGTGATTCCTGTTAAAATAAAAAGCAAGCCATTAAAAGAATGAACAAAATTTTCTTTTTACAGGTCATTAACTTCTAGACGATTGTGCTACTTCTTGCTCCATGGGCTCGTCATTCTGCTGAAATACGGATAATGTTTCTTCCTCATCTACGTCCATTAATTCCACTGTTTCTTGTTCTTTTTTACTTATGACATTTTCTATTATCGTCTCGCTATCTTCTATTTTATTTATAGTTGCAGTTATATTGTTACTTTGTAATTCTGCTATATTGTTGTCTTCAATAGACATTTTCTCCTCACTTTCTGGCTGATCGGATACCGTAGGATTTTGATTTTCTGACTCTTCGGACACTTCAACGATTAGAGAAGTGCCTTCTTTCGTACTAACTGACTCTTTCGGTTCTTCAACTATAGGAATTGGATCAGGTACTATAGACTTTATTACTGTTGTCTCACCTTCTACTGCTTCTGTTATAGTCAAATTGTCTTTTTCCTGGTTGCAATTGAAATTTTCTGTCGAATCATCTTTTGAACATGGTTCTTCCACTATAGGCTTTGAATCTTCGATCAATTCCGTCTCTCTGCTTTGATTCTTCAGATTTTCTACGTCCCCGGATGTACGAGTACTTTCACCTAGGCTTGCGTTATCAATTGATATTAAATTGTTTGCGGAGTGTTCCGTGGTGTTTATCGTAGTTGTACTCTCCATGCTGGCATTCTCCAAATGTAACGAGTCTTTGTGCTCTATATTTGAACTGGATGTATCGATAATCGATTGAGTGTTTTCTACTATGGTACTTGACTTTCTCGTATCTTCCAAATTTTCGTTAATACTTAAAATATTTTCCACATTCGGATTAATTGATTCTTTATTCTCTGATGCCACTTTCTGTTCATCCGACTTAACCGACGCATTACTACTTTTACTGGATCCCTCTTGCACTTGCATCGGTATTGCCTCAGCTTCTGCCTTTTCGTTCGCTTTAGAATTATCAACATAAAACTTTGACTTATTTTCATTCGTGCTGAAATCTTTTGTCTGGAAGGTAGTTTGCAGTTTCCTCGTCGACTCCCCAGCATCCCCACCTTCGTTTTCCAACTCTAAACTAGGCTGAGAACTGGTGTCCTCGTTCATGATCGCTTCTGAGACGTCGCTAACGATTCCAGAAGTCTCAGGAACTATAGTCGACAGATTCTGTATCGACGGCCCCACCTGGGACTCTTGGGTCTGCGTCTGAGAGTTCAAGTTTGGAACACCGGAGAATTCCGAACCCGATGGTATGAAATTAGATACAACGACGTCCGACTTAGAGGATACAGATTCTACTTTCTCTTGGGACAGTTCGTCCGTACCGAACACGTTCTTGACCACGGTAGTGGTCGGTACGACGGTATGTAACAAAGGCGTTTCGTTCTCGACAGTGTGGACGCTGATGGTAACCGTGGAGGAGCAGTCCTTCTCCCAGTACTCCATTTCTACGTCCTGTGGCGGTTGAGTAACGGACGTGTCCTCGTCTACGGACCCGTTGACCATGCCATCACCGTTCTCGTTCCTCCTGGCTATCGGACCGGGCTCCCTAGTAGAAACAACTAAAATATTCTTTTCTATGGCCCTCATAAACTTGTCAACCCTATTGTACTCCTTGCGAGGCGTCGTCAATAGCTCGCAAATGCGCTGCACGGTGAACGGGGCATTCGCGAACGATTCGAGACGCTCGAGGAGATTGCTCTTCATCGTGTCATAATTGAAATGCTCGACGTTCGGGCAGGGTGCGAGATCGAGGGTCGGGCAGCTCTCGTAGAAGTCGGTCATCACGCGGGTCAGTTTCTCCCTGAACAGGGTTTTGATCAACGACCACTGGTAAACGGGATCGCCGGTTTTCGCAACCCAACACAAATAGTCCTCAAGCTCCCGAGGTATCTCGCTTGGGCGCATTTTCTGAAACTCGTCGAGCGCTTGCAACACCTCCTCCAAATTTTCCATCTTCACCCGCCAGCTACCCCCACCGCCTCCTTTTTAGCCGCTAAATAATCTCTATCGACACTTCTCTTTAAGCCAAATTCCTTGAAAACCTGCAGCAGAACTTTACGCAATAGGGAATGAAAAACGCAAACACACCGGGTACTAAATAGCAACAATGAAGGACGGGCCACGAACCAGGGCTGCCAACGTCGTACAAAATATGTCAACATTGACAGCGTTTGGTTAGAGTACGTCTCGTTTATTCAATTATCGAAACGGTTTATTATTTTCAGCTACTCTCTGTTTTAGTTAATTTCGACTGTTCTTTCCGTTTCTTCTTTTATATCGTTTGGAACGACATCGTACGATACAATGGATATAGAATAAACATCATTTCATGAGTATTATTATAAATAATTTGTGTATATTTGAAGTAAATGGCTAATATATAATGCCTTTACTCTATATTATTACAAATAAAAACAAAGTAATGACTGTTTTATTCATAAATGTTAAAACATAAGACTTTTGATTTTTGTATTCGAGTCGTGGTGAAACAACATTATACAGTCGATGGTACGTTATTAAGAGACGAGAATATTAAAGCGATGTAAGCGGGTTTTAAATTAATACATGTTACATATGTTACATAGATTTATTTCAACATGGTTTAAGATCTTAATCTTTGATCGAACATTAAGATTTCGTAACATGTAAATGTACAAATAATCGTGTTAATAGATTAAAACGATATAGGTTCCTTAAATTTCTCTTGTATCTTGTTCCAGCGCGAGCCATATAGTAAACAGCTACGATCACTTAAGAATAATTGCGCACTTGAAAGTGACAAAAGTACTATTCGTGATTCAGTCTTATTCGTAATCACAACGGATCTCTGTCGGATGATGAATTTTGTAAACGTAATTAATTTTTTTAATATTAATAGTAACTAACCGAACGATATACTCCTTTCAAATGCACAATTAATTCGTTGATTTATTAATTATCTAACAAATCATCACGATACCATATACCAAGCAAGTTCGTTTTCAGAGATTCAGTAGATGTTCTTATTTTCATTTGGTTTCGTTAACATTTAGTAAGAAAAATTAGAGTTAGCGAAAAATGTAACTTCTTTTTTACTCGAGACGTTGTAAACGATTGAAGCACATAGCAATATAATGATCAAGAGATACATGTTAGATTTCGATAGACAAAACAGATACCCCTTTTCTAACTCTTCACGTAATTCTAACTATATTTCTGTATTTCCGCAGTTTTTCTAAAATAACTAGAATCTTTTTGTACATTAATTAAATAAAATTATAAAATAATAACAAAACTATTGCATAAACATAACATTTTTAACTAAAAATAAATATATATATGTATATATAATATTTATGTATATGTATAATGTAACAAATGATGCTCTCACTTTTTTTTTTATAACATTAGAACTTGTACAATATGTATGTTTAATAAATGTGCACAATTTTCAAAAGTTAGTGATCGATTAAGTTCTAATGTATGTTGCACTATGAAAAGAATCTTTAAAGGTGATTAACTTATGCATATATATAAATTGGCTTGATTAAAAGGCTTAGTAATGTTCATAATTTCACCCTACACAGTTTTGTTACTTACAACTATCCAATAAATCTGATGTTAGTAATGAATTTATAAAGTTAAATTGATATTACCATGAATCGGTTTAATAATATTATTTTTCTCACAGAGTTTGATCACTTTAAACATCAACCACCATCTTCTTATGAATATCTGTATTACCAACAACCTGCAATCACACATGTAACAAAAGTTTCGTACAATTTATCCCAACTTTAACACTCCAATATTGTAGCTACTTACAGAACAGAATTCCTCGAAACTAATTTTACCATCTTCATCTTTATCGGCGAACAATATTGTTTTATCGACAATTTGTTGAAGTTGTGTATCTTTCAAGTTGTTGCCCACCATCATTTTCAACACTTGAAACAATTCACCATTGCTTATGAAACCGTCGTTGTCCATATCGTAAATTCTGAAAGCAAATCTTAATTTGCTCTCTTTATCACCCTGCGTAAAAGAAGATAGAAGAAGTTAGTTTCAGAAATGCAATTTTTCAATAACGTGAAGAAGTATATGTACCTTAACACTGAATTGGGAAACACCATGAATAAATTCCTTAAAATCTACCTCTCCATTACCATCTGCATCGAATATGTCTATAACACGTTGTACTAAAGGATTCTGTTGTAACTCTGGCAGCGACATAAATTCATCGATGCTCAGAGCACCGCTGTTATCCAAATCCAACTTCCGAAAACGTTTGCCCAATCTTCTAATTTCGTCGACGTCAACTAAGAAATTCGTACGTATCGATTATAAAAAATAATATGAAGGATAAAAGTGAAGTTAACGAAGCTCTTTTATCTGTTATATTATTATAGGACGCATGCACACGTATTACCATATTATAATGTAACAACAAATATGGTGCCTGGTACTTTACAGATGCTATGTTTAGTTGGAGATAAAAATAAGTCAGAGGCGATATGTAAACTTGAAAAAGTGAAGAGTAGCGAGTTATTTTTAAATTACAATTTTACATTAAATTTAAATAAAAAGAAGACTAAAGACGATTCGATGGTGTTATTCAAATGAGCACAATGCGTTTACAATTCTGGAAAATTGCAATCGTTATTTCAAACGAAGAAACTCGTCGAAACGGTATAGGTTATTTTAAGATGAGAAAAAACAATATTCGATATTAACTTACAATTGGAACATAGTTCCATTGGTAGCGAGCTTTCATTACCCTAAAAGTAAGAAACGTACAGTAAATACACATAGTTTGTTAAAAGAACCTTGTGTTATTCGTAGCAGAAATATTGTTGAAAACAATCACGCAAAGTATGTTTTTCTTTAGCAAAAAAACAGATACGAACGAAATTACACACGTTATAGAATAATACTTATCCGTTTTTACAGGTATGATTAATAAAAATTTGATTGTACAATTAATTATTACCATTGCGAGATAGTGTCAGTAGTTTTGTCGAAAATTTACTACAACCCGTCAAAATTGATCAGCAGATACTGTTTTATGGTTGATGGCTGATGGAAAGTAGAAGCACGTAGAAAGGAAACTTCAAATGAATTTATAGTCAATAGCCATATAACTATTAATGCAACAAATGGATGTTTCTCAATAAGGTTTCAGAATTCAAAATACAGATTTTTATTTTGGAAACGCCCAGGTTCAAAGATCAAACGTGAAACTGAAACGTTTTAGAGAATTTTACTTCGAAATTATCCAAAGAATAAGCGCGTTAAAATTCCCTAAAAACGTAAAACTTTAAGCTTATGGATTATTCTATAGCTTGAATTTGTATTTGAAAATTCTACGCGTTAAATACTTAAAAGTATTTGGTATTTTAGTTTTTTTCAAAATGGACATCAATCTTTTTATTAAAAATCGACATTTTTACGTTTAAATCGATCTATATTGAACTGATGGCCCAGTAGAGGTCACTTTGATCTATCAATTCCATTTAAATTGAATCAAAACTGTTGAAAGTGTGTTTGGTAAGAGAACAACGAGTTGTTGCTACGAACGTTTAATTAAGAAGCATTAATTTATAGAAGAACTGTTTCTATTATTCGAACAACTAGTATTAAGAATATTATACAAAGTACGTATGATTTATGTTGAACTGGTACACGTAGAATATTAATTGATACTCAATTCTCTCATTTCTGATAATAATAACATGAAGCTACCTCGAGATGATAAACATTTGTAACAAGAGTTTGTAAAGAATTACTTGAAATTTTCTAGAACTTAATCATGACTCATATGGAAGAGTTTCGACTTCCGTCCAATATTCCGCACGAATACAAAGAGATTATTTTTGATACGTTGTGCAAGATGGAGGATCATGTTGATGCGAGAGGTTCACAGTAAGTTAAAATTGATTTTCTTATTATCGCAGAAGCAATATTGTATGTATACTCTTCCACAGCTATCAATGGAGTTTAAATGATTTCGAAGTTGGTGCGCCTCTGGGCAGAGGTAAATTCGGACGCGTCTACTTGGCCAGAGAGAAAACCACGCATTACATGGTAGCACTAAAAACCTTGTACAAAATGGAATTAATGAAAGGACGTGTAGAGAAACAAGTAATGCGTGAGATTGAAATTCAAACACATTTGAGGTGGTTTTTATTAATATATAAATTTAAGCTCTTTTAGCAATAATTAATTGGTATGTAATATTTAGGCATCCTCACATTCTTCAAATGTTAACGTACTTTCACGATGCGAAACGTATTTATCTCGTACTGGAGTTTGCAGCCAAAGGGGAGTTGTACAAAGAATTAAAGCGTCAGCCTAACGAAAGATTCAATGAACATCTGTACGTATTTTTAAAGTAATTTATAATCCGATACTAAGTTATTTACAAATTTATTTTTCAGATCTGCTAAATACACGTATCAAGTGGCAGATGCTTTAGAATATTGTCACAAAAATAACGTTATTCATAGAGATATAAAACCAGAAAATTTATTACTTACGTACGAGGGTAATGTAAAGTTAGCTGACTTTGGATGGTCTGTTCATGCACCATCGTCGAAGTAAGTGCATTTGATGATATAAGTTTAACATAGCAATATCGTAAAAGGAAGGTTTGTTAAGAATATTAACAACTACAGGAGAAATACATTATGTGGAACATTGGACTATTTGCCTCCTGAAATGGTAACAGGACAAACGTACGATATATACGTCGATCACTGGTGTTTAGGTATTCTCTGTTACGAATTTCTTGTGGGTAGACCACCCTTTCTTAGTGATTCGCAGCAGGAAACTTACACGAAAATAAAGACATTAAATATACAATGGCCAGAACACATTACGCCTGGGGCCAAAGATCTGATATCGAAGGTAACATCTCATATAAATCTCTTTCCTACGAGTTTTTCATTTATACAAATAATATCTTTTCATATTAATTGCAGTTAATTAAAAAGAAAAGCGCGGAAAGAATTTCTATGGCTGCGGTAAAGAAACATTTTTGGATATTAAAACACAAGGATGATTAAATAAAGCAAAGCATATTAAAAATTATTCGAAATATATTTATTGTTAGAGTAACTGTTATTCAAACGAATTATATTTTTTTACATTATATAAGAAATATTTCAAGCATTAAAATAGTTGTAAAATGTGCGCGGCTATCTGACAGTGGTTTCATCGATTTTTTTAATGATTTATACGTGCATGATCAATTTTTCGCATTTAATATTACGAAATTTACTTAAAAATACAATATACGTATGATATAATAGAAAATACATATTTAGAACGATACAATTATTAATTTAATTTTATTAAATATGAATTTATATTTTGCGGAAAATTCTTGAATCTCATTGGTCGGAGCCAAGCACCAATGAAACAACTTGTATGACGCGCGTGCCTCGCGATTGGCCGCGCCACACGTTTCCGAATGTTAATGACATCTATCGTTGAAATTAACCTCTTACGTTGTGAACGCATAGGTTAAGTTTGTGTTTGGTAAAAATCCGAATTATGTATTTATCAAAAGAATTTCGAACGCTAGAATTATGCCGTGATTTTCACAGAATATTACGATTAGCAGAAGATCTTTGTAGATGTGTTTAACGCGTCAAGACATAACGCCGTCGTTGTTTTCGTAATCGCGCGACTGTACGCGAAGGATTATTTTCTTCTGGGGTCATCTGTCAATTCGTATGAAGGAAAAGATGTTGACGAGACACAATGCGATTACGGAGTCGTCTCATGTCGAGGCAATACCTATAAACCTTGTCACCACCGAGGATGGTCGAACTCTTTTAGCAGTGACAGGTAAGTATTCACGATGATAAAACTGAAAACATTCACGAGCAACATTGGCAATAGCAATCGTAATTTTTACAGAACATAAAGACGGTATGTTGGAAATTGTTGCAGCTCCAATTACTCTTATCGGGCAAAGCGCATCAACCGCACCATTGGTAGATGTAAAAAATCTAAATGGAAACTTGATATTACACTCGGTATATTGTTGTTCCGTATCTTGTTGATTCGTTGATAAAGGATACTTTTATATGTTTGCTCTTACGCTATTTCAGCCTGTTTTTCAAATAAATCTTGATGACATTGTCAATGGCGTGGAACTTCAACAGTCGGTGCAAAACGTTGAAACTGAGTCCAATAATGTAGAACAAATTAAGTTACAATCGTGCATAGAGGTAGAGTACAAGAAGGCTGATACGCAGGAATATCAATCTCTTTCTGAAAATGATTCGTTAGCTAATGAAAAGAGTGAAAAAGTTTGTAAACAGAAACCGATAAATCCAATCGTGAAAAGAAATAATCCTGGAAGGCCCAAGAAAAGTGCGGCAAGTTCTTTGCAAGTAATTCAATGTTTAAACTGTTTTATATAGCGTTTCTTCTTTTAAGGAAAATGAGTGTATATTTTTGCATGTTCATTTAATCTGTATATAGTGTAATAATAAAAGAACAAATAAATTTGCTTAACATTAGGGTGCGGACAGTCTAAGGTGTGACATTTGTCATCAAGAATTTGTTAAGCAAACGTTGTATCGTAAACACATGGAAAATCATGCGGAAGAGAAACCACATAGATGTCCAAAATGCTCTGCTTCGTTTAATGTACCGGTAATAGTTAATACTATCAAATACAACCGCATTAAAATAAATATTTATAAATATACTTTAAATAATTTTGTGCACTTTATTTCTGCAGACAAATTTTACACTTCATATGGCAACACATAACACAGGTGAACCAAAGTGTCCAGAATGTGGTAAAAAATTTGCAAGAATGGCTAGTCTAAAATCTCATATGCTGTTACACGAGAAAGAAGAAAATTTATTCTGTACAGAATGCGAGGATGCTTTCTCGACGAAAGTGAGTTTTAATACTAATGATAGCATTTAAATTAATGAATTAAACGCTTAAAATGTATTTAATTATTAATTTAAAAATTGATCACAAACTTAGGCTCAGTTGGATGCGCATTTAAAACTCCATGGGGAAAAGTGGACATCCGAGGAAGTGAGGAAGTGTAAATTATGTAATAAGCAGTTCAGTCAACCAGCCCTGTACAGGCTTCACATTCGTGAACATTATAGAGTACGTTGTTATGAGTATGACAAATATATTGTAACTGATGATTTCTAACTACTTCCGTTTTTGATGATCGTTTTTACTGCATTGTCATATGTACTTTCTTTTTCAGTTACAAACGAAGATAGTAAAACAAACGAAAAGGGGGACAAAACATAAAACAATGTACAAATGTACTATATGCTTGAAGGTCTTTCAGAAGCCAAGTCAGTTGATGCGTCACATTAGAGTGCACACAGGTGAAAGACCCTTTAAGGTAAACTAATTGTAGACGATTTTTTAAAATCATACTTCTAAAACGATAGCTGTCTTAACTTTTTATACAATTTCAAAAGTGTACTGTGTGTGATCGTGCATTCTCGCAAAAAAGTTCGCTGCAAATTCATACGTGGCAACACAATGGTATTCGACCTCATGCCTGTGGACTCTGTAATGCCAAGTTTAGTCAGAAAGGTAATCAGTCTCAAATACTTACGGTGATATCCATTCTCATAGTTCACAAAATCATATTACGTATTTGCAGGTAATTTAAATGCTCATATAACAAGAGTTCACAATGTCCCGGAAGGTGAGCCTATATACAGGTGTAATTATTGTTCTTGTGTATTTAAAAAGCTCGGCAGCCTGAACGGCCACATGAAACGTATGCACACTGACATAAACGAGGTAAATTATGAATTATTTAACATAAAAATTCGTAATTATTGTTAATAAGAAGTGTATGCAATTTTTAGGAGAGCGGTACTGTTGATAGCACTCAGTCTGCTGATAGTGTAGAGTCTGATATACGTGCAACTGTGAACAGTGTCATAACACAACTGGCATCTTTGGAATCTGACTCACGCGAAACTACAAAATCATCAAATTTCGAATCGTGCATATTATCAGATAATAAGAAGGATATTCTGCAACAAGCATTAAAAATCAGTGGTCTTCCTAGTAAAAATAAAATTACTCCTGAGGGTACTAAAAGATTATGACATATTTATTTTCAGTTAATACTTTCTTTTTTCATGAAGTTTATTTGTCGAAGGTACATCGGAAACGAAAAGGCTCGAGACTCGCACTAATTTTGTCACGTTATTGGACCGAGCACCCGATGGTGATACAAGGTAATGCGATTTATATCTCAATTCCAAATCGTAATTTATCAATTGGTACCATTAATCGTTTACATTCTTGCAGAAAGTACTTGACAATAAAACAAAGATGCGTAGGAAATGTAAGATGGTACGCGTGCACGTTTTGTCACAAAGAATTCAAAAAGCCATCGGATCTGATACGTCATTTGCGTGTACACACGCAAGAAAAACCTTTCAAGGTACGTATATATGCGCGTTACATCTTTTACGTTTTACAACTTTCCCTCATACTTATTTGTATCTTTAGTGCACGCATTGCTATCGTTCGTTCGCTTTAAAATCCACTATGATAGCTCACGAACGTACCCATTCAGGTGTTAAAAAATATGCTTGTAAATTTTGTGACAAATCATTCGTATGCCATGGTAGCTTAATTGCCCATATCAGGTGAGAGTTCGTTACATTTTTCTCCGTACGATAGGATGGCTGATTTCAAAAATGAATGCGTTTTATGTTAGACTGCACGAGAAATCTGAAACCTCTTCTAACAAATCTGCTAGTAACGACAAGGATACTGACGTGCACGCTACAAACGATACCGATATCTATTCCGCTAGTCGGCCAAAAACTCAAACAAAGGGTAAATCAAAATTATCCCTGGAAGCGGAAAGTCTGGTACCTCAAGTGATCTTGCAAGAACCGTTGGTAATAAGCGATGCGGGGAATAAAATTTGTGTAGCACAAGTACCATCGAAGGCAAAACGCGTTTATGACGCCAATGCTGATCCAGCTAGACCACACAAATGTTGGATCTGCCAGGCGGCATTCAGAAAGATCAGTCATTTGAAGCAACACCATCGCCGTCACACGGGAGAACGTCCGTATAAATGCACAAAATGCGATAGGTATACATTCAAATGTAAAATAAGTTTCTTATTAATCTTTCTCGTGCTTCACATACACTGTTTTTAACAAAGTTATTTCGTTTGACGTGCAAATAATAAATTGTTTCAGGAGGTTTACATCGAATAGCGTTCTGAAATCACATTTGCACACGCACGAAGATTCGAGACCGTACAGCTGTTCCATCTGCAGCGCAAAATTTTCCACACAAAGCAGCATGAAAAGACACTTGGTTACTCATAGTAATAAAAGACCGTTTATGTGTCCTTATTGCCATAAGACCTTTAAAACTTACGTTAACTGTCGGAAACACATGAAGATACACAAATATGAATTGGCACAACGGGTACAGTATGCCTTGTAGAAAAAATTACGAGAGAAACTAGTGGATCATTATTAACGATGAATCGTTCATTTTTCAATTCGTAGCAATTGGAACCACAAAAGTACAGAATGCAAGAACAAGTTTCAGATAATTCGAATTTGAAGGAAAATTCTAACGAAGAAGCGGCCTTCGAACCTTCTCCCTCTTCCGTCTCTATTACTACTATTAATTCTGCTATCAATAGCAACATTTCCGTGATTACCACTACCACCGCACCTACTATCGCCACAACGTCCTCTTCTACGTTTTCAGATAATCTTGCACTTTCTCGCCTTGGGCCAGTCGAGCTATCGTTTCAATCGCAACTTGGGTCAGAGTTTTCACAAACCTTTCCCGAGTTCCAAAGTATAGCTAGTGAAAAAGAGAAAAGAAGGCCAGTTATATCCACCAATTGTGATACTACTTTTATTAATGGTACGTTTTAAACTGGCAACTGTACTCTTCTTGAATGCAAAGAAATGGCTTTTCTCGATTACAATCTTACGCATTTCTTTCTGTTTCTTGCTCGTAGATAACGTGTCGGAAATAGCTGTAATGAATCTCGACAACTCGCAAATGTTAAATGCCGATGAAGCTGGTTCAGTCACGCTGCCAGTTTATTCTAACGATCGAGCGCTAACTCCGGTACGTGTGGTATCGAGCTAGCGAATAAACCAAATGAAAGCAGTCGTCTTTAAACTCATTCCTGTTAAACAAGGACTTGTATTCTGTTTTGTAGGAAAGCATACGAGAAATAGAAGAAACTTTAAATCAACAATTATTTAATATTGGGATGAACCTCAGCTTAGGGAGTAATCATTCGAGGCATTCGGGCAGTATGAATACAAATGACATGAGTCACATAAAAGAGCAACAGCAGCAACAGCAACCTGTACTGAATGTTATATACGAGAATAACAATAGCAATAATGGCAATAATAACGTGGACACGACCGGTGGACATGTTTTCTCCTCGCAGTTAGACTCATTCGAGATGGATCACATTGCGTTGCAGGTGAGATGAAAATGGAACTCTCTAGTAGTGGCCGCGTTACAAGGAGGACTTAACGAATGAAGATTTTTACCTTTTAGTCGGACACTGAAATTGATATTGGATTGGATGCAAGTAATCCAGCAGGTATCGCGACGAGTATTCTACCTACGAGCGCAAAAGAGGAACATCGGCTATCTGTTTGCGTCGGGACGCCAGATAATATAAACGATGACCAGTCAGAAAGATCTAGCATGCAAGCAGTAGTGTTTATTTCCCAGGGAAATTTTTCAAAAGCTGACGGTTCGTCGAACGAACTATCAGTGGAAGAAACGGACAAAGATACTGTGCAACAACAATGTACAATCAACCCTATATTTTTAACGTAAGAATTTATAAATACTGATTTTATACGACATACAAACAAGTAGACAATGAGGAAACAAACAAAAATTGCGTTACATTTCATTTGCTTAGAGAAGAGTTTCGAGGGACGTCGGAGGATTTCAAGATTCGACAGAATGTGCATACTGTGTCGTCTGATGTTCACGATATTGTCAAAACTGGGGGAGAATCTCTGTTACAGTGTCATATGTGTAATCAGCAAGGATTCACAGCAATTGGATTAAAGGTAAACGAATAAGTACAAGCAGTTTAAAAACATTTACTTATATGTTATGAAAATTTAGTAAACAGATTTCTGTTCTGTTTAAGGAACATTTAACGAGTCATCGTGGAACAAAAGAATACCAGTGCACGGAATGTTCTTCTAGATTTTGTACAAACGGTGGATTGAACAGACATACGAAGATACACGTCGTTAAACAGTGAGTATTGGGTGAACGCTTTGGTGTAATTAGTCGTTTCACTTCGTTTATTTCTTCGTACAGATCATTAAAGTGTTCATCCTGTGAGAAGCAGTTCAATAACAGAATAGAACTGCAATCGCACGCCAAGATTCACGAAACACCGATGTGGACTAGCGTATCATCTGGAACAAATAACGTTGCGAAAAAGCCAACATTTTCGTCAGATGTGCAACCGGTTGTAAGCGGTCCTTCGTCCTTAAACAGTATAGTAATAGATTCAGACTCTGCCGTTTCTGAGAAAGTCCTCTTAGATACAGTGGCAGAAAAGGCAGTGATGGATCGAGTAGAGGTAAGTCTTTCACGATAATTAATTACATCCGACATTTACGTCGATACGAGACGAAAAAGAGGCTGTAGAAGATCGTTAACTATTATTACAAACAAATTGATTCATAGAATATCTTGATGGAGACAAAGGAACGGAAAGAGTATACGAACAAGTGCAAGTATTGCCCGAAAACTTTTCGTAAACCCAGCGATCTCATTAGGCACGTGCGTACTCATACGGGCGAACGACCGTACAAGTGTGATTTTTGCAGTAAAAGTTTTGCTGTGAAATGCACTCTGGACTCGCACACGAAAGTTCATACAGGGAAGAAGACGTTTCGTTGCCACGTATGCAATAGTCTGTTCGCGACTAAGGGTAGTTTAAAGGTCCATATGCGTTTACACACAGGTAAAAGAAACAATTGCTATTACTTTTCGTTACGCTTTTGAGAATCGGTTAATAAATTTTGCTTTTGCGCTTGTAAGGTTCGAAACCATTTAGATGTCCCATTTGCGACTCGAGATTTCGAACATCTGGCCATAGAAAAGTGCACTTGTTGAAACATGCACGCGAATACAAAGACAATCTAAAGAGAAAGCCGAAACATTTCAAAATTGCGGCCATAGCCGAAGTGGTGGCCGATCTCGAGAAATGCGATGGGAAAACGGAGGAAATGAACAGCTTCGTGACGAAACAGCAACTACCACAAGAACAGCTCTCGCAGACAGCTACAGGGTTGCCTTCTCATTTCGAGACGTACAGCATCGAGACGGCTGCCTCGTGTTTATCCGATCAAATTAACTTCGATCCAGACGGTATTGTATCCAACAACAATCAAACGATAGTGTCTTTAAACGAGAGCAATCAGCTGGTTACGAACTTACATTTTCTTCTGACGAACGGACTTGTTACCATTCAAACCGAAGAGTCGTTATTACCGCAATCATCGGGTGTATCGTCGACTACCAACTCGCATCATCCATCGGTTGTGATGTCAGACTGCGGGAGCGTGTCTACGCTCGAGGTTGCGTCCGATTCTAATAACGAGCACGCTAAGGAAAAAATTCAGATGGGACAAGTGTTGGAAGCACCGTCGAGCAATTGCCTTTTAACAGTGGCAACTACAGCAACGCAGATGGAACCGTTCTTGAAGGTACCAGAGGAAAAGGTAGCGCGTAAACCACCAGCTAAAGGGAACTTGTCCAAGAAGGAGTGCGACATCTGTGGAAAAGCATTTACGAAGCCGTATCAAGTCGAGAGACATAAACGGATTCACACAGGCGAACGACCGTACAAGTGTGACTTGTGCACGAAATCGTTCGCTCAGAAATCAACTTTACAGATGCATCAGAAGCATCATACTGGCGATCGTCCGTACGCTTGCTCCTACTGCGAGTATTCCTTCACTCAGAAAGGTAATCTTCGAACGCACGTTAAACGTGTCCACCAGCTGGACACCGTTGACGTGAAAAAATGGAAACGGACGCGTCAATCGTTCGCACCCAAGTCATCGTTTCAGGAGAACACGATCGAGGCTAAAAGTCTGAATTTAGACGACATATCATTCGTCGAATTTCTTAAGTAGCAGCGCAGTACTACAATCGATATAGAGTATCGCTATTTTCGTCGTTTAATTAATGTCACGTCTGTCAGAAAAACTGACGACCAACAAGATGTTGGTCAAATAATAGAGACAATAACGTTCTACGTTTTTCCTACGTACGGTAATCAACGTGATTCATTTATTTATATTGTCTCGTGAAGGAAATAATCTGTCGTGTCCGGTTATAAAATATTCGTCGATTTGTATGAAAGTAAAAATAAATTTTCAAGGTACACTATTGTTTTAATAACGAAGCAGCTACGTTGTTTTAACAAAATAATATATTAATGTTTGTAATTACATTCCGTTTCAGTTGCCGGACATCCATTCGGATGATTCTCATGAAACCAACACGGTTTAGTCTTCGCACGTGGTCTCGATAATTGTTTCTTCTTCAGCCTCTCATTAACACTTTCCGCTACTCCAGGTATTCTGAATTCTACTCTCCCTTGTGTAACGCGAAATATATGACTGTGATTTTTTAATAGAGTCTGAAGGCCTCCGCATTCTTTCCGTAAACGTAGCATGACCTCCCTTGGGATCGATTCAGCGATCTCACGAAGTTCAAGACGTCTACCAGCGTTCCACGTTCTACTGCTCGTACCCCTAAGCGATACAATGCGACCCTCGTGAAGCAATTGTTTCGATACGGAGTCGATAATGCCAGCGATCAACACTTTGTCCAATTGCGTGCAGTTCCTTACTTTCTCGACTTTGTCACGTGGCTTGAAATCACAGGTCCATCCCTCGGGCATATTATCAACGGTTTCGTTAAATTCGTGCCTCTGTCGCGTTAAAGTCGTCTTTGCATTCAACATCCGTTGAATTCGATCCTCGCGTTCTTTTACTTGCTCGTGCGTTCTTTCCCATCCGATCAGGCATATTCGTTTCGTAGAGGGAATTCTTAGCTTATCAAGGTGCGTCGTGAAACCACACTGAACGCATATGCTTCGCACGTAATCAATGTACTCCGAATATTGACTCTTCGAGGCACAATGCCTCTGATACTTAGCACCATTCAGTTCGTAGGAGCAGCAGGGTAACAAAAAGAATCGACAATAGCTGGAGCTACGCGCGGCGATCACTGGAATCCATGGTGTTAGTTCATCCGAATGGTTTCCAATGATCCAATCTACTCCTGGATATACCGTTGCAGAGGATGGAATAATCGTACTGACCTAGATAGGAAATTGATCATTATTAATAGTAGAGTAGCAAATTTTATTCTGATTTTCATACATGTACATACTTGCAACGGAGTTTCAGGTGGGTACAAGTCCCAGATTTTTCTCCTTCGTAAATCGATTCCCAGCCCGCGATGGCCTTCGCTGAATAAAATATGCACAAGTAAACCATTGCCGCATCCTAAATCAAGAAACGATTGCAGATCATTGGTTCCTTTCTCCAATCTTTCCTTTTCCCACAACAAGAGTAAGTAGGTAGCGATCGCTATGTCCTCGTAAACGAATTTCATCGGATCCGTATTCTCAGGCCAATCTTCTATTAACTTCCTGCCATATTTCTCTTTCAGTTTACAATACAGTTTTGCATAATTTTCAGCCGATATGAGACTTAACGAAGACAACTGCATGGGTGCCTTTGCAGACTTCAGTTTCATCCATTTTAGTATGCATGGAAAGAATTTCTTCTCCAACCATTCAGTGTTGGAATCAAGAATAACATCATTGGGCTGGTACACGCTGAGTGACGTGTAACCATCTGCCTCTTGTTGTAACATAAACGGTGTTCTAGGACCAAGAGGTTGCTTATCCAGGGAAAAAGGCTTGTGAATGCTTATCATGCAACTTCCCCTGTCTTTAAGCAACAGGAATTCAATACCAGTGGAAAAGACATGCGGTGTACGTGGCAGATGTTTCGCCACGTATAACCGAATCTTTCCATCGGGTATTAGATTATCCTCTTGATCGAAACCGTGCAATGCCTCCAATAACTTGGCATTGTCTATATTACCTTCTTTATGATCCACAATTAAGGATGAAATGTCCAAGGAATTGATAAATTCAAAAATTCTAAGGATATCACAATTAACTTGAACGTCCAGTATTTCGATGGATGCAAGAATTCTACGGTTTATTGTTTGAGGCCTCAGCCGCCATATATTGATAGTTTTGAGGAACTGTGATACACTGACTACATTCTCCTCGCGTATTACAGTCTTGAAATTCATTTTTTAAGCAACACAGTCAAATTCTAAAATTTCTAAGTCCCTTTTCTCGTTAAAGGGCCAATCATAGAACATCTATCGATACGAACACTCTATTCTAACTGTTATTTCGTTTCTGCTTTGTTTCCTCCTGGTTTAGTGTACTAAAAGCATAAAAGAATAAGCTATTACAATTATCAAATGGACCAGTTGAATATCGATCAGGTTGATAATCTAACATACTTTTTTAACAATCCATTCCGCGTCCTGCATCGCCTTTTCCATTATCTGCTGGATACGCTCCTTGTCTGGCTCGATTACGTGCTGTTTAAAACTCTGCACAAATATCGCAGAAAAGGAACAGGTTATGCATGAAACATTTAATAATCGAATACAGACGAACGTGATCAAAACACGCTTTCCAAACACGTGCGATTACGCGAGGCTCCCCTCGCGATTTACCTGTTTAACCGAGTGTTTGTAAAAACTTTGCGCATCCTTCGGCAATTTTTCGCATTCTCGCATCAGAAATTTGTACAACTGCTTGGGCGACTTTAGAGCCGCGTTTCGTAAGTTTGCGCTGGCCATTGCGGCGAAGGGTCGCTGGAAAATGTAACACGGAAACTACTCAGGCAACAGAGCAATCATGTAACGCTTAAAAAAGCACCAGCTTATCACGGTGGTGCCCCCAGGTTCCGTAACGCCACGAGGGTATCACCAGGAACATCACCCTGGCTATAAACGAATATTAAAAATGACAAAACTAAACAAAAAGTTCATTCACCTCGATTCTAAAATAGATTAACATGAAACAAAGATATAAGATCATACTTGCTTTCATTATTTTTTATAATCTAACTCGATACAGCGATTGTTGGTTACAAATGAGAAATTAAAGTAACGTGTGTAGATATAAATAATAAATACTATATATTGTGCTATTTTAATAGTAAAAGAGCTATTAAATCTCTATTGTAGATCATCATATTGCATATCATTTTTATATTTCCCGCTGTAGAGGTAAGAGAGAGAAGGATATATACGAAAGCTATAAGAAAGAGTGAGACAGATGTTACCTACTCTATTGAAGAACTCCTGGCGCCATCTCTGTGAAAAGTGCTCAAACTGGTCGCACAGCGTTATCGACAGCGAAGTGAACTACTGAAGTACTACTAGCGCCATCTCTGCGGTTAGTACTGAAACTAATACCCAAGCAGTTTCAGCACTTCTCTAAGAGATGGCGCTACTAGTCGACTGAGTTCACTTCGCTGTCGATAACGCTGTGCGACCAGTTTGAGCACTTTTCACAGAGATGGCGCCACGGGTTCTAAAGGAGGGTCCATAACATCTGTCTCACTCTTTCCTATAGCTTTCGTATATATCTTTCTCTCTCTTACCTCTAAAGCGGGAGATATAATTTATCCGACTGTTTCTATTCAATGAAAATTAATCAATTTCTTTATTTAATCAGCAGTACACTAAAATTCTGTAATTAAGATGAGAGAGAGAAGCAGAGAGAAGAAAAGAGAAGCGGAAACGAAGTTAACGAATGTCATCGTACGCTACTAGTTAAAAAAATTCATGAATGAACGTATAACAAGCGTGATACTCTGGTGCTCCAGAACGTGTTGTTACCACGTGCTATCAGAATCATCAACGAGCACGGAAGTAGATGGCTATGAAAGTGATATCACGCAGCGCAAGTAACATTACAATGCCCTTACTGTGACAAAGTTGTGTTGTCAGGGTAGTTACCTCGATTGTATTTATGCACGTCGTAAACAGTAAATCCTAACACTGTACACAATATAAACAGGAATCACCAGTATTGATTTTTCTCGAGTCTTACTCCTATTTCAATCCCAATTAACCATCGTTCTTCCGTAGTAGAAACACCAGGATCGATTTTCGACTGAAATAACGGGACAGCGACGATGTTGGTAAAAATATGTACACATTATAATTGATACAATCATGTGACTTTTACTAATGGTAAATATTGTTAACTAGTGCTAATACGTCAATTCGTAAGAATACAGTTGAACGTACTCGACGAGGCTTCCGGTACAGGTGCCATGCGGTAATAATGGTTTAGGGATGGTTTTTGTGGAGACGCTGCGTGGGATCCTTTGTAATATTCATTTAGATTGTACAATTGTAAGTGGCGAGGTTAAAGCATTATGGTAAATCTGTATCGTAGCATCGTGAAACAGCTATTGCAATGTCGTTGGCGAGCGGGCACGAATGGAACAATATTTCGACTGAATAGTAGCGAAGCACACCCGACTGTCGGGATAATAGGTAATGGCGGTATCCATGTTTACCAGTGTTATGCACCTGTGTTTTCGCCTGATTCTAAATCGATTCGTTTTGTTCAGTCATCGGGAATGAAATTCTGAAAGCGCAAGTGAAGGATGTCAACTGTTACTTCGCGTGTAAATTGCTTTACGAGTACGGAGTCAAGGTTCAGAAAGTGAGCATAACCTCTTTCGTGACATCTACTTTGCCTGTCAAATGCTGCTCTGTTCTTTTTTCTCTGTTATTGCTTTCTCTGATCGTTCTCTTTTTGTTTCAGATTCTGGTAGTGCGAGATGACCTCAAAGAGATCGCAAACGAAGTAAAGCAGTGTTCGCAGATGTTCAATTATGTTTTCACGTCTGGCGGTATTGGACCAACTCACGATGACGTTACGTACGAAGGTAATTATTTAAACGTCCAAAGGAATATAATGTTTTAAATGAAGCTTTCCACAGCCGTAGCCTCTGCTTTCGATGATACACTGCATTATCATCCGGCGATAGTGAGTATTATAATGAATCGTTTGGGTTTTGGAACTCCTTTCCCTTCACCTGTTTACAAAATGGCATATGTAAGTTAGTTGATGGCGTGTTGCTAATTTTAATGAATAGTAGCGATAGTATAATTATATAAATAGTGATGATTAAACTGAACTTGTGTTCCTCGACTTTAGATACCGACTAAGTCTGAGCTGGAATTTGGAAGGAACGATGACACGGGTGAGCCGCTCGCTTTTCCATGTGTAAAGTTAGAGAATGTTTACACTTTTCCAGGGTCACCTACATTTTTTGAAATGTCTTTCAAATCTTTGTGTAAGGTACAGTATTCAGTTAGTCTCTTGGTTACAGTGCTTTTAAAGAAATATCATTTCAGAAACTTTTCGCTTGCAATGAGAGTTTTGCATTTACCGAGGTTTACATAAACGCAACGGAAGATACGTTTGCTGAAGCTCTAAGCGCAGTTGCGCAAGAATGTCCGAGTGTTTCCTTTGGTTCGTATCCGGAACAAAATAGGTAACGAGAACCGGAGAAAACTAGAAGAAGAAAAAAAATTTCAAAGAAAAAAAGAGATTTCTGTATTGAAATCTTTTAGGGATTGGTATTACATAAAATGCAAACGTTTTACAGGTATTATAAAGTACGTGTGATCATCGAGAGTGAAAACAAGGAGGACACTGAAACTGCAAGAAAAATGTTCTGCGATCGTATTCCAACAGATATACTAGTAAATTACGATCATTCACCACACGTTAACTGTCTCCCGAAGTATGAAATGATGCTTGAAAAGTACCAACGTCGATCAGTCTATGAAAATTCCTTCGAGCAATTCGTGTAATGCCTCTTCAACTGAAAACAAGTATCGATTACTTATAGTGATTTATAAGGCGTCATCGAATTTTATTTTGTTTTCTTGGTCTCTTTTCCATTGTAGAAATTACTATAAGAAACCTGAAGAGGTTTGGATATACTTAGACGACAGTATAGAGTCTGTCGTTATGATACATCTAGCTCTCGTCACTAACAGCAAACTGCGACAAACTAATACTAAGATACGAGCAATTACTTTCGAGTCAGACACTTTAAACAACGAATTTCTAACCGAGCTTAACAAGAGGTAGGTGCAGTATCGTTATAAAACTGTAACGAGCTTCTTTAATTGCTTCGAACATGATCCTGATTTGTCTCAAACTGATTCGATTGGGCTGGTAGATACAATATTGAGTTACGCGTCTTAGAAAATGATAATACTGACGCCGTTAAGGTACTAAAAAAATTCATTACATCGGGACCGCAATTACGAGTGTTATTGGTTGGGAAACGGTCGATGGGAAATAAAAGGAAAATTTACGATGATCTTGCGCAATTTAAAGGCAATTTTTTCACGTCTGTGCAAGTACATTTCCCTCTTAGCGATTGGACATACGACGATGTTGCGAATTTTACCTATTCTCTTAGCCTTATCATACCACAGAAACTTAAGGAAATCGGTAAGAGAACAAAAAATGTTGTCTCTCCTTTCTTTCCTCTAACCCGTTCCTTTTTCACTGCTTCCACTTTTTTTCTTATATATGTGTATATATTTATGTACTGTACAATTAAGCGTAACCTGGTTTTTGTAGGTGAGAAATGAAGAAAGTAAGAAACGCGACAATGGTAGTGCGCTGTTAATGGAACTGGAATCGAGATGGTCGTATCTCGTATCGAATTTTGTATTTATTTACGAATTCAATAAGCAGATTATTATATGATATAATTATATAATTTAACTATTATATAATTATATAATTGACAGTGTTTCCTCGCAACGGCAAAGCGAATAAAAAGAAGCTTTATACTAAAATTGTTTGAAATCGTTTTATAAAGACGAAGTTATCATAAATTGTCGTTGCATCTCTTCATACGTACTTGAACATTAGCTTATCGTGGGAGTATCGAAAATTTAATCTGCCCGGAATATAGAAGTATACGTCTAGAAATAGTTGCTTATTGCATTATTGAATAAGAGGGGAATGGAAAGAGAGATGTTCAGAATCTTGGCTGATGTATTACACACAATTCGTTAGATCTCGAAATCACGTTGAAACGGAGTTTGTATACAAGTTAACACGAGAATCGTCGCGAGTGGGTGGGGTCAGTGGTTTGTTGAGCTCGAAGGAAGAGTACCCGAGCTTGTATTACATATTGTTCACTCGCAGCAGCGAGGGGGAAGAAAGAGGTAAAGAGGGTTGCATGTTAGGGGAGGGAGTCGGGTCGAGTCGAGCCGCGGAGGAGAACTGTTGTCAGCCCCTTCCATCCTTTTGAAATTTCATTTCGAGTTAAAGTATTTTTAGCTTTTTCCTTTGAAAGTTTAAAATGAGAGTGGGTGGTAGTTCGCCGTTAGGGTGGTGGAAAGGTGGAGAGTTAGAGAAGGGCGATAAGGAGGGGAATCGCTACTATCAAAGCTACGCCCATGGTTCTGTAATTTATGAGCCACCTACTACGTTTTAATCTTTACTGTGTCAACGAAATATCAGTCGTTTTTTGTGTCTTTAATTATGATAAGTATAATGGAAACAGATGCAACGTTACATTTACACCTCGTCTTCGAATTAAGATTTCTCATCTATTTCTCCCTTCACTGTCCATTTTCACACACCAATGATCACCAACGGGTTTACATTTCGGACATTGAGTGAAGAAACACGTCCGGAGAAAGCAAGAAACAATAATATTTGCGATTGAGGTAAAAGCGTAAAGGACTCAGCGAGGCAATTTGCGAGTGAAACGAAATAAAAAAAAGAAATCGAAGAGATGGAAAAAGTTGGGCGAGGAAAGTAGGGGAATTGGAGAGACGGAAATGGCACTCATATTTCATTAGAGTTTGAATTTAATTGCGAGATAGTGGAATAGAAAGAAGTCGATGCTACGAGATTGATAGAGGAAAGGAAATAAGCTGTCCAGCTGGCTGATTAACTGGTTATTTGACTGATTGATTCACTATACACACTGTACATTCATCGACCGACTGACTGACAACTGAACGATGGATTAGCCGATAGACTGATACGTAAAAAGGCTGTTCGAGTGATTAGTTTGTGGACAAAGATAAGTTGTAAGTAAAATGAAAATATGTGTTACAATATTTAAACAGTATCCACGAAAGATGGTGCAAGAAATATGTAAACGAATAACTGATTTTCCCCTATGCTATTCTACTATGGTAATTCCTATTCTATTATGGTAATTGAAGTAGCATTATTTCCACAGACGAAATAAAAGTTTGAGAGCGGAACAAGAACGCAGGAGAAACTGGCTAAGCGTTGCATAACATCTCGCACACGACGTTACAAGAATGATGAAACAGGAGTTATTAAAACAGTTTAATTGGAATGACTATTGATACTTACCCGCGTTCATGTGTACATGTGTCTGGTAACAAATTAGTTGGTCGTGTAGTGAAAGTACGCGATTGGTACGTGATAATGTTAAGAATAGAAAATTGTACCTGTTCACAGAGGAAGAGGAAGAGGAGATGGTTTGCAGGACGGGGAGTACGGGTGCGGGAGAAATTTGTGGCGCGTTTAAGGATCGAAAATGATAAGAAGGAAGAGCAATACGGGACGAGATACGGGGAGAGTAGGGACGCGAGAGATCCGAGATGGGGGCTTGTTTGTTGCGTAATCGTACATGAAGCTGGTAGAAATGAGAAGAACGGTGGTAACGGTAGCGGTAGTAGTGGCGGCGATGGCGACGGTAGCGGTAACAGTGGCGGTCGCGGTGGCTGTGGCGATGGCCTAGACCGACGCCAAGCGACGCGACGCGGGGCGACGCGACGCGACGCGACGGCGTGGTCGATGGCAGTGGTCGCGTGCTGGTCGCGTGCCGGAGGCGGAGCCAAGCTTCGACTCTCTCGCGTGCCACCTCCACCCTAAAGTTCGCGGTCCCTGTTGCACCCTCCGACACCCACCCCGAACAGCGCGGTGAGCTCTTCTACTCAACGCGACGCCCCTCGGTACTCTTTGGTTCCTCGCGTCTCCCCTTCTCTCCTCTGGTTCCCGAATCTACAGTCGCTTCCTCGTCGGTTATTGATTCCCTTGGGTAGCTAGTCCCGAAAAGGGTGCTAAAATAGGATGAGGACGATCGAAGGAACGAAAGGGAGGAGATGCAGAGGAAAGAGACTCGACGATAGACACAACGCGTAGCAACGTTCAGCCAGTTTAAACTGAAAACGAATGATCTTTTCCTTTCTTTCTCTGTTCCGATGATAGAGTCACGAAATTTCGAAGCTGATTACCTGGTTATTGACAGATGGAACACGAGAGGAAAGCGGAGCGTTCTCGTATATGGTAATCGTGTAACCGGATTTATTCCATGTTTCTTTACGGGTAATCGATCAGCCTCCGTCGAGCGATCAACGTGGAAGTCGATGGTCATCCGCCGCTTACTCCATGCACCGCTCTAAGCGAAGAAGACGACGACGGGGGCGGGAAGAACGGAAGAACTGCTGAATTGAATAAGAGATTAATAGTCGCGCGTTATTGTTACGTCAACGCTATTAAATGGAATGACTCTTTTATTTCGCTGTACCCGGGGAGAACGCATCGAGATAAGACAGGCCGAGGCGGGCTGATAAGATTATCGTGGGAGCACGGGGGACACAATTAAACGAAGCTCCTAGAAACACGTCGATTTATTAAATTTCCTTGATTTATCTGCGACATTATCCATCCTTGGAAGTTCTTGTTTGCACAAACTTGTCGTATTGAGAGCAGCGCTCTTGAATCTCGAAACTTTGCGAACTCTCCGTCTCTTCCTCTGCCACCGCTGCGACTACCTCCTGTTCCCCTCGCTCTGTACACCTCTCTCTCTCCTCCCCTCCGCCCACCCGCAGTCGCCCCCACCTCTGGCTGTAACTTCGCTTTCTTCTTCGTGTAAACTTCCACATTGGTACATAGACGGTATACGTGCATACATACGCAGATAGATGGGCAGAATTTACGCGTCGCTCGTGTGTGTATACGTATTTCTATCCATCCAGAGGAGATCCAGCCCGTCCCCATCTTCTTCGTTCGTCGTTACGTTCTTTTTCCTCCTCGGTCCTCTCGTCGTTTTTGTTCCATATAGCACCCGGGCTCGTCTCGTTTCGTCGCTGTCCGGAGTTGTAGTTCCGTGCGATTCAACGGCATAACCTATTTTACTTTCGAAAACTCAACGGATCAATACCAACGGGAATGCGACGAAGACGAGCGAGCGGACGGAGAGAATTGCGCAAGAGGAGGAACAACGAATGGGAACGACATCGTCGTTCTTGTCGGCGGGCTGTTTCTTCGCCGCGCTATAGACGGATCCCTTTTATTGTCTTGGCGACGTTTAGAAGTCGCTCGATCGAGAGAGAGAGAGAGAGAGAGAGAGAGAGAGAGAGGGATGGATCGATCGATCGATCGATCGATCAGCTCGATCGATTATCACGCGTGGTTAAGGGTACGCGGTCGAAACGCGGTGCGTGATCGAATCGATCGAGCGGAATCGATAAGGATCGAATGGCTCGTAGTCGCGATGGACGAACCTGGCGTCGAAATAACCGAGAGTCGCGCTCGAAGCATACGCGATATACAAATACTGGCAACCGAATCTTCGAAAAGAGTTTCGGGTTGCGGCACGAGACCGTCAGCTGGTGAGCAGGGCCCCGTTCCTTTCTTTTTTTCCTCCCGTTGTTCTCGCAGGACCTCTATTCTCGTGCTTTCAACGTCTTTCTTTTTTTTTTTTC
This sequence comes from Xylocopa sonorina, assembly GCF_050948175.1. NCBI lineage: Eukaryota > Metazoa > Arthropoda > Insecta > Hymenoptera > Apidae > Xylocopa > Xylocopa sonorina. The sequence continues at coordinate 9,515,186 of NC_135201.1, read as the reverse complement.
AGCGACCCCCTACCTCTCGTTGCCCTTATTTTCCCTCGCCCCGTTTTACAATTTGTTCCTCGAACGACCTTTAATCTTCGTGAGACACTCTTGATTCTATTTTACTTCCGTCTGTTCAGCGTATAACCTCGTTACGATTGCTAATGTTATTTCGATCCTAATATGATTCTATTCTTTCAGAAAATTATGCGCAGTCGAGGAGCAGCGAGCGTCGTGCAGGTGATAACGGGACATTACGCGTAATGATGACGATGATTGTACATTTAAGTCGAGGTCAGATGCGTTATCGGGGATAAAGGAACGCGGCTGTCGAAAATGATCGAAACATCGCCTCAGGGTTAAGACGAGATCGCACGGGACCACTGTGGCCGAACAACGCGGTTTATTCAATAAGATTGAAAGTAAATCGAACGGCGGTAACTTGCCGTTCAATCACGGCGTTTAATCAAATTGTAATTTACACTGTTTACTTTGCATTCAATTTTATCGTATCAACCGCGTTATTCGACGGTGCCCAACCCCCGCATGTTCGCCTTTGGGCAACGATCCTGCGAGCCAGGTAAAAAGAGGAAAGGTTACTCGTACTGCTTTGTTAGATTATACGATAGAAAGACACGCGTGGCGCGCGAATGAGAAACAGGAAACGTAATCTGTCGCGTCTGTCGGATTTCGTAGTCGAAACGCGACGAATCCGACTGGATAGATTCTCAAGTGGCTCTGGGAGCGCGCGTACACGTCTGGATATCGCGATGTCGCGCGTTAATCGTGGTAATCTTTTTGCCAGCAGATCGCTCGACCGAGAGGAAGCTTTGTGGAGCATCGATGGCTGCTCGGTAACGATGCAAAATTTCTTTTACGAGATTAGACGATGCTCGATTTAACCGTACAGTTCGTTTCATCGAACGCTTCGATGAAGCGCGTCACCGTGCTGCGTCCTGGCACAAGGGTACACGTTAGTTTGCTCTATCGCGCGATCAACGGAGAACGCGCCCAGGCCTTCTTCCCCGTCCCGTCGCTACCCTGGAAACTTTGTTTATCCCGCGGCACCCGGGATTACCGTTGAATTTATGATTTTTACCTTCAACGTTTCGCAAGTTGTACAAACATAATGAGCGATGCCACTTCGCTTATTGTTACGCCGACTTAACGCGTATCGCGTTGATCATTATCGCCGCCTTTAGCTAGACAGACACTGTATGCACAAGGTTTGTCGCTTGTGTGCCGCTTGGCGCCTCGATTATCCCTGCGGGACCGAGAGAGAACAATTTTGCGCACGCGATAAAAGCTAGACACCCGATCCGCACTGACCCGCTCACTTTTCCTTTCGTTCCTCGAGTCTGTCGCCCTGAAACGTTGATCGCTCACTTTGGAATGTTTTTTTTTTTTTCTAGGACAACCTGCACGCGACAACAAGGGGATACACGCGGGGAGAAAATAACGAAGAAGCAACGAGAGGCTCGCAGGACCTATTTATACGGTAATTCTCCGAGTCTGCCGCCAAAGCAAGAAGTCGTGACGACGAGTTTGCCATACGATGACCAAGTGGTTAATGCCAAGCGTGCTGAAAAATCCATTTCATCTCAACATTACCGACGAAATTGAATATTTTGTAGCTGCGTGTCGAGCTGGGTGAAAAGTGGCTGTTCGGAACGGCGCGATTGGAAGGGGTAAGAACGGGGTGGCCGGTTTGGTTGGAGCGAGGAGGAGCGAGGCCCACGGGCCGCGAAGGCTGCGAGTAAACGTAGGACGTGCGTTATGAAGAAAAAGGAAGAGATGAAAAGCGCCGGAGAAGGAGAGGTGCGATAGGTGTTCGTTCGCGGGAGGAGGAGGAGGAGGAGGAGGAGGAGAGGGCAAAGGGGTCTGGGTTCAAGGGACAGGAGTGGGACATAAGTATCATAGAATACGAGGCACGACAAACGAAGACTGATCTACCGTTGCGAGGAGAGGCGAGGGGTTGGTTGGATGATCGTATACTCACCGCTCTCTTCTCTAAATCACGTTTATCAGAGACGGATGGCGAGCAATGCGATGCAGTATCGAAGGAGGTGCGGCTTTCCGAACGGGGAAGGAAAAGGTACAAGGTGGTAAAGGGTGAGAGAGGGAGGAGGAGAAGAGGGCAATGGATGGAGAGAGACAAGGGTATAAAGGGCTGTAAAAAGGAAGAAAGAGGCGCGACGAGGGTGGGAGTGAGAGACAGAGAGAGAAAGAGAGAGAGAGTGGAGAAGGGTGGTAGCGAGCGAGCGAGTTGATAAGTTGTCGAGTAGCGGAGGCGCGAGTCGCGAGGTGCGATACGCGAGGCAAGAGGCAAGAGGCAACGAGAGGAGGACGAGTATGAGAACGGTGAAGAAGGGAAAGAAGGGTGAGGAAACGGAGAGGAACACGCGGATATTGATTCCCGTGGGATATGCGCGCGCCCGACGAGACTCGGAAATCTAAACGTATGTACGATGCTTTGGCGGACATACAGAGGAAGTGTACGCGTCGCGCGGCACGCGCATCTGTATCTGGACTCATCGGGAGGCAAAGGAAAATAGGGAGGGTAAGGGGAGCTAAAACAAATCGCTTTTCAAGAAAATGAGAGAAGGAAATGTACACACACGCCCGTATGTATTATGTAGGAATGAATCGAGTACGCCGAGGTGGGACAACTTGCGGTGAAACTTACGGACGGGCACCTTCGTTCTGCTGCCTCGGGACTGACCGTGGAGAGTCGAGGGATCTTACGATTCCATCCACTTCATCTAACGACCCGAGTGTATCCCAGTTTTTATCACGCGGTGCTTTACACGGGAGGAGATCGCTCGGAGGCGAACACTACGAATGGAATACGTAAAGAAGAAAAAGCGAGAGGGAGTCGATAGAAAATGTTGGACGGAACGGATGAGGCGAAGGGACATGAATGGGATGCTCAACCCTAGAGTCGTTCCGATTATAGTGCATCCGTGGCACGATGTCAAGCTCGTTACTCGAGCAACGTCAGAGTTCGAGGATTGTAGATAAGGATGGTAATCGGAGCGTAACGGTCGACACGCGTGCGAGGCTTATTTAGGAGAAAGAACTGTGATATCACGTATCGAACCTTGAATTGGGTATTAAGAACGGCGAAAGGGGAAAGGAAAGTAACGCTTGTCGTTTCATACATGTCATTTCGATTAAAGTCGCTTATCCAGGTCGTAAAGTACGAATCGTACGCCACGTAAATTTTACTTGTTTTTCTTTATTTTTTTTTTAGGATCGCCGTCGAGCTGTCCGAGATTAGTACCGCGTCGTTGTTGCGAATATGTAACAACGTCCACGCAACACCGGAAGAGCCATGACAATGGCTAGATTCGCACCGATACTCACGTTACTACTACAAACTACCAACTCGGTCACCACCGTTCCGAAATCACTACCACTATATCTACTACTGCTTACCATTACCTACCACTACCTTACTCCACTACCTACCACCACCGACCGCTACTTACCACTACCGTTACCACAGCTGACGCCACCTCCGAGACCTACAGGCGACTTTCATGAATGAAACCCACGTGCGATCCACGTGACCGTTTACGTTCAACCCGTAATTTCTAGTTTTCGACCCTGACCGATCTTTCAGTGCACTCGTCGGGGCATCACACTAACCGACCATAACGATAACCAAATCCGCACATCGGATGCCGCCTCTACGTAACTGCTTCTCCGCTTCTATTGTCCCGCATTAACGCCCCTGGAATTTCAAACAGCAGATTACTGGGGCGATAAAAGAAAAGGAGAAGATACCATCCGATACGCGAACATTCCCGCATCGCATCTGGGATTTATTTATCAATTAAGACCGCGTAAGTACGCATCGATTACGTTACGTCCCGTACAGTGGGTACCAGTCATCGCTCGGCTTGCATCGGCTAAATAGACACGAACTTCCACACGTGACAATATTGACCGAACGATGCATTTGCATGCGGAATTAATTTCGCCATTATCTAATAGCCTCCTTTTTCGTCCAATTGAATTTTGTATATTGCAGGGCTTTCAAGCACTATTCGAGAAACCCTCCGGTAAATAGATGAATAAACATAGAGGAGAACGGTAGAGTGGGATGATGAAAGGCAAGGAAAAGGGGACAGAGAGAGACGGAGGGTGAGAGCGAGAGGGAGAGCAAGGGAGAGAGAGAATCTAAACTGTTACCACTACCAGTGTCACCGTTACCTCCACTACCGCTTCATCTCCACCCCCACCTAGCTAGTATTACATCCACCACCACTGACAGTATGTCCGTCGTTGGCGGCGGCGGCGGCGGCGACGGCGGCTCCACCACCGACGTCACGGTCGTCCTCGTTGCTTTCGCTCTCAGCGTCGACGTTGCCGTAGCTGGTACCGGTGCGCAGTCGGTGATCGCGGTCGGTGTTAGGTGGTTAAAAGGAAACAGATTCGAGAGTGAACCAACGCTGGTCCATAAACGCTGAACGGCGGTGCTCGTCCACGTGCTCCGGCACTTCGCAGCCGGTAGCGGGTAGCCGACACTCGCGATCTCGATTCTCGATGGAACACGCCGCGCGTACCTGGTTAACTGAGCTCGCCAGAACGAACGGTAGACGTTCGATGGTGACGTAAACGCGAAAGCGGCGAACATCGAAAAGTACCGTAACGAGATACACGGTGTCCGAACGCGCGTCGCACGTTATCAGCGCGTGTCACGCGACTCGTGTGCCGTCCACGCGTGATACCTATCGTAGAGAAATGACACGGGGCCTCGAGCGAGCGTAAGAGAGGTGAATAGGACGGAAGGTACCAGGGGAGACGAAAACTAGAGAGAAGATCCAAGATGTTTCATTAAGAACCAGTATCTCTCTCGATAATAGCATCACGATTATCCCAATGAAGGATTACCTTGAAGTTAAACGATCTAGCGCGATATTGTTATCCGAAGGATTCAGAGATTAACGAGACTACAGGTTTCTTCGAAAAAGAATCTAGCCAAGTGTGGAACGATAGTAATAACCGATGGTCGAAGCGTGATTCGACTAGATTATTCGATTACACAGAATTGGAATCACGATCAACGTGGGATCGTACGCACGTGCGCGCATGCGCATAACACGTAGACGGGTACGCGTATAATCGATCGATCGTATCGATTACTTTCGATTCGGTACGCGGATCGAGTGATTCGGTAATAGCCAAACGACGAAGACGGCTCGCCTCGACTGGTTAGCCGATTCGTGAAAAGGAGATCGAGTAAATAGAAAAAAAAGATCGACGGGTCCCGTTGTAACGCGCTGGTGATACGTGCACGGGGCGAGGGTAAGAAGCAAAGGGGAAGCAGGTGAACGGGGTAGCGAGAGCAGTAAGGTGACCACGGCGGAAGCCGCGGGACCATGAGCGACGGCATAGTCGGTGCGATCGCGATCAGTTTGTTCGGTACTGGCACGCCAGCGGCATTTTCTTTTTCCCCTGTAAACGTCGCGATGGACGATATCTCACTGACGGAAACCTCGTTCTAGGCAGCGAGAAGAAACGTCGGGACAGCATGGATGCCGGTTACACGATTCTTGGCAACGATGTCGACGTCTGCAGAATGTTCGACCAGTTCTCTTACAAGGTCAGTTTCTTTCAACCGGATACCTGTTTTTCGCTTAAACAATTAACGACCAACGCAGCATTGATAATCCGTCTAATATTTCCGACAAGCACAAACGGAACATCGTGCTGTTAATATTTTTCTCCGCTCAGTGTACACTTTTATACACACCGTCTGGTATATCAACCTGTTTCAGAAGGTATTCGTAATCGCTCGTTACTTCTGTCGTTTGTTCCTTCTTTCTCTCTTTCTCTCTCTCTCTCTCTTTTATTTCTCGTTCTCTATTCGTTATGTTTCTATTCGACCAGGTCCTCGAACAATTTCGGACTGTCCGATAAGAGGTATCGAGTTAACGGTCTGCCGGCGTTTAGAACCATCGGACGAACCAAGTCAACAGAAGAGTAGGTCGAAACGGCGAAATCAGCAATTGGACGAGTAACTCGAGATCATAGAATGATTGGGAGTTTAATGGTCTGGTCCAAACATCGTTGCATTCTATGGCTCGTTTGTGTTCCTTTTCTCGTTCCCCGTTTTCAATGCGTTGCATTTCTATTCGACCAGGTTCTCGAACGATTCTGGATTGTCGAATGAGAGGTAGCGTCTTTACGGTCCGGCTGCGGTTCGAAAATTGTCAAAGGGGGCAAAGTCGAAACGAATCAACGGTGCGGCGAATAATTCGGGATTACAGGATGACCTAAGCCCTTCCCTCTCCTCGAGCATCGTCGCTGATAAATCACGGTATTCTACTACTTGTTTGTTTGCTAGTTTTTCTTCACCGTAGCCAATTCACGTGTTTTTACAATCAATCTGCTTTCCACGCTTCGTTTTACGCTCGTTGTTCCCCGTGTCTCCTCCGAGTTATCGAGTTGCATTTTCTTATTCGCTCCTCTCGGCCCCGTGGCCAGAGACGGTGGGAACACGGGGTTCGAAGCTCGCATAGATCTTCTCGCCGAGCCGCGTTGCGCTACCTTTATTTCCGCGCAGGGTGTATATACTTTCTTTGACCGTTTCAGCTTTTCATTTGGTCGTCCTCCCCGTGGTTGAAACAAAATGAAAGGCGTACCCGGTACCACTGTGGAGCTGCTATCCATAAAAGAATGAATAAACGTAGATTGAAACGGCATAAAAAAGTGCACGTCTGTGTGCACGCCTATGAGAGAACCACCACCGGTGCAGAGGAGCACGGGGCTGCATTTCCGCCGCGTTTACATACACCTATCGCGTCGAGGCAAAAATTGAAATCCTCGTGATCGCGAACGCGCAAAGTAAATTCGTTCTAACGAACGTCGGTAATTGAATTCGCTTATCGCGACGTGTTTGGTTAAGCGCTTACCGCTCGATGAAAACAAAACACGTTTGTCTTGTCTTCTTTCCCGCGGCCAACAATCTTTATCCCTTTTCTCGTTCTATCGTCCATGTTTCGGCATCGCGCCGCCCTCCTCCACCGGCCGACTTTCAGCCAGAACCCAAGCCGGATGATGCAACCATACGAATAGAGGTATTTAAAAAAAAAACCGTACGAAATTATGTAAACTAACGTACGAAGCTCTTTGTGGAAAAAGAAGTTATTCCTGCCAGCGGATTACATTTGCTTTCTCTTTCGCTCGTAGACAAAGTCGTTTCGTGGAGAAAGTGTGTCGCGTGATCAAACACGAACGTGAACGCGATCGTTATTGGTCGCAGGCAACAACGCAAGGATAAACCACGCTCGTTTAGAAGATCCATCGTCCCGCGTTTAAGCCAAGGACAAAGAACGGCTGCCCGTTGACAAACCGCCGCTTGATTATTTTCCTACATTAAACGGATCCAGATTTTCGCTAACAGAGGATGAAAGGAAGGGGTATAATGGAGGACGAGCCGGTGGGACGGGGATTACCGCGAGTGTTTTAGCGGTAGACCGCATCGGGTAACCGGACGCAGACAGTCGGCCAGCCGGACGGTCGGACAACGGGCCGGCCAGCGGGCTAGTTGGTCGCAGAGCCACTGACAAAATCATGAGCCACTTGTTGATCGGCCAATGACCATTCGGCACCGTACTACTCGAACGTAGTTGGATGAAACGGCCGCTGTTACGATATCCTGCTACGGATCTGCCACGGATCCCTCGGTGAATAAAACAGCGAAAACCACTAAACCCAGAGGATCGATCGAGAAACGCGGGACGGATACCCTCGCCTGCCCCTTTTTTTTGCCCGTCGTTGTCTTTCCCCGGGATTGTCACTTTACCGTGACAGATTTCCGTCAACCCGACTATTACTCGAATTCCTTGATCGTTTTATTCCACTTTTACCCTCCCCCAGCTTGATCTACCTCCTTTCGCCTTTCTTTTAACCCTCGAACCTTTCTCTTATCTCATTTAAGCGAGTCACACGGACGGAGACTGAAAAGGCTTGAAAGCGAAGGAAAGGTGGACGAGCGGAAAATTGGAAACATCGCTCGAGGGGAAAGGTATCGAGGACGAAGAGGAGAAAGGATCCGCGGGACGATTAAGGAGAGAAAATGAAGATTGTAGAAATCGAAGAATGCAAAGCTGCCGTTCGTTCGTAGCCGCATCTACATACAGGGTACATATCTATTACGTATGCGATTATAAAGGAGCTGGAAGTATTCGGGAAGGAAGAGGAACGTGGCAATCGCGCAGCAGTGGTACGATTTGAAAGAATACGAGCTCGAAGGGCGCGGGTTGATCGCGTTTCGTCCAGTTACGGATTCTTTCAAGGGTATCGGTGCTGCTCCTTCGTTCTGGTCGTTCCCTTTGGCCCCTTGGCACCGCGGCGCGCGAGCACCAGCAACCATATCCCTTATTCTCCGGCCCCCGACCCTATCTTACCCTACCTTACGGGCTGCTTCACCCTACTCTTTCCACCGTTTCCAGAGCTCGCGAGCCAGCGAACCCGCGAACCTTCCTCTTCCCCACCTTTCGCCTAGCCTATTCCGCGTTACCCATCTCCTACCCGTACCCTCTCCCTAGTCTCAGCCTAGCCACCCAACCCCACAGGCAGCCGCCTCGCGACCCACCCCCAGGCCACCTCGAGCAGAGAGCCGAGCCGAGCCGTGCTTCCCCGTGCTTCCCCGTGCTTGCTTTCCTCCTGTTTCTCTTTCGCCTCTTTCTCTCTCTCGTTAAATCAATAAGCCATTCGGTCTGCTGCCATACCAGCGACTCGGGGCACTTTGCCCGATTTTGTTTCCGATCCGATTCGTTTTTCCGCGTAGACTCCACACGTCCCGCGCTCTACCCCGACGAGGAGGGACAGTGATAAAGGACGGGTCGCGCAGAATTGTCGCGCGATCTCCACCGACTGGTAGCGTATCAATTCTCGAGTCTCGATCGTACACCCAAAGAGTTTGAACCGTCTCTCCTTTGCGAAGGAACGCATTGATACGCGGGGAAAAGAAGGAGGAAAGAGAAGAGGGGCGTACGTCGAGAGCAGTGTCGAAGAGAACGAGGATACGTCGCCAGAAGCGCGGGACCCAACGAGGAACGGAACGACGCGGGACACCCGTGACCACGCGTAACCGGGATCGCGGAAATGATTGACGCGGTGAAAGAAACAGACCGGGCGAGGAACGCAAGAGTAACTAACCGTAGGTAGAGAGACTTGGTAAAGCAAGCGAATAAAGCGTAACGGAGAACCGAGTTCGTTCGTATTCGAAAGTTTCGGAGCAAACTCGGCAGCGAGGCAGTCGAATACAATGGCCGGGCAGAAGTTTCCGCGAAACTAAACAAGTTTATTTAACTTACCTCGGCACACCGGTTCCCATCCCCCATTCTCCCTCGACTCTTCTAGAGTCGCATCTCCGCGTGGAATCTGCCCTGCGAACTCCTTCCGTCCTCCTCTACCACCAGCCTCCCCCCGCCTCCCACTCCCCCTCGAACCTTTCCACCTTCCATCAAATACGGTTCTTCTTCGCCTACTCACCGATCTTTCTCCTCTCTCCTCTCCTCTCCTCTCTCATTTCGTACCTCGTACCAACTTCTCTCCACTATTCTCCTTCACCTTCCACTTCTGCGCTTATCCTACTCGCATGGACCCGCCCCTGTACCTGCAATAACGGCAAGTTTTCCGAAAGTTTCCGACAGATTAACGACTATTGGAATTGTTCGAGTTATGGAAGAGAGAAACGCAGTAGCACCAACAGCAGCAGCAGCAGCAGCAGCAACGGGGAGATGGTTACGAAACCTTTGCGCCAGGATGAAAGAACGAGACGATCGTCGAGGGCGAGAATCACCATCGACGATTGGCTATCGCTACCTACGATTGGATTAGAGAGAAGTCGAGGAAGAAGTCCGAGAGGAAACTTGGCCCCGTTCTTTGAAACGGGACGAACGTTGCAATTCCCGCCTGGACTAGGACGGCGATATTACTGCTTGTAAAATTGTCGATCGGTCGATGATCGAAGGATAAACATGGCCTTTCAGCGATGTCCGTACGGACGTTCTATCGTCGGATCGAAAAACGCCGCGTTGCTCGATTTGAAAGACGCGGAGGATCGAGAAAGCGAGCGAGAAACAGGGACGCCGAGGAAGAGGGGTACGCGAGGGCGGCGGGGCGAAGAGAAAGCACAAGAAAGGTAGAGAATGAGAGTGGCAGAGCGAAGGATGGGAGTGGGGTCTCCCATTCGGAAGAAAATGAAAAAGACGAGAAGTCGGGAGTGCAGTTTCTATGTCCGCCAAGTACATGCCGCGAAATGGGATACATACATACATGCATCTGCTGTATATCTTCTTTATGGCAACCATTAACATATTTTTTGCTGTACGTATTACCATACAATAGTGGCGCAAATATTACAACTTATGGTCGTAAATCAAAGCGCGGGGAGGGGTGGTCTGGAAGACGAAATGCCGGGAAAGAAAGGGAAAGAGGACGGAAATAGGAACGGGGAATAGGTGCAGAAGCGGGAACGGGAACAAGAATGGGATAGAATTGGAAAGAGATAGGGAACGGGTGGAGAGAGAGAGAGAGAGAGAGAGAGAAAGAGGGAGGGCAGGTGGTACAGGGGGCGAGGGGAAGTATCGGTGTTGGCGTTATGGAAGAAACCAGCTTGTAATACGGTCCAATAAAATAAGTCAATCCCTTCGTTTCTATCGCGAACGAGATATATCGAGAATACGTTAGTGACTGCGCGAGGTCGTTGACACGGACCACATTGCCCAACGAATGCTCGTCGAACGGGGATACAATGTTTGCTTAATTAGCAGTCAAAGTTTCGTTGTTATATAGAAGCCTGTCCTGGATATGTAAGGGTTCGTTAAGACGTTGGTAATCGATGTACCACTAAAGCGTCCGTTTCCGTACGGGCGAGTCGTACGAGTGAGCTGTACGGTGTACGCGTTTACCGTCCACCGGAGTGGACGAACAAGTCCTCTTATTGTTGGACAGGAGAGCCGTTTTATTTTGTAAGCAACGATGGCATTGGCGTTCTTTAATATCTTGAGAGCAGCACGGCTAAGCTACGCGTGTTCTTCGTTGGTGTTCTCCAGCGCATTAAAACGGAAACGTTGGAGAAATTTCAGATAATGTTCAATAGTAAATTAAGATATAATAACTTTCGTGAAAGTTGTACGACGGCGAGGAGATGGAAGAGAAGAGAAAAAGGCGGTAGGATAGGGAGGGGGACGGGGGGATAGGGAACTCCATTAACTTTTATTTCTCCGGGAAAGTAACTTTGCCCCTTCCTCTGCAGCCCCTCCATACTCCCCACCTAAGACGACCACCCACCGCCTCTCTCTGTCCTCCAACTGTTCGTTCCATCGTTCCACTCATCCCTCTGCCGCGCTTCACCTCGTTCACTTCTCATCGTCGTTTCGTTCGCCGGTGCCTCCTTCCCTGCCGCCGCCGCTACCACCACCTCCTCCACCGTCGACACCGCCGCCACCACCAGTGCCAGCACCACCACCACCACCACCACCGCCACATCAGCCCTTCCTCGTCCATTTCAACCGCCCCTCTCGCATCTCGAACCTCCACCTTCGCCTCCTTCAACGACTCGTCCCGCTCCTTCAAGAGGATTCCCCTCCGTTTCCTTGTTCGTGGCTCCCCTCTGCTGGCGCCCAGCGATTCTCCTTCTCCACCCGCCGCCGCTACACCTCCCTTGGTACTTGGGTGCCTCGGTGCACCGATGAAACTTTGTAAAGCGACTTAGTCAAACTTTAATAAATTCCTTCGTAGAGTTTCAAAGCGGTTCTACGCGGGATTGCAAATGATTACGTTTCCTTGCGCGCCGCCCAACCTCCTCGCTCTCCTCTCTCTCTCTCTCTCTCTCTCTCTCTCTCTCTCTCTGTCTCTCCCTCTCCCCGTCTCTCTCTCTCTCTCTCTCTCTTTAGAGCAGGATAAGCACGTTGTACTAGCTACAAGAAATCGAAGTTCTGAGATCGGAGCAATTATGCAACAATCACTGCTACCCCGGGGAATGGAGCGTTCGCGTGGCCCGTGGCTCAAACAGGCGTTGATAATTTGAAGAACATGCAATTACCCGGTTATCCCGATCGGTTGAAAAGAGACGAGCCTTTGTATCGCGCGGGGAAGGTACACAGAAATGCCCGGATCGGGTCCGTGTATGCACATTCCCATGGCTGCGATCTCGATCGGATAGGAACTAGCAGAACGGAGAACAGAGAACGATCTAGATAACGTATTCGATACAGGTAATATATAGTGTTCCAGATACAATATTTATGTCTCGACGTATTTCGCTAGCAGTCCATTATTCATTCCGTAGCGGTGAATAAGCATTTCAGAGTACGTATCATATCGCGTTCTATGCTTGTACTGTAACGTTTGAGAATTCCTTACGTGCAACGAATCACCGTTCAACTATATAGGAAACTTCCGACAAACGTTCCGCGTACACGTCCGTCAAACGTATAGAATCAGATCTCATTGTGCGCGTACGGGGCGGACTTTTTGCGACGCGATGCACTTTCAATGTTTTTATCCCGCACGGACGGGGGTATGAGAAATGGTGTTCGCGAATGGTGGACGACACTTTGTACCATATTCGTCCGGTGTTGAGATTTGTGGCGAAGAATAGGTCATCAAAGGTGCAACGCGTGCATCGTTGAGAGTGTGCGCATGGGCGCGCGCATAATGGTAGAGCGGACACGGATAGATAAGTGTTGCGGGGAGGGGAAAGAGAAGGAGCAAAAGGGGGAAAGGTGTAGAAAAGCAGAGAGGAAAGCTAAGAACCGTCCGATCCACAGGGTAGACAAGATTCACACTTGTTGCTCCCTTCTTGGCTGTACGGCGAAAAGCCCGTTTATCCGAAGAATTCCCTGCGGTCAAAAGGTCACGTGGCAAATGGTTTCCTTTGCCTCCCCATGTTTCTTCTCCACTTTCCACGCCCGATCAGTCGCGCAGAATTCGACCATTTAGACCTGGAACATTTACACGCGTCAGCGTCGGACAAAGAGGAGGGTTTCCGTGCATTACCGATTTCCGTAACGAGTCCGCTGGGTCGTGTCGAAACCGTCCATCGGCCCAGAGGACTCCTCTCTTTTATGAAAATCAAAGCAGTCTTAACTTCCATATTACCAAGTTCTATTTCCGCGTGGAATATTGAACACGGAGCAGCTGTACGGGTTGAAAAAAATTAGAACGAAGGAACGCGAGGGGAACAGATCGCGGGAACGGGAGAAACGCTCGCTTACCGTGACTGGTAATAAGAGATCTACGCGAGATAAGCGGACGCTCGCGTAATAAGTAAAACCGGTTTAAGAGACCGTCGACGATAATACGAATCGACGTACACATGGGATAAGGATGAAACGCATTTGCGAGTTGCGCGATTCCCCTCGACGCGTCGTGGCGGAACCGAAAGGGTTGGCGGCGGGACCGGGACGCGGAGGGGGTGGGCAGGGTTTGAGAAGTAAGAAGGGGGACGGGGACGCAGGGAAACGCGAAAGTGCAAACATATGGCAAAAAACGAGAAATATGTTGGACGGCAAAAAGAGAAAATCGTTGTACAGCGATAAGCCTCGGGCGATTATCAGCTGTGTAAACGTTCATCCGAAGAAGTTTGTAAAATCAACATTTGCTCGAGATGTTGCAAAGCATGTTTAATGGATCTTCGAAGGATGCCCAATATAGCCAGTACGGTAATAACGTTTTCCACCGTTGATGATTTTCGTACGGTTATTGTACAATTTAACTTGATAGCTGAAACAACGGCCTCGGTGCCTCGGGTTTTTTTTCTTTTTTTCGGTTGGAACGAAGCGCCGCTAGACCGTCCCGCGAGAGAATATCGATTCGGTCGCCGGGACCGAGCGTGCCGGTTCTTCGTGAAACCTTTTCAGCCGACTGATTCCTATTTTTCATTCTTCCGACGAAAATTGATAACTTGGCATCACCCAGAGCGTCCCCGTTGCCTCTTCTCTATGAATATCCGTTGACCTTTGTCCTTTGAAACGTACGAACTCTCGACTGCTTTCCATTCTTCGGTTTCTCCTTTCTTCGTTTTCTTTTTTTTTGTTTTCTGCATTCGCTCGTTGTGCAACACCACTTCGGGTCGATGTCAGTTTTCTGTAAAAGATCGCTCGATGAATTCTTGGTAGAAATTCCGTGTTTATCGCGATATCATAACCGTTGATCGGCCGGATCGCTAAACCGAAACCTCGAAACGATTAAACGTTTCGACTGGATTGTTGCTTCCCGCGAGTGAACACTAATAGCGCGTGGCCAGGAATATAGGAACGTGAATGCGATTGGAATGCCACTGAAATTAAAGCCACCTTTCACGGGAAACGTAATGACTCTTTATAAACTCCGACGTAACCCCCGCTTCCTCGGAGCTCGGCACACTCCGTTGCCATCACTGTCGTGTCCTACTTTCTTAGAATATTTGAGTAACCGAGCATTGGTAGATAACGCTCGCTCGACGTGTGTCGACCAGCGTCGTTTCTAGTTTCTTCTTCTGGACTATAAAGGACAAAAAGAAATACCACGACCAGCTTCGCCCCAGCTTGCTTTCCGATTTCGGTTCCGGGCAAGGTTAAGCGAACACCCTCCATGTTACTCCTTGCCACTCGCTACTTTTTCCATCCGCAGTATGTGCAACGGGGCTACGATTCAAGCGAACTTTACAATACCCGTTTAGTTATGAGTCATTCCAGTCACGAATAGATTTCTGATATAAAATGTAACGCGAGGAAACAAGCATACGATCGACGAATCACGATCATAGTTACACCGTATTCGGAACCTTTTCGTTTTCTTTTTTATTACTTACCTTCGCGCGGTCGAAGAATTTTACCAGGCCATTCGTTTGATTCTTTTTTCGACAAGGAAAAGACCGTTCGTGCACCGTCACGAAACACGGTCCCTTTCGTCATCGTTTGACCGCGCGCGCGCGCGCGCGCGTCATACATCTCGAGTCCTCTTTCCTCTGTTCGTTCGTTGCGCCACCGGCCTCTTTCAATCCTGTACACCGTCCCCCTCGCTCCGTGGCCCCCGGAACATCCCCCTCCATCGCTCCGGCCCCTCTCCCTCTTTCGAACCGACCCCTTTCTTCTCCGGTGTAGCGTTCACAGCTCGTTATCTGGGCCACAAAACAAGAATGTTATTCGCGTGATTCAACATGATTCTGAAATAAAATCTCCGCGTCGCGCAAGAGAAACACACGGAGGGATTGCATTTAAACGTTATCGTCTGGTAATCTGTTTAACCGGCTGATTTAAAGCCTTGAATATCAATTACAGAAACGATTCGTCCTTTTCGAAAAGGCTCGCAGCGTCGCCCGTATTTATCGCTCGTATAACGATCGTACATTACGCAGTTAATTCTAATACAGAGTGATACATACTTGCACGATGTTCCCTGTACGGTAAATAACGATATCGTGTTTGAAATTTACAAATACGCCCAGGAAGAGGAACGAGTCGAGTTCGTCACCAGCGATTAGGCGTACGTTATTAGCGGATTGTGCGGATGAAATCCGTCCGCTCGTTTCGTTCAGCTATTTCGTCGAATAATCGTTGTTGATTCTCTCCGCTTCCTCGTCCCGTTCGTAGAATCTTTCCGATCGGGTATTGTCGTGCCGCGTCATTGTATCCCTCGTTCTATCGTTCTACGCACGCAGAACAGGGGGCGCGCGCCTCCGTTCCCCTGTTCGCGGGATCCATCCCCACCATCGAAGCGTGTCGGGAAACGAACCTCCTTGAATCATTCCCGCGCCGTCCGCCGCGAGGAGCGCGCGTCGTTTTGCCACGGTGTCACGAGTTACGCCACGAGTCCTCTACGTTATGCGCGCACCTTACCGATCCAGCGTTTAGTAGTCGCACGTTATGCTTTCTAACCGAGCGGATCGTGTCACGTGTACGCCGACGCGTAACCCAACAGAGACTTGTGCCGATGTGAAAACGTGCTCCCTGACAAGTGCCAACGTGCGTGCGTAGAAGATCGGGTGACGTGGGATCGTTCGATCGAATGGTGATCATCTCGATCGCGCGCGTCCGTCTCTCTTCTCGAGTTCGCTGCTAGCGTCGTCGAGACGTTCCTGTGCGAGCCAACTTGTGTTTTCAAAGGGAAGAGTACATTAACGGTACCGCTGTGCATCGCACCGCTCCACGTGCAGATTAGATTACCTGGATTGGTCTGGTTGGTAAGTCGACAAGCCTTCTCGATCGTCCTCGCGTGTGCTCACAGCGTTATTTTTGAATATCGTCCGGCGTTTTCGATCGGTGTTCAGGAGCAGCGTAAATGCCACGAGGTTGCGGACTCGTTGTTTGCGAAGCGGCACTCGGTCTCGGGACATGGTCAGAGCTGGCACGCGGCGCCATCTGTCGGACGACGATTCAACCTGAGGAATGACGCCGTTTCTTGAATTCGGGAAACGCTCCTGGAAACGTTCAATTCTCGAATCGTTTTGAATTGGTTTCGATCGGCGTGAACGATTCGATGCGATTGTAACCTTACGTTTTTTTCTCGCACGAAGCGTGCGTTTATTGGCAGCCTTTATTCATCGGATGATGCTTGTCCGTGTCCCGTCCTGATTATTCCAGATCAAGAATCGAAACGGTAAACAAAACGTTGTTCTGCTTTTTGCCTTATTTTAAAGTGGAGCTGGAGGTAGAGAAGGAATAATATTAGTTGAAGCGAGAGAGAGAGAAAGAGAGAGCGAGTATAATGTTTTGGAAGAGATTAGAAAAAGGAAACGTACGAAGGAACGAGCCACGGATTACAAATGGTGGCGATGTTGAGTAGCTGAAGGGCCGGTGGGGTGAGGGGGTTGGGGCGGGGAACAGGTTTAACATCGGTTACGCCGAGTAAGAGACTCGTTCTTGTATATCTATTGGATCTCTGGCTTTCGCTTTACTCTTCTGTTTCTTGTCACGGATAACATTCCTCTTCCCCCGGATCCTTTTCTTTTCCCCGCTGTTATTAATTCCGTCCCTCTAGCGTATTTCATTTAGCGCTCGTCTTCGATTACTACTTGCGCGTCCTTTGTATTTTTCGATAGGATTGGAAATCACTTACTATTACTTTCGATGGGAAGAATCGATACCCTCCTGTCCCGAGGCACTATGAGTAATTTGACTTTTTCTTCGTTCACGATTGAAGACCATTACTGGAGTTCCTTGTGGACGTTGAGTAGACGCAGGAAAAAGTGAAGGGAGCAAGCAGCCATCGATCCTATTAAATACCGTTTGATAAAATCGAGAGGATACTCTGTAAAAGCTTTCTCGTTCGGTGTCCATTGCTCTTGTTCGGTACGATTCGGATTTTCTTGCTCGGGACGATAGAGTCCCGTCTACCTACCTACCTACTTACATATCTACCTACCTACCTACCTATCTACCTGCTTGCCTGTCTGCCTGCTTGCTTACCTGTCTACCTACCTACCTACCTAACTACCTACCTACCTGCTCGCTTTCCTGCCTGCCTGCTGTTACTTCTGTTGGAAAAAGTAACATCGTGCACCTTACCCTTCCTCTTTCTCTTCTCACTATCCGTGTTTCTTCGTTCCCACTTCTTGTCTTTCGCGTTCTTTCTTCGCCAATTAAATAGTATTTGGATACCGAGCATGTTCGTCGCTATTACTCATCGATCGTCCATTTGTAGAAATAAAAACGGAGTGAACGCAGTTATCTTTCTCATCGTTCGCGTTCAAATCGTTTCTCCGTAAGGGTGTCGTACAAAATTTCTATTTGTCTTCGTTTGTTCTGCTCGAAGAGGAACGCGTGCGGCACCTGCTCGATGCGTTCAGATGAAAATCGTAGCACGACCAGGCACGGGACCATCGGCTATAAGAATCGAATGCCGTCTTCCAGATGGCGAGGAAAGACTGCGAGCAGAGAGAAAGAAGAATTTATGGCTTACCGGTTCTCCCGCGTCCCCTTGTCCGTTCCTCTTTTGTTAAGTCGTGACCCAGGCAAAAGAGAAACCGGGGGGAGAAGTAAATTTCGGCCGGTTAGAGGTAAACGTGGAAATAGCTAGGGAGATTTTTCAACAAACCTCTCGATTCGGGACGTCGTATGTAGCGTAATGTAGATGCGCGGGTCGATGACCGTGGAGAAACGCGAATAACGTGCTTTGTTAAGGGCAGGTGCAGGAGGTGGTGGTGGTTCGCCGGTGGTGGTGGTGCTGCTGGTGGTTGTGGTGGTGGTGACAGTGACGAGTATAAGCGGGGGCGGAAGAATCGAAGCCGTACATAAGGCATAACGTTACGTTCGATGTAACATTCGAAACTGCGTCCCGAACTGCGTTGAATTTGTCCCTAGAAAAAAGATTCCCACATTTTATCGGACCGTTTTACGCGATGGTCGAGCGGATGCGTCGCGCAGATGGCTTCGCGCGATTCAACGGCTAGATGGGACATTGGAATCCAGTCACGCGTAGCCGAGTAATCGACGAAATTACGCGGCCCAGGGGGGGCTCGCGAAGGCGTAAGGATTACGCGAGCTTGTAACATTGGAGGAATAGAATTAGCGGAGCCACGTTTGCCGAGGCCGTTGACCGAAAGACCAGCACGTGTCCCGTCGCGGAAAGGATAGAGGCCCGAGAAGTTGCCGAATATCTCTCGCGAGGAGAATTGATGAGAAACAGAATTGGGATGCGAGATGGTGTACACCTTTGGGACCAGATGGAATGGACTCGAATTTTCTTTACACTTTTACGGTCGGTCCATTCGCTTCACGGCGAGGCTAACCCGCACGAGGTTCCCTAGATTCGAAACAAAATTTCTGTAATTTCTATCACGTGTAACATCCGAGGTAACGCTCTTAAGAACTACTTGAGTAATTGCATACGTCGAGCCGTACTGATTCGTGAAATTATGCAGTAAATACGTAGTAGCGTTCTGGTGTCCAGCGTGCCCTCGTGAATCCATGCAAGTACTTGGTTTGTTTCAGAGGAACGAGAGTCTCGACTTTTCGTTGAATATTCCACAACACCATCATTCGGCGTCCTATCACCACAACGGGTACGCCATGGCTGATCAAGTAAGTTCCATCGATAATTGAATGCATTCCCGCAGCGATGACCATCGACGGCGGTGCGTAGTACGTGCACTCGAGTCTGGAGATGGGAGAACGTAACAATTAATCGATAACAATCCATCCATAACCCATCAGCGTAATTGTTACCGGATCGGCTAAGGACACCGAGGAATTTAGTGCCGCGCAGAGTCGTGTGCATAGAGACGAGACTAATAAGAATAGGTGTTTGGGGCAGCGTAGAATCGCGAGATTCGCGAAAATAAGACGGGAATAAGGTTCGCGGTCCGATTGGGTATCTGGCCGCGGAATATGCGGGTGTGGGCACGGTTCAGGGTGTGGGTGCCTCTCTCGTGCAGGTGCAGACGGGGCGGAGGGCTCCGGGGGGAGGGAAGGGAAACAGGGTGCAGGGGGTAGGGGGAAGAGAGACTGGGCTAGGGACGGGGACTGGTACGGACCACGGGTACCCGCGGTGGAAGCGCGAGAGAGCCCCTTCGCGTTTCATGGTGAACGAAGGGAGCGAATGGGAATGCGAGCGAACCACGGGGGTAGGAAAGATACGACTATCTTGGTACAGCCGGATAGGCAGAGGACGAGAAACCAAACCGGTGGGGTTGGGAACGGGTACAGGGTATACGGGGGCAGGAGTGTCGAACGGCAGGGGGGAAGGGGGAGAAGGAACCGTAGGGGGGGGGTCGGCGGGTTTGTAGAGAGAAAGAAAAGTTTGGAAACCGGTGGAGGAAGAAGATGGATAGACGCGTAGTCGATTCGGAGATGGAAAGGGAGTAGGTGGAGGAGGAGGAGGAGGTGGAGATTGTAGAGGAGGAGTAGGTGCGCGGGAGTAGGAGTAGGGGGTGTGGGAGTAGTTGAAATAGGACGGGTACGCGTACACACGGACGGCGAGGCGACGGGACGTTACGGGACGAAGCGCGGTGAAACGGGACGCGAGAGAGCAGAGAGAGAGATAGAGAGAGAAAGAGAGATAGGGGGAGAGTAAGAGAAACATCGCGAGGTAAGGGGTAACGCGCGCGATGGGCACGGCGAGGGTAGAGAGGCAGAGGTGTACTCGATCAATAGGCAAGTACGTTCCTTCAAAGGAAAATTCCTGACGCTATTAAATCCAATTTAAAAACTTTTATTCCCTGTGGCCCGACGCGCTGCGCGCACGGCAAATGTATTTTCCTTCGTCCCCCCCCTCGCCTTCGAAAGGGAATAAATTGCTAAAAGGATACCAAACGATACAGCGAGGCTTCTCCTTTACTCTCTATACGCGCGGAATAGAGCAGATAGAGGATGCAAGACGGCCGGTTGGCTGATCGGCCCAACGGCGCACCGGGCTCGACCCGACTATCCCAGCCTAATTCCACGCGTTCATCCGGATATTTCTTCTCGCACCGTCGCGGCTCTTTCCTCTGGAAACGTGTACAATTCTTGTAGACATTGCCATTGTGGATAGAGATCCGAGGTTTACACGAGCTCTAACATTGTACACAGTTGTTACCGTTCAAGTTATCGGGTATATATACCAGCACTATCGGTATGTCATTTGACGTACCGATAAGCTAACTCTAATGTTTGCGAACCGTTGGGATAGTTCTTCCAAAGATACACAATTTATTGCCTCAACAGGGATAACTGTAGCTCTGCGGATAGTCCGCATAGATTGTCAGCGGATGATAGACTATGTTCCCGTTGTTTCCTATTCCAACGGACAAAGCCAGACGGTCTGCGAACAATCTACAAAACTTTGCGACTAATCCTCCGTGGGGCGCGTACCTGCAAACGTTTGCACGTCCAACAGCAACCGTTCTCAAACAAAATCGCCGATCGAAATCCGTTAGTTTCCGTTTTCTCTCCGTAGACGTTTCATACGCCCAGTTTCGGTGACGAGGACTTCGATATACCGGCGATTCATCCACACTCGCATCAACATCAACACCAGCAACAACAGTCGCAGCAACCGCAGCAGCATCAGTCGCAGCAACAGCCTCAGCATGATCCGATGCACGGTTATCAGGCGCAGGTAATATTCGTCGGAACGAGGATGGTTGCAAGAGTACGAACGGACCGTGTTCGTACGTTTTTCCTCCCCGATCGTGAATAGCAAATCGTTGATATCCTTCGAATCGTTTTCGCAGATGTTACAAACCGGCAACGTGCAGCAGTCTCCGGACGGATTGAACCTTGATCCAGGTGGATATCAACAGTCCCTTTACCTGCAACAAGAGCACTCGATGCAACCGATTAACGTCAGGTGAGTCGGTTCGAACAATTTGCAATTCACCGTCGAACCAATCTTAATTGCGATCGGACGAAACGTGTCTCGTGTTGCAATGACAACGATAGAAAGTGATTCTGTCGTTCCATGCGCCGAGGCCAGGGAACGTGTTAATATTATTGGAAAAAATTGAATCTCAGTTTTCATTCTCGAACTATCAATTCAATCGATCGCGTAAAAGTATTTTATTAAGAAATTGTATCGTCTCCTTACCGGAAAAAATCCTCAAGCAATCTCGCATGCCATTTCAATCTTGTACATTTTTTCGTCGGATTTGTTTTCGCAGTTCATCATACAATAACTCGCAAGGTTCATACGCGAGCATGAACTCTCCGCGACAGCATGGAAATCAGCAAATAATGTTGCTGCAACAGCAGCAGCAGCAACAACAACAGCAGCAGCAACAACAGCAAGCGCAGTTGCAACAACATATGCAGTACATGCACAGTCAGCAGCAGCAGCAGCAGCAGCAGCAACAGCAACAGATGCAGCAGCAAATGCAATACAGAAGCCCAACGGGCGGTAGCCCGCCCGCGATACAACCGAGTACCATCCCGGAGGCAAATAACAACACCACAACCAGCGAGGATAGCGACGATAGTACGCCTCATTCCGGAATGGTGAGTTGTAATCGATCGATTCGTGCCTCGAGAAACTGCCTGCAAGCAAACACCGAGAGAGTTTTGCATTATTCGTCTGGATCGTCTGTTCAGATTACGGGAATCAAGCGGCCCTCGCCGGAACCGACTGATGTTGGAACAAAAAATCAAAGGAAACCAAAATCACAGAAGAAGAAAAAGAAAAGGGATCCCAACGAACCGCAAAAGTGAGTACGCGTTCCTTGGTTTTTCTTATCTCTATCGCTCTGTGCTTCGATCCCGAATTATGTAGGATGCTAAATATATTTATTGAATCACTCGGGCATTGAATACGTTACCGCTTCAATTTTCCTTACTAATGGTACTAGGAAAATATTATTGCATGATTTTTGTTTCAATCGCAAGCAACTCGTAACCTTGCTAAAAATAAACTGAATGCGAATCGCATTGCTGTTGAACATTGTATATATTATATAACTTGGGGAGTGATGCAACAAATATTTCCAGTACTGTGCGCGCCGTATTTTTCGAAACTTGACTCAGCTAGATCGGAATGAGTTAAGAGTCGACAATCATCATTGTGTGCTACATTCCACGCGTGCCATTTATTTTGCAGACCAGTCTCGGCGTACGCTCTTTTCTTCAGGGATACCCAAGCCGCGATAAAGGGGCAGAATCCGAACGCGAGCTTTGGCGAGGTCTCGAAAATTGTCGCCTCCATGTGGGATGCGCTAGATACAGAGCACAAGAACGTGAGTATACGCAAGATATCCTTCAGAAAAGTCGAGCGTCGTGAACAATTGTTTGTTCGACTCAACAACGTGACAACCAAGATTAGAGAAAGGAATCTTTCTTTTGTTCTAGGTTTACAAAAAGAAGACAGAAGCTGCGAAGAAGGAGTACCTACAGGCTCTCGCGGCGTACAGGGCTTCTCTGGTTAGCAAAGGTGCCGCTGAGAACGAGCAACAGCATCAGCAACAACAATCGCAGCAGCAGCAGCCATCACCGCAACAGCAACAAGTACAATATGCGGCGTACGGGAATTATGCAGGAAACGGAGCATCCGGAAATGTCTCGTATCAGGTCTACAGTCCGCAGCCTCAACCTCCGTCGCCGCAGCAACAGCATCCACATTCCCATCCGCATCAGCAACAGCTGCAGCATCACCAACAGGCAACGCAACAGATGCAAATCAAAAAGTCTCCTCACCATTTAACCATGCCCGGAAATCCTCAGCAACAGCAGACGCAACAGGTAATATTGCTTTTTTGTGCCTTTGTTTGCGGTCTCTCCTTTTTCCGTTATCCTTGTTGCACTTTAACAATGCCAGTATTTTTTGCGCGAGTCGCGCCGCCATACCTAAACAATCATTACGTTCATTACGTTACACGCTATCTCAATTATATTTCTACTTGACAAATTTATTCTCATCAAATCTCTCTATGTATTTTAACGATCGTAATTATTCTCATACTGTTGTGCTTGGTATTATTTCACGGTTATTGCGTGTAATTTTTGAAACAAGTTGGAACTGGAAGAGTATAAAAACTTGTATGTTTTATACCGATTCTTCCTCGTTTACAGACTCTGATGGCCAATTCAATGACGGCAGCGCACATGTCCCAGCAGCAGCAGCAACAGCAGCACATGCAACAACAAGTGTCGCAGCAACAATACATGCAGGTCGGCAATGGAAATTCTCTCTGCAATTATCTCACCGTTCATACAATAATCCTCGTCGCGAACGGGTTCTACAAATACCATTTCTCTAATTTCCTCTCCCTTAGTTCCGCTCTTCTCGTTTTCAGATGTCGCAACAGCAAGTGCAACAAGTGCAGCAACAGTCTCAACAGCACCACCAGCAACAGCAACAGCAGCAGCAGCAACAACAGCAGCAGATGTTGCACACGAATCCGGCAAAGAGCGATTCGTTATCGAGTCCACCGTCAGGGGTGAACTCGACGACCCAAGCCTCAAGTATGGCCGGTCAGAGACCATCGTCGAATGCTTGCATACGCCACGGATGCCCTAACCCGGCGGTGGCGAACAGCGAATGGGAGGACGAGTATTGCAGCAACGAATGCGTGGTCAGCCATTGCAGAGATGTATTCACCACGTGGGTATCGTCGAATCAAAACGCGCAGCAAAACTTCTCGACGGTGAAGTAAACGGACGGGGCGGAGAGGCGCGAGCTGGTCCGATCCGGGCAGCCATGGTCGTTTTTAAGGTTTCCTACCGTTCGTTGTAGTCGTGGAACGCAAGAACCCCGCCTGATGCACGCCAAGCGTCTAGACTCGACTCGACACTTTTGTACATACGAGTATCGACGACGAAATTGTTTAACGCGTTGAAAAAAAACTAAAATACGAGTACGGCCGACGGAATAGCCGCGCGAGTCTGCCGTTGCCATCGGTGTATGGGTTTCGTTCGAAAGACTGCCTGCGTCACAGCACGGTGCCCGTCAACGTGTACAATATCGCCGTTTCACTTTTCCACTGACTACTTTTTCGACGCGAGGACGAGTAACGTTGCTGTGCAATCGTGAAAGAGTATTAGAATCGCCAAAGTAGCCGATAAAATCGGGCTGTAGTTCACTGGGAAACGATATCGCCGTTACGTGCGCGTGGTCTCGATCCGTCCATCGATCGATCGATGGACAGATCGATAGATCGTTCGAGTCGAGGTGGTCGCCTCGCGCGCATTCCTGGTTTCGATCCATCGAGTCGAGTTGGCTGCGCGCGCAGGAATACCGCGGCGCATGCGCAATCGAACACGCGACATGGCGGCGAGTACCGCGCGCGTGAACGACGACGTAGCTTCCCTTGAACGTTTAGTTAGGGACCGTTTAACGATAGATCGAAGTAATTTCGTAGAAGTATATTCGCAAACTTAGGATACGTGTGTTTAACGCTGCGCGCACGGACGTGCGCGACGTCAGGATTGGGAGCGAGTTTTCCGGATCTGGATGAAACGAAATTGCCTAGCCGATTAAACGTCGAGAACCTATCTACACGCGGCGAGGAGTGACGATGCGCGAGTCACGATTACGTCGAATCGCGTACAAAAAGGAAGGAGGAAAGAGGTAAAGGAAAGGTGGTTTGATTAGGAAAGATTTGAAAGAGCTGGTGGAAAGTGGCGAGAATCGAGAGGACAGGAGACACTATCGCTGTCGCAACTTATTTTTGTATAATTTTACAAACTGTCGAAAAGTCGCGGGAAATTCGTAACAGACGCAGAGGGACAGAGAGCAGCGCCACCACGACGGACGAGCGCGACGTTGTGGCCAATTCGATGGTTCTGTTCTTAACGCGTTCGTTTTCTATCGTTCCGTTTGGGTTTAAAGACGAAAAACTGGCCGTGTTTACCGTCATTTTACCTTGCGTTTTAGACATGTATACGCTGGGGCTCCTATCAAGTTGTTATTTATCTAGAAGAGGCATAGTCTGCGCTGACGCGAGTCTTCAACCGTTCAAGATCGTCGATCGAGAACGAGATGAACGCCGGAGGTGGTCGAAAATCGGCTTGCACGTCGAGCGCGGCACCCCTCGCTCCGTTTATTTCTCGACGGTGATTTTGCACGATCTCCGACTTCAGAAACGCATGGGAGTTACATAGCGGAGTTTAATGTTTCTATCGTGAAAGATGACGCGCAAACACTTGCGCGTAAACCACGCGATATCGATACATTTTTTAAGATCTTTTCTTTTTAACAGCATCCTTGTACATATAACAGAAACAAACAAAAAAAAAAAAAAGGAATATCCCGTAGATTTGTAAGCCTCTACGATGTAAACATAATCGATAGTGTAACATATTGATATACATATATATAATATTATAGAAGCGTATAAATAATATAAATGTAAAAACTAACCGGCGACGTGTTGTGCATACATGTATACATGAGTACGTACATACAGTATGCATATATTACGTATACGCGACTCACGCCTGCATGTACGTATGTATATATATGTATACGCGCGCGGCAGAAGATTAAACGGTGACCGCAAACCGCGTTTATCGTTATCAGGTGTTAAAACACTATATAGACACCTATGTAGACACCACGGATTGGTCGAAATTGCTCTAAACGGCGACAAGCGGGATCCGCGATCCGCAACACGACGGCATAGAATTTTTTTCCAGGGTTAGTCGTAATCGCGTAAACAACTGTATACTGATGAAGAAGAAAAAAAAAAGAAAAATGACAAAAAACAATGAAAAGACGAAAAGAGTGAAAAAAGAAAATAAATTTAGAAGATATCCAACTAATCGTGTACATCGCAGAGTATAACTACTAGCACCTTTGCGTCTCGGTGAACAATCGGGGACGAGTTCCACGTTGCATTCTCTTCTATAGCGTTTCTTTTCCTCTCTCATCTACAGAACCTACAAGGCGAGGGACAATAAACTATTTCACGAGAAAACGCTACGACTTACGCGCATATATGCTTCGTCGGCAATGTATGCGTAACACAATGACTATAGTTTTTATTTAAAATTACTTTACGAGGTACATTTATATACATAAAAAATGTATGACTAATACATTTAAGCTTACGCAATATGGACATATTCGTACACGTGCAATAACGTAATCGTAGTAACACTTTTTTTTTTCTTTTTTTTTATCCGTTCTCATTCACTTATACTCTTCAACAGCTTTTAGTTTCTTATCTCGTTTTTATCTCTTTTTGTTTTTTTTTATTTCCATTAGAATATCGGCTCTCTCGATGCGAATCAACGATTTTACATCTAACTTGTATCGATTTTCTACGAACGATACACGGAATGTTGCAAGTTCCTTTTGCCCCCGGAACAAATAAAATTCTCGCAAAAAACGTCAACAACAATTTCCAAACGATCGTCACACAAGAGATCTTGGAATCAGTAGCGAAGTAACGAATCGAAGTCGGTCGAGTCGAGTCGCAGGATTGTGATAAATCGGCAGAATGGAAACGACAGGAATTTCCTTATCTCGCGAGATCATACATAGAGGGTTAAAAGAAGAAGATGATGAAGAAGAAAAAGAAGAAGACGACGGTTCTCTGGAATAAAGAGAACGATAATCGTGAACCAAATAAGCGGCGATAGGAGGAGAAGAACTCGAGAATTGCACAGGATGGACGATGGAACCCGGAACAAAAATGGAGGATAATAAATTATAGAGGAATCCGAGCTCGAACGACACGAATCGACCGAAAAGAATGTTTCACGCTTGACATTTCCAAAATTTTTTGGTAAAAATATGGGACGATACACGACGAACACTTGAGATTCTTGCGGACACATAAACATACAATTTACACATGTATTTCTTGTACTCGAGGCGCGCACACGCGCTCCTTCTTCCTTTCGCGCATCCTACAGAAAAAAGACTACGTGCTAAAATGTTTGATCCGCGTGCTACCAACCTCCGACGCACGCTGTATTAACGCGATGTAACATACGTTCTACGTAACGTACATGGCTCGCGAAAAATAGTACGTCGATCGACAGATTCACTCGCATTTCTCCGTGTCCTCGTAAAATGCACGACACAAAAATAAATGCTCCTATTACGATTACATATATTCTCTCTCATGCATACTTTCTCATACTTCTCTTTCTCTCGCTCCCGGTCAAACAGTTTTCGTACGCCCGCGCGTACACTTATATATCTTCAACTAACTGTAGTTCGTCAAATTTCTTCTGTTTTCTTTACAAAATATCACAAAAATCACACCAGCCTTTATTCGCGACAAAAAGACAACCAAATATCGTGTATGTTATGCCGCTTGAAGAAAGATGACGTCGAACGACACACGCTGTCCCAACGAGGGGAAACATCAACTGGTCCAGTTTATTCCCCTCGTGCAACGCGTACCTCTTTATCGTACCTTCCCCCGCTACCATTCTCGTTACGTTAAAGCGTATTAAACCGGCTTTCTTCTTGCGACTATTCATTCTGCCACGTTCCCAGAGACCGTTTCAACTGCTGGTGGAAACTTCGGGTTGGCTGTACGGCTACAAGATTAGAGAATGAAACGAAGAAGAGATGAGAAACGCCAAATTGTAGAGGACAATGATGAGGCCGCGTAAACGCGTGCTGCAACGCGTATGTTGGATCAACGCAGCGCTGTCCAAAGTTACTTCGTAGGATCCAAACACCGTTACTACAGTACTACACGGAAACAGCAGCTGATGTAAAGGCCAAAAACCAAGAATTAGAATCACTTTCGTTCCTTGGACTCGTCTCATCGTCATATGTTTTTACAGATTCCCAAACGATACGCTGCCGCGCAAGAAGAGCCCCTACGTTGGACAGCGCTGATTTCAATGGATGTAAAGGAGTAGAAAACGTATGAGCCTACTCTGTGTCTTTTAAATTTAGTCTAGAAGCTAGTTACGCGATTTCCCGCCGCGCTGGACAAGTGAACCAGCGAAGCGAAACGAGATGGACGTGGCGTACGAAGGCTCGCCATTACAATGGATCGTACGAGACGGTAGCAGCGATAGTGGCGGTTAGAAGAGGTAGCGAATCCACGGCGCAGCGGTTCCGTGTCACCGTGTGAAGTCGTCGTCGACGTTCGCGGGCTTGAAACCGGCGCGAACGCGACGACAGTCTCGCGACTGTATTTCCAATGACGACCGACGAGCAGCTCCACGTTTTCTTTCATTTGGCGTCGTCCTGTTCCATTGGCTCCTCGGAAACTTCTCGGGAATGTTCTGGGGTAGTTCTGAGGAGAGCAGAGTTATTGGCAAACGACTGGGTTGCGCGCGAAGAGCAAAAGAGGAAACGGTCGATAACACTCACGTTAAATTGGTAGGCTGTTGCATCGATAGAGAGGCCATCGCGGAGACCGTCTCGGTTTCATCGCGCTCCTTCTGTCCTGCTTCGATAGCGCTCATCGACACCGTGTGCGCGTTCAACTTGACGCAAGGCCAATGCGACATCTGTGCCAAAAGGAAACGCAAATGAAAATTTAAGCGGATAGCATGGAAATTCATTGTCACGAGCGAAAGCAAACGCAGTGCAACGGTAACAAATACGAGATCGTTTCCATAAAAAACGATGGATACAATTGTTTCAATAAGACGTTTCGAGTTTGGTTTTTCTCATTGTAAATTTTCATAATCGTTCGCACAAAGAAGCTTAGAATAACATTAAAGGTAAGTTGTGCAATCAGTTTTCTTTTTTTAGCTTGGAGTCATAGAACTGCCAACTAATTCTATTATTGTTTAAATGAAACATTAATAAACCGTTCTCGTATCAATTTAACTTCTTTTTTCAAACACAGCGTGTTATTAACATCCGAGGACCCGTGAATCTCTTTATAAAGATCTAGAGGAGAATCAAACTTGGCAAGAAACATGGCCAACTGAATTGAAATTGGATAACAATGCAGAATGTTTAGTTTATTTGCGTTTCTATTCTAAGAGCAACGCTTTCTGGCAGACAGACGATTGAATGAATCAAATGTTACAGGTACATCATAGTTGGACCAGTAATACAACCTTCGTGTATTCCAACTACTTTAGAAAGACAGAAATAAGTAACTTTTTTTGGTATCTTTACTCTGCTAACAGAGTAGAACCACAGACTCCTTTCTTTCCTTATTATGTTGCAGCGATTGCATATACGATCCCTGCTTTTGGGTACTCGTTTCGTACCTGAACAGCGATAGTCTTTTGCAACGTGTCGACCGCGTTCTGACATGGTATCCTGGTCAATTCCTCTTCGCGAAGTTGCGTGGGTTCGTCGCCCAGGAGAGCTCGAACGCACTCTTGCGCGGAATCGCAGATCGCTGCCAAGTCGTAGCCACCTTCGAGAGCGAGGACGACCTTACCGTTCGCCAGGCCAAGCAGTTGCTGCGTCATTTTCCCGAAACAGGCCGGACTGACTTTGTAGCCGCCAAGAGGCGCGGGATGTCCAACGGCTGCGTCGAATCCAGCCGAGACGAGCACGATACTCGGGTCGAACGCGTTCGCGATAGGCATCACGATCGTGCGGAACGCGGCCAAGTATTCCGCGTCGCCCATCGGCGGGTTCAGTCCACCGGACCAAGCCACGTTCACGTTGTAGCCGAGACCCTCGCCAGCGCCGCACTCGGTCGGTCCACCCGTTCCTGGAAAGAAGTTACCTTCGTCGTGCCTGTGTATCGACAGGTACAGAACCCGCGGGTCGTCGTAGAACATCTGCTGCGTCCCGTTCCCATGATGGACATCCTAAAAAAGACAGAAAACAAACGAGTTGTGCATTCCTCTGCTTATAGCAATGGTGGCCAAACCTTGTCACGATAAGAGTCATATAGCGGCTACCAGAAATAGGCACTCGAGGGCCAGAGATATTGCATACATCTATGCGATGTACGTGTAGCTAGTTTATAAACAGAAATTGTATAAATATGTATCCGCACCTCAGAATTGGAGTCTATCAAATTAATTTCTTTTAAGGGATATACATGAAAGTAAATAGTATACAAGGCTGTAGCGCGACTTATCACTCTGGTTGGGGAGTTTAGAGAGCCGCTGGTAGCTGCGATAAGTGGCTGCTTCGAAGAGCCTCGGTTTGACCACCATAGTTTTACAATAAGGGGCGCCAGGGTAGGTCCCGCGCTCTTTTTGCCGTTGTTCCTTTTCTAGTTTGCTCTGTTTTCTTTTTTTTTTCTTTCTCGTTACGCGTCGGTTCGGAAATACGCAGCCGCGAACACGACGACGAGCACGATGACGAACAAGTGGACACGGAGGGAGGGAAAAACGGGCTCTTACCCAATCCAGGATCAAGATTTTCCTAATATCGAGCTTCTGCTGAAGCAATCGCGCAGCGATCGCGACCGAGTTGAAGAAGCAGAAACCCATGGCTTGGTTGGTCTCAGCGTGGTGTCCCGGCGGTCGTACCACGGCGAAGCCGTTCTTAATGTCACCCATGGCGGTTTTAAAGGCCAGATCGACGACACACCCGACGGCCATTCTTGCAGCCGGGGCGGTGTTCAGTTCGTTCCACGTAGTGTCGGAATCGACGCCCACTCCGCCGCAAGGCAGCCGTACGAAACTCTTGATGGGCAGTTGAGAGAGCTTCGACACGTCCAACTTTTGACGATTCATCGGATTCGTTCCTACGCGAAGCACACTTTACTCTGCTGGCCGCGGTCTCGTGCGAAACAGCCGAGATAATGCTCGGTAAACGGTACGATTACGGACAGCAAGGGCTGTGAATTGGCCAGTGGACATTAAAGTCGAGACGACTAGAGTTAATACGCGAGTTTGGCGGTCCATAGCGGGACAGTTGATTTATGGCTATACATTGACAACAAAAAGCACTAGTGACGCGAGCTCGCCGGTAGAATTCTTTCGAGACTGAAGCAGTCTATTTTATATTCTAGATCTGGAAGATATCATCGTTTTGAATACTTAAAGATACGAGGACCGTTCAGTCTTGAAAGCTAAGAGCTTACTTCTGCAACTTGGAAACAGCGAGGGACCTCTGCTCAATTGCAAGACGATATATCAAGCTGAAAAGGCAAGAGCTTTGTTCCAAGCATTCCGTTTCAATTGGGGAACTGGAAACGTTAAAACTGTATTCCAATATCGTTTCAAAGGAACGTTAAACTATTATAGAATTTATTCTGAAACGCGATAGAACATGAGAGAACTGTTGTTTGTTTTACCAACGAGGTACCAACTCTGGCCGTCCGAACGTTTGGAAGCAGGGGATTGGGCATGGTGTGGAAGGAGAGAACGACACCGAGCGCAGTCTACGGGACACTCACCAAAGAGAAGAGCGTGAGCCTCGCTGTGACACGTCTGAATCTCCTCGAGCGTCGCTTTCCGCGATCGTATTCGATCGCATCGCTGCAGCAGCCCGGTCTCCGACAGTCGTGCCCAGACGCTCTGCAACCTGCCCCCGTGCTCCGGATGACCCCGGACCGTTTCGCCGCAGACGCAGGCGTGCTTCAACATTAGCGGATCGTAGGCCAAGCCGGTGGTGGGTCGATGGGAGGAAGCGCGCGCGAACAGATCGCCGGTGGCTTGAGTCGCCTGAGGACCTGCGTCGCGCACAGAGCGGACAGAGAGAGAGAGAGAGAGGAGCAGCGTGATCGTCGTTAGCCGATGAAAAAGAGGGCTGGGGTCTACGATCTAGCATCTCTACACTCTAGAGCAGGCATGTGTAACTGCTCTCCAGGCTGTACTACTCAAATAGCGAAGAAAGACCTTCGTGAAATGAACTTTGGGCCTTCCAATTGGTACAGCAAGATTCTACGTTCCCAGTAGTCATATCTATGTCAACTGATTTCTTCCTTCTTATGACTCCTTCTCTCATTTTTTGATACAGTGGTTTTGATTGTACGCTGATGACAAAAGTTTCTCTTGACCAGGCGGTCTCAAATGTAACTTTGTCAATCTTCATTTTGATTTTATTGGAAACGGTGTTGTGTCTGCACAGGTTGGCACATCGTGGGATCCCAGCGCGAGGATTGAAGTTACACATGCCTAGCCTCTAGGGTTTGTACGGAAAGTAGTTGCGGATATCTTACCCAAGTGAACCAACGGACTAGACAGCGCTCTGGATAATGGCCTGGCGCTCTGTTGACTACTTCTGCTACCGCTACCGCTCCCACCGTAGGCCGTCGACGACTCATTCGAGATCTGCAACGTATGCCTCATCATCAGATCCCTCTGCTGCTGGAGGAATTGCTCTCGGTCTCGTTGCTGTTTAGAAATCTCGCTCTCCTCCGACAAGTCCTTCTTCCCACCGGTCAGATCGATCACCTCGGACTCCTCTGTCTCCGGTGCCTCGTCCAATTGATTCGCCTGACCCCGCGAGCCGACCCTGGTCAACACCGTCTGACGGATTTGCTGCTTCAAGTAATTGTGCGCTTGCTGTTGATCGTGCAGTTGCTTCTCTGCCAGGTACTCTTCGTAATGGGTCTGGGGCGCCATCATGCCGCCTTGCAGCATCGGATGGCCCAACGGCAACGGGGCTGACTGGGTTCTACCTGCGAGGCAAGGGAAACGGCGACGAATAGTCGCGTTAGAACGTGTCCATAGCGCCGGTTTGTGTATCTCCAATGAAACCGGTCACGCGTGCCATTCTCTGATTTAGTCGCCCTTCGAAAATTTTAGTCACCGTCCGTGAACGATGCTTGGAACTCGACGCGAGAAGCCGCGGAGTACGCTGGCTGAGCCAGATGGGAGCGGCGAGAAGAGCGAGGTGAACAGCGGGTTGGCACGCGCGCTGGAAAATCGGCTGGCAACGAAGAAGAGAGAACATACTACCTAAAGGCCGGTGACCAGCCTTTTGCAGCCTCGCGTGTGCTACTTGCGTGTCTGTAATGGGTGTTGCTGCTGACGCGGTCCCGTGGTACACCGCGGATGGGTGCTGCCTGTTCGTCACCGACTGATGGTCCATGTTCTGCATCGGCTTGTGGACGTAGGCGGTCGACGACGCGTCCCCTCCTTCGATCACCGTCAACGACGGATAGAACGGCAAGGTGCCCGGTAACATTTGACCTGTGAGCGGCATCCCTAGTCGCGCAGTGAAGGCAGCGCGGACCTCCGCTTCTGAGACGGTCGCCAATTTAGTGCCGGTCTGCGAATAGACGGTCGCACATCTTTTGTATAACAAATTGCGACGCCAATGATAAACGCGACACGGAGGAGGACGCGACGATCTCGATTACGGCCACTCACCGTACTGGAACCGGATGGAACGTGAGGTCTACCCAGCGAGATATTCGGCATGGACGGTGAACTGAAGAGTGACAGATCCGAGAGGCTACCCTGCTGACTACTGCTGGTCAAGGGACCGCCGTAACCAGTGTTCTCCGTCTCCTGCGTATGAGAACGTGTTACCGTCTGCGTGGAACAATGATGGATAAGGAAAATCCACGAATTGATAGGTTCCTTTGCTTGAATCCTTTTAAATCACCGGAGCTTAACCACTGGTAATAATTTTGTACAGCGCTCTGCGAGAGTCGTGCGATGTCCTTTAGAGTTAAAGTTACCACAGAGAAAAGAAGGATTCATAGATGAAAAAGAGTAATAGGGAAGCTTTTAAAACAGACAGTTTGGCTCGGTACTCCGATTTTCCATTGAGAATCTTAGCAGAGAATAGTGGGAGCGAAAGGTAGTTCATTGATCTCTCACCATTCGTTATCGGTTGTTAGAAATATTTCAGATATTACGTGGGTTAGTGGATTTTTCTTACATGGCTGCGTTAAGTATTGTAATCACCTCTTGGATCGCCGCTGCGTTCCCTCCGCCGGTGGGGCTCGCTTGAGAATTGTTCACGGTCGGCGGTGAATTAGGCCCAGACTCTGGATTACTACTAGAATCTGGAAAACGTTCGATCAGCGAGTGGTGATGCGCGCTCGCGTATTGCCTCTAACGTGTCGCGTATAACTGCGAAACTCGGGAGAGCTTTCGCTGTCTCGAATTTCGTTGCACGTCAAGAACGCATCGTTCAATTCGTTCTCTTTGCATCCATTTCGTTTGCTGAACAATTACTCTTAGTCCTTCGAGTACTCGACTACAAACTTGAGTCCTAAATACTCTCAACAAAATTATGAAACGAGAAGTGGCCTGCGTTCATACATTAACATCGTCGTTTCGAAGATTCACTAGTACTTAAAGAATGAACAACAACGAACTTGAATGCGTTCTGACGGGCTCGACGATTTTCCCTCTCGATCGAATCATGTTAATCGGTAACGATTGTTGTCGACATGCTGTTACTGGACACTGGCAAAAAAAGGCAAAAAAAAAAAAAAGAAAAAAAAAGAAAAAAAATAGTATAAATCAACGATCGATTAATCGAAAACACGGGTGCAATGAATCGTTTGGCTAATGCTCACGCAAGGAAGAAGTCGATCTAACTCGACGATCGAATGATATTTCGATTAAGCTCGATCGTAGGACGTACTTGCTAGCAGTGATTTCCGCTTGAGGTGCGACAGCAGACGGTCCTTCCGGCGTGCCATCAGGGGTGAATTTCTCGACGCGGCCATGTTCCTCTCCACGCGTTGCTTTAGTCGCACCTTCAGCAGGTTCGGCTCCGAGGCTGGCCAATTTTAGCCAGGGTTAGTTGTTGGTCGTTGTCGTAAAGGGTCAGAGTAGTGTAAAACGGCGGCGATTATGGTTTTCAGGACGCGGGCAGCCGGGATTGGTTGAACAACGATAGCCGGAAGTATGATGGAGGACAAGAAATAGTCGAGGAGATAATAAGGGAATAGAAGAATGGCGGGAGTATCGAAAGCGAGCGTGTCGGTAATATCGTTTTCCTTCTAATCTTTCTTTTCAACGAATTATCTTGATTGCTCCACGATTAGACCTTGAAAATCTCTGACTACATTTAGAAGTAATTATAATTCTATTTTCAGACGTTGTTTCATCCACGTGAATCATTTAAGAGCGATAACTTCAAACTTGTGTAATTATTGGAACGAATAACTGAGGAACGGATGGAAAAAGTTCTTTCGCGGAACAAAGTGCGAGAGGTTATGCTCCATAGATTTCCGTAGTAACCTTTTCTCATTGTTTTCAGGTCGAAGAGCGTTGAATAACGTAACAGTCTCGCAAAATGAAGTACGATGGGAAGAGGTAACATCTGCGAGAGACGTGAAACTTTACTTTTCCGCAAAATATGGAAGACACGACTACGTGGGAGCAATCAAGAGTTAACATTCAGCTTTAGGGCGGAGTATCGAAATCGTAAGATAGATCGACAAGCTCGCAGGCAGGTAATCGATGAAGTAGATGGCGTTTGCAGTCTGGTTTTGTATCATTTCGTGTTCTGGTGGGCACATGTTCACGTGTGTTCGTTCTCTCGACAGGCAAGATGAATCGGGGATCGCAAAAACCATGCTTTAGTTTAGGCATTCTACTATCGTACATAGGCACACATAGAAAGAGAGACTACCTTCCACCAAGTATGCTTTATCACTCGACAACACGGGAACTTATCGTACAACATTAGTGTGTGCGCGCGCGCGCGTTTCACGCGTACACGTACCTGTTTTACGTAGTGGGAAGTCGTCAGCGAACTTCTCCTGGAGCATCTGCGGCATCCTGTAGGGATGCGAGGCGTTCGCTGCCCCGGGCGACTCTCCCGATTGGGGCTGCAACCTGGCCAACAAATTCGCGGCGTCTTGTTCAATCCGTTTTCACTCGTGTTCGAGTCGTTCGAGTACATCCCGTGTGTAACGCCTGTTTTTTTTTTTTTCTTAGGTGTGCAGCGTTCCCATCGGAATGCAACGCGAAGAAGGGAACAGGAGATGAAAATGATGGGTGCATGGCAGCTGCAATAATGTTACTGCGCGGGCAATCACTGCCAGGTAACACAGTTCCGGCTTAACCTTTCGTCTTGTAACTAGACTGCAGATGTTTGGTAACTTGTGGAAAGCTTGTCTACGTGTGCGAAAGATATAGAACGTCAATTTCTAAAACACGTTAAACCTTGCAATATTTTTCGGATGACACAAATTTCTATTCGCATGCAGTTCCTTTGCTTGTATGTTTGTAGAAATATCAATTTGCATATGGATCCGTTGTCTACTTGTAACCATGCAGATTATAATTAAGATTAAATAGAAATGTATCCTGTCGTTTGATTTGAACTCTACAATGGCAATCATTCTAGAAACTTGATACTATTCTTTATACTGTTTCCAGTTTAACGTATACGTCAATAACTTTGTATTTCCAATTACTGTGTTATACTGGACTTACTTGTAAGCCACACTTCAAGCAAGAGATTTTCTCATCGGATGTTACCATTTCATGTAGAAGTATCAAATATTTTAGTCGCAAGAAAGTATAAAACGAAACGATAGAAAGACACAATTTTCTCGAACTACACAAAAATGATTAACGGGTGTATACGAACGCTAAACTAGATACAAATACTTGTTCTCTCGTAGCTGTTGCGGCAAGGAAGCGTGGAAGAGAAAAAGGCGAGGGAAAGCAAAACTGCGCACGAGCAAGCAAACGAGTGACGGATCAAAGCGCAAAGTATGTATCACGGGTGGGATGTACTCGAGGGAAATCGAACCCGTGCGCGAGAATCACCAATCTCGAGAGGATCTCACCAGCTCCTGTATCCGGGTGTACCAGGCACGGCTCCATTCGCCGCCGCAGCGGCCTCTCTTTGCTTCTTGTTCACGAGGAAGCTCTGAAATCGCAAGGTATCGGTCTCAGCGAGGACTCGCGCGTACCGCACCCTCCCCTCTCTACGCAGACGGTTTTCAACCCTCTCCCCTATCGTCAACCCTTTCGCTACCACGGACGAGATACCATTAACGAACGACCATTGATGTAATTAAATGCAACATCACGGATCAACTTCATCCGATGCCAGAAACGAGAGTCTCGCGTGTCTTTCATTGGGATGCAAAATCCGTCTACTGGACAGTACGACTCTGCACGACATCCGTGTCTCAATTCGAGTAACTTGTAATACGAGTACCTGTGTACCATTTCGCACATATTACTGTATCCGTATTTCGATACGTGTCATTTTTAACGGCTTGTATAACGTGTAACGCAGCGAGAGATTCGGATACACGTTCGCGCGTTTCTTTGTCGTCTGAAAACTTTCGAACAGCGAGCCCTAAGCTTATTACACCCGGCTAATCCAGATGAATCTTACTATGTATTTGCAACTAGCTGCGCCTTTCCCTTGTCCGAGTTACGAGTTCAAATTATACGGCTTCGCTACCCGGTTTTCACACGGAACCGTGCACTCTGATCGTTATATTTTCGATACGCCGCGGTCGGCGTTCATCGTTTCCAATTTTTTTTACCGGTAATATCGCGGCTGAAAATCCCGTCTATAATTGTGCACGCGTTTCAAAGTGTGCGGCAACGTTGGCCGCCGGAAGCTCCACGGCTTATCTTCTGTATGCACGGTTTAATAGCTTTAATAAAAACCGAGTTCGTCCGGAATTTAGATTATGATTAAATGCGGTTTTGTTACGCAATGAGACTGTCGAGGAAAGAAAGAAGGATGAAAAATCAGACTGTGAATTCCAGATGAAGCCAAGGAGCGTGGCTACACCATCAGGCATCCGAGAAAATGGTCCGTGCGATTGCATCGATGACATCGCGATCAATTAAACGCAACCACCACGAAAACGAACCGTTTTCTATTTCTATTGTCTCAACCCACATTCGTAAACCCGTCGTCCACCCAAACCCACCCTTGTCGACATAGAGAACGATCCATCCGCGCGATTCCACCCCAAACGCACGTTCGTTCAAGTACCTGAAGCCGTTGCTTGACCTCCGTCGAGGCGATCGCGCTGTGATCGTGCTTGTCTTTCTTCCTGAGCGCCTCGAGCCTCTCCTTCTCTCTTCTTTGTTCTTCCAGCTGCTTCTGCTGTTCCCAGAGCTACAACAGAAAGAAAAGGGAATCGGGAAGAATCGTGCACGAACATGCGGACACGTGGACAAGAGGCGATGGCGCACGGCTGAACGATCGCGATGGATATGTCTATCGCTCTATCGACGAACGAGCACGGACGCAACGACCGATCTCCAATTTTTCTGGGTGGTTTCTGGCCTGAGGAAATCGAAGCGGAATACGAGATGGAAAAACGTAAAGGACAGAGAGAAAGAAGACGGATAGAAAGCGCTTGGATACTCGATCGAATCCCCTTGTGTTGCTCCTCGCTCAGACAATTGGTACCGCGTGTTCATTCTTGCGAATTTCCTTCTGTACTCGTACGTACAACGGTGGCATTAATGCGCGACGAGCATCGATCGGGTTTACGAACGAAGGGAATATTCCGCTGGACTTTCGACTCGGGGACAGCTCAAAGACAATGGATCGTAGCGGCGAGATTACGCCGATTCACTTTGCTCGAACAACGCGGTCGCTTCGACGAAATTTAGAGCGCACCGTCGATTATCGTAAGAGCGCCTGTAACGCGGGAAATAACCAGTCGCACATGGTCGACGCCAGGAGAGATTAAAGGAAAAATGTTCCTTTCGATGTATCATTTTCAAGTGGATGGAAATTAAGGATCGACTACGCGTTGTAATGGAGCACCCACTGTGTCATTCAATCAAACCGCACACTGTTCACTTTGCGTTCAATTCCGTCGATTGAGTCGCGTTGTTCAAGCAAACCAAGCCGTGCAATCTCGCCTTAGGCGCGAACGGTTCGATACTCGAGAGGGGACAAAACTACCATCGCCTAGGACTGCGGTGGCGAACCTTTTTCTATACTCGCGTGTCAAGTACATGTGAACAATACTTTTAGAAATCATATTTAATAGGAAATTAATTATCACACTGTACACTTTGTTTTTTATTTTAGAACAAACGACGGCTATGACCGTCGCGAGGGCTGTACCCGGCATTTGCCTCTACAAGGATCGTTCTTATAGATGGAAGAGGTTCACGCTAGTCAAGGAGTTGGATGAGAGTAACTATAATTCACCTATAATACAAAATTGTACGGTTACAGCCATCGTTTGCGGGTTAATTCGCGTAGCAGCAGAATTTTCATCCGTGTCAGCACGTTTCAGAGCGACGGTGATCAATGCACACAGGCTCGCCATGCCGTACATTAGGAGAATGGGTGTCTCGCGAAGCGGTGACCGAGGAACGAAAACGGCGAAGAGATTACGCGACGAGAGAGGACGTACGCGGGCACAGAAATCGAAGTCGAATGGACCCCTGGACTGGAACTGGAACACGGTGCGCGAAATCCAGTTCAACGAACGCCGCTTACCTTCAGCTGGTGCATCTGTTGCTCGTGCAGCTCGGCCAACTGGCGTTCCTGCGCTTGGTATTGTTGCCGCAGTATCTGTTGCTGAAGCTGATGATGCTGTTGCAGCTGAAAACACAACCGACGCATCGAACATATCGGTCGGAACGGAGGCTGTACGCGAGGGTTCGTCATCGCGACGCACAGATTCAAATTCGATTCACCGAGAACCGAGGCGACGATTGGATAAGAGCCAGCGTTTACGCGCCATTTCATTCTGAGTACGTTTTTCGCTCGGCAATTTGCGCTACCGAATTAGACTCGCTCCGATGGAAAACGACGAGCGAAATGGCGCGTTAACGCAAGGTGCGTTCAGACTTATAACGGAACGAAGAACGTCCCTCTTTCTATTTCTTTTTACAGGAGGAGACAGAGGGAGATGTGTATGGGGTTTCGTAGCAATGCGAGCGAATTCAACGGAGAAAAACCAGGCTGGCGCGATCAATGCCAGTGGATGGAAGCGGGTGTCTCTTTTGCCGTCGGAAGTTACTGGTCACCGCTTATGTGTTTCGCAGGGACATTGTTCTCTGCGTTCTTATCGGGTCTCCCGACACGGGTATTCAAAGGATCTTCGAATCTGTGCATCGACCGCGAATGCGCATCAACCGCGATTAACCCTTTGAGCACCAGCAGCGAAGATATCACAGCGAGACGCGAAATTCTTGAGGAACAGGGGACCCACGAACTCGAACGTTCCCTTACAAGTGTATCCTAAAAAGATCGTCACGTATAAAAAATTGTATACAACTTTCATAGCTGAGGAAACATTTTTTCATCAAATGCAATCGTACGAGACACTTGTCGAGGACTCAAGTATATAATCGAGCGTATCTTCGTTCTCCAAACGAGGCAGGAAGAACGTATTATGCTCGTAATACATCACTGGAAACTTCGGAATATCAAACTTAAATCCATACAACGACATTGAATCATAATTTGGAAGACTTTCTCACGGGATGAGTCCTCTAATATAGGAAAGCCGCTACGCGGTGTTCCAATGTTCATCAGGTAACGTTCAACTGGTATTTAAGCTTACTAATTAGATAACATTGTGCGCTGATAATTCGTAAACAGCGTCGAGACAAAGGAGTCGAAGATCTTCTCAAGAACCAGCCCCTTCGTCGACTATTGGAACACTCTGAACAATGCCGCTTGATGCTCAAAAGATTAAATGGGATTGGACAATAGAGGGAGAAAAAAAAATGAGGAGAGACCGCGTACATATCCGTGGGCGAATCGAACGGGTTACCTCGAGTATCTTCTGCTGCAGCATGTGGCCATGGAGTGCGGCTGGATCGTTCGAGCTGGTGTGATAGGCGCCGGATGTCAAGGTGGTCGCAGCACCGCCAACTCCGCCGACCAGGTCCCTCGATCTGGACATCGGTGAGCCTGGCGTGTCCCTGGCCATCTCTATGCACACGCATCGGACAATATGTACCACGTGTACGCTTGCAACGGATACAGGCGAACAGAGGAAACGTCGTCGAGTCAAGATTCCAACGAGAATGGATAACCGCGAGCAGCGTCGATCGCGGAAACGACGGCCACGGCGACGACATCGTCGGTACAAACGGCAAGGACGTGCGCGACCGCGAAAACTAGCTTAATCGTTAAACGGTCGGCTGAGGCTCGGATACCATTGCTATTTTTAGAAGCGTCATGCGCGGCGAGTACCTTATCTTTTCTTTTTCCTGCGTTTAATCCAGTTTTAATCCGGACCGGCACGTCTGCCGGACGAAAGGGTAAATATACGAGGCGCTAGGGGGGAACAAGAGCGAACCTAACGTTTCACCAGCAATTTTTTTACTTTCAGGAAATTGATGTATAGCGGCTAGACACGCGTGGGTACGCCTTGCGGCTCTCCCTTCTCTCTGGTGTAGAATAAGGTTTCACGGAAACCTCATAGAAAATGAAGAACGCGTTGCAAAGGTAAACTCTACGGTCTTCGGTCCATTTTCTTACTATAAATTCGTTTCTTTTCGTTCGTTCCGCGCGATAACATTCCCCAGTTACGTTCTATAGTGTACTTCGTTCAATGCTTCTTGAAGATTCATTGTTGTTCATTAACAGAAGGAATGTTTTCACTTTACCAGTCTTATGTATATGCGTGTAAGTATAATTACGTTGTTCATAGGTCAAAGTAGCTGACTCCACTTTTCGCATTCCTTAGTGATAAAACCCTTGGTTGGTACTTGACTTTATGATTCTACGAATTTTCTGTTTGGTTTAGTTTTTGTTTGGTCGATTCAAATCAAGTTGACGTATGAACAATTCAAGTATTGAAAGTACAGGGAGAATGATTTGCTAATAGGTGAAATGTGTCCAACAGCTTTCCGTTAGGTTCGTCCTCGTGGAGACGGTTTCAAGCGGAGTTACTTTTGAAGGCAACGCCTCATATAACAAGTGGATAACGTCGAGAATACGCGGATCAGTCGAGACAAGAGCATCTTCGAATAGAAAAGCAGCGTGCGGGGATCGACACGTGAACCTATGCGTTTTAATATCGTGGCAATCCGCGACGACCTCGACCCAAACACAGCAGGCGGTACGATTCGCGTTAGTTCCCGTGGCTTCCTCCGTTGCTTACCTTTCTGCGGTAGATGCGTGAACGCGGACGCGATCTCGACGCTTCTGTAACCCACGTCTTCTGAAACAAACGGGAAAATGGTATCGTAAATGGCTAGCGACGTGCCGATTTCTTTTTTACTAGCGAGTCGCGCTGATCGAGCGTTTCACAGTTGCTATCGTTATTTATTTACTTAACATCGAACGGGAAGTGATCTGACGTTACGTAACAAGATAGAAAGAAAAGCGGATACTCGAGACACGTGTCATATCTATATATATATATATACCATAAATGTATAATCCTCAACGAGGAATTATAACTCTTACGAGCTGATCTCGTTTGAACCAGTCTTCTGACGAGAAAAATCAGTATTAAATTGTTACCAGTTCTGTCCGCGTATTCATGGGAAATCGAAATGCATTAGAAGCACAGGACGCATATAATATGCGAGCAAAAATTCAGCCCACCCAAATTGAAGTACATCCGCTGGTATAGAAGTTCCGTGTCGCTCAGAGGCTGAAACGAGCCTCTTTTTAGACCCCGTTTCATTAATCGTGCTTGTAGATGTTCGAATTTCCATATGCTTCCGCAAGTGAACTCGTATCGTTCCACTTGTAAACCCGTACACGGTACCCACGTTATCCCCGAAGAGGTAACAATACTACATCGAGGTGTATCATCGGCTGATAAGCGTGTACAGGCGGAGAATCTGATAAGTTCGCGTAAGCAGCGACTATTGACAATGCGACGGTTAAAAATGTAGTCGATATATCTTTATCGTTGGAGAGATTAGCGATGAGGGGGGTAAAAAAAAAAAAAAAAAGAAGAAAGAATCGAAGGGAAGGACAGACCCGATCCTCGACTCCGGCTCGGGTGGAATCGAACGGAAAAGGGTCGAAAGGGGGCGAGAACGGTACGAAAAGGTGAGCGGACTGCGGCGCGAGTGCGAGAGCGAGTCGAGGAGCGTCGAGTTAGCGGGCGAGCAGAGGTCACTGCACGCTGCATTCCTCCGAGTCAAGTCCAAGGTTAATCGCGAAGGAGGGCCGTTCTCCGACGCGCTCTCGCTTCGCTCCTCGCCTCTCTTTTCTTCGTGCTCCTGTTACCTCAGCCGAAAGGTAGCGATTGTCGTTCGTCCGAACGGGAGCAGCGAACGTGCAACGTTCGCGAATTCACGCGGGGGACTCGCTGGGGCCACGGAGCCGAGGCTGATCGACGAGCGAGCCGTCCCACACTCCCCGACCGATGCGAATTTATACGGTTCGTCTCTGATCCGGAACGATACGATCGTTTCTAGAAAATTGAAACAATCGATAGATGGAAAATGTGCGCGGTACGTTTCAACGAAGCCGATTAAACTGGTTCGTTCGACGCGTTAAACGTCCACCGTTGCGTTAACGCGGCGTTTCATTTTCAAGCTGAATTCTTTCAGTCAATTTACAACATGGAATCGCATTCGCTGGGAAAAAGTTCAGTGTGAGATGCTGCGTTAACGCAACGCTGGGACTTGATGAGTGTGCTTGCTTTGGGACAGTGACACGGCTCGCTTACTTTCTCCCACAACGATGCAAGAACGTATTTCTGGGTCTTTGAGTTCCTCGCGAGTAGAAAGAATGTTTGTTAGGGATTTATAACAACGAATTACTATATTATAATATGTTGTTACATAAATTTTGGTATGGTATCTTTACAGAATAACGATTGAAAATGATGAAAATTGTTTTGCAGGAAAGCTTGATCTCCGAGTTCTGTCGCTCACTTCTGTAACAATACCAGCGATACTTTGGTTGAACAACGTGGACGATTGAATTGAATCGAGAGCAAAATGAATGGTTTATACACAGCGTAAATTCGTCTCAACGTTCTCCTCTGTGAAAGCGATTGATCCGTCAAGAGAAACTAACATCGAGCGTCTTGGAAACGTATGCTGTGGCAATTTCGAGTTTTCAAGGAAAGAGGACGAGCACAATTTCAATGCCGATGATTCACTGGGAACCTAGAGCTGCGCGTCGCGGCAGAGGCCTGTTGGTAACCAAGAAAATTA
Organism: Xylocopa sonorina; assembly: GCF_050948175.1. Classification (NCBI taxonomy): domain Eukaryota; kingdom Metazoa; phylum Arthropoda; class Insecta; order Hymenoptera; family Apidae; genus Xylocopa; species Xylocopa sonorina. Next base: position 9,470,943 of record NC_135201.1, on the reverse strand, counting down.
GGGCTGGCACTGATTAAACTTAATTGCCGCGAAACGCATCGTCCGGATGTATGCGTTTAAACTCCGCCTAGTTATCAATTACGATAAAGCTTAATTCCTCGAATTCCTAACCATCTTTCCTCTTTCACGCCCACGTAAACGACGGGGTTCACGAGTCGAGCGGGTAGTTCTCTGTGCCCATCGAATAATCGGCGTTGCTCGAGCGAGGTGAGTCGCGCGAGCACTCCTCTCCGTAGATTGGTCGCCGCTGCTGGTTCGAAACGGATCGAATCGAAAGAGAATCGCGGGATCGGCGCCTCGCCGCAACGTACCGTTATTATTAGCAAACGAATGTCGGTGTGTAGGTCAGGCGAGTGGCTGATGTAGAAAGAGAAAAAGGTCACCGACGGTCGGTTCAGCGAAACCAGTGGTTCGTATTCGATTCGTGCCCTTCCTCTCTTCGAGTAGCTTCGCTCAGCTACTCGCGTACGCGCGCGTGGAATTATTTATCTCCCGATGAAAATTCAAATGACCGTCGTTAGTTGAAATTGAGCGTGCGACGATCCGCGGACTCCCGCGTGAACCAGCGCCGGGGTTCGGGCAAAAAACGCGTGCGAAAGAAGTCGAGCTAGACCGGAAACGACTGCGTTTCGCTTTACCAACGGGCGAGAGAGAGAGAGAGAGGGAGAGACAGGGAGAGAGAGCGAGATCGGTGCGTGCGGAACGAGAAGTAAGTTTTTACTCGTGTTCCTGGCCGGTGGCCGACTAGCTAAGATTAGACGAACGTTCGCTATATATAGGATGACATTTATATACGCACCTACTAAACGCGACTATACACGCGGCTTCTCTCTCTCTCTTTCTCTCCCTCTCTCTCTCTTTCTCTCAACCCTTGCACCATCGCCGCCATTTTCCCTCATCGCGCGCACATATACACGTGTGATTTTTCTCGTTCGCTTTTTCTCTTCCTTTAACTCTACTATGGTTCGAAAAATTTGTTAGATTTCACTACACAGAGCAGTGCTATCATTTCCCTAAAAATCTTTCCCATTTTGAGAGGAATGAAGCATTACCTGTGTACAGATTAGTTTATATAATTGCAAATAAGAATGGTAGCTGCTTGGTATGTTAGTTTGGAAACTAGAAAGTGTCGAAAAGAGAGAAGAGTACAATGGAAGTTGAGAATGACTCAACGCGACCGTAGCAGAGTTAATGTCTATACAAAACCTAAGTTGTAGCAGTCGAAGTAATCCGATTGATTTGGTTGTTACAGTCCACGCAATCGTGAAAAAGAATAAGGAAAGTACATAGTACTGTTGGAGGCACAAGAGAGATCTTAGCGACACGTCAGCTATCAAGGAAAATCCAGTTCCAGTCCCAGTTCAATATTTACTTCCGCATCGAACGGTACAATTACAAAACTCGTGCGTAAAATTAAACCATACGAAACGCAAATGAGGTATAAAAAATGAGAGGAACGCGAGAGAAAATGGAACGTAAGATATTAACGAGGTTGATAGACCACGTACGACGTTTGCGTCCATCGAATTGAATAAAAACGACATGGATCGATCGAGGAGGATTTTAATGATCGCGTTGTTCGCGTCGAAATGAAATAAGACGACGGCAACAGTCGTCGCGGGGAACAGTTTGGTTGGAAAAACGCTGGACGCGGGACGACGCGTTGTGATCGCGTGTGGGCGTACGACTCGATTTCTCGGGCCAGAGAGCGACCAAGAGGAAGGAAGACCAATGACCCCGTAATGCTGGTGATATCGGAACAACGCGAATCATCGTCGTTATACACAAACGCTGAAGTAGAATCGGCGTCTGTCTTTAGTCTACATTACGTCGACCACCAACCCCTCAAGATTCGCTACATTTTCAACCAGACCATTTGTTTAACAGTCTTCCACACCCGAGGATACATGGAGAATTAGTCCAGACAAATTACAGTATATATTTGACCGTTTTAATATCAGTATCAGTATCGGTAGTTGTAAATAATCCCTACAAGTTTTATCTTCAGCGGTATTAGTACATAGCGAGAGTGATACTGATACGTAGATTGATGAACTTTATGCAAGTTCGTATCTGAACTATTTTTTCGCGTTATGTATATCATTCTGTACTTTCATACATGCTTGCTACTTTCTTACAAACGCGTAGATAATTCTCTGGGTAAATAAGTGGATAAATATACATTGAAATTAGTCTGGACACGTGTACGTGTATCGCGATGGAGATCAGGGACGTGCACAGAAGACTCTCATCGTCAGATTTCATACGGAGGCGATCGAGCAAATTCCAACGTGCATGTCCTGTTACGCGGACGAATGGCCGTGAACAAATGCGTACGGCGTTTTACAGGTTGCAGACAAAACGGTCGATCGGACGACGGTACTTGACCGTTCGCGTTCTAAATTGATCCCATGACTTTGTCTAAGTGGCGCGAATGATTCTGGTGACGTCAAGCACATTTCTGTTTCTCCTATTTGTTGCGCCGGATTCGCGAATCGCGGTCAGCCCGATTCTTCCGTCGTTCAGACCGATTCTCGTCCATCGAAACGATCGGATCTCTCGCAATCTCTCTACAACTGTAAAAAAGTGACGCTGGTTAAAAGATTTGCATGCCTCGCGCTTAATAGCCCCCATCGTAATATGCCCGCGAGTTGTTCGAAGTCGTCGCGACAAAATGAGTTTGACGTAACGGTCGAACTGAAGAGTGGAGTCGTTGCTGGGTAAATTGCCTGACTCAGAAGCGTAATCGAATTAGTCAATCTTCTTCCTTTCTCTGGCAATCATAGAGGTATATCGATAAACGATAATGCGATAGAATATTTGATAAAGTATCCATACTGGGCGGTACATACCTACAATTACAATTTGTTGGATGGATTAGTAAGAATTGATAATAGATAGGTACGCGATACTTCCGCAGATATCAGTTTATACGGTGAAACGATGGATCGTGATCGTGCACACAGGCGTGTTAACGCGTGACATGGTGTTAACGAGTCCCGCGAACGTGGAGACGATGCCCCTTGTCCGCCCACCCACTGGCAAAGTTCGTTCCCCTGTCGCTTCGTCGTATGAATAAATTCGTGAGTGCATTTCGAAATCGGCCGCGGACTCTGTTAAGAAATCGGTCCTTCTTCCAAAGTATTCAATCGCGCATCCAAATTGCACGCGCAAAATGCTGTTTTTTACGCAGACACAATACGCATCGATCATTCGATCTCTTTTGTATTTAAAAAGTAACTTCCGGTGGATATAATCGATGGAGGAACCGTATCGCGAAGTAACAACTGATAGATGAGAAACTCGATGCTTCAAAAAACGAACCATATAATACAGAACTGAGATAAGAGTCGGAAGCTTTAGTTAAGATCGAAGTATAGTTTAATTGCAGCCCAGCCCTGATCCCTACCGAAAAAGATGGATTGCTGAAAGCGACCTCGTAATGCCACGAAGGTTACTGTAAACAAGAAACGCTATTCGCGTCGTAACGGCCAAGCACAACAGGTGTCCGGTTGATTCGGAAATGGCATTCGAGCAGTGACGTATGGCACGCATCCGAAACGGTGTTCAATTCTCTCGATAATTAGCGAAATCAGCGTGAACAATGTTCCGATAATCCCCAAGCACCCGTGGAAACCGACGAAATATGGAACGAAGAAGAAAGAGAGAGGTATGCGTCTCGTACGAACGGGAAAACATGGCTGGCAGAGAGGCACGTTTCATTGGCCACCATCGCGTACGATTTTTCGTTCGCCTCCTAAAACTTCACCACAGATGTTTACCTTGCAATTCGATAAAGGTATTTTACACGCTTATCTATCGTCTTATGACATAACAGAACGTGAATCTCGTTGCAATTGTCGTCGATTAGGAAAGGGAGCAGTTCGATTAGCGGGTCGACCAACGATTCCGTACTGAAACCTGGAGAAGTGGGCAAGTCGGGAAAAAGCGAAAGACAAGCGAGGAACCAGAAACAGTACCAACCAGCGAGAGAAAATAAACGCGATATAAGGGAAAAACGCACGGTAAGGGGATGACAAAGTGGAAAGGAAAGAGGAAGAGGAAGGAAACAAGTGTTGGACGGCGATGGGGAACGCGCGGTCGCGTGCGACAACGCGCGAGGCACAGGTTACCGAAATACGTTGTCTATTTCGAGCGAATTGTCAGTCGTCCGCGTATCGTACGCGTATCCAAGTACGTGCACCAACTGTGAGAACTCGAAACGCGATTCGAACCAGCGTGCTGCACACCACTGCGCACTAGTTTACCACCTTCCGCACTCGTTGTACACAGGGGAACAGCACAGCGCGAATCCAATGGTAGCGAGTCGCGAGCCTTATCGTGGATCAGCATGGATCGCCGCGCGGGAACATGGACGGGCGCAGTGAAAGCTGGCCATCGGTGTCGGGTGAAACCAGCGGAGAAGTCCTGCGGCGAGAAAACCAAGAGGACACAATAGTCGACGGGTTTCGTAGGATACGACGCGCGGTATTCCTCTCGCGCGCGGACGTCACAGATAACTAGAGAGGACTGTGGCGCGCGCGGCGCTCCGTGCCGCGCGTTACCATCTCTTTCTCGCGATTCTCTCGCGTCTCTCTGTAGGTGTCGCGTGCACGCGAGCGCGACACCGCGACGGCAGCGCCCTGGTTCGCGGGACTCGCGAATCTCGGCTATTTATAGAGACCCGGTATTGTTGCGTCCAGCGTTTGTGTTTCTCGCGCGCGCACCACCAGCCCGACGTAATCGCGAAGCTGATTCGCTCCACGGCCCGCCGCCGCCGCCGCCGCCGCCCCGCATTTTCTGTACCATTAGCCTTTCCTCTCGCTGCCGCCGCGCGCTCTGCCTCCGTTCCATCGCCGCCTAGTCGATTATTTTTCATCGCGCTTTCGTCGTTACTTTGCCCCAACAACGGCTGTTTAACTTGGACTCGCCTATCGATGGTATCCCCGCGCTCTTTTCATCCTCCAGACTGTCCATGGTTACGGAAAAACCTGTCGCTTTCTCTTCCTTGTAAATCGTGCACGAAATTTCCTTAACCTAACCTAACCTACGTTGAACGATCGCGTTCAAATTGGGAGTTGCGAGTCGTTCCATGTTTCATATGAATCTAGTTAACTCTGTCTCCCTCTTTCTCTCTCTCTCTCTCTCTCGATGTAATTGGTTACATTTAATCAGTGAGAAACATGTTTGTAATTCGTTCGAAGGTAGCAGGAAAATTTGAAGAGCAGATAAACCGCCATGGTAATCTCGATAGAGATCGATCGTGACGAGGGATCGATACCAGCCATTTTCAAGATGGAGGTAGACACTGGCTCGAGTCGAAGCGGCGGTACCGCGTTCCCATGACGCGATGCGAACCGTTCCAACGCTTTTAATCAGATTACGAGATTGTAAATTTATTCTCGATCCATTTGTCCATCCGACGCAGTTCATTCGATGGTTACGTAATACCCGCATTTTCCAGGAATATCCATCGGTCGCATCGGCTATCGTAGCCAGGATCCGTTATTCCGAAGAAAGAACCACGCGACTGGGCCACTGGGTAAGCGGCGAATTGTTTCGAAACGTTTTTCGAGCCATCAGCAGGTGGTTTCTCACGAACCACAAGCGCGACCGTACAGGTATGTATCGACGCGTGCACCGCTGGCTAAGACCGCCAATCTTTTCTTCGTTCCCGATCGATACCTTCGGCTCCTTTTCTCGCTGTTGTTTCCTACTCCCCCGTCGAGTCCACCCTCTACCGCCCGTCTCTGTTATCCGTCTTTCTTCGATTCCAGTTCCGTTCGGAAGAAGCCCCACGAGACGGCGAGTCACGAGAAAGCTACCTTCCGAAAATAGGTAGCAAGGTCACCCCTTCTCGGACCATCTCCTGCTGCTCGTCGCTCCACCCTAAAGCCCGAGCGTATCGATCGACCGAGCGTTGCCGATAGCGAAACGGTTGCCGTTTAGACGAGGACGCGGTCGCACCGTACCAGCGTCCCGTGACACGCGTTCTTCGACAGCTCTCGACACCGCCATACTCCGACCACGTGGACGCATCAGCCTCTCCCTTATTGGTCAGGAAACGCGAGGGACGAAGGATATGCGATTCGTTCGCCAGCTGGTGATGTACCTTGCAGCTTGAGTATCGTCAATGGACGTCCATTGTTAATTACGATCCACCGTGTGGGAGTATAATAAGGAAGGAGGAGAGGAAGGATAAACGGACAAGTGAGACAGATGGAGAGAGAGAGAGAGAGAGAGAGAGAGATGGAAGATTGTTGGTGTTTTGAATTTTTCTAAAAGATGGCGCGTGCTGGGTAGCGCCGCTGGTGACTCTAATCCATCCAGGGTCTCTCGTCACTTCTGACTATTTATAGACGACCGCTCGATATGATGTACCGGCGTTATTTTTAGCCGCTTACCTAGCTACGGCCCTTTCACCCCTTCGAAATAGCACTCGGGTAGACTCAAACGAGAACGGCATTCGTAACGCGACGACCGGCCCAATACCGACAGCTTGTCTACCGAAAAAACTGCCTCAGAAATCTATCGGCCTACTCATCGATTATGTCCCGCCTTAATTCTCGATGATCTTCTCGAGCGATCCTACGAACATTATCCCTCTTATGTTCGATATACGCCTCGACACGTGTGATATCTATATCAGGCATGCTCGAATCCGATTAACCATGGATTACCCGCGCTGCTTAATCGCGTGTACATACACAGCGGTTATGAAAACTATTAGTACGTACCTAAATCTTATGCTTCGTTTCCACGGAACCAAATTTGCAGAGTCACGTGAAAGAACTATTAAATTATTAATAAGAGCTTAACGCGAGCATACCAAGCCGATTGATCAGTAATCGTGTAAACGATCGAACAATGATAACAACGTGGAAAACTACTTCAAATCCTTGTCTGTTGTTTTAACATTTGAACATCGAGAATTGTAGACGTGCGACGACTTTTGCAACCGACTGTATGCTCGTGTTGTGTAACATTCGTTCGAAACAATATTTGACTACTGAAAAAAGGCCATTTCTCTGTTTCAGATCCGGTTAGAATGGACACACTCGGGCGTGTGCGGACAGCAGTAACGCGCGTATATCCCCGACAATAAAACTCGAAAATGCAACAGGCCATTACGCCAAGCCAGGGGTAATTAATAGTTGGGGGAAAAACACGTACGAGCCGGTACGTTCGTTGTTCGACTGTTTCAAGCCTTCCCGACCGAACCGCGCCGCATCATAATTGCACGCGAAACCAGAAAAACAACGTTTATTTGCGTAGCTGATTACGTAACCACGTTTAATTATGTGTTGGCGCAATTATACCGTAAACTACCATCCGCTTGAAATAGCTGAATCGATACGTCCGGAGGCTCGCGACGTCCTCCGGGTTTATGTCACTGCCGATTCCCGCTCCCCCTGTGAATTTCAGAACTGGAGCGAGGGTCTACACTTGAAAAGATGGTGGAGGAGGAGGAGATGGACGCGCGGTATCCCCGTCGTACGGCCGCGAGGACGGGCGCACGTTCACGCGGCTAGCCGCGGCGAATACAGAGCGTGAAAGAGAGCGGAGCGAGGGGGACGGGGGGTAAATTTGCTTCGTAGGTGGTCCCTCTCGACGGTAATACGCCGTATGGCGTGCTAGGACAAAAATAGTGGCGGTCCCGTTCGAAAATACCGGCTGCTAAAAATACGAGCAAAAATAAACGTCTACACGTGCAAAAACAGGCATTAATATTCGTTGCGCGTCTAATGTTCGTGTTTTCGTGCCACTAGAGAACAACGCGGCGACGTAGAGGGCCGACAGCGAAGGGACACCGAACTCCGGGCCACGAAGAACCACGCGGAGCGAGCGGAACGGGCGAGGGAAGCAGAGGAGAGCAGCAGCGACATTCCAGTTTCAATTCGTGCCCCGACGGAACTGTTGCGTGACGCGGCACGCAGAAACGTGGAAACGAGGGAAACGGGACAGAAGAAGCGGAAGGAAGAAGGCTGGCGCCGCGAGAACGCCGTGGATCTCCGACGCGGAAGACCGATCTTATCGGTCCGCTTGCCCCTGGTATTCTCGAACTGTCGTAAAACCTGCAGCCAGCGCGCGAACGCGGCTTTGGCGCCACCCTAACAGGCCGTGGCAATGCTTTCACTGACTCATCGGAAACGAAAACGACCGTAACAGAAACAGACCGTCGCCTGTGACCATCGTGGAAAGTAAATTCATTCGCGAGGACCAGTAACGCTTATTGCACGTCCAATTCGCTTACTCAGAGAGGGAGAGAGAGAGAGAGGGAAAACTTAGGGGACGAGAGACAGAATCGCGTGATGCTCGACGTTCTTTTTAACGCATATACGTATAAGTAAGAGCGTGCCCGTATTGGTCGCTAGAACGACGACGAGATCAATAAGAAAAATGTCGGTGGAAGTAGAAAGCAACTCGATGCGTACCGTGCGACGGTTGTTCGAGTGAAATCAGTAACGAGAAGGAGAGAGAAAGAGAGAGAAGAAAACGAGAGATTTTTCTCTCACGGGAGGGTTAAAGAAGGAGAGGAATGTATATCTATATATAGATCGATATTTGGTTGGTGGAGTTTTCTAGGATGACCTTTACGTTGATCACCGTCCACTTTTACATCGCGCCATTAGGCTAGGTTATTGGTTCTGCCCCTTCTGTTCGCCTCCCTCCGGATAGATGCCACCGTTCGCGCGAATCTGGGTTATGTTTACTACCCCCCTCTTCTCCGCCGATTTCTCTGCAGCTCCGCGTACCTTCCACGAGGTTTACGCGTGCACGAACTTTGCCGCCTCCTACGCAAACGCGACGGCGAGCATTTTGTTGCCTGGAAAATACACCCCCGCTCGGAGCGCGGCTCCCATACGTCGTGCACGTTGGACACGCGCAGAATCGTAGAGAGATCGGGAGTAGAGGGGTGCACGCGAGGGGGAGACGGAAGAGATTCGAGTTGTTCACGAGATTGTACTCCTTTTCAGCGCACGACGAAATGAAAAACGAAGAGGACGGGAGGAGGAGAAGGTAACGGAGAATTCGTGGTAATCCTGATTACTGGGACACGGAGGGAACGACAGGGAGGAATTAACGGCGAATCTACTGTCGCGTAAACCCAACCGTCGAAGAAGCGCTAACCTCCGTTCACGTAGCAACGGGCCGTTGCGGTAAAAATAGAAATAGCCGTGCCGATCGATCGGCGGTCATTTCCGTCACGCTATCCGACCGATGAAATGGTTTTCACCGTGACTACCCTTGCGATCGATCTCGTTCTTCGATTCGGATCGACTCGATCGCACGCGTGGCATGGCTCGAGGATTGATGGGACACGGTAACGCGGAGCCACGGGATGGCCGGGGCCATTGTGACGATCCGGGGAAACCGATGAGACGCGGTGGTCGAACGGCCACCGAGGACACGCTGGCCCCGCGCGTAAACGATCGAAAACTCGTGGCGAGCACCAAGCGGCCAGGCACCCACCCACACCTACGGAATGGAGAGCGTTACGACGCGACGAAATTAGCACGGGCACAATAAGCGATCCCGCCTTCGCTCGGAAAAATAGATTTGGCAAACTACCAAAGCCCGGCTTTGAATAGATCCCAAATATATGGATCATCGTGGTCTTTTGCGTTCCTTCTGCGCGAGGCATCCGCCACCGGGTAGAGAAAGCTCTCCCCCGCGGGTCTACCTTCCCAAGCGTGGGCGCCTCGATCTTTTGTAGACGCGAATCGAGCCACGCTGGACGTGTCCTGCCTATGCCGCGCGACATTGCCTCCTGGCGGGGGATCGCGTTATCGGGGCCCCGCCCTGAGCATTGTTCGAAAGAGAGACACCCTTGGGAAACGACAAGCCGAACGGAAATAAATTGGAGCCGATGAAAATAACACTCGGGTGGCTATTTTACGCGCGCGACTGTTCGCCGTCATAGTCGGCTGTCGCCATCGTTGTCCCCCGTCGCGACTGCCTCAGGTATACGAGGTGCGATCAAGAAGTCCGTGCCGTTTTTCTTCGTTCGAGAAAGTATTCGTTTAGTCTTCCAAATTTAAAATAACCCCCCTCCCTCGATTCGACGGAACGGGATTGCACCAACGTTGCTTGCGATCCTGAAAACATTTCTTGTTTTCATCAGAGTTGCGCTTGTTTTTATAGCACTTCGTTTTATATCTTCAACAATCTCGAAACTGCCCTCCTTTCATGGTTATCTTTCATTTTAGAAACGGGAGACAGCCACAGGGAATCGCGTCGGATGACTATGGTAGCTGAGGCATCGCTACTGTACCATTTATGGATAAAAGTTGATGAGCAAATCGATGAGGTATTGCAGCATCAAAGTGCACGATACGAGATGTAAAAAATTCGCTGGCTACGTTAAAATTGGCGCAGAGGACAGGGTTGAGTATACCAGAAGCGTAAAGGGAATAAAAATTTGATGCGTCGAATATTTCTGTCGCGCAAGAGTTTTCGATTACACCTCGTATTCCTTGCAGGGCATACTCTGTCGTGTAGAGCGGACCGTGTGGACGAGGAGACCGCGGCGGCAGCTTCGATCGAACGCGATCGATTCGAAACGCGCGGCGAAGTCGATCGCGCGGCCCCGCCAGCACTTTCTCGGCGACCTCGTTCCAGCGACAAGATCGAAACTTGACAGGGGCGCGCCAACTATGCAGCTTTTACCCTCGATCGGCTTGATCGAACCAACGCGGATCAGGGGGAACGAAGAGAGGGTCTGTACTGTCCGATAATTCGAATGTTCCCTTCTGCCGCTCCGAATAAACGAAACTGCTACGAGCTGGCTTAGAGCAAGCTCGAAACAAAGAGCGTCGATTAACGGTTAGTTGATCCAAACGACGCGTATCGTTTCGAACCACGGGAAGCCACTGATATATAAATAGCGACGTCCGCTACGGTATTTGATAACGACCGCGTCGTTTCGTCTCCTCATCGACGAATCAATCCTTCGGCAACGCGTTCCAACTAGACGATACCAGCGGGAATAATGGCTCGCGGCTCTGACGGATCGATATGCAGCTACCTATTATTAGATTGCCTCGCTGGACACAACGATTATCATCCGCGGATTTTATCGGGTATTCGTTATCTGCGCGCCCTTACGGATACATAGGAATGAATCGATAGGCTAAAAATACCGATAGTTTTATCGATGACTAGTGTCAGAACGTGATATTGATTATTATTCGAGGTTGAAACAAAAGTACAGATGCCTTACTCATATCGGGACGACGTTGCTCTGTACTTTTATTTCTCTTCGTGCGATTGCATTCGTCGTGACTGTATCTTTGCCTTTCAGGACTGAACGCATGGATCGTCCAATATTGATGATACAATCGAAAGAGGGAAATTCTGATGGCGTACGATAAATTGAGTTGGAAACGCGGAGAAGAAAATTTGTACGTTATGAGATTCTCTTTTCAATGGGAGACGTAAGTAATTTCATTGTGTTACGAGCTGTGTTATGTCTATGAAAACAGAGTCCATCCTGTACGTTCACTTTTTCCATCGATACACGTTCCATTCGATGCAAACGGTTTTTCTTCCGTTACTAATTACATATCTACCGCGATGAAAAGTATCGATACCAAGAGTGCTCGGCATCAATTAGAGATCACAGCGTCGAACGCGCGCTGAACGTAAAAACTAATTAATACATCCGTGTTTTATTGCATACAGCTTTCGATAGACGAGTGTACACGTCTACTGAAATACGCGTATGCAGATGGATATGTGCAATAAACAACCAAGGGTACGTGTACATTAGCATATTGATATTTCATTTCGTGCGACTATTATATTTATGCAAGTGATTCGTGAAAGAAACAAGCGACTGCACGTACCACACACTCTAAATATGTAAATAGTTACACGTGTTATAAATGCGCTACTACGCGCGATGCGCTCGTCTGTTTATTAAAAATGACACGGATCAAAATACGAATATATTAATTGCACGTGTGTGGGCACGTGAAACAGAGATCCTCGCATGGTATCAGTAACGAAATTACCGAATGTGTGCGCGTATTGATTCTCACCAATTTGTCCCTGCAGACGACACGATGGAACACACGAGTGGCGAGAAATCGCAGAGGACCCCCATGCTCGTGGAGCATCCCCGTAACGATTTCCACGGAGAGCCAGGCTGAACGCGGTCGTACGCAACGCATGCGTGATTACGATCGAGCTCGATCGGTGAATCGCAGGTACGTACGATCACCGTGCGGCGGTACGGAGGGCGCGGGCTCGCGATTCGACGTAAGCCGACCAATATATGCGCGTGCATAATGCCCAGCATAACCGAGTAGTTTATTTATAACGTCGCGGAAATACACACACGACGCCTTTATTATAAAAGCTTGTGTAACGCTGCTCGCGTGTTACGTAACCGTGAGAGGAGCTGCGTCCACGAAAGAACCGCGGGCACGGGCGTCCCGTACGTTCCGCGTTCGACGCGACCGGGCCCGATCTTTGAACGGCGCGCGAGCCGTCGATCGATTTCTGCCCGCGAACGCGAAATTACACGGTTCACTTTTCGACGCGAACAACGTCGTCCATTCAGCGTAATTGAAAGCACTAAGTGAACGCTGGAGATTACTGAACGGCCAGCCGGTGTATATTTTAATCGAATTGTAATCCACGCTTTGCTTTCAATTTTCTTAAATCGACCGTTCCGTTCGAGCAGAACGAGCCGTGTAATTTCGTCTTTACGATGCGTCGATCTTCGACGACTCTTCAACGATACATGTTTGGCATATATATATATACGTAACAGGTCATTCCATAATTAATGTCGTTTTTCATCTCGCGTTAATTGAACGAACATATTTTATCCACCGCTTGAGCACAAATTTTCCACTGTTCTTTTAATAAAACTTCGTTTTTTCCCGCTCTAAATTAAGCATTTAACAGACATGCAAAGTGGCACTTTTTATTTAGAAAAAGCGGTTATAAAATTCAATCAAAGAAGTCGATCAACATAATTGGAAACATTTGCGACGTATATAGTATCAGATCGAGGAGTTAGAGAATGTCAATAGAACATTGCGAACTTTCGAAATGGTAATTTTAATCACGTCGATGAACCAAGAATCGCGAGCGAAAATAAATGATGAATTGAATCTCGATAAAATCTAAACAGTCATATTAATGGGAACGTCAGTTCTTACAAAGATTCGATACATCTGTGGATATATATTTTTCAGTATTTTCAATAACTTTTTATAAAAAAAAAAAAAACAAAATAGCATACATTTTCCGTACATTCGCAGTACACCGCTTTCTCGGTAGTTAATCGTTTCTTTGGAACAAACTGAATGATACCTAATGGTTACACATAAAAATAAAGTAAATAGCTGGATAATTGGTAATTATAATAATAGCACTATTCTGTCATCCAGATAGGGTTATAAAAATAACACGTTTCGAACAGCAATATTACATATGGAACAGCCCGATAGAATTATCGGAACGTATAATTGCAACGAAAGGCGCTGTTCCATTTGAAGAATAGTAAATGTGACAGCTATGAATCAACCAACAATTTAAACCAATACATTACACTCAACATATCTAACATATAAATAATAGTGTAGCAATGGACACAGTACAGTACTGCAAAGTAAAGCTAAAGTAACACTGAACAGTGTAACAAAGTAGTCGTTAATAACCTCGCGATGTGCGTGCAACCATAAACAAACAAAATAATTAAATTCAACGCGCCCACGTGGCAAACTGCAAATTCATCACTTTTCGGATCTATCTAAGTTCTTCTAAATAGTCTCAGCGATTTTACGCACAAATATAACGATGGAATAAACATTCCTGTAAACGAAAATATACTTGTTGCAAGTCATACAAACGTAATCATCATATTTACCATTATTGCACTGGAATTATTTTTTGATTCCATTTACGAAATGAATTTAAATCAAACCATCGAGAGAACGAATCTGCAAAATTATCGAATTTTTCTAAACACCCAAGAAACTTCCTGCTTTCAGCTTTCAGGCGACCATACAAATGTTTTGCTATCGTTATCTGAAATTACGTAAACCAATCTGTACATCAATGCTCCGTTTATCTGGAAATTAATAAAACGCGCGAGGAAAGAGTGACATCGAGAAATCGAGCGGATACCTCGCAATGGTGACAAAAGACCAACGATCCGAGATGTTCGCAGGACCCAAAGCACGCGACGCAGCGATGTTCGATCTTCGATTGTCCATCGAATGCCCCCACTCGAGGCCAAAATGATGGCGGTGATCGTTAACAGAGCCGTGAGAACGACGTGTCGGAAATTTAGCAAGCAGCATCGATTCTATTGGTCCGGCTATGCTGTCGAATGGAAGGAATCACGAAGCGGCGAGACGATACGCGGGAAAACGAGCAGATCGTGGTTAAGAATAATCGGTGGGATGATCGGTAGCTGCGGAGCGTTTCTTTATTACCTGAACAAGTCGTCGGCGAAAGCGTTCGGAGAATTGGAGATTACTCTACCATCGTATCCCTGGGCGTTTAAGGGTATATTCACCACGTTCGACCACGCCGCATTGCGAAGAGGATGGACAGTTTATCGAAACGTGTGCCGCACCTGTCACAGTTTGCAATACGTTCGTTTCCTCGACTTGGTCGACGTAACGCACACGATGGAGGAGGTTAAGGAGATCGCCGCCGAGTTCGAGGTCTCTATAAGTTCAGTAATTTTTAACCGCGTACGTTTGTGTAACTATGAGCTATTTATTTATGCAAAATTTATAGAATGCATATTTATAGCAGATTTAAATATGCAAATAAATACAGAGTGCATATAATATGGGCAAACTCTGAGGAACAAAACAGCGCCGATAATTGATAAAATTGTAATGTTAAGCAGCCACCGAGTGCTTTCTAGACCGGAATTTCTATTTCCCTTGTTTGTGTTTGCAAAGATACGAATTTGCAATTGAAAAATCCGTAGCCTGATAATCATTAACCGCGTTTAAAGGTCTTTTCCCGGGACATTTGAAAAGTACGTGAGAAACAGTTTCCACCTGTTATTCGCTGCTTCTCTCTTTTATTATCCCACAACGATTATTCTTTATTATTATTATCTTATCGTTATTTATCATGCTGTACATACATATATCTTCGCCTTGTTTTTGCCATCGGTATCGATAACTTTCTTATTAGTATTAATCTACTTTTGTATATTCTGCATCTATTTATATAGGTTGCAGCGATACATGAATATCGTACGCGATACTATCTCGTGCTCGTAAATAAATAAATAAATATTTGAGTAATAAAAAAGCATGAATAGCCAGGTGATGATGAAAGGATAATATGATCGATCGATTTTCTTGCTTCGATCAGGTGGAGGACGGCCCCGACGCAGAAGGGAATTACTACATGAGACCGGCGAAATTATCAGATAGAATTCCGTCTCCGTATCCGAACGAGGAAGCGGCCAGAGCTGCGAACCTTGGTGCTTATCCACCTGATTTAACCTACATGACTCTGGCGCATCACAACGGTGTAAACTATATGTTTTCCCTGCTGACGGGATTTGTGGATCCGCCAGCAGGGATAAAGCTGGAGGAAGGGCAACACTTCAACGTGTACTTCCCTGGTGGACGGACCTCGATGGCACCGGTAAGGACGGATAATCCCCGCGCGACACGATATGGCAGTTAACCCTTTGCACTCGGACGTCCCCTCTGAGGGAATATCAGAATTGATTGTCGATTACGGAGGTTGAACTTATTCCAGCGTAACCTTTCTCAGAAATCCATGTTTTCCTCCTCGGGTCATCCGTTGAAGTGGCAAAGTTTCTGTCGCGGGCAATCCCAGTGCAAAGGACTAAATTACTAAAAATGTAGAAGTAGTACAAATTACACGCGACATCATTTTGCTTTTGCAATTGCAAGAAATACGCGTGCTAAAAATACCAGTAATTGGCTAATCGTGTTATACGTTCACGTTAAGTGATTGACAACATGCGAGAATATTTATGCCAGTATAGTAGAGCTACAAATAGACTTTTTATCTATTGACCAGAGAGTATCTAGAAAAATTACCATCGCGCGACGGTTAAAGAGAATTATGCTGCTTTGCTTTTCAGAAGTATGAGAGAACGTGTCACGGACCTGGTAGGATTAAAATACGATCTGAACGTGTTACGCGTTAGATCAAAATCCCGTTAAAGAGGGGGTATATTTCTCTACGTAATCCGACTTAACGTCGCTTCTAACCCTTTCTTTTATCACCCTCGCAGATGCTTTACGACGGGATGGTCGAGTACGAAGATGGTACGCCGGCGAGCGAGTCGCAAATGGCAAAGGACGTGGTCGAGTTTCTGTTCTGGACAGCGAATCCTGAGCACGACACGCGGAAAGTTATGATGGTGAAAGGGCTGGGAATCTTTCTAATGTTAATAGTGAGCCTCGCCCACATAAACAGACGATACTGGTCGCATATAAGAAGTCGCCGTTTGGCTTACGCACCGAATTCCGTGACCAAGGAACCGCAGCTTCCTAGGGCGTTGCACGACGAGAACGGCATCCGTGGAAGCAACAGAAGCGGAACACGCCGATGAAAAGATAGGCAGAGCGCGACACTTTGTTCACTGTCGCGTATCGCGATTCGATCGGACTCGTTTGAAATCGAGGCGGGATCGCGCACGGGTTACAGAGGAAAGAACGAATTCGGTTGGATCGGATCGGGTCGATTCGGTTCGGTTGGTAGCGCGGACGCAACATGTGCCACCGATAATCGTTTCGCAACGCGCGGCCTTGACGATGCCCGTATACTCGATCAGGCCGTCTAAAAATAGAAACCGTGCAACAAACGTTCCCTCTTGCTCTCCCTCTGTTTTCTTTTTCCTTCTGGTCAGTCGTTGGCTTCAACGCGCAGAGACGAGCAACGGACAACTGACGGATCGTGGGTCGCGAATGACGGATGACGACGGTCGGTGATCTACGATCTATTTCGGATCAAAAGGTCCCCGCTGCGATTCGTGATTTATTTTTACCTGTACCGCGTCCGTTCACGCTCCCCCCTCCTCCTCTATCCGTCCTGCTGTCTCATTTTTCTCTCTCCGGCGTGTACACCCGTTGTAAGATCGATTAAATCGCTCCAAGCAACCGAAATAGCCGGGGGCGACTCTCGTCGGAGATGTTAACCATAATCTATCCCTCTCTCTGTCGCTCGCGCCCGCGCACGCTTTACTTGAATTACGTCGCGTTCCGTCTGGCTTGGTCTGTTCGCGTCGCGCCGATGATCTATGCGCACGTACGACTCGTCTTGGCGCTCAATGGCAACAAGTACGATCACAGAGGAGAAGGGGTGGTACGGATCGAAAATATATACCAAACGATGAATGAACCTCCGTCGCGTTGACGTTGAGTGCGCGCCAGCGATTTCGCGATCAACCGTATGAAGAGAACCCGCCCGGTTCCGTACTCGGACGGGTCCACCAACCGAGACTCCCCGATCCGACAACCGACAACGATATTTACCGAGTTACCGAGTATTTTCTTAGCCGTATGACGTCAATTCGGCAAAAGGCCCGGCGATCAACATGAATTATTGCCTCTAGTTATTAAAGGATGCGCTCCCTCTATGTATAGCGGAAGACTTCACGGAAACTTCACGCGTCGTTCAATCGTGAACTTGGCGTACGTTTGGAACTCCTACCACGAGCTAACTGCTACGGTTGGAAACCGACAGTGTAAAATATAATAACGCGTGCATCGTTGAAACTTGCTGCTGGTTTTCGGGTTCTTTTTTTTTCGTTTTTTTTTTTTTTTTTTTTTTTTTGGTATAGTCGCGTTCTCGTTTCATACGGCTCGGTTCGTTATTATCACCTTCGCTCCTACACAGAAAAAAATTGCCGCTCTTGCGCATAATTTTGTATTTTAGTTTATACAGTAGATACGTCGATCGTTAGAATCAATCACGATACGGTTCGGTTAATTTATGAATATCGAAAATACTGATGAAAAGCAGTTTTAGCAGTTCTCTTTTAGTCGCTCCGCGTTTGAGTAATCTAGTTCCACTGTGTATCAGAGCCGAAATAACTTGGAAGACCGTAGTAGAATTAAGATAGATCGAGCTATAGCCAAACTAATATCAATGGATGAGGAACACAGGCGTCCGAGCGTTTGAAGTTATTTTTGGCAACTTTAGAGGATTACGAGCCGCCTCGTGGTCCTCGCGTTCGACGTCGCGATTGTTTCCCGATAGACGTCACGATGATTTTGCGAACCTCTGTTTCCCACGCTGTTAAAATGCCGTCAACCGCAACCCTGGGTCGCGTCGAGTATGACCTCGACCGTTTCGCTTCTTGGTCTCCTTCTCCGCGTTCCCCTATTCGTAATTCGCGCGTGAATCACAGTACATACTATTCGCGATCAAAAATTCCGGCGATGGCGGTTGGGAGTTCAGACTCCTCGTGCATACTGGGAAACAATGACTGTACAGCTGTTATTTCAATTACACCTGGGTCTTCGAACAAAACGAAAGGATAAAACTTGTACCACACGAGTGCAAACTCTTAAACAAAAATCCATTGTTTCTAAAGGTATCTGTTTAACGTCAGGATGCAATGTTTCCCAATTTGTACGGGTCCTCGCCGCGCGGCTACGAAATCGTCGATGTTCTCGGTAGTCGAGATCGAAAGGACTCGATCGCCGCGTTCAAAGGTACCGCGACGCCTACTTGGAGGACTTACCTTTGGTCGCGACGGCGCTAGCTCGCGCTTGCTCGCTGGACATTCTGTTTCCTCCAACATTCACCGAACCCTGCATTTACCGTCAACGCTGCAACGTCGTAACTCTCTCCTTTGTTGGTCGCATGCGTCCCCTGGAACGAGCGAGCAAGCAATGTATTACGGACCCGTCTACGCGAAAATATCGGTAACACTGAAGCCGGAAATCGAGGCGTGCCCTGCGGCGAAGAAATAGGCAGAGCGCCCCGTTTTGGCAGCCATTGGTCAATGGGAAAACCGAATTTCTCACTTCCTTGAATTTATTCTAGCATCGCGTGCGGAATCGTGTTCATCGAAGGCACGACGAGCGTGAAAGTAAACCGTTTTTTCTCCTTTTTTTAACCGCGAGACAAATAAATGAAAAAAATCAACATGTTACACGAAGCTAGAAACTTGGTACAAAGAGTGCTTTTATAACTGCGAGAGAGGTATAAGTTTATTGACGGTATCAATAATTAGGAGATCATATAATTCATTGATTGTAAATATATTATACGTTGAATGTTAAATTACACTGTGTTGTAATAATATCGTGTTATGCGACGGTCGCGTATTCTAATAACAGTTAAGTTTAATGTAACGGTTCTAACAAAACGCCCCACTGGCTTGGCCACAACGGCCAAGTTCGATCACGTCGAATCCGTTGCCAACGCAATCAATATCCTCTTCCGTTTCGTTCAAACTAACCAACCGCGAAATTCTTTCGCCGTCTTGAACGCGACAGATTTATTTCCATCTAATTAATTGATAAATAACGTGTATTCACATTGATCGATTAGTTGCACTTTTGCAGATACGCCCACGCACGACAGCTGCCAAAATAAAATGGACAAATTCGCCGCGAAAGGAATGTGTTGACGGTTGAATGGTAGAATGGATCGCCGATAGTTGGTCACAAAGGGACATCGATCGACCAAAAGATGATTTTGGGATACGAGGAGGAAACTATTTGCAGGCACACCCAAATCGCATGGTATAGAGTAACTTCCCAAGTCGAATCGCTAAAACTATTTACATGGTAAGAAGTAATGCAAGACAGTTTATTACGGTGCGCAACTAATTACAATAAAAAAATTAATTAACAACTAACATATAGTAGGAGAAAAGAATTCGATACGTGGATAGGTACAATTTTCCAAGTCGATTCGTCGATTGATGGACTTTCGATGGAAGTTGAAGTAAAGAAGAGGATGTACAGGAAGAAATCTCGAAGAAGCTCGTTAAAAAAGGATTCGCTTTAATTTCGAAAATCGTTCTATGCGTTCGAGCGGCGGCGTGCACGATGTTCAGTCGCGATTACGATGACAGTCGCATTGGTAGTGGTATCGGTATTTATGGCTCGTGTATAAGTCCCGTGTCAGTGTCCGTGACGGTGACGATGACGACGGTGGTGGAGGTGGATATAGCGGTGGTGGTCGGTGGTGGCTGCGGCGGTAGCGGTAAGACAGATCGAAAGTCACGAAAGCGGTCACTCGCTGTGTCGTTAAATCGCTTCGATCTTAGAAAATGAAATATTCACCCTTCGAAATGGTTCGCAGGAACGAACGATCGGGATAATCGAGGAAGAGAGAGAAAGCGGAGAACGTCCCACGATAAGGAGACAATATCATCGCGTACAAGCGTGCGATTGATTCGCAAACTTGGTACAATTCGATCGTTCGACACGTGGCAAAAATGTGACGCGTAGATTCGTTGAGAGCATCGTGCGTATGTGTACATGTGTGTACGTGTCAATGCGCGCGCGCGTGAGAAAGAGAGAGAGAAGAGGGAGGGGAGAGGTGGGACCAGTGGCGACAGAGTAGAGGGGGCAGGAAGGGATGAAATGGTGGCAAGGGGAGCGCAGACAGAGAGGCGGAGAGTCGGAGGAGAGAAAAGAGAAAGAAATAGAGGAGAGATAGGAAAGTAGGATGAAGAGAAGCGAGGAGTAGAGAAGAAGGACGCATCGACTGGTAACGAAGAGGAGAGTACGGCGATGGGTCGGGGTACCGCGCAAATTCTACTAACACCAAGACTTACTGGTAACGCTGCCACACCTTCACGGGGCACGAGAACGTATCTGGTGTTTCGCGGCAGCACTCCAGGTAATTTCTCTTTTAGCACAACACACTGCGAAAACGGTGAACGCGTAGAAGGAAGGAACGCTGGTCACTCGCGAGGCACCCGCGATACGCCTTACGCAGAGCGTATATGCATGGCATGTACACACACGAGAAACATAAAAACAATGCGATCGCGCTGCTACCTCGTCGCGGTTTGTTCAACTATAACGGCTCGTCCGATTATTGCCAGATGCACTTGGTTACCTTGGTAGCACGCATGCGTTCCCGAGACACGAGGAACGCGAAAATTGGATTCGCGGAATCGACGCGAGCCTCCACGGCTGTTTCAGATCTACGACGACACACTACTGACTACCGATCGACCTCTACGCACGTCCCCGTCAACGGTTCATCGCTGTCCACGATCCCACTGATCATGTAGCTGCGAAACTACGCGGACGAGCTATCTCTAACCTACAACTCCGGAGGATCGTCGCAGGCCTGCCAACTACCGACTGCTGTATCTTCGACGACCTCGGGACGACAAGGATTGCCGCGATGACGTTGCAGGTACTATTTCTTTCTCCTTCTTTCCCGTTCTCTCACCCTCTCTCCTTCCTTTTTCTTTCACGGTCTTTTACTCTTTTTCTCGCTCTCTTCTCTCTCTCTCTCTCTCTCTCTCTCTCTCTCTCTCTCCCTCTCTCTGTGTCTCTCTCTCGCTCTTCTGCTCGAGCGCTTGCGCTATACGTTTGCTTTACTTCGGTGCTAACATCTAACGGGCGACACTGAAAGCAATTGTTTTCATGATCGCTGACCGAAGCATATACGTGTTTTAGGAATTTTTATCGATCGTGATAAAATTGATTGGTCTTGGGAGTTACGAATTTTGTTGCAAGATTGTTTTTTCAAGCGACCAGATCGTTCTGCAGGTGGATAACCGTCTTAGGTGTTACGTGTGACCACCGAATGAGATTAGCAGGAGAATTTGTATTGATGTTCTTTGTAGCTTTTTCGTTCAATTCCTAGATACTACGTATGTGAGTAATTTCTGAGTTTTTTCTTAGATCGTATCGCAGAAAATTGCTCTACAGATTTGATATCTAGCGTCACTGAAAGCTCTTGCTTTACGTCAATTGGTTATGTCGAAAAGTTTTTTTTATGCAGGTAACCTCGCGTCCTGTGAGATACGCCAGATTAATCAGCGTTGTCATTTCGCATCGCAAGCGGCGCGCGATTGCTAAGAATGTCGTGGTTATTCGGAAGAAAAAAGCAGCAGAAGGATTCGCCACCTGATTCGACAGAGGAGGCGGAACAATCATCGGATCCGGGTGATGGATTTGTACATGTTGGAAAGTGGCCCGCACCGGGACCACCGAACGTTGCTCAAGACACAGCCACTTATCCCAGTGCTAATTTGTACCCGTACATTCCTCCAAATATACAAGCGTTCGGCCAAGTCCCACCAACGGATTCTAGCAGGGACTCGAATCAAGGAGACAATACTCATTACTTGAACGGAGTTCCATTTAAATTGTGTACACAGTTACAGAATAATATAAGTAACGATTTTGATATAGAGAAGCTTAAGATAAGCGAGTTCCTATCATTTATAGAGAGAATAAAGAGTCAGAACTATGACTACAGCTTTAACTTGGAGGACGGTATCGTGGCAGAAATGAACAGCAGGGCCGAGTGATTTCCACTCGTTATGTTTAATTTTAAGAGGTCACAACGCGCACTTGTCCGCCTAAACCGAATTCATTTATATTTTAGCCCAACCATATCGTTACTCATGACAAATATACTCATAGGTGTTTCATACCTTTTGTTGGCGGCAAAGATAGTCTGTTTATATTAGGTGATTTCGCTGTCTTTTCAATTTTAGGTTCGATAATGGGAAAACTGTCCCGAGTATCTGCTCAGCGATGTACGAACATAAATTTATTTATTAAAAACCAAAAAAACACGCACGGTTCGATGCGTTTTACGATATGACAGTACTTGCCGATAGTTTTACGTATACTCTATATTATATTTCACGACGTTGTACATCTGTAATGTAAATGAATTTTGAAGCGTCAATTGAATGTATTTTTAATAAATGTTATAGATAACCAGTCGATTGATTCTTTCGTCGGGAGACAGCGTTACCGTTTGAACTGATGAAGATAACAGTAATGGCGACACATCCAAGGAAGATAATGCGTAAAATTCGTTCAACTAACGTCATTAAATTATGGCACAAACAGGCACAACAACGTTATAATGGTGACGAGGAAACAAAACGGCATCCAAGTTATAACAAAATCTGAAAAACTGAAAAACAAATTCATCTATTCCTGGTCAACGAAACCAATATCGCCGAGGACATCCTTACATTCCCAGATAGATTCCTGATCTTACCTTACGTACTTCCCGTACACAAGTATGTAGAATGCCAATTTTACCATGTTCCAACTAGTCGAATTATCATACTGCATTAGGTTTAGAGCTGTAGCTACGTGAGAATGACAGTTGTCGCAACATATATTGTGCTACGAAGAAGATACATTTAGCCGCAGAATGAAGATCAAAGTTCAAGTACGAGAAAGCACCAACCATCCTAGTTTTATAAATTTCACTGGCTTCTGTAACAGCGGAGTCCCACCCTTGAACGCCTCCTTTGGCTTTGGCATAGTCCAGCTGCCAGTATTTCCTGGGTTTTCCAAATGTCATCTTGTCTTCGGCCACATGATACGGACCAGCAAAATCTCGTATCACTCCAATAGATGTAGCAATACCCATGTGACCGATCAACGGTATAAAGTAGCTTAACAAGAAAGTGAAAGCAAGCGCTTAGTGAATGCGATTAGACGCACGGACATTTTGGAAAATAGCGATACTAATTAAACAAACAAGTAGGTGTTGGCGAGCACGCGTTACACGCAGACCTAAACGTGATAGCAATTTAGGTTGCTCCCTGACTTTACTCACGTGAGAATCGGTAAAGGGGTCCAAACTATGCAAAATGGAAATCTCTGCCTTTCTACATTAATTGCAAGATCCATCTTCGACGTATTATCTGAAAAATCTTCTGCTTCTGTCAATACTTCGTTGTCTTTCATATTTTGTTTTGACGGAATACAGCAACGCAACACTCCCCCTTTCTCTCTCTCTCTCTCTCTCTCTCTCACTCTCTCTCTCTCTCTTTGGTCGTATTGATGCATCTAGAGACATCTGACGTTACCTCGCATAACAAAAGCATACCGACTGGCGCGTGATACAATATTGCAATCATAGATTTGAAGTAAGCAGTGCACATTAACATCGTAACAATGCACATCGATCAACGGTAGGACGCATTGCAAGAAAATTTAGTTACCAATTTTTATAATCAACATCATATATTTTCTGCGACAGGGAACTGATTTTAAGCTGGGAAAATCAACGCAAAATCTCTCTGTTTATACTGTATTGAAAAAAGAAGAGAGAGAGAGAGAGGAAGAGAGAGGGGGATTAAATACGAAGAGACGGAGCGTGGCAAGGATACCATAAAAATGCTTTATACTGTAATAAGGAGGTACGTAACAGCGTTGCGAGCTAATGAAATTACGCACGTAATCGCGATGGGATTCTCGAAAGGCAGAACGTTTTCTTCTGTCGCAAGAAGATGCATCGCTGGTTTCGACTGGGTAAGTTTTTAAGAAAAGACGGATACGTAGGTAGGGGCAGGGATGGATAACGGAAAGAGGGAGAGAGAGAGAGAGAGAGAGAGAAAGATGGAGATGGAGAACAAGAAGACGCGAGTGTGGAAAATGCGTGAAAGGGAATGTGGATTATGTGATTTGTTGCATTTAGATAAATATCTACCAGCTGTTTAAAAACTCCATATTCCTGTAAAAAGCGATTGTAGGAATACCATTGTGGTGGCTGGTCGTAGCGAAGAGCGAGGGAAATGTGGTTCGCAACGAGGACATCTGCGGCGTCCAAAACGGCCGTCGGGTATATCTAGAACTGGGCGAGAAGGGCATTTTGTACGCGAAGAATGTCACATTCGCTAAGTACGAACTGCGGCAGGAGGGTTCGCGCGTTTACACAAGCAACAGCTCTCACGCCCAGTGCAGCTTCGAGCTGGTAACATGTCCGTCTTGCGTGATCATTATCACCTTTCAAAGTATCTCGCTGTCGCATCATTGCGGCGATGGCAGTATCACGATGGACAGCCCGTGCAGGTAATGATGCGACTCTATTGTACTGCAAGATTAACTTCCGTTTCAGAGTTGAACAAGCTATGATTAGACTGCGAATACTTATTTGTGCGAACTTTAAATAAGTGTAATATGTGTGGATTAATTGTAAAAATATGCGAAATATCCAATGGTCACTATTAGTGATTAACGAAATTATTGATTATCGACTATTTTTTTACTACCTTTGATAGTGGATTGTAGAAATAATCATAGAATAATAATTGCTGTACACTGTTCGATCTTTGCTGCCAAACAGAAGATGAAACGTTTGCCCGATTTCGTGTCGTAGATGCGACTACGTCTGGATCTCGGAACCGCCGTACGAGGACGTATCCGGAACCCCGTTCTGCGGACTTTACGCGCCGATCACGTACAGATCTAGCACGAGAACCTTGGCGATTACACTGCTTTATAGTCAATCGCATAAGCACGCCTTTACCCTCGAATACACGGCGGAAAGTAAGTGTCCGTTAAGACTATTTAATAATCGCAAGATGCGAGTGGAGGCTGAGCAGCAGTGTGCGACTGTTTGACCGTTGACAGGGAACAGATTGCAGCTGAGAGGAACGGAATTGACCGGTCAAGGGACAAAGGGACTGAACAGCACCGGTGGAGGGATTTTAACGTCTCCGTTTTTCCCAGCTCGCTACTCTCGCGATCTGGGCTTAGAGTACTTGATCACGTGCCCCAGCGAAGCTCCATCCTGTCGCATCAGGCTGTTGTTCAGCGACTTTCAGCTGGCGACTGTATCGATAATGGAGGTGTGCAAACGAATATTGTTGACACGTTATTAGTACTAACATTTCCAAACGCTATAGCCAGTATGCGCTTGTTCTATTTTAACGGATTTATTTGGTTTTGTAATTAAGAGAGTAGGGACGAGGTTTCTTCGTAAATTTGTGATACATAAAGATACGAGTAGAGTAAAAGACGAGCAATAGAATAATCATCGATGATCAAACGTAGTTCTACGATTGGAACGGGCAACGGTTGGACGTGAGCAGCGGCGCGAGATTCCGCCCGCCAGTCATAATGAGCTCTGGACCCTCGTTGCTGATACGATTCTACGCTAACGGCGGTACAGGACTCGGCTACAAGGCTTTCTATTCGTTCGTGATCGGTCATCCGCTGGACAAATCCGTGCAGCCTATAACCGATTGCGGAGGCTACGTGGAGAACCTTGGCGGTACGATCACCATGATGGACATGGTGGGCGAAGGGATAAAAACGTACGATTGCGTCTGGCTCATTAGACCGCCGAAGAACTATCTGCATATGAAGACGCATGTCTACATAAAAGTGGTCACTTTCGCGGACATGGGTGAGTGAGCGGTGGTCACTCAGCGAACTGAGATAGTACAGCAACGTCTTATGGAGTATAATCTAGCAATAATGCTCAGCCTACTCGTTTATAAAAAATGAGAACATAGTTTTTAATGTAACGCAACAGAAAAATTGTCAGATCTTTCTTGCCAGAGTCATTAGCAACCCTCGCACTGTGGCAACGTGAAAACTTAGCGAGTACCATTCGCTGGGACATTGCTGTAATCACATTTTTCTTGTTAGAGTTTATAAGTCAGCGATACTGAAGCTTTTCACCCTCCTTTCAGCTGGCAACACCGAACTAATCGTAAAACAAGGGCCCACCTCAACTCTTCTGCCGCTTGAAGTGCTGAGACACCCAGTGAGTCAGATGCAACCACCAAGACACAGAGAACACATCGCACCCGTTACAAGTGGCTTCCACGTTAGCCTTCGAGGAACGTTTGGTCCAGCTTCGAACCTTGCCATCGCGTACGCTGCCTTCAATTATATGGGTGAGTGTTGCGTTCGTTGCTCAAGCGTTCGAGTCCGATCGATCGAACCGTATTCACCCTTTTCTCGCAGACTGTTTCGCTGGTTCGGACTTTCTTTGCCGCAACCATAGATGCATACCGAATCAGCTGAATTGCGACGGTTTCGACCACTGCGGGGACAACAGCGACGAACCAGCGACCTGCTTTCGAGGTAGCTATCAATCCATAGTTTAAATAGGATGTAGTTACAAGAATCTGTAACCATTGGCCGTAGCATTAAGATCGCTCACTATTTTCAACGTCTTACGTATCTGAACATGATGTAATCACTTTTCGTATTAATTTCAATGAGCTGAAAGAACTATTTACTGTATGATCGAAACTTGAGAGAGTTTTGTTTATATTTTATTATTTAGATAATTATCTTTAAGGTGGGATACTCTTTATATGATAAGTATTCGTAATGAAAAATAGTGGGATATACAGAAACGAAAATATGGGGATAAAAGGCGACAATTAAATTTGATGATAAAACGAAGTTGCTGCGATCGGTACAGCGAATAAGCTAATGAATATCGCCACCCTGCAGATTGGGAGGTGGAACCTCAGGATCGAAAGTGGCACGTGAACAAGGCGAATTATTACTTTCCAAAGATCGATCGGTACCCAGACTTGAAGACGGCGACTTTGGTGTTCGTCGCGAGTAGCCTTGGACTGATCGTATTGATTTCTGCGTTGATCATCTTGCTGTATAAAATGGGAGCCAGAGCGAGGCAACAGAGGGAGCTTCAGTCTAGATTGCAAACTATCAGCGAACTTCTAGGTATATTAATCATGCGATTAGAGTAAAGGAGCTAAAGAGAGCAGGTCGTATGCGAGGTGTAATTAAACCGGCGATTATCGTCGACTTCTCACCGCCACTTTGGACAGTGTTTGATATTACAGACGGCGCTCGTATCGATGAAATCTCTGTAACGGACGATCCCCCCATGTACGAGGCACCACCTGGCTACGACGAGGTGGTGAAGCTCGGACTCGAGTCGGAGATCGTTGGCCGGAAAAAGAAGAGAGCCTTGGGATCGAGTAGCAGAAGCTCTCCCCGACAAAGTTGCTCGTAAGTATCTAATTCTAATAAAATTCTCTTTCCCTTCTCCTGTCTCCCTCCTTTCGTTACATCTGGATGACATTCCATTGCCGATCCAAGACAGGATTTAGGGCGCTTGTCGATCTGTTCAATCGCCGACACATCGAGTATCAGTCACGAGAGCACTTCCAGCCCTAGCCACGAATCAACGGTTCCAAAGAATCGCGTGAATCGTCTACCAGAGAGTCCACCGCCACCCTACGTCACTCCTCCAGGCTCAATATCGCGTTATTTCAACATACCTGGACTAACAATTGTTTCAAACACGTGTGCGTATATCTGCTTATACACAGTACGCAAGATTAGTTTCCTTCTTTCTTCGTCTGTAATTACTTCCCGCACGACCATGTTCTATCAGGCGAGCGAGACGACGAGGAAGATGGACTGCCGTGTCGTAATTGGTTTCGTCGAACCGATGGACGGTATTCCATGTCTCTATCCGGAAATGTCGATCCGCAAGCATCCGCGGAGGTCCACGAGCGGGCGTCTTTGTCGATCGATGCGGAGTTTTTGGGCGCGTATCCTCGGAACCGCGACCTCTCGAACTCGTTTCGAGCAGCGAGTGTCGGTGGTTCGCAGCGTAGGATATCTGCAAACTGCGAGGATCGCGACAATGACGAAGAGGGGACGAGCGAGGATCAAGCTGGTACAACGATCGAGGGACAGCAATTGGAAGCGCAGGAGCACGCGGATCGTGTCGCGGACAACGCTAGATCGGACGACGCTTACGCGTGTTCCTGCGAGGGTGCATGCGGCTGTGCCAACGTTCGTCGATCGTCGTCGTTCAAGGAGCGAAACGTCAGTCGTCTCTGGTTCGCTCGCAGCATCTCCATGGATCAAGAGATGGACAAGCAACGACGAGAACGGGAGGTGGTGAAGAAAGTGGAAGAGAAGCTGGGACGAGAGCAGAGAGCAGAGGGAACAACAGAAGGAGAAGAAGAGGAAGGAAGTGCCTGTCCACCGAGAAGCACAATCGTGAGATTGCTGAGTGGTAAATCAGGAAAATGGCCAAATGGAAGCGCTGGCTCGACAGCCGCGTCCACGACGGCCTCCACGCCCTGCAGCACTCTTCGTAGGTCCGTGAGGAAGTTTTCCGTTTGCACGCGCGACGGTTGCTTTGGTAGGGCCTCTGGTATAGGATCTATCAGTAGCTACGAGAAGTTGAGTAACAACGAATTTCAAGTGACACGGCATAATCTGCACGGCTCTCATCCGGCTGCGTTAGATTCCTATGGTCAACGACGAGCTTGTAGACGATACTCGAGCTGCGACCTGGAAAGTCTCTGCGAGGGTATCAAGATCTTGGACGGGTTCCTGGCTAACAGAGGTTTGGCGGTCGCGCGCACCCATAAACAGTCGGTGACGGTGATGCTCTTCGGAACTCCGGAGCATCGAGCTATGCGTCGACGACCTGCGAGCGAGGAGGAAAGAGTTCGCGAGATCACGCGTGTCTCGCGCATCAGCCTGGACGCTCTTTCCAATTAATTCATCGCAAATCTAAAATCGAAGCTAAACCTATAGGAAAGTTCGCTTTATGCAGTATAATGAAGTTTTCTGATGTCGCATAAGATGAATGATCAAAGAATCTTTATACATATATATATATACAATCATTACTGATTTATATTTTACTTACTTCTGAGCTTCTTATAGTTTCCGTATAACGCGATACGAATTAATCGCGTTACAAGAGGGACGACTGTACCCACTTGTTACGTATCGTCGTACCGTATTACCTCTGTGTGTGCCACCAGTGACGGTAGATATTTCGTCGTTACGTATCAAAATGTACCATAACGTATCACGAGGGTGTGCAACAAGTGGGTACGCATGTACAGGTGGCAGGGGGGAGAGGAGGATGGAAACAAAAACGTGATTGTTATTTCTTGCGAAAAATGATATATTTCTAGAACCTACGGTAGGTTCAGGGCGTACCGCGTTCGATCGTTGTTTCTACTTTTGTCGCGCACCCCTTTTTCTTGGTGTAAGTAAATTGTGTTTCAAAGAGACGTAGTAAAATATATGTCTGCGTATACGCAGATTTGTGTGTACATGAACGTTTCGTTGGCTCGCAACTCGCCTCGTGGATATCATCGTGGACAAGTATCTTAGGCTCGCAGGTATGCCCTCGGCCGAGTTAGCGAGAATCGTGATAACCAAAGCGTATCGGATTTGGCACTTTGCTTGATATTTGGTCACGTACCACTAGTCCCCCAGGAGGAGGCGTGGCGCGCGTCTGTTCAGTGTATTCGTCTCCTCGTCCGGTCGACGCCGCTTCGGATCGGGGTCGATTACTTAAGGCAGTAGCAGTACTGTTTCATCCCTGTTCCCAGACACTCCGCTGCAGTGGCGTACGTGTTAAGTCTGCTGACCTCGTTGTCGGTCACAGTGTAGGTGCCGTTTGTGTGATACCTCATGGTAACCTCGAATTTCCCATCCCCAGGTGTGACTTCGATTATGTAGAAGTAGACGATGCTGCCCGTGTTGTCGATGTTGATCACACGCTCCACCTGATGCACCTTCTTCAACAGAAGCTTCGCGCACAGCCGTTGCCCTTTCTTGTCCCGGTAGCCGTCGAGCAGCTTCTCCACGTGATCGAGGAAGAACTGCGCCCCCTTCTGAACGGATTTGTCCTCGGAGTCGACCGTGACGAAGTTGGAGCACGTGCACCAGTGAGACGAGATCCCAGCGTCCGAGCAGCCCCTCTCTTGGGGCACAGGGCCTGCCAGCAGGCTGTGGCAGCTAGAACAGCCGACGGGACGATTCGCTTGACCGCCAGACCAGGCCAGCACGTCCCTCAGCGTCTCGTAGAGGTCGAACGGCGAGGTGAGCCGATGCTGATTCGCGAGCAGCGACGGATACGCCTCTGGCCTCGCTGCTTTGAACCACTCCGGTAGCCAGAGGTAGATGAACGGCAGCCTTTCCTCGTACCAGCCGACGAACGTGTTCCTAATCGATCCCCAACGCATTCCGTGGTCGCTTAATAAAACGATCATCGTGTCGTTTAACACGCCCTCGCGTTCCAATTGTTTCAGCTTGTCGAGCAGCCGCCCGTCCATGGACGACAGACCGTTCGCGTTGTCGTGGCTGACGCTGATGGTCCAGAACAAGCCGAGATACGGCAGGCCGATGAAAGCGCGGGCGAACTCGACCGCGTAGTCGAAGACCCTGTCGAAGTTTATCTCGGGCCCCGTGCAGTACTTTAGGCCGAATCTGAAACGGATTCGCGATCGCCGATGTGATTTGGGTGCCGGTACATTTTACGCATCGTCAGGTACCACTCGTCCGTATGTTATCTTTCAATAATATTTGCTCGTCGTTAATTGATGCAGTACTCACAGAATCAACGTACCTTTTCTTTGCTTTGAGCAGCTTCTCGCAGGCGAGCATGTACGGTCGGAGATAATAGTCTGTCGGCTGTTCGACGAAGCCCATTTTCAGATAGTTGAAAGTGTTGAGACTGGTCTCGTCTTCGCCGTAAGCGGTCACGTAGCCTGCGTTGCGAAAATTATGCCAGAGGAAGGGACATTCGTCGAGCTTATGGCTGACGGTCGGCTTGCATACGGAATAGGCTTGAGCTTGATTCTGCCCGGTCAGTATCGCCATCAGATTAGGAAACGTATTGTCGCCCATCTTGTTGTAACCGTCCATCCGAACCCAGCCAGTCTCGGTTAAGTATCGCTCGGTATTTGGCACGCTGCGCATAAAATTTAACCGACTGACGCTGTCGATGCCCAATAGGAGGACGCTAAGCTTCCTTGGGATGGTCGTCGTCGTTTCAGTCCTCTGAGTAACATTGCGCACCAAACGATCGTGGACTTTGTTAACGTTCAAGAGGGCGTGAACGTTCTCGTAGATAGGTTTCCCGCGTCGTTTACCAGCCTTGGGCTTCACGTTACAGCTGACCATCACAGCCTGGGCATCGTTGGGCAACGTCGCCTCCCCGCTGAAGTCTTTGCACTGTTTTACCCTGGAGAAAAGTGTCGAGACCAAACTTGTAACGAGAATTACCTCGGTTCGATCAACGTGGCGTTAATGCGTGTACATAATCACGGACACTGTCTGCAGACAAGTTTTCGCAGACAATCGGTATTCTTCTGTTCAGGCTTGAAATGCAAGGGACAACGCCTCTTTGCGAGCAATATTTGATAAATGCAATATGATTCATACGGATACGTTGTACTAATCTATATGAGATACACTCCGTCCTTATTTTAAGTATATTCTATGCGTAATTAGGATTTTGATGACACGTGAATCAACATCGAAGCTGATAGACACATAAAAGTGTGTATTATCGCGTTAAAGATACTAGATTTACGTACTTCGATATATATGTCGATTCGCAGTTACGCAAGTCCAATTAGCAATATGGCAAATATTCATTCAAACGGTTAGTGCCTTGTCTACGTATTTAGCTCTTATTAAATTTTCCATTTAACATAAGCGAACCACTGTTTGTTGGATTTAAACCAAAAGCTAACAGCGCAATCAATCTAAAATATCGTTCATGATGACATTGAAACGTCGGTTTCCTTCATCCTTATATTCCACTGATAAGATAAAAAAGTGTTTTTTAATCAAATATCAGATTCCGTATCTTAAAACTTTTTGGAAACGCAGCTGAGAGCTTTCAACGTCGGTAAACAAATTCATTTATCAAGGTCTACCGTCAGGTTTACATCCCAGTTTACATTGCAATCCTATAGAACCATTAATTAATATGTGAGTCCAGGATATGACTGTACATCGAGTAATCATACACAGTGTACTCGTACACTGTGCACCAATTGTCTGCAGGCAATGTCTGTAAATGTGTACACGCTGTTACCTACTCTGCACCCCTCTGGCGACACTCACACGATCGACGTGTCGATGTTGTTATCCCTCGTCGGCTTTTTCGGTTGTTTCTCAGCCCTGAACACCGCTGACCAGCAACACTCTAACCCAGGATGCCGCGTCGTGGCGGCTGGGTCAATGGATAGTACCACGCTGCCGTTCTCGTCCCGAGACAAACTGCTGAACCGCGGCTCGTTCGAGCAATTCTCGAACTTCTCCTTCTTCACAAAGGCGCGAATCGACGGGTCCAACGGTTCCATGGACAGTATCTGGCACTTTGAGTTCGACACCAGGTAGCTGCCCACTGGTTCTGCGAAAAACCAATTTGGAAGTGAACTTTGTTTTACACGCCAATTACACCAAACAATATTATTCGCTTCTTTGTATTCCGCGTTATTGCATTGCAATTTTTCTAAGCGACTTGGGCGCCTACAGTATCACAAGCGACAGTTCTCCAAGCGCCTGCAGTATCGCAAGCGGCAGTTTACTAAGCGTTAACAGTATCACAACTGCAAGTTTTCCAAGCGTCTACAGTATCACAAACATAGGTTTTCTAAGCGCCTTTTAGTACTAACAGTAGTCAAAGGGTTAACTCTTGGAGTCCATGAATCTCGACCCTCCTATAACAGCAAAAATCACGGCATCTCTTTTAGATACAACGTGGTACTCTTCGTACTGGCTTGATTGACATATCCCCGCCTTTGCGTGTTTTTGCATCTTATAATATAGAAATCGTTCCCTTATTATTATTAATTATAACATTGTTCAAGATTCTAATATGTACATAATATAATGCGTAATGTAATGCATATTCGCTTATAATGGACGTATACATTTGTAGGTGGCACGATGGAGGGAGGACAAAGTTCGAGGACGACTACGAGTCAAGGACAAGGTCATCGATTTTAGAAAATCAGCAGAAATGAACCAGCAATATAGTCTCGAGTATAAAAATCAATCGCTTCGACAGTTACACCAATTCAAGTTTCGACACCAACGACAACTAATTACTTTTTGCCACCTATCGTTGCCGCATATTGGAAAACCTCCCCAAGGAACATCAGGTTGTAGAAATATTTAGTCTACGCTATAGTAACGCGTCTCAATACTCTATGGTTCGGTTCGCTCACCCTCTGCAATGTTGAAGGTCTTGTAGAACGGCGCGTACCGTGGCGCGAAACTGTAATCCTCCTCGGAGGAGACCACGTAGAGGCTGACGAGCAGAGCAGCCGGCAACAACAGCAAGACGATCCTTGGCCGTCGACGAATGAACTCGACGACCAATCGTGGACGTTTCTTCTTTTTCGGCTGGTTACCATCCCCTGGCGGCTCGGGCTGGTGGACCTCGAGGCCGTTCTCCAGCGTCGGCTTCGATGCTCGCGGAAGCATTTCTCTGCTGTCACTCTTATCGAGGGTCGTATGGACGCGATCGGCACGGTCATCGAGCCTCGTTGTTCCTGGCCGCCGTGACTCGTCCCCTGCCTCGGTCTTACCCGTTCTCACTTAACAACAACCCGGCGCGTTACGCGAAATCGCGAGAAAACGGGCGACAGCGCGAGCCAGCTGGTCTCTATATAGCCGCGCGACGGAGGGACGGGCAGGCCCACCTTGCCGCCCGGATATTGCTACTTTAAACCGATTGAACCGATTAAGTTTGTCAACCGGCCGGTATTTTCCTGGCTCGCGTCTTTGAGAATCCTTTGCGGGGCAGAGCAGTTTGCACGTTTCGGTTGCGTAACGTTGGTCAACGTCGCGTCGCGCGATTTACTACTACGTTAACTTAAACGACCCCCTCCAGGCAACGTCAGGCTGGTCTAGTTCACGTATCGGCTCCTGAATAAAGCGGCGAACGCCGACACAGACGGTGACCGGTCGCGCGGTACCCTTTCAACTCGCTCCGTCGGTGTAACTTCGTAGGCCACGTCTCGTTAACGACTGACGTAAATGCGTCTCGGACGATGCGCTTGAACACGAGGTGGAACTGCGTTGAGACGGTAGAGGCGGCGAACGGCACGAGCCCTACGTCTGGATTAGGTCCAATTGTGTGCCGTGTTACGCTGTGGGCCAGTGTCGGAGAGGCTCGCGGTTATTCAGGCGAAATTAGAAATGAACGGATAGGGCGTCGCGTTGGCACTTGTTGTGACGGAACTCTAGGTGATACGCTCAGGAACAGAAGGCTGGTTATCGACGCGCTCCACGCCTCCGACATGTTGGCCCGCATCGCGCAGATGCATGCATCATCCCTTCCCTGATTTCGAATCGGAACGTGGTCGAATCGAATCGTCGCATGAATTCTCGATGAACGAAAATTACTTTTTACCCGCGCGATCGTTCGTGCGGATAGTAGATGGTTAATATTAGATGGTTAAAATTAACTCTTTGGGGCACAACAGCTGATAGGAATTTGTTCGCGAAGTACACCGCGAACGGTGATACCTCTCGTCAATTGCGTGCGTTTCTGAGAAAGTGTAGTTGAATAGTCGACACACTAGCAATATCCCAAGTGGTTAAACTTCCTCGAAGTTAGACTAGTTGTACGATAAAACAGGATGACTAATTGCTCGTGACGTTTCCAATTTTTTAATGCCGCAAATGTCTGAATACACAGAATTTTTCAGGCCGTGTGGATATAACTTTATCGGTGGATTTAATGCACTCGAACAACAGAGCAGAGATTTTGTATTCTGCGATAATCTGTGCTTTTGTTATTTATGTGATCATAAATAGCATTTGATGTATCATATAGGATTTTATCATAAACACTTCATCGCGTGTTTACTCAACGGTGATTCTTAATGAATTCAATATAGTCATCCGTAACAACGGTATTCGTAAATTTTCTTGATACCCAGATTTTCTTACATTCGATGAATTTAGTAAAGGCAGGTTATGCAAATATTTGCAAGAACGACAGACACGTGTACGGTCAGAAATCTTTGTAAAAACAGATCTACATATGGTTCAACACGAAGGCACTTCTGTCTGCGCAACAAGGCCAAACAAGATAAACGTTCTTATGTACCTTTCTTTATTTCAATGGGCTCCGTTTGCCAACGAAATTATGTTCACGCGGATTGGGACACTCTCCGCTAGTATCCAAGGAAATATCGAACAAGCGAGCGGAATAACACTGGGTGCGTGTCGAGGGATGCGCCGCGGAATGAGAATCGGAAAGAGTTTTCGAAGATCGTGCGTTTATTCGAGTCGCGTGTCAAAAGTTACAAAAGGGGCAGTAAATCGACGAGAGATGATTAAGCGAAACTCTCGACCGCTCCTCATCTCCTCTATTCACCGTGGAACGTTCTCCACGACCATTTACTCGCTTATCGGGGCGACGTCCAAACTCAAGCAAGCCATCTCCAAGTCCATCTCCAAGACCACACGATTCGTCGTTGATCGTGTCATCAGAGTCCAGTCTTTCCTTTGATAATTACTGCTCGAATGGGTTAAGCGTATGGTGAACATCCTGAAACAGACGCCAGCGGATGATAACGATAACTAATCGCATAAAAAAGTGTTATCGTCCCAAGGGAAATTGGACTAAGCGCGCGGATGTGCGATTCCCTCTATCAGGTCGCATTATTTTCTGCACTGCGTATATCATTTTGTACACAGTATCGTCCGGAAAGTGGGTGGTGGAGGAAAGGGGAAATGTGGAGAACGACTCGAATACTAACTGCAAATGGAACAGCGTTTCTCGTCGGATCCGTCCCCGCAGCCGTCGCGGCCGCTGCACGCGATCGCGTCCGATCGACACCTGCCGTTCCCGCATTTAAATGGACAGTGCCTGGACGCGAACCTCCCGCGGGTTCCTCCGCGCGTTCGACACGCTCCTCTCGGCTCGTCGCTTCCGTCCCGACAGGACACCACCGCGTTACAGAACTCGTACGCTGGCAGGCACTGGCCGTTGTTGCATCTGAACGCTCCCTCCGGGCATTCTGCGACGGATACAATTGTTAAAAATAAGAAAGTGGACGATCCACTTATGAATTGCGATTCGCGACTCATTTACAGTTGCATATCTGTTCAGTGATTAACAGAATATCACTGTGAAATACTGAAAATCACATCATAGTGAAACGAATAGAGAAAGTAGAATTTGAAGCCCCTAACGCTAAGTAAATAATCTTCACGTTGAAAGAGATATACATCCCTCAATTTACAATGCAACATGATCAATTTTCCTAAATTAGAGTTTGAGTTTGAAACTTATTAACGAGAGAAACTTGGAATTTTGATCTTGGTTTGTGTCTGGGGACCGTCCCTTTGATTGGGACCCTGGGGATTTGCCCAAGTTGCCCGTAGATAACTTACTACGTCGGTTATTACACCCTATCTCGTCCTCGCCGTGGGGACAGTCTCTGTTCCCGTCGCACAGCACAGCCCTCGACACGCAGACCTCGCTCTGGTCGCATCTGAACGCTTGCTTCGGACACTTGGAGCCTCGTTCGGAGCATTGCTCGTCGGAACCGTCGCTGCAATCCGGTCGCCCGTCGCATACGAAGAACCAGCTGATGCAGACCCCGGAGTTTCTGCATTGGAAGGTGCCAGCCTCGCAGCCGGTGTTTCTCGCGGAGCAGCTCGAATTCCTTTGATGGCCACAGTCGCACACGCCGTCGATGCATCTCGAATAGGGGTCAGCCAGGCGACACTCGAGGTCGGAAACGCAGTCCAGTCCCAAGCTAACTGGCATCGTTGCGCTTTCCTCGTGTCGATCCGTCTTCATGGCTGGTACTAGTAATAACGATGATTCGCTTGTTAATTTCAACTGATTTTGGAAATGTATACGAGTACACAGAGCAAGGCTGGCCAATTCTTTTGATGTGGGCATCTTAACTGAATTCATCTTCATATTTCTAACACCTGAGTACTCTCAGTTCAATTCATACAGTCCTCTTATTCATTAGTTCGTTCCATTTTTTTGATCGTTTACAATTGTAGGATGTGAACAGTGTGTGTGAGAGAAAGAAAGAGAGAGAGTATATTAACCAGTAAAATAAGATTGCATTATTTATGCCAATGTGGAAATCGTTAGCTGGTCCACCTCAGTTGGGATTATTTTATGCAACAAATGAACATCAGATGGACTTCAGCCGCTATTTACCTATCATCAATGGGCTCGTGGTTGTCTCTGTAACAGCCTCGATAACGATAGCGTCATCCCCATCCTGGATATCTCGAAAGTCCGTTGTTATTAAGAATCTGTCTGTCTGCGAGTCGATCGAGTTAGTGCCAGTGACTAGGTCGACAGAAATCAATGGGACTGTCGACTCCGTGGTGTCATTCCTCAGCCAAGCGATGTCGACTCCTGAAAAAGGGTAAAGAAATTACATCTCTGCAGCTGAGAGCCGAATTAATTCAAATCTAACAGAGTTATGAGTATACACTTGCTCTTCTATTTTACAGAGGATACGAGGACCTTCTCCCACTTACATTGCACTTCAAATAAGAAATCTAATTAATTAATCCTAGCTATTATACTTTGAACACGTTATTGTCATAGAATCAAACCTTATTCCGTCAGTTTCTCAAGAATAATTATCTCCTAATCTGGGATAGATTTCAGTTTTCTATTCCCAATTAAAATGATTGTTACTCGTTACTATTTCATCATCGTTTCTATGCGGTCACCTGTCTCCTTCTCGTACTCTTGTTGGTCCTCAGGTGCTGGGGTTTGCTCGACTGGCTGCAGTTCGTCGAACGTATCCTCCTCGACGTGATCGACGAGCGGCGGTGGCCTGACCAGATCGTCCGGACGGCAAACGTCACCCTCGCGACGCATTGGTGCGGTGCACTGGCAGCGTCCGAATAAGTTGGGAATCAAGTAATCGCAGTGGGAATTCTCCTGCCATAGTCGACAATGTGCATGTTCGTAGCAAACTTGGCCGAGTTTTGCCGCTGAAATGTTACAAAATAGTAATCATTCTTATCTGTTTAGATAGAGAATTTACACTTGTTGGCCACAAGTACTCAGGCACTTGTATGTGCTGATTTAACGCTGTATAATATAATCTTGCTGAAGAATTTAGCAATAAACGCTAGTTGAAATAATAATTCGTATCGTGTGAAAATGTTCAGCAAGTGTCTCAATGTTTGTGGCCAGTCAGTGATACATTGTTGGTCTACTTACGACCCAGGCAGGTGTGTCGACGGAATTGAAGGAAACCGTCCTTGCAACCGCAGAAACCGTCCAAACATCCGCTATTGGCCACTTTCAGTGTGCATTGCTCGTCGACGAGGCATTCCTGGCCCAGAAGAGTCGCTACATGGCCGCAGCAAATGGAACACCGTTTGTTATTTAAGATACATCCAAGACGTCTCGCTGTGTTGGCAACTAATTGCACTCGTTAGGCTGAATTAGCTCAGTAGGTTGGGAAAATCGATTTTTTCTAGCGGGTTCCAAAGTGATATAACTAATGAACGCAGATTTCTATTTCACGTGTATGTAAATCCGCGTGTAATTAGGGTTTCGATG
Source organism: Xylocopa sonorina (assembly GCF_050948175.1). NCBI lineage: Eukaryota > Metazoa > Arthropoda > Insecta > Hymenoptera > Apidae > Xylocopa > Xylocopa sonorina. The sequence goes on along the minus strand of NC_135201.1, from coordinate 9,431,667 downwards.
TCTTAATCCCCGTTTTTAATGCACGGGTACGCGAGTACCGAGATACACGAGTATACGTGTGCATTAACGTGTTCATATTTTACATCGTGCTATTATTAATGCCCAACCAAATGTTCAAATCGTATGTTTCGTTCTTGCATAAATTACTTGCATGTGCTTAAGTATTCAAGCGTTTAATGATCGCACGAAATGAAAGAGCAGTATGCTTGCATGCAAGTGGCTACCCGTATATTAAAAATTAACAGGATTAAAGTATGGATGCAATAATTATCTCGGCGCAGGAGATATTTCCCGAGGCAGGGAAAATCATCATTGTCGGAGTTTAATGATATTCCACTTTCCATGCTCAATGATATTCCACTTTCCACTGATAGGACGCGTGCACGGGAACTATCCGAGCTACAGTTTATCGCGTTTTTCTTTTGCGAGCGTAAGGGAAAAATGCAGGAAGAGCCAGTCCAAGAGAAACGGCCATCACCCACATGTAGCTTTCCTTGTAAATCAATTTATCCTTTAGTTCCCTTTTTCACTGATTTCGACTCTAGAAAACAGTGTGTTTCAATGTCTACTGAGTAAATGCGTTCTTCAAATGAGAAATCAAATAAGTATAATATAGTTGAATTAAGATTATACAGAATCGTGCTTGGACAAAATTCAATTCTACTTGGAAGTACTATTCTCTTTTCTTAAAGTATTATAAAACCATCCTCTGAGTCGAGTCTACAACTTGATCCCATCGCTAGATACAATGTATGGATCAGAAGTCGAACCGAGAGGCGCAGATGAGTCCCAACACCGCGAACGTGCTGATAAGTTGCGAATCTCGAGTAAAATTCTCACCCTCCAGGCATTGCGTTCCATTGTACCCGGCGAAATAGGGCAAGCATCGGCAATAACCGCGTTGGCAGTGGCTACCCTCGATGCTCGACTCGCAATCCCCATCTCTGGTGCACTGTTCGCCTAACGCGACGCTTCTCGTGGTCGCCGCGGCGCCCGCGATTGTTCCCTGGAACACGTGTACAAAATTACTTTCGCACATTTCCATTTTTCTCCCCACCCTATTGCAACGGCGACAATGAGTAACAGAACAAGCATTTATTGTCCCGTTTTGTTCCTGCACAGAAACAAGCCTGACCCGCGACATCCCAGCTCATCTGTCTCTCTTTCTCCAGCCTCCTCGACGCCTTCTCGCCCGCCACGGCTCGTCCTGTTCCTTATTCCGTCACCTCGATTGCGTTTCCAAGTTTCCCACGGGCGTCGAAACAATGCACGCATAGTTTAGCGGCGCGGGGTCACGGGAAACGTGGAAACACGGAAGGAACAGGCCTGTCGGCGAGGAACGCGGAGAAAGATGAGGGGCGCGAGCAGGAGGCCTCGGTGTAAAACGAAGCGGAGACGAGGAAATCGTTAACGGAACGCGCGTTGAACGAAATGACGGAGGAAGTGGACACGATGGAACGCGACATCCGTCTCCTGGCTAGAAGGTGTACGAGTAACTGCACCGTTAGTCAGCTGTTTATTACAACTGCGCCCCGCAATTTATGTACTTCCACCTGAAAGAGCGTCGCTTTTCGTGGAACCGGTTGTTTCGGGTCCGTCGACGATATTTCACGCGCGATACTTTCCGATGGGGTCCCTTATCATTGATCCTAGAACTCCCGAGACTTGCTCGTCGTGTAAAATGTTGGAGGGTGTTCCTCGAAACGGAAACTTTTTCTTGGATACGTATTTATCCTAGAAGACATTTTTCGGAGACAGTTTTCATTCGAGTATTTGTGTTCAAGCGTAGAATGCAAATACTATACTTACAAGGATGTATCTAAACTTTTGACGGTGTATATCCAACTTTATAATTTGCAATTACAAGCGTATGGTTCCATTCCGATTGGTAGACCCGTTTCTTCGTTCTCTGGTCGTTCTCTATGTTTTTTCAGTCGAAAGTAAAAACCTGAATACCGCGATGCGTAGCTACTTTCCTTTATCTAATGCGCAGAGCTTTTCACGCGTAATAATAACAGAGATCCTAGAATATTAAAGCCTGGACGTATAAATTTTTGAAGATTAAGTTTCGATTCGCTGTTTTCCTAACGCGAAACCGTCTTACATAAATGTTTGAAATTTACAGGTTCGAGGAGCACCCTTTCATTAAGAGTTCTGGGGTTAATCGTTTCATTATCAGCATCTCCCATTCTTTTTCATGATTATTGGTCTTCCCTCGTTACACCCGGTTATCGTACTTGGCGAGCACGAAACGGCAAATTATCTCGATCGCAATCGCGATTACATCAGGGAACTTTACAGTGTATAATAAAGATACGTAATCTTAAGCATCAAAGCGTAAACGAAGGGGACTCACCAAACGGTCGATCGCGACGAACAGAAGAACGATCGTCCCACCGTTACCGCGCATGATCTTCTTCTCTTATCGAACTCGCGATTCCTGTCTCTTCTCGTTACCCCCGTGAAAACGAAACCGCGAAACTCCCCGCGAGCGACGCTCCGTTTTTAATCGACAGTGCAGGTAAGGCGTACGAAAGAGGATGCAGAAACGCGGCTGTTATCCGCGCGTACTTCGGGATGACTGAAAGCAAACTGAGCGGTTCTCCACCGCTTTTGGCCCCCCCATTGGTGCATGAACGATGGAAAAGCGGACAGAACCGTGTTCCCTCGCTCCCCCACCTCTTTACCACGCTCTCGGCCACGGTCTCGGTCTCCTGGTCTTGATCTTTCCACAAATTACTCTCCCTTCCATGATCACAACTAATCGCAGGTGGCTACGCAGCGACGGCTCCAAGGTGCGGCTCTCCCGAATGTTGCTCTCCCCCGTGTCTCTATCTTGGAATACCGCCGGCGTCCGCTGGATGACGTAACAGAGAGCAAGGGTAAGAAAGAGACGAGTGAATAGGTGTCGATGGAATAAAATTCAGGTCACGCACGGGTTGCTTCGAAATTCATTGGTATTCCAGTGCGAAACGAAGAGAAGATGCGAGCCGCGACGCGGCTCGCGTTCTTCCACCCCTTCTCTTCTTCCTGCTGCACGGGCCGCGCGCCTCCCTTTCTCGTCGTCTCGGCCGTCGCGCACCGGTACATCTACCGGTGCAAGTGGTTTCGTTAATAGTCGTAGTCCTACCGGTGGATTGGTCGCGCCGGCGAACGGTATCGTTGGCCTACCGTTCCGAGTCGAGTTATCGTGATTTCACGTGGCTACCCTACGAGTCGAAGTCCCCTGGTGACAAGCGCCGCGCGCTAGTGATTCCCTTCCGAATCGAACCGCCGCGCGCAGCGGCGGGAAGCGGGAAGCGAGGAGCGGTGAATCGCTCGAGAAACAGGAAGCACCGCGATGGACTACGCTGGAATGTAAATGGAGGATCGACTCGGGAGTCGAACAAAAGAAGAGCCGGGCCGCGAGAGGCGAGCGCGTTGAACGTGATGGGCGCGAGGTAAAGGACCTGCACGGAAACGACGTGAAACCGTACAAGGATCGGGGCAAAAACAAAAGTGACTTCATACGCTGGCTTCATTTCAATCATCGATAAACGTCCACGGGATGATTCCGGTCACGGCATCTGTTATTGCCTTCACGCGACTCCGCGAAGACTTAATCGCACCTTACGCTTTATTTCACGCATCGTCGGGCACACCTTGCTCTTTTATGGCACGCGTGATGCGTCGAACTTGTCTGAAATAATGGACTTGACGATATTTATGCGTGATTCGGTTATTGATATTTGATTATTTTAGATTGTCAGGTGACGTACCAGGAATGTTGGGCTACGATGTAGTGTTTAGCATTTGTTTCGAAAATAAATGGTGACGCAAGGAAGATCAAACCAGCTGAAGAATTTATCGATGATAATCGAACGTGTGGGAACTAAAAATTTGAAGAATTTTTGGATTAAAAGATAAATAAATATATCCATTAATCGTGTTTGCACGAAGCAAACGCTCAAAGTTTGTTGTTGCTCAAAGCAGAGATATTGGAAAATTCTGTTATTCTTTAATAACCTCGATAAGTATTAATCGCGATGCGTTTCGCAATTCGAGCTTGCAAGATCATTATCAAACAAATGTCGTTCGTTGTATTCATTCATGCACTGAAATCAAATTTCATTCACGATTAGCTTCAAAATACGAGCATAAGGATATCCGGAAGATTTCGATATCTAACCTAATTTATCTACTTTATCCTGAGAGTGTATCGTGATTATGCGTCTTTATCTGGTCGAGTATCTGCAAATTATCCAACAACGATGCTAATCTTCCCAACCGACGCTTCATTCGAATCTTCTCCTTCCCTTCACGGCTCGTTGTATTCCATAGAGTGTTGCATTAATTAGATCCCACTTATTAATGTTACCACGCATAACTATGCTCGTGGTTATTCTTCCATTCTTCGAAGAAAGCCGGGGTTCGACCATAATCGTCTCTAAAAATAACACGTGTACCAATAAAATCGTTCAACAGTCACTCAGGAAGATTACATTCGAATTTTTTTCAAATTCAACTGCTCAGGGTTCGTAACGATATATCGACATTTTGAAAACGATATTTCCCGTCGATATATCGATATTTATATCATCCACCGCCAGAGACCGATACTGTCGCAACCGTGCTCTTTTTTTCAATCGATTTTTTCGTCGTTTAAATCGATCTTTCTCCTGTAATTACGACGTATACGAACATTCTTTGAATTACAAACTTGGTAGCGTATTTAATATTTCGATATCGAATCTATACAGCACAGGTATCCATATTCCTCTGCAAACGATCAGATTATCGTTTATCATCGTATTCATATTTACAACGTGTCGACCGTCGATATCAGATGTTCTGCTACTTCGAGATCTGCATTCTTGGTTGTGATATTCTGCAGATATTATACACTTAATTATACATTTTGTTACATTATAAATATATCATCATTATTAATATACCATAGAAAACGTAAATTTAGGAAATTTGTTAAATTTCGACTGTCATCGATACTAATAGAAGAGGTATCCCCAAAGATTATTACATTCATCGAAATTTTTCACAATCAACAACAATCGTATCAAATTGATATAATCAATATCAATAAATTGTTGTCTATTTTCATTTCTTATCGTTCTTACATACATTTTCATATATTCCAGTTCGATATTTTCCAAATCAATAGTATCAATAACAGTAAAACGGAAATACATTTCGATACCTTCGACTGAATTGAATTACCGCGTGTAAATACCTTCGACCAATACGAAACGAAAACATTGCACGCGACGCGAGATTATACGCATCAACAATTATTAACCCGATTACTAGTAATAAATGATACCAGAACTGTTTCCTTTGCAATATTCGCTCTTGAGAGAAGAATGGAAACGAAGAATAGTCGGGTAAATATATAACGTTCTGTTGTTGCCTGCTAACGAAACTCGTTACGCAATTCGTTCAGGAACTCGTCCGCGTGCGTCGCTCTGGTCGCGTTCGTGCTCGTACTCGGTCAGAATTTCAGGTTAATCGTCGAGGATATTCGATTGCAGGCCAAGCATGGCGTTGAGCTGCAAGAAATTCATTTTCAGTCCTGGTAAGCAAAGATACGCGAGCTTCGTGTTAGGTTGTTGTCGCTTTGAGTCAACATCTTCGCGATATTAATACGCGATTACAAAAAACGGCGTGTCGACCTCGTAGAGGTGGATGTTAACTCGAACGAACTAGGAAATCACAATTTCTAACGCGATACTAATCGGTAAAAACTATCGTCACTATGATTTTCCTTTCTTTTTCCAGCATTCAGGAACACTTGCAAGCAGTTGTTTTACATCGAGCATCTTGTCAAACATGTAAGAAAATTGTATTGTGCTTCTCGGGACCATCGTGTTCCTCGTAACGTCCATGTTACGTTCGTAATAATAATAATAACGATTCCCACACACGATTACTTTCGTTTCAGCAATTCTATGGCCAGTTGGGAGCAGCTTCGCATTTGTCAAATGTTACACAAAGGTTTTATAGCACAAAAAAGATATATGACAGAAGTAAGCCCCATTGTAACGTTGGTACCATCGGACACGTGGACCATGGGAAAACAACGCTTACCGCAGCTATCACCAAAGGTATATCTGTTTCGTTTTCAGCTTGTACTTCTTTATAGCTAGGCATTTCCAAATTGTTTCATTGCGAACGCTTGGGATTATCGTTGTTGTTATTGTCTCAGTTTTGTCCGAAATGGAGCTAGCAGAGATAAGGAAGTATAGCGACATCGACAATGCACCTGAAGAGAAAGCACGTGGTATTACCATAAACGTTGCTCACATTGAATACGAGACAGAGAAACGTCATTACGGTCATACAGATTGCCCGGGACATGCCGATTATATTAAGAATATGATCACTGGTACAGCACAAATGGACGGAGCTATCCTCGTTGTCGCTGCTACCGATGGTACTATGCCTCAAACTAGAGAGCATCTACTTCTCGCTAAACAGATCGGCATTGATCATATTGTTATTTTCATCAACAAGGTTAGACTTCTTAAAATATATTATCAAATTACAGTGGGTTACTGTTTCCTCTGAATCTTTGGACGTATTCATAAAAAAGATCATTCCTTGGATGTGTATTCATTATGTAATATGTTATAAATGCATCGTTTGTAATTGTTTCAAGTGATGTTTGATCTATGTTGCATTGTTAATAGACAAGTACGTAGAATTTGCTTCAAGTGGAGACAGACTTTTACTGACATTTGATTAAAATTGGTGTTCAATACCTTTAAAACCCAATTCTTTCATTAAAATGTTGATATATTCATTTGTAAAGGTTGATGCCGCCGACTCTGAAATGGTTGAGTTGGTAGAGATGGAGATAAGGGAGCTATTAAGCTCAATGAATTACGACGGTGACAATATACCTGTCATTAAAGGTAGTGCACTTTGTGCACTAGAAGGTACCAATCCAGACATAGGAAAGGAAGCGATACTAAAGTTATTAGAAGCCGTGGATTCTCATATTCCGACACCTATAAGGGATTTAGATAAACCCTTCTTCTTACCGATAGAAAGCGTTTATACAATTACAGGAAGGGGAACAGTAGTCACTGGTAGATTGGAACGTGGCAAAATAAAGAAGGGCACAGAATGCGAATTAATCGGATTTAATAAAATATTAAAGTCTACAATAACGGGAATAGAAATGTTTCACAAGACGTTGGAGGAAGCCGAAGCTGGAGATCAAATGGGTGCCCTGCTTAGAGGTTTAAAAAGGGATGATGTCAAAAGGGGCATGATCATGTGCAAACCAGGGTCAATGAAAGCTTACGATCAGTTGGAATGTCAAATGTACATGTTAACCGGTAAAGAAGGCGGCAGAACAAAACCTATAAGTAATTTTATACAAGTTCAAATGTTTTGCAAAACATGGGACGTTACGTCACAGTTGAATTTAGTCGATAAAGACTTAGTCATGCCTGGTGAAGATTTTTCGTAAGTTCCCCGTTTAAACGTTTTCTGGATAAAACAATAATTGCGTGAGTCGTCATGCCCATATCCCATATGTACGTTTTGTTTTCAGCGTTGTATTAAAGTTAATCAGACCAATGGTATGTGAAAAGGGTCACCGATTCACGTTAAGAGATGGAGCGAAAACATTGGCAACTGGAGTAATCACGAATGTTATGAATAGACTTTCTGAGACAGATAGGCAAAATCTTCTGGCCGGCAAAAAGAAGGTGTTGAAGGAGATGGCACAGTCCTAATTCATTTTTAATGCATTTATCGCAATGAAAAAATTAGGTATTCAACGTATATGCATACATAAAAAACGCATACAGATCAATTCAAATATAGTATCATAACGCAAACTGCCCTAAGGCATTTTGAACGTACACGGTATCTCTTTGTGAATATGTAATTCATACTTCTTGTTTTCAGTCGATTACAACCTTAGTAAGTTAGTTTTTAAATATTAGATTGATTGTGAATACACACTTTAAGAATGTCCTACGCATACGAAATAAATGGTTCTTTTATATAAACCATATTACGTACGTGTCCAAGTGAGAATGTAACTTTAAAAAGAACAGTTCAATGATGATTTATTAAGTTCAATACATTAATAATACAAGTGTTTTCAAGTAGAACAAATGAAATACCGATACGCGGTACTTCTACCCCCCCTCCCCCATTGTAGTTTCGATCCCTCTTTTGCAATTATCTCTTAACCGCAGACGTCCTATGGCAATTTGGCATAATACCATCAAAACGAAGGAAATTAGGGAAAGGAACGTGTGCAACGCATTATCTGCATCCCAACGAAACAAATTTTGTATAGAAAAGAAAAACACTGTTTATATAATTTAAGTTGAACAAATCATACATTCACCTTCGCTTATAAAAATAGTAAACAGTCCTCAGTGTGGACAGGCGCAACTGACTACAAACCGTGCTTCGCTCGAATCGAAACATTATTTCAAAATACAACATAGTGTTTGGGAATCGCAGTTTATTCACAGACGATTGCTGCCGCGCTGTTAGCCCAATTGATACTACGCATCGATACTTTATTCTTTGTTCGCTTATCGTATGTATGTAAAATAGCAGCAAAGGTTACGTTATCAATTGGTAAAGATTTAACTATTTTGAGAATTCCTTCATTACAATGTAGTGTGTTTGTGTATGTGTACGCACGCGCGTATGTAAACAGTGAATTCTAACATTAGCATTTCGACTGTATCGAAAGATTCTTTCCTATAGAATTAATTATTCGCGTCTTTTCTTTTATCTTACAGAACGAGATCATTCGTTTGAATACATACAATTCACGTGCCATGTTTCATTAAAAGGTAATATACAATTAGCAACAAAAGTTGGACTGCGCTTTAAAGCTATGCCTTCAAGGGTGAACAATTTGATTCGTCGATAAGTTATACAGCCATTACATTAAATACATCGTTTCATCTAACATATGTGTACTCACGCATACTCATACATAACATCTACGAAAAAGAAAACGAAGTAAGCACAACGCCGAATGCCGATCAATTTTTTTTACAGACGATGCGTACGTTTTCATCCATTTGTTGTACCTATCGATTATATCGCACTTTCAAACCGATGAAAAATACGCTCAAATCGGATAATACTATCTGACGACGTTTCTTTTGATATTTTCACGCACTTGGAACGCATCGTTTTGCGCGCAAAAACAATGTTAAGCCCTCGATCTCAATTTACGTTAAATATGGAACAAAAGTGTACGTATGCATTAATTCTACTTAAGAAAGAATCTTCGATTTATAGAGAGGCACAAGTACAAAACGTACTTAATACGCTTGTTTTCAGTTTGCCTCTATTAATAGCATACACGCGATGTAACAAACTAAAGATCCTCATCGTCTTCTGGTAACGCAGTCTCCTGGGCTTCTTTGAGGTCCTTTTCGATCTGTTGCTGCCATTGTGGGTCCATTGTAACTTCTGGTGGAAGAAGAGCCGGCATCGCAACGAATTCGAGATTTGGATCGCCGATCAATTTTCGCGCCAACCATAAGAAAGGCTTCTCGAAATTGTAGTTGCTCTTGGCACTGATATCGTAGTACTAGAAAAATATGGGAAAAATAATTTTACGCTTTACGTGCACGTTACATCATCAGCTCGGAATAAACAATCAGATTAGAAGGACGGACATCATGGTTTATAAGTTTCACGTACTATCATCAGAATTGCATTACAAAATGGGAACAAAACTTATAATACCAAACCTTCCTCGCAATCTTTACGTTTGACTAAAATAACGTTTTACCTGCAAATTCTTCTTTCTATGGAAAACGATGCTCTTGGCCTTTACTTTTCTGTCCTTAATGTCAACTTTATTACCGCACAGCACGATAGGTATATTTTCACATACTCGAACCAAATCTCTGTGCCAATTGGGTACATTTTTGTACGTAACTCTCGACGTAACATCGAACATGATTACAGCACATTGTCCTTGAATGTAATACCCATCCCTGAGACCACCGAACTTTTCTTGACCGGCCGTGTCCCAGACATTGAAACGAATCGGACCGCGGTTCGTGTGAAAGATGAGTGGATGCACCTCTACACCCAACGTTGCGACATACTTCTTTTCAAATTCACCGGTTAAATGCCGTTTGACAAACGTGGTTTTCCCAGTACCACCGTCGCCGACCAGTACGCATTTGAAAGTGGGTATATCAGCTTCTTGTGCCATTTCAACGTCAACGATCTATCCAAAGACCAAAGTGATGAATTGAGATCTGTAAAACGATGATAACCCTTAGAAGGTATTAACCAAACAAGAAAGAGACAACTTTCGCCGCACGAATGGATCAAGAAATTTGTAAATCATGGTAAAAAAGCAAACGAAATTATGATCCTCGCCGAGGAAGATCGATATCAGGTCGGAAGTTACTAGAAACTGGTAGACAGTACGCAAATCGTATCACGCACCAAAAACGTGACCGACATAATCGCAATTTAATCAGGACCTGCAGTAATTTCAAAACGACGCGTCCTCGCGTTAATTACAAAGTAAACAGAATCCAACGAAACGCTGGTTGATCGTACTTTCGATGGTAATTTAGAAAGCCGGCCGGAGGGTATATCCCGCGCTCTGCGACAAGTCGACGTTACAAATTCACCACGTTCCGTTAAAAGAATGGCGCCTCCCGTTCTAACCACAGGCTTTCGCCACAGTCTCGCAGGCGCGATCACACGCTCTTTTATACGGAATTGCGAACGATCGCGCGTGCAAACGGCCGATTTGCGACAAAACAGCGAGAATCTGCGGATATTGGTACAAAATTTCCCGGCAAGCAACGTGTACGTGAAAATGACCGGTAATACTTACACTGCAACACAGTCGTTACGGCTCACAATGGCGTTCCTTCGGCTGAACGGTAGAGGTCCCGCATTTTCGTCATTCGCCGAACGATACGCGGCTCAAGTTGCGCGATTCATCGAGTCGATCTAGCGCGAAAAAATACGGACATAATATTTTTCCGGTTCTGGTATTAAAATAAAACGTCGTTCGATACCTTTCCACGGGAATTAGAATAATATTAAATAGTCTCAGGCGACATCTATTTTATGCGCGCCACATCGAGCCGGTATCGAAGAGTTTCGGTTTTTAACGTGGGATTCTTCGTACGTGGAACGACGCATCGGCGCACGAGGGAGCGTTACGTCCTGATCTGGCGGTAAAACGTTTAATTCAAACCGTAGGCCGCGTTGCACGTCCGCTTTACGATTCCATCCTCGGGTTTTCCCCATTTTCCGCGTAGATCGAATCAGATCGCGATATTGCGTTACGCGTCATTCGATAGTTCGCGTATCTCTTTCATTATCAATGAGAATATGTACATTTTTCTGATCGAGCGAATGCGATCGAGTGTCGAATAGATTGCGAAACTGTTGGCGAGAGAAATAAAAAAAAGCATGCATGCGTATCGATCGAATTGGGCTCGGGATTCGATAGCCTCTTCGGATGAAATGTTAACGAAGGAAAATTTCTTTGTTACAGAAGTGGCCAGCATCTGGAGTGGGGGCAAAGTCGTTAAGGTGGGGCTACGGTCGAGTCTAGGTTCGGTACTGAGTATAGTTGACGTCACCGGCGCATGCGCATCAGAACGGACGGCACTGCAGAAGCAGGCGAGTTCGCGAGTGTATCGATTTTACGATCGTGTCTCTCACCGCTAGTGCGTCCGTTTCCTTTAGTTTTTAGTGGTCGTGCTCATAGTACATGGATAAAATCGTGAATGGGATTAGTCGCTAGTCTCTTCACTCCGTACACCCGCTGACTCGCAACACTTCGTCACCCTCACCATGACCAAGGATAGATTAGCAGCCCTCGTTGCGGTGAGTTTTGAATAGCTACGTAGAATTTATCGAAATTAACCCGATTCATCCAGCAGCGGAGTGTTCACTCGTCAACACTCTTCCTCTCTCCTCATCGTCCTCATCGTTTCTCCTCTAATCCCTAATTTTCACTTCGCATTTACCATCCTCGACCGTACTCGTGCGCGTTTTCCATCCTCTCGCATCCGAATCTCGGTCCCTTCCGCAAGTGTGCATTACGAGAGCGTACACTTGCCTCGCTCTGGGCTTTCTTTTCTCTCGCTTTGCTCTTTGACGTTTCGTGGGACGACGCTCTCGCTCGACACGCACGTAACGAACCCGTCGTCGTTTCTTTCAAGCGAATCGATGCTCCGTTCGGATCTCGTTCACGAGGAAAAGAAGGCGTTTCCGTGGTGCCCATTTGACTGTCAACCATTCAGTAGTCGGGGCTAGAGGTGTGCGAGAGCGAACGGGGAAAGAAAAAAACCGAAGAGAAGCAGAGACATGGACAGCGGGACTCGCAGTGCAAGCAGCAAGAAACAGAGAAAGAGGGAGAAAGGCTAAAGGGGCTGGAAAGAGAGGAGAGACCAATGCCTCCTGTGACTGACAGGTGTTTGCCAATATATGTTTTTCGTCATCGTTTATTTCGTAACGATGACAGAGCTCGCGATGCCGGTCGGGAGCACGCTCGAGCGGACATTTTTCCGTCGGTGGAATCACCTTCCACTGGTGACGTTCCAAGCGTGACGATACACACCGTTCGTCACGAGCGTTTCCCGGATATTTTTATAGTACATCCATTGGTGACCGATCGTTCAGAGCAGAGTTGGTGTCGATGACTCAGAGGCGCCTACTAACACAATAGGAGAATCATGCATCTGGGCGTATCTGTGCCAGCGACGATCGTTCCCCTTGTACCTGTTCCCTTCGTCTTTCACGTCGCCACTTCTCGGATCCGATGGATTTTTCGACGCTGCTTTTATCTGGCGATGAATCGAAAGCTGCGGTATTGTGTTACGTACCTGTTGTCCGTATAGTTGCTCTTTCACTGAACTTCGAGATTGACCTTGTACGTTTCACTCGCATTTTTTTAATATCAAATACCGTTCTACACGCGTTCACCTTGCTTTTTGCCTTTACTCTTCTCAGACGTTTAGTTCATCTGCTCCTGTATAGCGTTTAGAAGATCGACGTTTTTGTTCCGACTTCCATGTTCGATTCACAATGGAATTTTTGTTATCTATTCATTCAGTGGAATGTAAACTTTGAACAAATTTTTTGTATCATCCGTAAAAGACGATAGAAATTACTCTAAGGATTATGCATCTTTGTATATGTACAAGGCGACGAATGAATGTTTTCTCTCTACTATTCGTGGATGTGAAAAGGGATGGTATAAAATTACTAGTGGAAATTTGAGCACGAACAGGACAGAGTTCTCGTTTTTTTTTTTTTTTTATATTTCACGTAACGCGATCGGTTAGATACGAGTCTCTTGATAAACTTGATATAATAAAGCTTTGGAATTGATCGAATGCGGGATATCTTGTGCATCTTGATCACGATCACGGGACCAAGTTTGCGCTCCTGGCCTTAATTATCTCAACATTTCTGCATATGCTAGAACGATAGAATTTCATTATCTCCCGTACACGGTCCTTCTGTTCCTTTACTAAAATTGCGAACTTCCATTCCAGATTCCTATCAGCCGTCTAACATTCCTAAAAAATGAAAATTCATGCAGAGAAAGAGAGATGCGAGCGAGGTATTCGAAACCAACTGCGGAGAGGGAAAAAATTGGCGCATACAGGACATTTAGTATGGAGGACGGAAGTATAAGTAGAAGTAGGAGACTCGAGGAGGAGGAGGAGGAGGAGGAGGAGGATGAAAGGAAAATGAGAAATGAAACGAAACGAAACGAAATCGATGCTCTCGATGCGGAGAGAGTAGGCCCCGTGATATAAATTTCGCCAAGTAGGCATCTGTCTAAGCAAATAAGTTAAGGAGGCACGAACAAAGGGCTGAAAAGGTGGGGATCGATAAAAATGTATAATGGCTTCAATATAAATGTGTTCACAAAGGGAGAATTAAAGTTGTCAGCCGAGAAGCGGAGTCCGGATCTCTCGAGGTGGATTGGCTGCGCAACCGGTGCGAACGAGTTCTTCCGCTCGGTTCGTATTTCGAGCGTATTTGGCGCGCGTTCGAAAATACTATGGGCGACAATTACCGGGGCAAGAAACGCGCGAATATCGATCGTCCAGGACGAACGATAATACCGGTCTTTTGTTTCGTAAAAAAAAGAATTGCTGCACTGCAAAATGTTACGTGGACAGAAATTACTCGACACTGGAGCTGTAATAGCAAAGCAGTCAAAGTGATTGCTGGCTCGCCATCTCTTGTATGGATTATAATTTTATTGAGATTCGGTTCTAGGAATTTTCTACACTCTGCAGAATATTCGCTTTACATTCATAGGACCAACGTGATTATAATCTATCATTTGTGATATTTTTCTTTTGCATATTTCAATGTATCTTCTATTTCAATGGTTCTAGCATTTGTCGATGCCTTTCATTCCTTGATCTTTGCAACAAATTGGTATATTTTAATCGTTGATAGGTCTAGTGTTAATCGAAGGCTGATAGCGAGTATTGATTAAGTATAATATCGTGCATTCATATTGTAACAGATCGTTCTTATTCTGTCCGGATAATTGCATCTTCCATACATATTTATTGGATGAATAATCTTGCGTTCACAGTACAAGTGTTTTCCTGTAACAAGCAGCTACTTTTTATGCTAGTTATTACTTTCGAGAAATGCCAGGACGTAAGATGTTCTACTCTAGAACTGCGGATTGCATTAATTTGTTAAAATAAAAATGAAATAAGAAGTATTTTAAAAAGTATAACAAATTGCAAGTGATGTGAAGCAAGTATTCTTCGCGCATGTTTGTGACACAAATTATGGAAAATTCCTAAAATTGAATCGCTTAAGATTTATTCAAATCTCTACAATATGTTATGAACCGCTCACTTATTTTTTTCTGTAATAGTTTTAACGTTAGTTAAAGCTAACTAAAGTTGGAAAAAAATATAGGGCATTTGGTAACTTTATCAATAAGTATATATTGTAATACATATTAACATGCAAGACAGGAATATATAATATTTAATGATTTTTGTTAATCTGCGAAGAATACATTTCGTATGCAGAAATACGTGTCGAGCTGCGGAAATTGCAATCAAATATATTCGTTACTCTGATACTGTTCGGTACAGCTCCAGTGTAACACGTATCGAAACAGTGTGCAAAGATTAAGGAAAGGCTTACAAGTGTTGGTCTTATCAATGATAAATTCGTCACCTCTGTGTACCTTTCTCTGAGAAATCGTAAGAGATATTGAAATTAAATTTCAACTACGTCTGCCTCCACGATAGATAGCTAAATTGACACGTATATTTTGCATTCTGTCTCGACCATGACTACTATTTTCTTGCTGAAAGGATAAGAGAATAAATTTCAACCGGTAATACCTCTATTTATGAACAAGGAAACTTTTGTGCTAAATTGTTATGACTAAACACGAGTAGATTGTTGGCTTCTTTTCACTTGGAATCATATTTCTTGGCAACACCCAAAAAGCTGGCAAGCTTTCAGTCTCATAGTTATGAAGTGCCATCAAAAAACCTATGAAATCGCTCTTCGTTGCATAGGAAACATTATCGTTTAACACATAAATATTTTAATAGCACAAATCGTACGTCTAATCAGGTCAACTTCGTCCATTAGAAAATTGATCTATTTGGTCGATCCTCATTACCTTTACAACTCTCTGTAACATATTCCCATAGCAAATTGTCCATATCTTGTCCACATATAACGACATGTTACTTTCTCTTCCTTCCATTCGTTTTCCTCTTCAAATTATTAAATATTTTATATACTAAGCGACACATATTACAGTTAAACATAGTAAGAAAGTAACATAAAGCTACATCTGTTATTTACTTATTTATCTACAGAGTAAACCCATTGGCAACGCAAAATGCAATAAGTAGCAGAACAGAAGACGATAAAACGCTCTAATCCACTGCACCAATGGGTTTATCTCGTTAATAAAGAAATGAAGAGATGCAATTTGCTGGGAGCATACAATTAGTATCTGGGCCCATGGCTAATTGGTGTGTTTAATTTGTTTCAGGCCCAGTCGGACGACGATGACGTGGCGGACGATGTGTCCGTCAACGTCGGCGGGCCCGACGACTTCATGACCGAGTTTTTCGCGGAGGTAAGTATGCGCGTTGAATTTTTCATTTTGTTTTGCGACACCGAATCCCATCCCAGTAGCACAATCAAGGCTGTATTTACTGTAGGTTTCTGTCAACACGGCGCAGGAACCTCTCCCCCGGTTCGTTGCTTTTATTACCCCCTGTATTTTTTAAATACTTGCCCATTTATTCTTTACCATTTGGTAATTCGCTCCAACCGTTTCTGCAGGCGAAGAGGAACCGCGATTTATTTCTTCTATTGTTCTCCACGAACTGCTTCGCTCGACCAAAGTAATACCAGCGTGTATATTGTGTTGCGATTAGACTGCGGACGTTTGTGCATCTATGGATAATATATTCGTATGAAAAGGTGTAGAATGTGTGCAAGAATGAACGAAACGTTTAAGGTAAAGTAGAGAGTACGATATTTAGAAGGTAAATTAATGTTTCTATTTCCCTTCCATTTGTTTAATTATGCTTGCGAAGGTACAAATTTGCATAAACGTCCGTAGTGTGGTAATAATTTTAGGGATGCGACCATTCTAGCGTAGGATGAATGGATGGTAATTGTGGGTAAACTGGTTCGCAGTTGTGGGATTCGTACGAGCTTTCTGTGGGTTGCCATGACCTTTTTGCTTTTATCAGGAAAAGAAGAGAGAGAGAGGAGGGAGGATCTCGCAATTTATTCAAACGTTTATTCCAGCGTCCTCCCTTTACTCCACTCTGTTTGAATAATTAAGCAATCGTACATCGAAAACGAGTTAATCCATCTAATGTTCACCCTTTCGTAACTATGTTTCATCTTTCTTCGCAATTTTTAAGTTCAACTTCGATTGATGAATGCTGGTCGACGATAAATTCGTAATTCAAAGAATCGGAGAGTCGCACACAGCTACAGAATAACGCTATTGTCGATAAATTCACAGAAACTCGTTCGCTCTGCTGATTCTTCGAACGATGTATAAAATATACTGTTAACGTGGTTTAATCGTGTCTGAGATATATTGCGGTTACACTTCTGTATAGGTATTTAGACGCCATGAAATTTATTTTAATACATGTGTACCTACACATTTATTAATTAACTGCGAGTATACCAAGTCCCCTGTTATCTAACAGTACTTTCACGTAATTGGAATTTAATTAAAAAGCTGTGCATCGGAAAATTAGTTGGCATACTCCGATACATCAAAAAGTATAAGGCTACGAGTAAAAGCATTAATTATCCTAAAAAATAAAAGAGATCCGTGAACGCAGTCTGCAAAAATGAACAGATAATAATACAACAGAATATATCATCGAATATTATTCGATTTATTTCATAAATATCATGCATGATACTCGTGGGAACTCGACGGGAAGCGGCAGTTGCCGAAATCCGTCGCGACAATGAAGTCCGCCAACTATTTAAAATCGCCGTGTAAATAATCGAGTGCCGCGGAAAGCGTTCCGCTCGGATGGTTTCGTCTCGATATTGGGGAATTAGGTCGAGACGACTCCCCGAGCCGAATCGTCGATCACGTCGGAAAATGTATCCCGCCGGTCGAATCACGTTACGCGTAACGCAATATATTTCGTTAAACCGGCGAACGAACGGGGTCGCCCGCGTCGGCGAACGCGCAACGGGCGATAATTCGCCTGGGAAACGGAAGCTCGAGCGGCACGGACAATCGAACTTTAGCGGCGTATACCTACGCACATCGCCGTGATACGATGTAGGAAGCTCTCCTCCACCGCTGGATGGGGCATCGTTGACATTTGCGCTTGTTGCGATCCGCGTGGGCTCGCATTAACTTTGATCGTTTGTTTTGGCGTGTTCCCGTTCCGTTTTTTTCTTCCTCCCCCTACCCGTTCGTTCTGTATTTGCACGCGTGGGAAGGTAGTAGAACTTCGACAAAGGTGAAACGTCGCGCGAATGGTCGCCATGGTAACGGCAAACGACGGACCTTTAGGTAGTTCTTTGGTACTGTCTCGACAATGGGATCGGTTTCCTTCGACTTTTTCTCTCGACGATCGTTCCAGTTCCATTTTCAGCCGGGAACTGAGAAGTGGCCGAGGAATGCGTTCGTTTATTCTCATGGATGATCATTCGTTTTGCGTATGTACGAGATACAGAGGAACGACAATGGCGAATGGGGTGTACGATGATCGTTTAAAGGAAGTACCTGTGTAACCTTCGAAATCTAGCTTTTTTTGTTGGAAGATGACTAAGAACGGCAAAGGTACAATTTAATACAGAACATTTGTATGAATTAACGAGTAGAAATAGCGAAATTGAAAGCATCTTGTACAATTTTTAACAGGACTGATGAGAAGTTGGACTGTTCGGTTAGAAAAGTTGATCGATTTCTTAATTTTTTCGAACTACCATCTTGTAATCTACTATACTCGAATCCGATATACATATTTTTTTTCTTTTTTTTTTTATCGTATAGGCAACGATCGAACGAATTGTCGTTTCCTAATGTTCTAACGTATTATCATTTTTGCATAGGTGGAGGAGATCCGCGAAATGATAGACAGGATCCAGACGAACGTGGAGGATGTGAAGAAAAAGCATAGTGCCATCTTATCGGCACCACAGACTGACGAAAGTGAGTTTCAACGATCCCCTTATTTTGAATCTATCGTGCACCGTTTGTAAACCGTGCCAGCTATCCTTTACAACGTTCGTGTAAAACGAGCGTATCGTATCGTGCCACAGGTAGCCGCCAGATTTAGGTAACACGCGAACATTCGTTGATCTTCAGACCATTCTAACGTACGTTCGACGTCTACGTATCTTCGTTCGAAACGGATTCAGAGATAAATCAACGGAAACGTACTTTGCAGCGTTTCGCGGAGCACAGGTTGAAAAAAGCGTGCCTCATCTCGCGCGATGGCCATGCGAAAAAAAAGCACCGCTTGTTTGTGATCAATTAGGGGTATCTGGCAGCCAATTAGTATGTTTGCTATATGTGTTTTAGGACGTTTAAAGAACAAGCACAGCCACGCTGCACACGCACGGCATATAGCGAAGGAGATAGATTTGGAATATTTATACAAGACACACACAAGACACGCGTGATTTTTATGATCGCAACTAATTGCAATTATATAATTTGCGCGCGGTTTTTTTAACCGTGCTAAAGTGCTTCTCTGTTAAGTAACGCTAAAGTAAAAGGCCACGTTAAGAATTGATCGTACAAAGAGAATAAGGCGATTTAAAAATAGTCCACGGAGGCATCCTGTTTGTCGGTCTGTACAAGGCACTATTCGAATTAGCCGACATTGACGTTCCGAAAGGGAAGACAACGGAATGGAAGAAGCAATCGGTCTGTTGGAGGGAATATCGAAGCTGCCACGAGCCGAGATTAAGATCAATATGTTGTTTCTTCTGTCCTGGTGAAACGTGGTCAGGGCTCCCTCGGTCGAGAGGAGGATATAATCTGGGAAATAAGAACGCGATTCATTCTCCGCCGAGGCGAGCCCCCTCCTTCCATTTCCACCCACGCGGGGAGTAGAGTATTTCTTTCTGAGTATCGCGTATAAGATTCCCCATCGATGCGAATCGAACAACCGTGCCTCTTATTCCCATTTCCGCTGGCTCGATTCGTAATCGTTCGTATTCGTTCGAACAGCTCGATTTAACGGTTTAATTATTTCAGACACGAAAGAGTGAGGCGTGTCTAATTCTGTACTCTAAAATTATCAGTGTCCACCTTTGTGTATGGTATAAATATGAAAGCATTCGAAGCGCACGTTTGTAACTTCTGACAAACTGGATACGTAAATCGAGATCTCTGAAACGATACGATAGATAAATTAAAAAAGGAGGAGAGTTAAGATCGTGCTGGGAAAAGTAGAGAATACATGTCGAATAATTACAGCGTCCGTGTTTACCACATCTACGATTGTTAGTGAGTCATGAAAGAATGTTATATTGATATTTATCCGTTAATTGCAATAATATCGCAATTTTCACACACCATGCTGTGAACAATACTTTTACGTCAATTGGCCCGCGTTACAATGTCTATTGTTAAAATACTCCGATCGTAGGATTACGTTTCAACTTGACCGATGCAATCTTGAGACTCGAGATAATTAAGTCGCTGATACCGCAGATATTATATCGTTCCATTTCACTTTACAAACGTGCTTCGAATTCGATTAATTAACGATTGCGTTACTGAACGTTCAAATATTCTTACGAACAATTACTCAGAGAAATCAAGGTAATAAAAATATTAACTACAACAACGCATATAACGGAGATTTATCTACAGAATATTATCCAAGGATGGTAGTAACAAATAGAAGCGACGTAGTTCGAAGACAGGAAATGTAAGAACCCCAGGAAATGTGCGAGCCGTGACTTTGCATCGAGCAAATATTAGACCCCAAATAGCCGCACCGTACACCGAGTGCACATGCACAATATTGTTCGAATCGTTTGTTCTCGCTCATCGAACTCGCTTCATTCATATCTGGTCTCCTGGCCCGTTTAATCCGCTCTTGTGCAGCGCATCCAGTGGGCGTACTTTGTGTACCGTGGCTCCACGTATATGCTTAGGGGTCAAAGCTCTGGGGAAATCGCACGGAGAAGGTTAACGTGGCACCGTAATAGAGAAACCGGCGTTTCCCGGAACAACGGAATCGCGCGGCGATCCGCGAGGAACGGGGACGACGCCGCGGACGAGCGACTTGAGCGTTCGCCGTCGAATGAGAAGCTCCGACAGGGGCATGCGATCGATGGTACCACGCGTATTTTCGCGTCTGCCTTTCCGCCGACTCGAGGGCGGTCTATCGAGGAGGAGATTGATCCAGCTACGATTCTCTTTGTACTCGACTGGAACAATCTTGTCTCGATGCGTCAGGGTTGAACACAGTTGTCTCGCGCTGTTTCCTTCGCGTCACGATATCCCCTATCTATTCGCATCATCGTTCTACAGTCAACGATGACTCTTAACGACGTTTTTCCCCGTGTTCAACACTTTCGATGGGAACAGCGTCCACGCGCACGTAATGGGAATGTTCTATGCTATAATTATACAAATCACACGCTAAACATCAATCAAAAACTGTTCTGCAAGCGTTAAATTACTTTTACAAAAAGTCTCATAGAGGAAGAAGCATGTCTCATCCCACGCTTTTCTAGATCGTCTCGTGTAGAAGGTATCGTGTCCTGCGACGTGTTCCGTCAGTCGAATCGATGGTGCACCAATTATTGGTGGCGAGATCGTGGCCAAATGGGATCAGAACCGCGATTAAACTCGCACGGGTGCTGCGGTACGATCGAAAGGAGAGAGAAGCCCAGCGAAATGCGAATAGCGAATAGGAGAAAGTGGACACAGAGGGATGTATCGGCTGGTGTGTGTAACGGTGAAACGGATTTGACCAAACGAATGGGCGGACGGAATCGTAGGCGAGGCAGATCGATCTTATCGTTACGCTCGATACGTAAAGCCATCTACGCGTGTTCCATAAGGTAAACTCGCGGGGACTGCTCGCACAGGTCTACCTGGGGCCGTGTGTGGAACGCCTAATTGG
Organism: Xylocopa sonorina; assembly: GCF_050948175.1. Taxonomy (NCBI): domain Eukaryota; kingdom Metazoa; phylum Arthropoda; class Insecta; order Hymenoptera; family Apidae; genus Xylocopa; species Xylocopa sonorina. The sequence goes on along the minus strand of NC_135201.1, from coordinate 9,410,026 downwards.
AGACTTTCGTCATTACGGAGCTGGATGGCGAACCAGAGCGATAGCTGCTCGAGGATGTCGCAAATTAGCCCTCCTTGGTACTGCGTCGCGCGATGCAACCCTTGCACAAGTCGTCTTTGATCGTGCGCGACGTACAATTACCTAGCCGTGTTAATTGTAACTTTTACACTTGGAATTAGGGAGATGGAAACGAGTAACACCGTATTACAATACGTTACGTAAATAGGACGATCACACGTGTAAGAAAAGTATTTTGAGAGATCTCAATCTACCAAGGATTCAGATTTCATTTCCTTCTTAATGAAAGCGTATACTTTGATACTTGTCATGCATATATACGTTTTTTGGTAGCTCCGTCCAGCTGTCTCTGTACACGAAGACTTGACGAGCTTATCTCCGCGTGTACTTGGGGCTTAACGGAAGCACGCTGGACGACTCTAAAGGATAAAGAATGATCGAACTCAGCAGCGTTAAAGTATCTATTCGCATGGGATTTCTTCGAAATCTTTGAGACAAGAAACACTGCACGAAGGACAAGTGAAATCTGCCATGAATAGATCATCGATTCGATCTAAGAAAACGCGAGGAACACACGAGAGGTGGAGGAGGAAACGAGGTATAAAGGGATGAGATCGTTTTCTTTTTTCTGGGACGCGAAACGACCGCGCGATTCGATCGAATTCGAGCGTCCCGTGTCTCCCGGGCGTGCCGAGTTCTCGAGAGGCTTCAGAAGTAGGTCTGGCACGTTTCCACCCCGTATTAACCCAATTCCATCGAGCACCCTCGACGCAGGAGAATGCGCGCACCCATCGCCCGATGAGGACGCGTGCACGCATCCCGAACGGAACGATCGATCTCGATCGGATGCAGGGGCTGCTGAAATCGCACCGCGAGGCGAAACCTCCTCCCGCCTTCCCCTTTGCGCACGGCTCAAGGATACCCCGCGAGAGCCAGGCCTCTTGCTTGTTACCTCGACAGCACGCAGACGAGAGAGAGAGAGAGAGAGAGGTTGTTTAATTCTTAATTACTCGTGCCTTGACGGCACTGAGATGATAGAGATCTCGTCGCTGCGGTGCGCCGTTATTGCAACACGTTTACTTGTTTAGTTCTATAGGTGGAGATAGCGAGGATTTCTGTAGAACCGTGGAACACGAGATAAAAAGATAATAGTCAATGGCAGGGAGGAGAGAGATAAAGGCGAAACGTTAGTTGACCTATTCGTTTCGATGAATTTCTGTGTTACTCGAGGATAGAAATAATAATGACGAATAGGTGGCACACGTAGTAATGATAACGTCCATTCACGTTGCATCTGTGTGGAGAGGAACAATGACTCGTTGTTAGACAATTGTTCGTTTATTTCTGTGATCATGAATCTATTAATGTACGTAGTAGTACATTTTGTAAAGGATATCGAGCTTCTGTATTGGAATCTTTAAACGTTCAAAGAGTTAAATTAATCATGTTGCTCGTGTTGAACATTTGATATTGCATTCAGAACGCAGAGAAGGGGAATTGAATTGTTCCTATCTGCACGATCGCACACACCGTGATCCCCTGAAATCGCTTCTTTTAATTAACACTGCTTTAAACGGGTTACACAACTCGAACACGTAGGCCCGTTTAAGCAACGTCAGCAATCAAGGGTTAAAAGCTGAAACGTGGAAACGCGTTCCACGCTGATCGACGGTGGTACGCGTTTCACACGCCTGCGATTATCTAATCTTTCGCACTCGGATGTCCTCTCTAAGGAGAGATCAGCATTGATTAGTGATTAGGGAAGTTAAACTTGTCCCATCGCAGCCTTTTGAGAAATGCATGCTTCCCTCAAGTTTTCTATTACTAAGACTCGTTGGCGATAAAAACTTGATGTTGCTAGTTCAGTAATAATTTCTACGTTAACGTTGCTATTATGCTTCTCTCGAGTTTTCTATTACTAAGACTCGTTGGCGATAAAAACTTGATGTCGCTAGTTCAGCAATAATTTCTATGTTAACGTTGCTATTTTAGCAATAGTTTCTATAGTTACTAACAAACGCGAAGGAGTCGAGTGCAAAGGGTTAATTGAACGGGCTCGATGGGGAGAGTATTGGATGATAACGGGGTCAGATGGAGAGGATCGTGCCGATGACAGCAGGAAACGCCGGTCGACCGAAACCGTGTCCCGTTTTCGCATTTCTCACAAGAATGAATCATTTCTACCCTTTGAATTCCGCCTTTCAACGCGACAGCGGAGTCTCCGTTTTCTGTGCGAGATAGCTGGCTCCGGGAGTAAGCTTGTATAGTCGAGGTGGCACGGTTCAAGGTTCGCGATGAGCACCGGGACGAGCGTGAAAACTGGCAAAGCCGATTATCCTGCGAGGTTTACGCAACGGAAGATTAATTTCGCGACCCGTTCCCCTTTTTTTCGGTGGGCATTCGCGTTCTACGCTGCAATTTGCCCCACGTTTCAATCTAGTTCGCTTCATTTGCTACAGGACCAGGTATAAACTTGATGGCACATGGAAATTGAGCTACGTTTTTTTTTTTTATTAAAACGCTTTGAACGATATCATTGGCTAACACATTTTTCCTTATGATTGCAGAGGTCAAAATGGAATTGGAAGACCTGATGTCAGACATCAAGAAAACGGCCAACAAAGTCAGAGCTAAGTTGAAGGGTGAGTGTGTAGCTTGGAGACTGTTCTCAGCTGTTCGATATAGATTCTCTGTTCGAGGCAAACTTTAAAAGAACTAGTATGTATTTCAAGAAGAAATGAACGTGTATCTTTTTATTTGATGTATGCCAGTATCTAGGAGTAATTTTCAGTAATGACAATTGTCTGAAACTGTTAAGCTACGATTTTGATCAGATTTGTACAGATTTGTGTGTGGATATGAGAGTCATCCTCAAAGATCAAAGTCGATCACCCTCAAGTTACACGAAACAGTGGCCTCGCAGTGAAACGGTTAAACGAATCGTTATCGGCTACCAGAATCGTTCGAAAATTCACGTTTACGTTCTCCAATGTTCCAGTCATAGAGCAGAACATCGAACAGGAGGAGCACACGAACAAATCGTCGGCGGATTTGAGGATACGCAAGACACAGCACTCGACGCTGTCGAGGAAGTTCGTTGAGGTGATGACGGAGTACAATCGGACGCAAACTGATTACAGAGAACGGTGTAAGGGAAGGATACAACGACAGCTGGAGATCAGTAAGCGTGGAATCGTTCCTAATCTGTTTAAACGTTGAGAACGCCCGGCTCGTTCAGCTGCACGCAGTCTAACCGATCTCTGTTCCTTTTAGCCGGAAGGACGACCACCAATGAGGAGCTGGAGGAAATGCTGGAGCAAGGAAATCCGGCCGTGTTCACGCAGGGGGTAAGCGTTTCGTTTCTTCGTTTCTACACGGCTCGAAAATCTGGTGCTGTATCGAGACGCGTTTCCCGTAGATTATCATGGAAACGCAACAAGCGAAACAGACCCTCGCCGACATCGAGGCGCGTCACGCTGACATCATCAAACTAGAAAACTCGATCAGGGAACTCCACGATATGTTCATGGACATGGCTATGTTGGTGGAGAGTCAGGTAAGATCAACGAGGCGTTGCCCTTTTTTTTTTTACAGTCACCCCTATTTACAACCACTCACCCTGTTTTTTTTTTTTTTTTTTTTTGTTACACCCACGATTTCTTTTTTAGACTTCTCAGTTCGTTTCCTGTTTTAAAAATTTTATGTGACAAGTATAACGGATGCTTGTAAACACTCGATGAACTAATAGCATCGTTTGTAGGGGAATTATTTAGTTGAAAAATGCATCCTCTTCGGGGAGAGATATCGCGTGAAAGTTTTATAACGTTCGGATGATTGAAAGCCCAGCCGGACCGTTTCAACTGACGGGATCTAGTTTTTGTGCACGGGTCGAAAAATGAGCCGTTAATATCGCCCCGACCCAGTTTAAACTTTCAGAATATAGAGCAGAATGTAACGGTGCGAAGCACAAGTTTCTACCCGCATAAAAAGCTACTGTCACTTTAAGTGCTGTGACCGGGCTTCTAATGAGATCCAAGTATCGTAGAACTTTAACGTAGAATGAAAAAAAAAGGATGTAATTCTCAGCTAGAAAAAATTCCCAGAGACATTGGATAGTTTAGTTACTTTTATATATTACTTATATCATTTATTTTTTTTTATACGTATACATATATGTACATATTATACTCCGTGGTTGTTCCGCGCAGTATTACCATTCGCTATTATGAACATAGCGTTTGTTTGACTTCATTTTTTGCTCGTTTTCGTTGGATACATTTAGAAAAAGTTTGATCGGACAATAAATTAGTTGAGAGACAGAGAAAAAGGATGAATTTTGAGAGGGGCGTAGCGCGAACCAGTGTAACTCTTCTATCGGTCCGTGTAGTGCTTTCTTCTCGAGCATATCGCCTGTATTCGCTTTGATCTTGCGGTATATCTGTCAAGTTCTGTTAAATCCTTTGAGCATCAGAGACGATCCATTATTTATTGCAATTCGTTCAGTCTACAAGTTTTACTGTAATTTAAATTGTCATATTGATACATTTAATAACACTGTCATGCGGAGACTGTTGTAATGGCATCTGATCTAAGAATAAGATCTATAGTCTATAGAGAAGTCATTATTCTAGAGTTTGATGCTCAAAGGGTGAACGCAAACATTGGCGGAGCGAAGACAGCTGTAGAAGGGTTGAACTTGGCGAGGAAGCCAGCGTTCGCTAATGTAAAGTACATATGCATGGCGCACGAGTAAAGGATTAAATAAATAATCAGAATAACGACGTTTACATCTCGATATTAATACTATTATTAACACGACGATAACACGAGAAGTAGACAGGGTATCGTTTCTGTTCTCGTCGATAAAACGCGTTCATCGGATATGAATAAAATTATCTGGTCCCACGATGAACAGTACGATCAACGCATTTTTTCCATTATCGTCGTCAGTATGGTTCTCTCTCTCTCTCTTTATCTTTTCTCCATCTGTCTCTCTGTCCTACCAGATTCTGTACGTAGCGGTGCATGAGATGTATCTCTAGTTGAATCGCGTTACACGGCTTTTAACCGACTAAACTAACAACGCTCTCTCTTTCTCTTCCTCTGTTACGCTGTGTGGATTCGCGCCACGCGCCTAACTTTAGGGCGAGATGATAGATCGCATAGAATACCACGTGGAACACGCGGTGGACTACGTGCAGACGGCTACGCAGGACACCAAAAAAGCGCTCAAGTATCAAAGCAAAGCCCGACGGGTGAGTCCTCCCCAGATCTCACGCGAAACCATCGATCATTCGTTCGCGTCTAATTGGTCACTTTTTGTTTTCTCCCCTTTCGTCCACCATCCGGTTCTACCACCCCCTCGACCTCCTCACACCGCCCTCATCTCTCCCATTCTTAATTTCGCTATTATTTCTCGCCCCCAAATCTGTACATTCTTCTGCTATCATCCGATCTCTAACTCTTCATGCTTTTTGGTTTCTTTGGCTCTTCTACATTCGTTCGCCTATACTAAACTACCACCCCTGTTACGCGACACGAAATAACGACGACGCTTTATCTTTCGTTTCGTTACCGTGTTCCGTGCGACTTCAAAATCGATGCTCGCGCGCGTATGTGCGTTCATACGTTCGGTGTGCATCTATGTATGATGTATGTATTACGCGTATGCCCTCATCCCCTTAACTGTTCTCTCTATATTTTTTTTTTCTTTCTTTCTATGTGCACGTATGCGTGCGTGCGTGCGTGCGTGCCCGTGTATATAACGTGTGTATATACATTCTACGCGCACACGTATTTACTCGCACGTATACGGCTATGTTTGTTGTATACATGCATCATCATATCTGTGTCTCTCTACTTGTGTCGCTCTGTCCTATTGAACATGAGTGTGCTAACTGTGGCTCTGTCCAACAACTGTTTTGTCTATTATTTGTATACTACTAAAACTCTGCGTATTAACCTGTGCTCTCTAACCGACTAACATGTTTGTCCTGCGGCACGGATTCATGCGTGTCCGCGTGCGTACACGTGCTCTTATCGACTACCGTACTTTTCTCAAACGGCTCTTACGAGCCGTCTCTCTCTATGCAACGTGTAACGCACGCTGTCGCGCGTGGAACCACCGTTGGTGATGGGCGCGCGATGCCACGCGCGGCACCATGGGTGTGTATATACCGCGGTGTGGCTTCATCTATGGTGTGTGTTTATCTCTCTACCTGTACACGCTGAGTTTGCGCGCATACGTACGAACGCCTCCCCCAACAACTAACCGAGAACACGATACATCGCTCTCCAACTAATAACACGTACGTATACGCGTAAATGCACACGCGTGCGTATAAATAACGGACTACTCCGGGTGCTATCCGTCTTGGAGGCGATCCACACGCCCCACCTTGCGATCTCTCGTCGTCCCGCTCGATTCTCCCCTCTGTTCAACCCTTCCTCCTCGTTCGCTCCATCTCCCGTTCCCCTGGTACGGCACGGCAGGGTGAATTGGTGGACCGGATCGAGTACTTCGTCGACGAAACCGGCGACCACGTGGGCCAGGCCCGGGACGAGCTGATCAAGGCCGAGGAGTATCGAAGCAAAGCTCGTAAGGTAAACCAATCGGATCGGAAACGATCGATCGTCGTTGGATCGCTCTCGATCCCTTAATTGCAATCAATTATCCAGCGACGATCATCGACGTCGTTCCTGTTCCCTTGTAGGAAGCACGAGGGGAAGAGACCCCGAGGATTTCGTTCCCTATACCACGGAGGCTGCGATGAGTAACGCGAATTTCTCGCCTCTTCGATTCGTTCCTACGCCCCTTTTCCTGACGAACACCTCTTGCACATCCGACGCCAGCTCGTCGTCGATTCTCTATTCTCGCGGTGTGAACGGGCATCTCCACTTATTTTGCACGTGTATCTCTCTTGGACATTCGTATCTCGAGTTCTCTTTGTATCGCGCATCCTCGTCGTCTCGATATTCTTTTCCCCTCTACTACGTTCTTCTACAGAGGTCTGACCCTCTCTTCTTCTCTTGGAATAGAAAGTGTTCTTTGCATACGTTACAGCATTGGAAATATTCGTGTATTCAAGAGTCAGTTTCAGTTTCAATATCGTGTTTATTTAATAAGCTGTTGTATATAATTTTTCAGGGAGGTAGGAAGAGTCAACATTTTTTTTGGTCAACGTAGTGAGTCACTTGCAATTAACTAATAATGGAACACATTTGTCAATCGTCTGATGCAATAAATATTTCCAGTGCTCTGACTAATTCAATTCACGGCTGAGAGAGCCGTGATTCACGACTCAAGTGAAATGCGGCGATGCCTCGAGGTCTTCCTACACAAGTTGCGGAGCATCCTGCAACCCGTGACTGCTGTGGTAGCTTTCAACCGACCCCTGTATACTCCTTTCGCTTTGCTTTTGTCCGACTTCTGTTCGATGTCGTCCGATGTGACAAAGCTGACTTTTGCGTAGATGAACACGTGTCGTCAGCATGCGCGACGTCAAGGTACGTCACCGTACGCTTTCCTCCTCGCTTGCGATTACTCGCAAACTTTCTTCTCTTCTTCTTCCTTCGTTTTTTTTTTTTTAGTCGAGCCTGTCGCACCGATTCGCGAAGAGGAAAGGTTCGTTTGCGCTTGATTCCTCGTACCCCCTTTCTCTCTTCTCCCTCTCCTTAGTCAGCTGTAATTCGATGACCCAGCTATTGGCTAGCCCAAGTATACACTTCTCTCATCCGACTCTAGCTACCACGACCACCCTTGTCTGTCTGCCTGTCTGCCTGTTTCTTACTCGTTCATCTTCTTTATCGTCGTCTTGAGTGTGCAACACAGTAATTGGCGCGTCTCTCGATGTCGCTTTGTTTTTTCTCGCACCGTACCGTGGTCGACTTGGCCAACTTTACTGCGAAACCACCACCACCACCACCCCAACCCCATAACGAATACTCTCTGCACATACACCCGCGGTGTTCGACGGATCCGTTCGTCGTCGTTTCGACGGCAAACCCCAAAACCCCCGTCACGGCGGTCTCTCACACGAATCGTATCTCTTTTTTTCTGTCCACAGAAAATGATCTTCATCATAATCTGCGTCTTAATATTGGCCGTGATATTAATCTCCATAATAATAGCGTCCGTGCCGAGAAGCTAAAGGTTTCGAGACGCGCGCGCTGGGGTGGGTGTATGGAAGGGTGAGAATGGAAAGGACGGGGCACGCGGAAGCGCGGGTAGTCGGAGGAACGCGTGCGAGGCGCTCGATCGAGGACTCTGTCCTCCTAGGAAGGGGGCAGAAGAAGAACGCTGAGTGAGAGCGGGGTTAGATCGAGAGGATCGGTCGAGCGCGACGATGGTAGGCGCGATTCTGAAGACAAGAGGGAAGAGGTGATGATAATAAATAGTATAAATGGCAACGGTCACGGGTGTACATGCTCGAACGAATAGACGACGACGAGTACGCGTCCGTCGGAATTCGCCGGAGAATTCTTGGCTCCCGTTGTTCCAGAGACTGCCGTCAAATATGGATCCTATCGAACGCGCGCACGCGCCTCGTCCCCTTGGCAAAATACAGTACCAGCTTCTCGCTAACTTCCTCGACGCTCCAGATCCCCCTTGGCTCTCTTGATCTCTGACTCTGACAATGCAAAACACTTGTTCGTTGTCCAGTAACGCAATAACTCATTAACCATCGGCCGCTCGTTCCCCACTAACTTCGCGTGATACTATTTTCTACTCAACGCTGATCGCCGACTCGTCCTCGCATCTCCCTTTTGTCCCCGCCCGCGTGTACTTCTAACGCTACCGCTCGCAATTATCCGGGCACGTTTCAATATCGCTGAAGTGCGAGACGCGCGAGTTTAATCCTAGAACACAAACGGTGCGTCGTTTGGTGGTCGTCCAACAGAAACATTTGTTAAACGTTTTGATCTCATTGTTCAACTCTCTGTGGACTCGTCTTTCCCCGTGTCGCAGTACCACGGGCATGTCTTGATCTTTATTTATTTTATTTAGCTTGTAGAAGTTAGGGTGACTAACGAAATTAGTTTAGCGTGAACTGTATTGCAGTTAACTGCCATGTTTGCCAATTGTTAACGTTAATGGGTATTTGTGTTCTAGGCTTAATGACAAATCAGCGACTAACACCAATAGTTGTCACCTCCTTATGGAACCGACAGATTATAAGTCTAAATTGCTTGTCGAGATGAGTACCAGTAACGTGTTAAGAATGAATAAGAGATGCGTTCGTATATACATACATCTGTATTCAATATAAGATCTTTTCAAATGGTAGAAAAGTTCCATAAGGTTTGTCAATTATGGATGTAATTGATTTTTCTCTTCACTTTTAAAAATCAATTTCATCGCTCATGTGTTACTACAATAACAACAGGGAATTAAATCAGTGACGGTCCTTTTATTATACAGCAATTTAATCATGAAGTTCCATCGTTTCATAAATACAAGTGTCCAGATACTTCTGAACGGTAGAATCACAGTGATAAAAGTTAAGAAGCAAAGCCAGCCACCTGGAGGAACATACAACATATCGCTCATTTGACACAGCAATGATACCATTCGAGAAGAGTATTCACTAGTAACTTATAACACTCAATTATGATATTATATAAATGAAAAAACACTAACGATGAACATCGTCCTTCTTTCCAGATTGAATTTGATACCCGGGTTATTGCAAGAAATGAGCAATATGTATTTCTTCATTTATACACAGCGAGAGTATCGACTTTTTAATTAGATTCTGTTCACAGTAATTTAATAATACTAGCTGGTAAAAGAATTTCCTACACTCGAATCTAATTAATAAGTACGCGAACACTAAAACAATTAGAATGGTGTGCCAACGCTACCGAATTATCGCAGTTGTTCGTATCCACGTGCAAGATCATGCCAGACCGTTTTGTTTCTTAACTTTTCAACGACCATGCGCGCGATCGCTCCTTAGAATTAGAACCTGCGACCATTCTAAGTACTTAAAAGGCCATCACGGTGTGGCTTGCGAGGAAAAGGAGACGAGTCCGCGGTACGCGTGTATCTACACGAGTGAATCTCGCGACTCTTCCTCGTCGTTTCGAGTTCGCTGCCACCGTATCGGCGGCGACCGCCTCTGTCGAACCCTCGTGTTCGCAACGAACCTCGAACCACGGACGAGGGTTTGTTTCGCGGCTCTGTTACCGGACGCGCGGTGTGCGTTCACCGAGTGACGGCAAATCTGTTGTATTTTGTTCGCAGAAATTGATGTTCATCGTAATTTGCCTGACAATAGCTCTCATCATTCTCATAATCATTCTGGTATACGCGTTGTAAAGAAGAACGAGTAGACCGACGATACGAGGATTTCAGGGAAGCGGTGCGAAACAGGCGAACACGAAAGTGGACCATTACGGAGAGGAGCGAAACGAGAAAGAAAAAAAAAACAGAACAAAAATAATGAGAGAAAAGCGGAGAGGAAAAGAAACACAGTGTTTCGCGCACGAGGGGGGACAACCCTTGAGGTGGGTCGCGAATTGCCAGCAGTCGCGGCGTTTTCGCCTATAATACTATATATACATGTACATTTACATACACGACGCGCTATGTAATCACGCAGCGAAAACGTCGACGCTGTCGTCGCCTCTGTCGGACGAGCGCCACGTCCGATCTACTTAAACTTAGGAAATACTCGCGCGAACCAGTTCCCCTCGCGTTCGACTCGTCCCGACGGCGACGTTTCGATGCCTTCCTTGTGTTTTTTTCCGTAACCGTTTCCAGCTTTCCTCGGCTTCCGAAACTACCTCGTCTTGCGAAAGGGATCCGCGCGCAACCAGCGACCAACAACCGTGTCATCGTGGCGACATCGGGTGCGAGCCAGGACCCGCGTTGCTTTTGGGTCTGCACGCGGCGTACATCCAGCGTGGCGTGGTAACGTGTTACCCGTCGAAATCATGTAAATATGTGCGTGTTTGTATGAGAGAGGTGTGCCGAGTTTAAATGTTTGTATAGAAAAATGTGTGGCGTCGCCGGTTCGACGAGACGAGAGGGGCGAGTGTCTTCGACGCGTTCAACGATGACGATCATTCCTCTCGACGTTCGAAACGGCTTGGATCCTAGGGATCTGTCTCGTTTCTGCGAATCAGACGATCCGAGGAAGTGATTCGAGGAGGCCACGCACGGACAGAGTTTCGTTTTCCTGCTTGGCGAAGATGGCAGGCGCACACGCAGAGAGGCATGCGAGAAAAAAGCTGCAATAATTTCTAATTGTCGAACTAATCGATTAAATCCTATGGTGCATGCGTGGGTTTTCGTTTATTTGCGAAAGGGAGGATAATGATGGGAGGCGCGGTGCAGCGTGGCGGGAAGATACAAGTAGATATCCGGTAGGAACGAACCGCTACGTTGCGCGACCGCGTTGTAATCGATCCATTATGTTTTTTGGTGATCCGTTGATGCCGAGTGCAGAAGAAGATCATGATCATGATCTGCCTTCTCATACTCGCCGTCGTTGTGGCCACCACCATCGGTGGATACTTTGGACTGTGAACGCCGCAATCAGGTACCTGGTTTATCTTCACCTCAGAAGCTGTCCATGTTCTGCGCCAAAAAGTCATCAACTACGTATACGAATCAATTTATCTGTAGCAGTAGATATTATTCGTCCCTGTACATATTTTGTTATCGTCGCCAAATTATTCTGGCCTTAAGAATCGATCGCGTGGAAGGAGTTTTGGCTGGACATGGACAGCATCTCTTCTCAGCTTCAAACTTGGATCTCTCACGACTCTGTTCTCCTTTTTCCAGAAGAGCTGGAAGAGGTCGCCGTCGCGTACGCAAGCGCGAAACGTCGGCAGCGTCTGTACCGAGACAAATCGGCCCGAAGCGTTGGACAGCTCGCCCTTTCGAAATCGAACGTTCGCCGTCGACCGCGATCGCAGTCGCGCCAACAGCAAGAAGCACGGCAACCCGACCGCGATCTCGTTCACGGTATCGTCGACAGGTATTTCGTCCGTGCACGCCAGTCCCCGTTTCACGGATCACCGCCTCTGAACACCACCTTCTGTTACGCTTGCGCGTTCCGCCTGTCGACTATCAAACGGAAGGAGAGCAGTAGAAAGAGGAGGAAAAGAGAAGGGAAAAGGAGAAGAGGAAAACGAAGAAAAAGAAGAGCAGCAAGGGAAATGATAACCGATAGAACGAAGAATCGCCGTCGTCGTTGTTCGCGCAATCGTCGTCTGTCGCCGTAGCCTCGCTGTCCTTGACCAAGTCGCCGTCCCCTTTAATTTTTTATTTCGTTCACCGCGTAGCCGTCGAGTAGCCTCACCGCTAGTCTCGCTTCGTCCCGCGAACATTGAAGGCGGTCTCCTTTTTACCAAAAAACAGCGTAGAACTCAGAGTATCGAAGCGACGATCCTGGTAGACTCCGCTTTCGCGACACTAGTTTCAACCCCGCCCTATCCTCTTCGACTGGTCATCCTTATCGAAATGCGATCGTCTCGTCGCGTTAGTTTATTATACATAGATCCTATCGAGACAAGCGACACAGACGCGAAAACGGATAGATGACGCGGACGACGTAACGACGAAGCGACCTCGTTCCTCGTCGACGTACAGAGGCGTGGTAAATTCGTGCTGCTGGGGTGACTAAGAGGAATGAAAAAAAAAAGCACGTTTCCGCTCGTACGCGTGCTTATCCGCGTGCTGTCCGGCCTATGAGCGGTGAGAGGGAAGGAACGATGTTCACGGGCGGCTGCCTGCGAGTATATACGTTAACTGGAAATAAGTATTCGTACGTCGTAAAGTTCTTACTTCTATCGAGAGTATCCTCGCTCGCGTTAACGCCAACGCGAGTGGCTCGTAGGTGCATGTTCGATTAACATTTCTCTCGAAAGTTACAATCCCTTACCAACACGTATTAACGATAGATACAATTTCAAACTCGAGGAGACGCGCTTAGGGGGAAAGGTATTTTCGATAGACCGTGAGAAGTTCGCAGTGCACATGAATAACTCGCGTTCGGTCACTGTAGGTCGTTTCGAATGTAACTCGTTCCGAGCCAAGCCTAAAAACCCAATGGAGTTTTTCTGTAACGCGAGGCGTCGCAAGGCTTATCGAGCGAGTCCTCTCGTTTTCTTCATGCCGTACCCTCGGCATCCGTGCGCCGGCTGTGGCAGTCGGTGTGTTTCGAACGATACGATCGTGTGTACATCGACTACCTCTACCGAAGTGCATTCTTTTGACTGTGATTTTAAAAACCGAGCTTGGAAATTAGTTCTTTACAGATCTCTCTCTTTCTCTCTCTCTCTCTATCTCTCTCTCTCTTTTTCTCTCTTACTTACACTCGGATATTCCGAACAAAGAGTTCGAACATAGTCGTGATAGTGCTTCGAGATGTGCCAGTTACGCGCACATAATCACTTGCTACATATCATTACGATTCGAAGCGTGTAGATTTCTATACCGAACCCTCTCTCATCCGTACCACCTCCCGTCTAACTTCACTCTCTCTCTCTCTCTCTTTCTATCTCTCCCTCTTTACGCTGTGACTGCTCTGCGTATCGAGGATCGAACGTTGTAGTCGTTCGATGGTCGTGGCGGGCGCCAATGCCGGAATTAGCGATTGCTCCGACATCCTCACGCGGTAACGGTGATAGAGCGGTCCTTGATGAAGGTGTTTCGTTTGCCAGGAGAACAGAGGAACGAGAATTCTGTTGGCGAGAGCGCAAAGGACGAATTTCCAAGTGCGTCGCAAAGTTAGGATAGCTTCCGTTCGATGGAGTAGCTTGTTTCTCGATTTCGACGCAGTGTCATCGAACGATCGACGAGAAAGACGAGTCGGACGAAGCGCATCGTCGACTTCGTGTTGCACGAAACGCCATTAGGGTTATTGGGTACGACGTATCGACCGATCCGGCGTAATCGCTTCCCTTCGTGGACGATCGCAATTTTTCTTTTTCTTTCTTTTTGCTTTCGAAGCGAATCGAGGAGACGAACTCTCCTCGATCCTCGCGGTTTCCAACTTCATTTTGTTACCGCGTGAACTTGGTACCAGCGCTCTTCATCTTTTCTTTCAGTTCGGTTCATGGGTACTGAGTGCGCTGTCGGGTACTGCGAAATGATCGGTTCACGATCGATTTTCAACGACAATAAGGATGCGAGTCCACCTGAGCGTAACAGTATCGCGAGTTGCTCTCGAGAGTAAGATTTTCGAATCGACGTGCGCGATATTGAATGAATGTGTACGCGTATATATACATATGTACAACCACGCAGCGGTGAACGTAACGATGAGAGCAACTCGTGGTAGCCTTTACCCTCAGATGCGAGGACACGATCGTAACAGTGACTGTACACGACCCTGTGACGGTGACAGCGACGACAAAGACGATTGCGCGTGTTTCGTAGATCGAGACAAGGGGGAGACAGCTCGTTTTCGTTCGTTTCGTTTTGCGAGCAATCGACGATTCGAGACAGAGGATCGGTGAGAACGCGGTGAGAGGAACTGTTCGCGAGTAAACACGCCAACGAAGTCACGCCTTCGAAGCGATCGGTCTCGGCGCGGAATAGAAGGATGCTGGAGAAGAAGGAGCTAAAATAAACGGTCGCAAAGACGAAGAACCCACGACAAGGAGAGAAGAGGAGATCTATAAAAGCTGCAGCAATAATATAATATAGGTGTTACGGGAAAATAATTAACGCTAATACAATCGTCGACGATAAAATCTGGATCATACCGATGTATCGTATCTACACAAAGTGTATACATATTTAATGCTATATGTGTATATATATGTATATATATACACACACATACACGTACATACACTCAGATACACACACACACACACATGTACGCTGACAGAGTCACGTGTATACATGCATATGGGTGCGAACACGTAAAAAACAGGCAAAACAAGCGTATACACAAACGCGTTCACACAAACGTATTACATGTATATATAAATAGTTAGTCGGCACAGTCGAAAAGAGTAATATATTAACGATTATAATTTATTATTCGCGACGCCTGTTGCTCGTTAACTATCGTCTGATAATCGCTTACCGAGCAGGGAACGGGCGACGTTCGTGTTAACGTTTTGTTGATTATATTATATGAACGTTGAGAGAGGGGCGTACATTTGAAAGATTATGGGTTAATGTTACAGAATGATATGAGAAAGAGGGTGGAAATCGAGGAGTAGAGAAGGGGGGAGGGTAAAGAAGGTGAACAGTTGCGCTACACACACACACAGGCCACATTGCGTACGTTGCTCTAATAAAAGAATAATGTTTAACGCGAGCACGATAAACGCGATGGTGACGGCGATACGATGGTACGATAAGCATGCATAACGAACCGAAGGCGAAGGAGAAAATGATACTGAAGAGGAGGGACGAGAACGACACGATGATAATGATAACGATAATTAACGATACTTTAAATCACTTCGCATTGTACAGAAGCATACTGATTGTTAGTTTAAGTAGCTGCGTTGGCACGATCTGCTATTATTTAATCGTTGGATACGATTAAAGGAGAAGTTTAAAGGGAGGCGCGTGATATCCCTCTGCGTGACGAGCCATGAAGATCGGTGTGTACATTCGCGGTGTCTGGCTCTTCGAATCGAACCAGCTAACAGTTTGTTGTCGTGGTCGTCGTTGTCGGAGGCGGAGGAGTGAAAAGCAAGGCGTATTCGTTCACCGTCGAGGCTCTGCCGTGTCTCTCTCGTCCAGAGACCGAGGAGGACCTTCCGACACCTAGGGGCTCGAATATTAATTTATTCTCGATTTACTCACGTTCAGTCAATTCGAGGACTCCGACGAGACTTTGGCACCTCCCAAAGGATCGTCGGATGGACAACCTTTTCCAAATTCGGTTGCTTCGTGTGTCGCAGACAGCGGGATTCAATTTTGTTTCTTCCTTTTTCTCACACGACACGCAAGGCGTTCCAGTTCAGGTGACTCGTGGAACTTTTCGGGGCCTCGTAAGAAATGGAAGCACTTGTAATAATCGTAGGTCCAGAAATGCTTCTTTGAATCTGTCCAGAGGGATGAGCAAACGTTTTGAGAACATTGTTATGTATATGACAACAGCAGACTCGTCAACACCGAATCGATATTACAAAAATCCATTTCGACCTTTCTTTTTTGGCCTTTTCTGATAGTATATTGTACCGTTTAAAAAGAGAAGTCTAATGTAGCGTTACTTCTTAACCCACTGCCGCAAACGGCGGCTATAGCCGTTCCAATTCCGACGATACGTAGGCGAATTACGTTTGTAGGAGTAATCTTCGAACTTGCGAAGTAAGTAACGATCGTAGCCGTCATTTGTTCCAGATAAGAATACAGAGAAAAAGAGCCCGCGGCAATGGGTCGAGGAATCATTTCAGGACTTACGACTGTTCGAACTTTCTTGCCCTGATCCACGTCGTCACATCCAGTTCCTGAACTCGAACAGCCTGCACAAAGTATTCACACATTATCGGCCTTAATAAGCTCGAGAGCGTGCGAGAGTCGCCAATAGAAGAGATCTAATCCCATAACTCTTCCCGTGGGCGCGTAATAATATTTCTATACCCGAGCCTCCGCTCTGAACACACACACCCACCCACCGTGTCGTTCACCTTACGTTCAGCTAGCTTTAAAAACGGACACACCTCTCGGTACCTTGTTGTTAGCGTTTTCTCCCCGTAACCGCGTGATGCGTGGCGCGTTCGTGCGTAGCGATATTCTCTCGCGACATATAGGAATTGAAAAAATCAAACTTACTTTTCGTACCATCGAATAGAAGTTCTCCGGGCCACGATAGACTTATACCAAGAACCGGTACCGCACGCATCGTCGACGCCCACGACGATAGGCGCTCCATTATCTAGTACGTACTTTGGCCTAACGACCTAAGGGGCGAGGGTTTTCTTGTTCAAATATTCTATATATATATATACATATACCACCTTGTGGCTTCGTTGATTTCCTTTTGTTGTACGAGGAGAGATCGGCCAGCGTACCTCCGATCTTGTTTCGCCCACCGTTGCTAGGGTCCGTTTGTCCGTCTTGTCTATCTTTCTCTCTTCGTCTTCTTCGCCACCTTTTCGATCTATCGTGGGGGAGTAGGATGATCGCTAAACAGTATCGTCCGGCGAACGAACACACTATTATCGTAGTACCATCGAAACGGGAGGGGACGCGTTTACTTACCTTCCCCGGTATTTAAGTATAAAACCGCGACAATTAGAAAAAAAAAAAAAAAAAAAAAACTCGAAACCACCGTAGCAGGTGTGTGGCGTGCGAACGAACGAGAGGCAAGACCGGCAGACTGGGTCTGGAACGTGAGCACGAGGATATGGTGATGTCGGTTTTTCGAGACACGACAGCGGAACGGGAACCGTGACGAAGCAGAGGGGAACGTTTTTAAAGAGACCTCGAGAACACGACAGACGAGCGTTCGAGAAATGATGTACATTCGGTCGTGTCGCATCGGTGCAATTATTAACTCCTTCGAGAGACTATTTCAATAATCTTATGAGTGTCAATTCCACTTTCGAGCGTAAATCGTAAGTTTGCGAATGTTTTCAGATAAAAAAATTTAAAAAAAAAAATAGAACAAGCGAACAAAAAATAAAAAAGAGCGATCGAGAGGAGGGGAGTTCGGTGTTAAAAAAAAAGTCGTAACGATTAAGAGAGGTCGCGCGGCCGTGTCTCTTGACTGCCGCGCGACAAAGTGAGATTATTCTAATAAATTTACAATTACCCCCCCAAGAAAAAAAGAGAAAATAATAATAATAATAAATAATAATAATAATAATAATAATAAATAATAATAATAATGAAACTAATTAGGGAATGAGAGAGTGGGAGAGAAAGTAGAAGAGAGCGCACGCAGGTGCGAACGAGCGAGAGAAAGACAAGGTAAGGAAGAAGGGCAGGATGATTAGATGCGAACGACGGGAAGGAGGGTGGAAATTTCGAAGGAGAGACGCGAGTGTGGGAATTCGAACGAATGCAGGAGCGAACGTCGGCCGGAGAGAGTCTGAGAGCGAAAGAATGCGTGGAGAGAGAGTGTGTGGATGCGAGAGAGAAACCGAAGCGCGCGAGAGAGATAAAAAAAAAAACAATTTAAACAATTTAGCACGTTGAATAAAGGTATGAGAAATACTTTTTATCGTAGATACACTTCTACTAGACGAAAGAACTACGCAGAGGACGAAACGAATAAAAAAAAAAATGGCAAAAGTATAATAGAGGATAGAAATATAGAAAAAAAAAGAATAAAAGAAGGGAAAGAAAAAAAAGAGGAGACCTCTGTATTATGGATTACTTATTAAATAAATCAACAACGGTGTCTTTTCCGCCTACGAGTCGTATTTGCGTCGAGTGAGCACGGATGCATATATATATATATATATATATAAAAATTCACTTCTCTCTCTCTCTCGGACGAGAACAGTAAGAGATATATAGATCGTTATTTCATTTTCATCTCTAATGCGATATTATTGTTATTACCATTATTAATTATCGATACTGTACAAAGTTGGCAATAATCTTAAGAGACTCCACCGTCGTAACGCGTCTTACTTAGTTGTGTCTAATGAATGGAACGCGCTCGTCGTCCAAAAAAAAAAAAGAAAAAAAGAAAAAACGGAGAAGAGAAGAAAAAGCTCGTTGCAGCGCTGACTAAGGAGAAACACACACGTACATACACACAGACACAGAGAAGATCGAATTGTGATGAGAAACACAAGCGAACGTGCCCTTTCATCGTCCAATTCTGCACAAAAGTATTAATTCAAGCCTCTCGCGAGCCTGAACACGTATATTACACGCATTCCTACACGGTGGAGTAGGCGTTCCGCAAAAAAAAAAAGAAAAAAAAAGAAGAAAAAAAAGAAAACCCATAGATCTGGCTCGCTCTTGAACGTAGAGGCTGACAAGGTTTTGGGAGAAAAGGGTACGTGTCAAGTATGATGGGAATCGGATCGCGCCCCCATGGACGGATACGTACACGGTCGACCAACGAGAGTGCTGAATCCATCGGCGAAATCCATCGTCTCTTCACAGCCAGGACAAAAAGAATCGAACAAGCGCGCAAACACCGTCTCGATTCAACGAGACGTTGCGTCGCTGCCTCTGAATCGCGATTTGCCGATTTCCCCTCGCGTTATGCGACTTATCTTCGATCCACATTGATCTACTGAAGCGATAACAGAAAACAAAAAAAGACAACAAACAGAAAAGCAACCAAAAAAAAAAAAAAAAAACAAAATAAGAGCCAAGCGTTTACTGTACACAATTATATTCTTTTACGTTAACGACTTACTATTCAGTAGACGAAGTAGTATATTTTACAGTTACCAAGATACGGTAGCGTTACTTGTCTTACCCCCTAATTTTATATATCATCGAAGATACGCAGGAAGTAACGATTATAGTCAGCACTACAGTGAAGTTACTATACGTCTGTAGATAACAAACGGTCCGCAAAAAGAGATTTTAAAAAACCGACACGATGTTCAATGTATTTAACTAATTGATCTTCTCTCTCGAAAGATGAAACAATATATAACAATATGTAATAGGAGTGAATGTTGCGCGTCCCGTTCATTCGTCTCCTTTGCCCCTCGTTTCTTCGACGCGTGCGGCCGCAGGAGCTCGCGCGCGTCCCATTATTCAAGAATAAAGAACAAAAAATGGGTTCGTTGAACAGAAACAAATCAGTATTGGATTTCCATCTTTCTTTTTTTTTTTCATTTATTCATTCTTCCGTCGTATACGTCACAATGAATCAAGCAACAACGAAGAAGAAAGCAACAGGACACAGAATGAGTTTGGAAAGCGAGGAAGAGATTATGAAAGAGAAGATACACGGCGAATAAATAAATAGAAAAAAGGTTTGACCATTGATATGTATAATATATACATGTACGGATAGCGATTAATCCTCGTGCACTGTTCAGGATACCGACTGATATTGACTCAGAAAATTAAACTTGATACCGTGGGTGCGCGTACAAACTTCACTGCATTTTCGTTCTGCAATTAATATTAGATGAGGAATATATATATATATATGTATTGTACTGTCCAAGAGAAATGATTGAAAGCATAACTCCAGTACCGTTTTCAACACTGATGTAACGCTTGTTTGAACAGTACACAAGGTTTAAACGAACATAGCAATGACGTATTGTTACACATCGTTGCGTGGACGATGTTAAACTGTATGCTCGTGCGGGCACACAATTGTGTCCACGGAATCGGAGACGATTTCCGCTCGATGTATAAGACCGTCAGTGAAGTCGCCGTCTCTCGCGATGTCCTCTGGTCCTTGAAGAGCGTGCTCGAGAATGAATCCAGTTACTACCTTTGCATCAACGTACGACATACTCAGTCGACACCCCCATGAGACCAGGGCCAACGGCTGAAATATCGATTTGCATGTTTAATCGAGTTATGTATAATTGCGTAGTTATCAGGTAGCACTTACGCGACGTTCGTCCAACAAATTATAAGGGCTGATTATGTGTCGTCGTAAGCAACCCGCGAGCAGGCTTTTTAAACGTTTCACTTCCATTGGATTGGCACAGGGATGGTACAATGCGACGATCGCTCCGTGCTAAACGACGAACGCAACGAAAGTGATTAGAAACGATGAAAGCAACAGAGTATTTGTCGTTCCTTAAATTACCTCGAGACTATGAAGCCACCTTTGCTTCGGCAAGAATCTGTATTCGCCGTAGACGGGCCACAGAGGCCTGTGCGGTCCGCTAAGGATTATCGCACAGCTACTATTACCAGTATGCGATCGTATGGGATTTTCATTAATGAAAACAACACAAGAAGTGTACTTACAACAGTGGAACATCATCGTCATACACTATTTCTTCGTACATGCATTTGTGCGTGGCCTGTACATATTCCAAGTAATTCTCTGTAGCACATTATCCATCGCCAATACATGTAGCAATAAACAGACAAATAAATACTTACGACATAATATTTTGGAATGCGTTCACAGTACTTGACTGCTATCGTGCTTCTATCGGGTACAATCCTCTTCTCGTAGCAGACGTAATCGAGGGGATTACCATCCCAATCCACGGTTAAATTTGTCTGAAGGAAGACCGACACAGTAAGGATCGTCGATAGATGACAAATGACTAGAATCATTAAGGAAACAAAAGCCGTACGTACCTTAGCGTCGTCGCAGGCCGCAGATGGATATCCCATTGCTACTCCGTGAACAGATTGCAATGGTTTCAAGGTATCATCGGCTTTGTCAGAGCTTGCGAATACCTTGGGTGGCGGAGTAGGACTATCTGGTCTGTCAGGCATCCATCGCCCCGTCCAATTTTCCTGATCATCGTCGAGGGCGTCTCGACGATTCTTTCCACCGGTTGCGTACGCATATTTTCGAAGCTCGCGTAGTTGATCGAGAGCAGCCTTCCGTGGATTCTCTGTAACATTTTAATCGTCAGATTACGACTTCTTTAACGTTTCGCTCGAATGCTTCGAGGAGGACGATCGAGGAGAGCAAAGATTCATGCACATACAATGTTTACAGGTTAAGAAACGGGGAATACCCAAGCAACGCTCGTCGCACTCGAGGCATTCGAAGTGACATAACAACATCATTATCATAGCATTGTAATTCAACGTTTCTGTAATTACCTCCAAAGACGTTCGCGATACCTGGCGTGACTAAACAGCACACACAAAAAATGATAACAGCTTTTTGCTTCATCTTCACGTGGCCAACAATACAGCGATGTATCGGTTAAAAGTTGTCACTGAATGCGACGCAGCCGCCATCTTACGTCGACAGATGAACCCCAGACACCATTTTATTTTTTACTGACGCTGGAGGAATATCAGGGGTGGTTATTGAAACTAAAATTGAGTTTACTACTGAAAATAAATAGATAAACGAACTAATTAAACTCTTATTTCAGTCTAACAGTAGAGGACAATGATAGAGAGTATTCGAGTTCGAATTTTGTTACTGACATTTTATAAGATCCTCGAAAAACACAAATCTAAAGTGGCTCGATCGTGCGTTAAATAATTTGTACTCTCCTGGAAGGATGAAAAGCAAAATTGAGGTTTGTCTTGATAAATGCATTCACTTTTCAAATTTAAAGAATCTAGATCGAGGAACATTACATCGCAGAAGCTGAGGAACAATTTCACGTCGATACAAACGCAAGCGAAGTACCTATTCTGGTTACCCATTAGCGTTACTGTACATCGTCGGTAATTTGATTAATTAGCCGGGAGCTGTAAGTGGCGTGTGGCCTATGTGCACCTTGCGCAATTATTTTGTTGCGTTCGCAACAAGTACTTGTTTTAGACGCGAAACACGATCGAAGAGAATTCGTTGCAGCTCAGACTTGCCTCGAAACAATTCACTTTTTGATCGACGAAACGCGACAGGATCAGACGTATACGCTTCTTAATTCAGAGCAGCAACTCGATGCTTAAACAAGTTGGTTTTCGAATGGAAACATCAAGACAGAGTAAAGTAGTTCGCATTGATATCGTGTCGGTGTCAGTGCTCGAGGAAATTGTTCTCGAGAGGCTGGAACTGCGTAGCTTTTTCATTTTCATTTACCATAACTTCTTTCCTCTAGAACTGCTCTTGGTCTCTTAAGAGCCATTGCTTGGGGACGGCACTTTCTAAGGCGTAACGAACCGAAGTAAAAAAAGAAAAGAAGAAACACGCGAGGTTGTAACATCGTACGCGTTTTTCTGGATTCTGGGAAAATCAAGCGTCCAGTTGAGGAACTGATAAGAATGGGGATTTGTAGAGCGAGCAGCAGGTGTAAAGTAGCTGTCAATCGCGTTATCGGCATCATAGATGAGTCGAGTTGATAGTTGCGCGATAGGAGTGCTTTCGAGCCTGGCGTCAGTAAACAGATACAGCCGAGAGAAAAGTAAAGGCAAATGAATGGCTCTGGACTGCACTGCAAACATTCTCGAGTGGCCATATACAGTATTGCGTCCGAGGTTGTACGCACACGCCTGTCATTCGCGTGTCTCCGGCTATCTCCGCTGCATTATCACCGCTCGCACCTTTTTATCGCTGTGAAAGCTAAAAGGGAAAATTGCTTCCTACCCCTCTCTCCACTTTTGTTACCGCTTTCTGAAGATTGAGGTTTAAACCGCAGCCCCATAAAGACGATCCGGCTGCTAAGCGGTCATTAGAGATAATTCGAATTGGAGTTCGACGCTGCGAGAGTTTTACGACGCTGCGATGTTCGCAACGTCGCTGAGTGGTGAAAACTTTCGCAAAAGACGTCGTCTATCGAGCTTTTATTGAAGGCTCTTTTGCCCACGCGAGTGGAAACGAGGAAGCCATGAATGGCACAAGGCACAATGAATGAAATATGTACATTCTAAATAGATAGATTCCTCTGTTCCTCTAATACATATGTATTTCAATTTGGATACTTTATACGGGTATTCTCTTATACGTTATATACGTTTTATATCAACGTATAAGTTTGATATGACGTTGATCCAATTCGAGATCCAATAGCTTCACTGTTTTCGCATCAATTTGACGTATCAAACATTCCCGTACGAATAGCTTTGGCCTTGCCGTTCTAGCCACTGATGATATCGCATGAACGGTTCCGCAGTTTGCGAATCGTGTAGCACCATCCGAGCAATAGGTAGGAAAAGATCATCGGGAACGATATGGTCGACCTATTCCACTGCACAGTAGTAATGCTCAATGATTGAACGATACACATGTCCGCACAAATAATACAAATCATCGTATTTCCAGTTTTCGCCTGACGAGATCGTCCTTGGCTGCAGGGTTCTTCGTTCCCTGATTCTTCTTGGATATGAAGCCAAGAGACGGACAGAAGGTATCAAAGAAAAGCGCAGAAAAATATGTTCAAAGGGAGAAATGAGATAACCGAGAGACACGTCCGTCGCCATATATTTTTAACATGTGAAACATGAACTCTATCGACGATATGCGATATCATTTTCAAAGCTGAACATATTTGTCGCGTGATCCTTTGAGGTTTGTGTTCCTTCTATTGGACCCATGTACGCTCGATTCAACTACTTGATCATTCGAACAGATTTTCCGTAACGGGTAAAAATAGTCGCGTTTTGTGACAACGAGAGCAAACGTCAGGCGCAGGGATTCGCAATGGTCAAAAGGGTGTTGTTGTTATGTACGCATCGTGTCATTCAGTCCGAAAACGAGGCGCCCCTCGACTCGTTTCCCTCGCTCGGGCGCATCGTTTCTCGTAAAACGTCAACGAGACGATGATAATTTAATCTAGGTAGCTACGCATCGCGTACGTGCACACGCACCTGTCGCGGCTTTCATGGTCGGCAGGAATTATTTTCTGCACCAGATACGAGCAGGATCGATTCTCGCGTGCCATTTTCTCCACCCTTGCCCCCCTCTGTTTTCGTCGATCGCTCGCTCCTTTCTACACCAGATAGGACGACAAGAGCCATGCGTACAGACGCGAAACAACTTCCTATCCGGCATCGATACTGCACGGAAACGTGCAACGTGTAATCGATATTTGACTGTTCACGTGAACAGTAAAATATAAATGTAATCGCACGGCTTGCGAGACGCTTAGCTCTGCTAACAAGAAGTTTAATCTTTCAAGCAGCAGAGAAATGCCCGCTGAGACTACGGTTTCAGAACGCAAAATTTCTGTTGCATGAATGTAACACGATATTACAGAACGTCATATTTCACCCTTTCCCATGATGTAATTTATACAGAATTTACAAGAGAGAAATGTATCGCCGTATTACTCCCCTTTTCTCAAGAAGTATGATCAATTTGAGCAATTTACGCGAACAAATCCTGGCATCGTTAAGCGTAGCCGCTATACGTTCAGTCATCAACTATCCTTATCAGTAATCTTACGTATGCCAGGGTGTATTTGTTCGTGAATAATGAATAAGCGCCGCGAATTCGTCCTGATCTCTCGCGGTGCAATGTTAACACGATAACGGTTTCCGAACTTGTTGAATCCGACTCGACGGATCGCGGACGGGGCGAGGGTGCAGAGGGTGCGATTGATGGCCGCGTGAATGATCGGGGGCAGACGCACGGTCCAATGGACAGCGACGATTCGCCGTTGGATCGACGCTCGGCGTCGCGTAATGGATTTCGGTGGGCATGTGTTGAGCGCGTGCGTCCTCCCGTTTCAACCCCCGACGTTCGCGGTACTCGACCGCTTTCCGTCTATATATTTCGAGGAAGCACGAGGTGGACCGGTACACGACACGCGATTTTCGGCGCGAAAGCACACGCACGGACCCGAAATCCTGCCTGCACCCGTTCAGACTTCGCTCGACCCGCATTCGACAACACAGGATGGCGAACCACGCTGCTTCCGCTGTCTCGATCCTGCTTCTCTCGATCGCGACGGCTGCTTGGGTAACCGCCGTGCCCACCGTCCAGGTAAACGCTCCGTTTCGACCGTTTTTTGCTCGGTTCTGTCGTACAGCCTTCGAGTCTGCTGGCGCACGTGCTTCGATCGAGCTCGAGCCAAGATCGAAGCTGTGTGCCACGCACGGAAAAGCGACGACCTTCGCGATAACAACCGCTTATCCCGAAAATCGATCTCGCGGCTGAAACTCGTGCACTCTTGATCGCTGGCGTTACCCTCGCACTTGGGACGAGTCCCTGGCGCAATTGCAAAACTTTTCTCATGCATACTGATGGCTGCTCCGATAGATGCTCCTGGTTCGCGAGCCGACAAAGCTCTCCGGGCTTCTTAGGATCCTTGAAACGTTAGCAGCGGGGGGAATCGCGAAATCTACGAGCAAAGAGCAAGTTGGAAATTAGTAGCGCGGGAGGAAGTTTAGGTGCACGCGAGAGAAATGCAATTGCCTTACGCAAGTACTACTTTGAGCGAGATTGAAGCGAGCGACGCGTCCTGTTTCTTTTTTTCTTTTCTTTTTTTTTTACTCGTGTCAGGAGGAAAAGTTCGTGGGTCACGTACACGTGGCTAGGTAACAGTTATTACCCGTTACGTGTACGCTGCGACAGGAGAACGACGTTGGGTTAATCATCATTCAGCTGTCGAGAAATCTTGCTGTTAATGCTTTTTCCGTTGATTTATGTGCACGTTCACTGTTAGCGTTAATATACAGCGTTTTCCTTGGATCTTCATCGCGAATAGTTCGTTCACAATGAACTGTTGAATATGAAAGATTGAAATCAGAATATTACCACTGGTTCATTAGCTTTATCCAATAGGTCTTGAAACGTAGAATATTCTCCAATCTTCGCGTTTACATCTAAAACATTTAATTTGTTAATATATTTTGAGCTCCTTCTTGTCTTAACTGAATACGTTCATCGTTTATTACTATTGAAAATGGCGATATCACATTTGAAACAATCAGTGAACAATTTCATTGTTTCTACATCATTCATACTATTGATTGCAGGCTGGAACGGACGCTCTGCGAAGGAATCTGTACGGATCAGCCAGTCCTGAACTTTTCGACGCTCTCTTCGACGATCATGGTAAGCAAAAACCTATTAAAAATCAATCGCTTCTCTTCTCGCAAGGGAACAAATTGCGCGAGCCTGCACTTTTTAATTGTTTCGTCCACAATGTGTTTTTGTCCCATCCACGATATATGATGTGATCGTCGCGCTTTGGTTCTCGAGTGTACGTCTCTGTCTTCGTCTATGGAGGAAGAACAAAATTCCTCCGCGCATCTTTGTTCGTGTTCGTGTCACTAGAGATGAATCGTGCCTCTGTGCCTCGTTTGGGAAACTTTGGAAGACGCGCGTGGTGCAGCTGTTCGCTGGAAGCTGAAAGCAAGAATGAACACGCTTTAGTGGTTGGTGAAGGTTGAAAAATCGTCAATTTGGTGAACCATCGATCCTTAGCGAACGGCTTTCGACGAATTTCAGAGTCGACGCGACACAAGATTCCACAGATGGAACAACAGTCGTCTCAGTTAGGAAATAGCGGTGAAACCGTGGCAGCCGGAAGTGGTAAGCTAGCTGGAGGAGCAATTGGCTCGGACGAGAACAGGAACGATCGAATCTCGCGAAACCTCGATCACATCGGAGGCGGCAACCTGTTGCGGAGGGAACTGGCCGAGCGACAGAGCTCGCACAACGCTCGTCGATGGTATCCAGCTGAAAGGAATCTCGATCAGATTGGCGGCGGCAATTTGCTACGCGAGGTAAACGATCGTGGCGAACGGAACTTGGACCAGATAGGCGGAGGGAACCTAGTGCGTAGCCTGGACGGCGTGATCGTCGCTGCGGAGGATTTTCGTAGGAATTTAGATAAAATCGGCGGAGGGAATCTTGTGCGTAGCTTAGCCGCTCGACGATACGAAGAATCGTAAAGGTTCTAGTTTACGTAGCCTTCTGAAGAACGTAGACAGGTAGAGGCGGTCATTGCCGATAGATTTGTTCTCTGTTCGCACCCTTGCATCGCGTGTATTAGCAGCGAATAAAGTGCAACGAGCCAGCAACACGACTCTTTTTTCTCTCCTCTGTCCTTAATTCCAAACAGCTCCATCGTCAAAGAAATTCCAGGCCGTGTAATTATTCGCGCAGCCGTTTCGAATTAGCGTCGAATGGAACGGTGCTGGAAACGAGATTTCGATTGTATCAAACGTATGAGTTCCTCGACGATTGTATCAGAGAGATGCTCCTGGGTTAAAGCTGTTCTTTTTTTAATCGAATGGCGCTCGACGTTCGACGTTCGAGCAGAGCAAATATTTATACCTTCATCTCATTAAAGATGCGTTAGAACCGCGCAATCTGGATGACGACCGAGTAACCCATCTTCGTTCGTCTACGTGGCCTAAGCAGGGTCGCCGTGGCATCGATTTCTCTTCCGGATTGACGTCGTACCTTATCGACGACGCGGACGTGCCATCAGCAGCCAGGTAAGCTGTTCCGCGTTCCGTTCGCAGCATCTAGAAAAACTGACTCTTGTAAACTCTTGTAAACTCTTCGAGGCTCATCCTACCGCAAACATTTTAATCACCTTTGTACCTCAGCTTTTTCACCCTCAATCGTATGAATACTAAACAGTTTTCGTTAGAGTTGATAGATACCTGCAATTATCACTAATATGCGGAATCTGTGCCAAAATAAAAACCTCTACAGTTTCTTAATAGGTGTTGTAGTTTAACTTCTTCGACTCTGTTGAACCCAAACTCCAACGCTGCTCGTGTTCGCAGGTCAGCCGGACTTTTGCCAGGCGATCGGATGCTACTGGAAGGATTCGCCAAACGGAATATCGACGAGATCGATCGAACATCCTTCGACAACTTCTTCAAACGGAGCGACGACGAAATGGATCGCAGCGAATGGAACGGATTCGTCAAAAGGCTGGCCGATTACCTGATCGCGGCCAGGACGAACGCTCTCGAGAGGCGCGGCTAAGAAGCGGACAATCCTGGTCGATTGTCGAGAAACGAAAGCTTCGATGCTCTCGCTCCCTTTTTTCCCCTTGTCCTACCCTTGTTCTGTCACGCTTTCGTTGGCTAAACGGTAACCGTGATCTCGTTCGATCTCTCTTAAACATCGCATCGAACAGTAAGCAATGTCGTGCTTCTTTTATGTGCGTCTTTCTGTAAGCTCTTGTCGTTCCTTCCTGAACGTGAGCATAACCCTTCAACGATGACCTTCATTTGGATCCTTACACGTTGTTAATTTCTGTAAAATTTCTTCGTCTTATTCTTAATCGATAAATAATGGAGATTTAAAGAAGTGTAATTTATATTTAGTATAAGATGTACCTACGTGTTAGTACTCAAAATTTCAGATTAGAATAGGACAATTACCTCCATCCATTTGCTTGAGCTTGTCATCGTTGAAGGATTGACCGTTTGAGTGCCACAGACTTAGAAGAATCCAATCAAAAAGTGCCACGGGGTGCAATAACGCTTCTAAATTTCTAAAAGTGCATTTCTACGTCTCAAAGTCGTAAGCAGCGCCGATGGCACTGTTTTTCTACTTAATCAGTACTATTGCTGTGCCGTTCTTGCGAGTGCCCAGCATACAGTAAATTTGGCTCCTCTCATCGAATAGCACTTAGTGTAATAGCACCGTCTGGCGCTCAAACGGTTAAGACACGCTAGTCCAACTTTGGACTACCAATATGACGCCAGACTATAGAGCCTGATGCCAGACTGTTGGTAGGATCAACTAAACACTGTAATTGTAATAATTGTAAGTCGACTGCAAGAACAAAGCGAGGAGACTTGGAAGAGATTTTATTGTACTGCTACTCGCGTTTCGACTCTGGCGAGGCGAAGTCCAATGGTCGATTGGATTCGCTCAGGAGACGAACCTCTGGTGTCGTGGCAATTCGAAGGCGACAATCCACGGTTTTTCGCGTAGCAGTAGCGTCTCGTGGGCCGCACGCGGAGAATTTCGACAGAGGATTTCGCGGGACAGCGATTTCGCGGCCGTGATTCGGCGTCGATCCCAATTCGTTTGCGTTTACAGTCTCCTGCGAACGTTGGCGGTTGTTACAGCTTTTTCGCTCGGCTGCAGCGACGATCCTTCTGATTTCTTCTGACACGTCCGCAGGCGTCTCGATCCTCACACTCTCCCTGTTGCAGTCCATCCGCACAAGCTGGTAAAATTGTTAGCGTTAGAGACTTTCGCATACCATCCACTAACCGACGATACCTCGATCACGTTCTCCTCGAGAACGGCGAAACGTTGTAATATCGTTGCCAGCTTTGTATTCTGCGACGTTAGCCGGTCCGTAATTCGCAATTCTTTCCCGATATCCTCCTTGATCTGGAATTGTAAGCTCGGTTTAATGTTGAACTGTGTCGTGAATAGCTGTTAGATCAAAAACACAACGACTAAACGAATATTCCATGCACTATAGGCTTCTAATTTTCCCTGATAATATCTTTCCTTTATGACTCCAAGATAAAATCGTTTTGCATCTTAAATCATTCATATCACGGTTAAAGAACTTAGAAGTCTACAGTGATATCGCACGATGTAAAGTCCTTGTCGATTTGTACAATGAAATACTGGCACTTTAAATTCATCCTCTCGCAAATCAAGCACTTCTACTCGAACGTTTCGATGAATTTAAAGTACCAGTGCTGTGTTACTCAAAACATTCAAACCATCCAGATCGACGGTATATTTCAAAGTCATCCAAGTAAGATGTGCTCTATTTCAACAAGATTATTCCTTCAGTATTCTTTAGTCACTGTAGGCACACACCTCGCCCATTCCCTTGGCTACTTGGTCGCTGATGTAGCGAAGATTGTCGCGCGCTCGACGGACCTGTCGACACACGGAAAACTAAGTAGAAAAATATTCTGCGTTAACGGATCGTTCGTTGGTCGCGTATACGTTACGATCGTGGCATATTCCCTCATCTCGGTCATGATCTTGCGTCGCAGTCTCATAGCCGCTAGAAACTAAAATTAAGCGTAATTACTTTTCAAATCTCATTCGATGCGTTACAATTTCCCTTTAACTTACGCGTTGGCAAATGTAAAACAGGATCAACATGTTCGCGAACATTGGTATCGCGCTGGCGAACAACTGTTGTACCAGCTGCATGATTCTACATGAACGATGGACTTAACAAGCGAACGCGTAAATTGTTTCCACCGTTTACAGCGCTTCTAAACCGCTACCAACGATCTGGATCGCATCTGCTGGTCGAACAGCGCGTAGCCTCGAAATTTCTCTGCCCCTTTTCATCGTTACCGCCGAGACGCTTCTGCGAATCCATCTGAAGTTCGTTCGCGAGACAAAACCTAATCGTCTTGCGAGCACCCTCGTCGTTTCAAAGCTTTCGCATCGAAACGGATCGATTGCATTACCGTTTCCATTTCAAAGCAAGGAGAAATCCTATCCGTCGTTCCGTCCACATCGCTTTCGCGTCCCCTCGAATCGATCTCTGCGACACAATCACATTCGAGGACAAGGGAACATCCGATTTTAAGACTATAATAATTGTTACAGTAACTCGAGCTACCCGATGGTGCCCAGTACTTCGATGTAAACTCTGCTCTGCTTGTAATCGCATTCCAATCAAACGTGTTTTCAGGTGTCCTCTCGCAACTACTTTTTACGATCCTCTGATAGAAATGTTATCCAACAACGTGTTTATCGAGAAGCCAATAAAACGAACAACAAGCGACACAGCTGTGCGCTTAACGTATATCCTTTTCTTTTGTTCGAGATGATTTACTCGTTTCCTGTAAAATACGACAAAGTGATAAGTGACGAGAAAAATTCCTTATACAACCTCCACTGTCTAACCAATCTCATTATTATTGCTTCCATTAATTACCAGAATCAATCGACAGTTCAATCCGATAGATCGCGCGTCGGTTCGCGGATCCGATAAAGCAGACCTTTTAAAAAAGTTCTCGCTCGAACGTATCTCGCGGTATAAATAGACTTTCCCTCGCGCGATACGTTTTTCAATGTACACAAGGTATTTATAAAACGCAGGTGCACGTCGCATCCTCTCTAATCGGTGTGCATACATACGTGCGTTTCTCTGTTGTTAGACTTACATTGATCCGTGACACGATCTCGAGCAAACGAGGTGTAAGAACGATGCAGGCTACCCACACGGCTACTTATATTACGCATCCTACATTTTTCCATTGTCGTTGCGCGCTCTGTTAGAAATATTTCATTTCCTGTGTTGACCACGAGGAGTATCGCGTCTTAATTCACTTTAATTGTCTGTTTGAATATGTGCAGGCAATTATAGGTACTTGAAACTTATTGATCTCGCATCAATGCGATCCAAGGACATTTAAATGGACGCAAGGGAGTCGCGAAGATCGTGTCATTAAGTATTGAGGTTATTTAATGTCATCCAAAGGATACTTTTGAGTTCATTTTATTAAATTGCCGGTAATGCTTTGATCTTTAAAGATGTCTAATGTCATGCTTTTCTGTTTGTAAATATATATATATATATATATATATATATATATATATATATATATATATATGAATGATTTAGGGAAGGTGAGGTGATTTAAAAATGGCGGCGTACTTCGCGAGCGCCATTGGCGGTTCGATGACGTAACAGTGAATGCTCGTAGCGCCCCTGACAGCGGTTAGTTCGCGCACGATTGTTTTCGGGTGCAGCGCTAACCACTGTCTGACTATTCCGCCCGTAGGATCGCCAAAAATATGCAAAAATATGAGAAACTGGAAAAAATAGGAGAAGGTAAATATCTGCCCTGAAATCTTTTACTATTGTATAACCTAACCTGTATCGAATCCTCTAACAAGATTTACTTGATCTGTTTGTCGCTCGATACTCCTATAGAGTGTCGGTTTTTTGACGTTTTGCAAATTGATACACCTATTCGTTTCTCGTCCCACGAATGATGCTTGCCTCGCATATTTCAGGTACTTATGGAACCGTTTTCAAAGCCAAGAACCGCGAGACTCACGAAATTGTCGCTTTAAAGAGAGTTCGTTTGGACGACGACGACGAAGTGAGTTTGTTGCAGCTTACATGTCTGTACTGGTCGCTTTAAATACTTTGAGTCTGCGATCGTAACGTCTCTGTTGTTTAGCAATTGGTGTACGACGACTAATTGTTGATACACGCCACGCTGCGCGACTACTGTATTAACGTACGTGTGCTTTTTTGCTTCGTGCAGGGTGTTCCGTCATCAGCGCTCAGAGAAATTTGTCTGCTGAAGGAGTTGAAACACAAGAATATTGTGAGGTTGTATGATGTATTGCACAGTGACAAAAAGTTAACGTTGGTGTTCGAACATTGCGATCAGGATCTAAAAAAGTATTTCGATAGCCTAAATGGGGAGATCGATTTGGATGTTGTTAAATCATTTCTGTAAGTATGCCGTCTCCACTTCTCGTTTGCATAGAGGGTCCGGATGGAAATAGATTTTGGCCTGACGCTTTCGACTCGCCGCAGGTATCAGTTGTTGCGTGGATTGGCGTTTTGTCACAGTAGAAATGTGTTGCACAGAGATCTCAAGCCGCAAAATTTACTCATCAACAAGGTACGATTTCATCGATTTTACGCGATCGAAAGGAATCATTTTAAATCCCAAGCCTGTTTCACGCCTCTGTTCCAGAACGGGGAGTTGAAATTGGCCGATTTTGGACTGGCAAGAGCCTTTGGCATTCCCGTGAAATGTTACTCCGCAGAAGTCGTAACGCTGTGGTACCGTCCGCCAGATGTTCTCTTCGGAGCAAAGTTATACACGACATCCATTGATATGTGGAGCGCTGGCTGTATATTTGCTGGTAGATAATTGTAGAAATAGGGAAGCAGGGGCAACAAAATAGCGATACTGATATGTATTATGATATGATTGATTCGCATAGAATTAGCAAACGCTGGTAGACCGCTATTTCCTGGCTCAGACGTGGATGATCAGCTGAAGAGAATATTTAAATTGCTGGGCACACCAACGGAGGAAACTTGGCCGGATTTTGCTACTCTCCCAGACTGCAAGCCCTTCCCACCTTATCCTCCCGCTCAAGGATTTGCTCAAGTAACGCCGCAACTTAATTCCAAAGGCAGAGACTTATTGCAGGTAAAAGATCACACTTGAAACGCAGCTGAGCAAACCAAATGAATTTAAGCCCTCGTTCTTGCTGTAACGTGTGTACTCTTACCTATTTCGACACGATAGATTCTCGTTACCGCTTACAGTATGCACTCAGCCTAAGATAATTAGGAATGCACGATCATAGATCAATCGTAATCTCTTTTTCACGAATATTGACCGTTTCTTCGTCACTTCAGAGGTTACTAGTGTGCAATCCAGCGCTACGATTATCGGCGGAAGAAGCAATGGCGCATCCCTACTTCAGCGATTTAAACCCTGCCATAAAGAATGATCGTTGTCAGTAGTAAATGTCAGTTAAATTGGGCACGATCTGCGTACTGCGTATACTGTGATTAGCGCAGCGACCAAAATCACGCCAGGAAAAGATCGTTTGTTAATATATACATATATATATAAATATAAATTATATTATTACTAATGTAAGCGTGTATTTCGCACTTGACGCGGTAGTCACGATGCGAGATAAACCGAGACGGGTCCTGTTTTATAAGAATGTCCAAGAAGAATAATAAATTGTCAATTTTATCAGTGACGGCGATTTTCTATCGGAAACGAGCGGAACACGCGATGTATTCTAGGAACGTATTGTACAAAATATCGCCAAAGTATCTCTTTGAACTATATACATACATATATATATATATATATATATGTATGAAATATAACGTATAATGTATCACGTACTTACACGATACATCGCGTCTAATCGTGCGTACGTTCGTACGTTTACTTGTTCATTCCCTGGTATTTATTTATAGACATTTGTATATTTATTAATTAATTTATTTACCTGTCATTTACGAAATAACTTATAGAACAATTAAATACATTTCTTAAGGATAACAAGGGGCTCGTTAATTGGATTTCTACATGGCGTCGAAGTGAAACTTGTGTGCTTCCTGAAGCTTCTCGATCTTGTCTTCCCTACGTTCTTTCCAGTAAAGACCGACGATGATCAAAGATATCAAGCCGCACGTGCCGGTTAACGCAGCGGCGCTCAGAAGAATCAATTTGCTGGGCGTCACGAACAGCTGGGCTTTCCATCGGGAAGGTTCCGCTATCGGATTGGGGATCATCACCATCTGCGAGTTGGGAATGATTTGCGGCCATTCTCGAAACTTGCCGCCAACCTAAGTAAGTGAATATTAAACAACTGTCTCTGTCGGACCATCAACGATAAACAAGCTGAGAAACTGAGAATCATAGCAGAATAAGAGCGAAAATGGAAAATTGTTTCAAAAGCAATAGAAATAAAATACATGAGATTTACTAAAATCGATATATAAAGCCGTGACTTTCTCAATATCTGTTCTTACTATGATTCTCGTTCCTCAAACGTCGCGATAAATCGCAAGTTACCCCGATAGTGAGAGCATCGACGAAGTTAGGTGTCCTACCCAGACCAAAGGTAGTGTACGGTAG